>NC_090267.1:198067459-198700959 GCF_040414725.1 Anabrus simplex
GTCGCCCAGGTGGCAGATTCCCTATCTGTTGCTTTCCTAGCCTTTTCCGAAATGATTTCAAAGAAATTGGAAATTTATTGAACATCTCCCTTGGTAAGTTATTCCAATCCCTAACTCCCCTTCCTATAAATGAATATTTGCCCCAGTTTGTCCTCTTGAATTCCAACTTTATCTTCATATTGTGATCTTTCCTACTTTTATAGACGCCATTCAAACCTATTCGTCTACTAATGTCATTCCACGCCATCTCTCCGCTGACAGCTCGGAACATACCACTTAGTCGAGCAGCTCTTCTTCTTTCTCTCAATTCTTCCCAACCCAAACATTGCAACATTTTTGTAACGCTACTCTTTTGTCGGAAATCACCCAGAACAAATCGAGCTGCTTTTCTTTGGATTTTTTCCAGTTCTTGAATCAGGTAATCCTGGTGAGGGTCCCATACACTGGAACCATACTCTAGTTGGGGTCTTACCAGAGACTTATATGCACTCTCCTTTACATCCTTACTACAACCCCTAAACACCCTCATAACCATGTGCAGAGATCGGTACCCTTTATTTACAATCCCATTTATGTGATTACCCCAGTGAAGATCTTTCCTTATATTAACACCTAGATACTTACAATGATCCCCAAAAGGAACTTTCACCCCATCAACGCAGTAATTAAAACTGAGAGGACTTTTCCTATTTGTAAAACTCACAACCTGACTTTTAGCCCCATTTATCAACATACCATTGCCTGCTGTCCATCTCACAATATTTTCGAGGTCACGTTGCAGTTGCTGACAATCTTGTAACTTATTTATCACTCTATAGAGAATAACATCATCCGCAAAAAGCCTTAGCTCCGATTCCACTCCTTTACTCATAACATTTATATATATAAGAAAACATAAAGGTCCGATAACACTGCCCTGAGGAACTCCCCTCTCAACTATTACAGGGTCAGACAAAGCTTCACCTACTCTAACTCTCTGAGATCTAGTTTCTAGAAATATAGCAACCCATTCAGTCACTCTTTTGTCTAGTCCAATTGCACTCATTTTTGCCAGTAGTCTCCCATGATCCACCCTATCAAATGCTTTAGACATGTCAATCGCGATACAGTCCATTTGACCTCCAGAATCCAAGATATCTGCTATATCTTGCTGGAATCCTACTAGTTGAGCTTCAGTGGAATAACCTTTCCTAAAACCGAATTGCCTTCTATCGAACCAGTTATTAATTTCACAAACATGTCTAATATAATCAGAAAGAATGCCTTCCCAAAGCTTACATACAATGCATGTCAAACTTACTGGCCTGTAATTTTCAGCTTTATGTCTATCACCCTTTCCTTTATACACAGGGGCTACTATAGCAACTCTCCATTCATCTGGTATAGCTCCTTCGGCCAAACAATAATCAAATAAGTACTTCAGATATGGTATTATATCCCAACCCACTGTCCGAGCCCCACTGTCAGCAGCTCTGAAGGTGGTTTTCCGTATTTTTCAATTTTCACACCAGGCAAATGCTGGGGCTGTACCTTAATTAAGGCCACGGCCGCTTCCTTCCCATTCCTAGGCCTTTCCTATCCCATCGTCGCCATAAGACCTATCTGTGTCGGTGCGACGTAAAGCAAATAGCAAAAAAAAAAAAAAAAAAAGAGATTTCTGACATGTGATGTGTATAATCATTTGAGAAAATAATGAAACTACTTTTACTACAAATAAAAAATTCGGTTTATTTACATCTTGTGGTCTTTCTTCGTCCCCATCATCCATTGTACTCCTACTAGGTATTACAAAGTCCTGACAGACCCGAAAAATGCAGAAAGTCGATGTAGCGCAAACTAGGTATATTGTATATACATCATCCTCACCTGCCCCGGATTTCAGCGAATTGTTGACTTTGTCTAGTTCTTTTTTATATACAGTACGCAATACATTGATCTTTTTCACTACAGTGCTTCTGTCTGTGACGTCCCGTGGCCTCCACCGCTCTGTTCACACTGACCCTCCTCCAGGGTCGCCCCAGCCTTTATAGAAGGTCCGGGTGCGTGTGCAAAGAATTCAGCACGTCCCTGGAAGGAGCGTCAGCGGGGTTGGCAGCGGAGGCGACGGGGCGCCACGAGAGGGTAACACCCCTCTCAGCTGCTGTCTTTATTAAAAATACATACATTGAAAACAAGTACACGAGTCTATGCAAAGTGGCGCCTCGCCCCGTACGTAAGGTCCATAGTGCTATAGCATTATTTGTATATACACATACACTACGAGCGTCCACGGGTACGTCCATAATCGCCCAGGTGGCCGCCATCACGGCTGCTGCAATTTCGGTGATGTGAATCGCCGTAGGGTCTTAGAAGGCTTGGGCCCATCCCATGTTGAATTGGGGTGCCACTGCGGCGATGGACTGCAAAGTGGCATCGGAATATACCTCTGCATACACCAGGTTTTTTTTATTTCTGTCGGAGTATTCTTTCCTCTTAATGAGCCACAAACGCGGATAACTCTGATATTTCTCAATGAATTCACTCAAGAACTCATGAGGACTTTACTTGGAAACTGCCATCATCACAAGGTAGAAAAACACTATTTCAAAACAACCTCTCTTGTGAACAGCCAACGCAAACTGAGTCAAATTGTTGCGACATGTGGCTGCAACTGTTTACATGTTCCAATCTGTCGTTATAATTCGTAGAAATTGATGCCGGGCGGCAGTAACCATCCAGTCCAATTCCGACTCCAATAAATCGCTACAATGTCTTGCTTACACGCAACAGTAAATCGTGACGATTCCGTTACAACGGTAAATTGCTCCAACTTTTCGTTGGGTGTAAACCCGCCTTTAAGACCGGTTTGAAAGCATCAATCGAATAAAAAACTTTACCAGGGGTGGAGGGGGTGGGGGTGGAATTTGAACATAGACCTCTTAGCTGACAGGACTGCACCATATCAAGTACGCTACGGTCACACCGGCTGGAGCACACGCTGTGTTCGTGTTTCTTCTCGGTATTGGTAGCTACTAGGCGATCGGTCTTTTACGGAATGTCCGTTAAGCGGTAATGTGACATGTGTAGAGTGGACTAGTCAGTGCCGATTGGTGCTCTCAAGACGTCCTTAAACCACGTCCAGATTTAGGAACACTGCTTCACAAAGCCCATTTGAATTCCGCCGCGAAGCGATCTGATTGGCTAACTTTAGGTGCTGATAAAATTACAACTGAGTGAGATATCGAATTAATTTTTTCAAATTATGTATCAGCATGGCCAACTCTCTAATGCTCATATACTCGCTTCACATTGTTTCAAACCACCTGTATAAAATTCTTCTGGTTCTGAAGATTGAACTCGTTTGAAGTTGTTCAAAACCCGTGCAGCTGATTTGACTTCCGTTTCAGTTTCCTGTCATTGAAGTGTAAATTTATGATTTCTGTTTAACCGATTTTAACATCTCAATAAACTCATATCATAATGTGCAACTCCAACATAGTTCACTCATATGAAACCAGATGATGTTGATGTTGCCACGTGTAACAAAGTGACAGTTTCACTTCTCTAAACGAGGGGCATTTTGTCGAGATAAAAACAATCTACAAAACTTCCACATTATCCGAATCATATTTTTCAAAATAGAAATACGTGCAACGAAACATCCTGCATGAAAACTTGTTAGATGTCTCTCCCTATCTCAGCGGTAAGAGTTCCATCTTATATTTACAGATGGAAGTAGGTAGTATCGTTGCATACACCGTGATGGTGAATATTATTAATTTTATTGAAAGAAGGTATTTTTCACTGGACAGTTGAAATGTTGTTGTCATGATGGCCATCACTGCATTTTTCTTGGAACCTGTATCTGGTACCAGTTTCTGCCTTCCAGACGTTCCGTTTTCACAGTATCGTTGTGGAGGGCGAATCACCACACATTTGGACGTATTTCGATCTCTTTTCGATACATGGAACTGTGCACGTAAACGCGGTGAATAAGGTACAATCAACTGTCTGAAAGAAACATGTTTTTATTTTAAAACTACAAAAATCATGGCCCTAAAAGGTTAGTTATATTTTTTATGTAAAGGTGAAATAATCTATATTCGCTGCTAATTTCAGCTGTTGAAATATTCTCGTTTTCTGAATATCGCTATGAAAGTAGACAGAATAGAGACTTTTATGTAAGTTGTAGAACATCGACTTTATCATCATCATCAGTTTTCCACTCCAGTTGCCCGGGTGTGGTTTACGAGCACTCTCCACTTCCGTCTGTCCATGCACCACTCTTCTCTCAAGACGACATCCCAGCTGACTCCACTTGTTCCTATGTCCTCTTTCACTTGGTCCAGCCACCTCTTCCTAGGTCTACCTACCGGTCGTTTTCCGGCCACGACTGTGTGTAGCCATTGTTTTGCTGTCCTTCCATCGTCCAATCGTTTGACATGGCCAAACCATTTCAAACGGGCCCTTGTCACTTTTTCATTCAGGTATGGGTACACACCAGCTTCCTGCCTTATTCTTTCATTCCTTACCCTGTCCTTTTTTGTCTTCTGTACCATAGTACGTAGTAACTTCATTTCTGCGGCTTGTACTTTGCTATCCACTTTTTGGGTTGTTGTGCAGGTTTCTAGGCCATATGTTAGTATGGGGGTGAAGTATGATTGGAATAGAATCTGCTTTGATCTTAAGGGAACTTGTTCGTTCCAGAGGAGGTTCCGAACTTGATGGTAAAACTGAGCTGATTTTTGAATGCGGTTGTTAATCTCATGCTGTATTCTGTTATCACTTGAAATGATGCACCCAATATATTTATATTGGTCTACTGTTTCCAGCTGTGTACCTTCCAGCATTATTTTTCCTTTCTTCTTCTGCCTGTTGACAGACATAGTAACAGTTTTCGATTTATTTATTGTTAATCCGTGCGCTTTCAAATGTTCATTCCAGGTGTTCAGCCCCTCTTGGACTTCCTTCTGTGTATTTCCCCAAATTACTACATCATCTGCAAATGCAAATGCATTGATGTCCATATTGTTCTTCAGCTTAATTTTTTCATGACTTCATCCATGACAGTGATAAAAAGTAAATTGTTTGTCTGATATCCTCCCCCCCCCCTCTCCCCGTAATACATTGTAATGTGTACCTCCTTACTGTACTGCCACCGTTTCATCAACTGAGGTGACAGTTCTCTATCATATTATATGTGAATTTTATACTGAGAACTGTGCAAAGTTTCAGCTTCCTATGCCTCAAATTGTAGGTTTCTGTGCATTTTAAAGCCTAGTGATGTATTCTCGATTACATCCCCCATAAAACAATCATCATTATGATCGTTATCATCTGTTTCGCTTGCTTCTTAATGTCTCATATCCAAATGAGAATGAATGGAAATGTATAAAGGTCACAATGGAGAAGCTGTGGTTAAAGAATGCCAGAACTCTAACTACTTGTAGGTAGTCGTCATTCCTCCCAGCTTCAACACGTTCGAAACAATGTCGGCTCACTTAAATAGTGTACGGTAGCGCCCAAATGAGTAACCGCGCTGTTTTTAATTCCAGCGTTGGGCCTAGTACGCTACAACATCGTAACTACTGGAAAATATAGCCACGACTTACAGAGGTACACAATGAAACAAGCTGGTCGTACTTTATGTTATTTGAGAGCCCGGAATGAAATGATTGTTATGAAGCTGCTCTGTTGTAAAGAGGGACACGTTTAATACTACGATTATTGTTTTCTGATACTAGGGCTCCAATTTAACGAGTAATTTTCAGGGCCCCTGGATTGTGTAATTGCCACTATCATAATTCACGATTCGTGAATAGGCCTACAGATAGATCAGAGGCACTCACATTGCTCGTGGTGGTTTGTTGCAGTGTCACAGTATTCAGTCAGAGGCATCTTGAAAGTAAAGTACTTGTAAAATCGTAATGTACAGTTTACCACAACGAGTCATGAATATAAATTATTTTTTATTTAGTTTATGGATTTTAGTATCAGGAGTGTCCAAGGACATGTTCGGCTCGCCTGGTGCAGGTTTTTCTATTTGAGACCCAAGGGCGACCTGTGCGTCTGGATGTGAGATGATGACAGGGAGGAAAGTCGAGGGTGAAACCCGGTATCGAGGCATAGCCTACGCCTGCGGAATAACATTAAAATAACATAAAGGGAGTCTGCTCAAGACTGAACATCCCCATCCGACGGACGAATCACCCTCAATAAGGACATACGCCCTCACTCCATATGAACACTAGAGAGACGTTTCGGATTGAATTCTGAATCGAGTGATTAGAAATTGTATACCACCATCTCTCCTATCAGAGCCTTTGTGGCTCAGGCGGCAGCGCGCCGGCCTCTCACCGGTGGGTCCCGTGGTTCAAAACCCGGTCTCTCTACGTGGGATTTGTGCTGGACAAAGCGGAGGCGGGACATGTTTTTCTCTGGGTACTCTGGTTTTCCCTGTCGTCTTTCATTCCGATGACACTATCCAACAACATTTCATTTCATCTGTCGGTCATAAATTATTGTCCCAGAGGAGTGTAACAGTCTTCGGCAGTCTGCACAATTCCTATCCTCGCCACTCGATGGGACTTCATTCCATTCCTGACAAGGTCGAAAAACTGGTAACGGGCTGACGATTCTCATTTTCATCTCTCCTACTTTGCCGGCCAGTAATTTTGTGGTGAACATTTTATATTATTCGACCAAGGGGACTCGAACTGGGTAACCACGCTGTTAATCAATGTAGACCACCATGACCATCAGATGGCCTAACGAATCTCGGTAACTTACTCCTAATAAAGACAAGCAATTCGGATGAGACTATCATGGTGCTGACTATGCGACACTACAGCACGCCATAAGCCGCAATGCCCGTGCTAGTGTGCCTGTGCACACGGCGCAAGTCTCTTCACCTCAGTTGGCTTGTATTTCCCCATTGTTCTCTATGGTATTATATGTGAATCTTATATTGACAGTTGTGCGAAGTTTCAGCTTTCTGTGCCCTTGAACTCGACATCTGTAAACGTACACTAAACCGTCAGGTAACCTTCAACTCAGGTCTGCGCATTAGGGTTGGGTACTATGTCCCTGTTTCGGAACACTCTGCCGGTGCACAGTTATGTTCCGCTGTTCCGGAACACCGAGTGTAATATTGTTCCAAAACATTCTCAAGCGAGACCGAGACAGTGACTCGCTGTCCCGTCAGAAGCGCCACTATACACTGCCGTTCGCCTAATAGCTGACTGTCGATACCGGCTGTGTGCTGCCACTTGCTGGAGTGTTCCGTGTTCCCTGTTCTGTCACATCCTCTTTGTTCTGTGAGTTCCGTTGCATCGGCAACTGGCCTTCGGTACATGCGAATAACACAGTCTGTTCTGATTTGTTTTCAACTGTTTTGTAGGAGTGTTTTCATTCAAGCCTAGTGAAATGAAGTGGCGTATGGCTTTTAGTGCCGGGAATGTCCAAGGACATCTTCGGCTCGCCAGGTGCAGGTCTTTTGATCTGACTCACGTAGGCGACGTGCGCGTCGTGATGAGGATGAAATGATGATGATGACGACACATACACCCAGTCCCCGTGCCAGCGAAATTAACCAATGGTTAAAATTCCCCACCCTGCCGGCAATAGAACCCAGGACCCCTGTGACCAAAGGCCAGCACGCTAACCATTTAGCCAAGGAACAGGACCAGTGGAGTAAGAAGAAATCGCCTAAATAACAAAATTATTCGAATTCTGAAAATCTGCTCAAGGCAGAGCCTGGAGGAACCTGGAAGCTCAGTATTATAAGAAACCCTCGAAACAATGAAGCAAAAGTTGGCCGCACTATCCAAGCGCCTCAAAAGATACTAGAACACCATGGAGAGAAAAATCACAGAACGCAGTATTCGAAATAAATGAGAAACATTTCTACAACAATCTGAACGAGAGAACACAAGATGGAAATACCCCCAGTGAAGAAGAAATTTACAGCTAATGGTCGGGGGAGGGGGTTGTATGGTCGAACTCAATAGAGCACAATGCTGAAGCCCATTGGATCATGGAAGTGAAAGACAGAACTAATGAAGTGAAGCATATGGCAACCAAGGCTGCTGAGATGGAGGAAATACAACAGAGCATCAAGAAACTGAACTGGAAAGCCCCAGGCATTGATCGCATACACAATTATCACTACAATAAATTTACATGTACTCATTTCCTCCTGACTCAATATTTCCAGAAATGTTTAGACAACCCGGCATCATTCCCAGCTTTCCTGTGCACTGGCATCACATACCTGAATTCTAAAGCTGAAGATATGCAAAATCCGGCGAAGTATCGGCCTATAACATGTCTATATCTATCTACTATACATAAGATATTTACATTTATAATAGGCAACGGAATTCTGAAGCACTGAGAGGAAAATCAATATAATCGTACGGAAGACGGTAAACTTTGCATAATGTCGCTTCGGAGTCCTGTTTAGAACCTTTTCACCAGAATAAAATCGGACAGAGTGAAATGAAATTTGTTTTCTTCATCTTTGTCTGCAAAGGTGTCTTCAACCGGAACAATGACAAGACATTTCAAACTTAAACATTCCACATTTTTTATTTTCGTGTTCTGCTTGTATATTGTGTACGTAAATAGAGTACTGACAAATGCTTCTTCAAATATGTGAGTGTATTTTTAATTGTTGAAAATAACATTGTGACATTTGTAAACACATCCACTCACAGTGTAATTGTGGCAGGTGTATTTCAGAATGAATGAAAACATTCTTATCCTAAAAACAACATTTAGACATGATTTTTTTCATGCGTATTTCAGAGTTCCGAGAGCTTTTTCACGAGCCGTGAAGTTTTATGCTGGCCCTAATTACTCACAATAGAGGCCGATACATTCAACTGGTGAAAATATCCTTGGATTACTTACTTTTAAACACTTTTACTGCCATTGTGACCATGTTATGCGTATTTCATACTGACCGAAAAAATCTTAACCTAAAAGCAACCTTTAAACGTGATTATTGGGCACGAATTTCAGTGTTCTGACTGCTCCTTCACGTTTCGCTCAGCTTTATGCTGGCCATAACTACACAGAGCATGTCCCGTGCAGCAGCACTTTCCCCCTGACGCGGAGCATGTCATGTTGCTTCACGAAGTTCTCTTTACTGTGCAGTTACAGTCCCGTGTGCCATGTACCGGCACACTGGACCGAAACACTCCACCTCAAGATCCTGATGTTCCGGAACATATGACTGGTTCCAGTCTGCTCAACCCTACTCCGCACGCCTACCGATGACAGGCTCCATTTACCTGTTTTGGTCTACAAGTAATGGTTGAAATACACAGTTACATAAGCTGTGGCATAAGGATTGACACAGTAATTTGTTAGTGTGTGTTCATTTAATTCCATATCAACATGGTTGCTTGAAGTGATGCTACTTTTATAACAGCCTATTTTCTTCCGTTTAAGTTTATAAAAGCATGACGTTTAGGTACGGAAGCGATATAGTAGCGGCATAGTATTCGGTATTATTATGTTCCATAATTGTTCATGGAAAAGTTGAGCATGTTAAGTCCCTAGAAGTGGCCTTTTATTCTGTATTGCATTGTTTATTATTAAAGTATCACTCTTGCACATACATTCAGATTCCATTTAACTTACCGGATTCGCCTGTATGTTTTTGTACCAAGACGATTAGTGATACTAATCACCTAATTTTCAAATGCCAAACATTTGAAACTCAACCAGGAGCGTGGCCAGGGGGGAGGAGGGTACGCATGAAATGTTTACTTAAAATAAACAGAAACTGGAAATAAACATTCACGGCGACATAATTGTGAAACCAACAGATCTGGTGAATCTATTTTCTAAGAGGCCTCGAAAGTTGCATTTTAGATTGTAAAATGAACATGCCATACGCTGAAAAACTATTGACTTTGATTATATTGTTCTTGTTATGTATTTTAATGTCATATTTTGTCCTTTATTGCAATCTGAATATCAACATAATAATTCAATTGTATCAGTGTCCTTATAATCGAAGTGATTTGTTTATATGTATCATATTTGCATGATTTGCTTACAAATTTTTTGTTTGATGTATTAACAGGCTTCTGCATATGAGATATTGTTTCATCCATTTCAAACAGTGCATTATCATCTCA
Organism: Anabrus simplex; assembly: GCF_040414725.1. Lineage (NCBI taxonomy): Eukaryota > Metazoa > Arthropoda > Insecta > Orthoptera > Tettigoniidae > Anabrus > Anabrus simplex. Next base: position 198,077,590 of record NC_090267.1, read on the forward strand.
TTTACATAGCATATTCATATTTTTTTCTTTTTGGTATTCTTGTGTTATTTGTGTCAAATAATTAGTAAAAGCCACCTATAATTGGAGTGTGTCTCTGTTGGTGGCACATTTATTAAATAAATAAATAAATAAATAAATAAATAAATAAATAAATAAATAAATAAATAAATAAATAAATAAATAAATAAATAAATAAATAAATAAGTAAATAACGACACTCATGCATACGTGTACCACACACGCACAACCATCTTCATTATTTTCTATCATTTTGTAACTATACCGCCACCCCCATCCGCCAATCCTGATTACGCTACTGAACTAAACGTCAAATATTTTTACAGAATTGCCTAAATAAAATATTGTCTTTCCTGCGAGTTTTTCTTCGCTAGTATATAACCCTACACAAGGGATAATTCAAGCATTACATGACTTCCTCGATAAGTTACAGTTGTTCACTCCACCGCCAACAACTACTACCAGTCAAATGAAAATTATAGCTTCACAAACACAGAGTGAAATACAGCATACCCGTAGATTCCCGTATTTTAACCTCTCAAAGTGTCTTTTCGCGTCTTATAAATTCCACCATTCATCATGTTAACAACATCTACACAAACAAACTGAATAACAGTTGAAGTTCGAAAACAAAGTATGAAAACTGAGCTAAGTGCAAAACAAAGCCCAACAACCTACGAAGAAGAAGAAGAAGAAGGTCATTTGGAGGAACGGAGCTAAGTAAACGATGCATAGTGCGATGTGGTGGAGAAAGTTAAAGTCCAATGCGTGCGGTAGACAACTGGTGAGTCGTGCTGTTATAATAACTATGCGATATTTTGTTAAAACTCCGCTGAAGCTTATTCGTCTACTAATGTCATTCCATGCCAACTCTCTACTGAGAGTTCGGCAATTCCGCTTAGTTGAACTGTACGTGTCCTTAATCCCAAGTCGGTCGGTAGATGCAGAGTGGGTTTCGGCCCTTGGGTTTCGTCCCTTAAGAGGCCACGGCTTGTCCGTGGTCCAACAGCTCTGTACTCTGACCGGCCAACCGAGAAGAGGAAAGTTGGCCACGGCTCTACCGTTGCTCTACGCCTCTGCATTCCGGAGACGGAACAGGGGCACAGGGCTGGACCTCACGGCCGTAACCCAACAGTCGGCTGTCCTGTGAATGGTTTTCCGTGGTTTCCCATTCTCCTGCACTAAGGCGAATGCCGGGACAGTTCGTAGTACAGGCCACGGCCGCCCACCCCCTCACCTTCTCCGCACATGTCCTTCGCCGTAACAAATCTCCCGGCCTGAGAGACGGCGTAACCGTCCAAGAGGCCCGCCTCCCCCTTCAGGGGAGGAATGAAAACGTTTAGTAGTAGTAATCCCAAGTCTTCTTAGCCCAAAGCTTGCAATATTTTCGTAACACTACTCTTTTGTAGGAAGTCATCCAGAAGAAATACTTTTCCAGTTCTCGAATCAAGTAATGCTGGTGAGTGTCCAATACGCTGGAACCAACTGTGACTTATAACAGCTGGAACACGGTTGTGCAGATGAGTGGACTTGACGAAAGCAGCGGTGCTGAGGTGACTCGAGGATTATACCTATAGAACAGGTTTTGAAGGAATGCAAAGTTTCCTCTAATGTTCAGAGAAGTGTTTGTGGAAATCAAATGGGAAATAACCATTCAGAAATATATTGTAAGAGGTCTGCTTTCTTCACATACCAATAAACGTTTCTTGACATACAGTAGTCCAGTTCTGTGAGCTTGAGTTCGGCAGCTCGGAAGACGGTTTTCCACGATTTCCCATTATCAGACCAGACCAATACTGTATCTGTACTTAATCAAGGCCATGGTCACTTTCTTATCAGTCTTACCCACGTCCTATCCCTCTATGGCCCTAAGACCTGTCTAAATCAGTGCGACGCAAAGCAATAGCAAAACGTAATCCAATTTAAATTACTTTCCGAAACATCCGGTCTTTTGCTAAAGTACAGTGTGCTTGTCAAACATTCCATGTCGTACGTTGACGACGTGTAAATGATCTCTGGTGACATATTCGGTGTTTACCCAACAATGTTAATTAAAATTCATCCTTAATTAGTCTCATAATATTTGACTAAGTCATCATCATCATCATCTGTTTACCCTCCAGGTTCGGTTTTTCCCTCGGACTGAGCGAGGGATCCCACCTCTACCGCCTCAAGGGCAGTGTCCTGGAGCTTCAGACTCTTGGTCGGGGATACAACTGGGGAGTATGGCCAGTACCTCGCCCAGGCGGCCTCACCTGCTATGCTGAACAGGGGCCTGGTGGAGGGATGGGAAGATTGGAAGGGATAGGCAAGGAAGAGGGAAGGAAGCGGCCGTGGCCTTAAGTTAGGTACCATCCCGGCATTCGCCTGGAGGAGAAGTGGGAAACCACGGAAAACCACTTCCAGGATGGCTGAGGTGGGAATCGAACCCACCTCTACTCAGTTGACCTCCCGAGGCTGAGTGGACCCCGCTCCAGCCCTCGTACTACTTTTCAAATTTCGTGGCAGAGCCGGGAATCGAACCCGGGCCTCCGGGGGTGGCAGCTAATCACGCTAACCACTACACCACGGAGGCGGCTATATTTGACTAAGTACCACTAGCAACCCAATTTTTTAAACTCTGTGAGTAAAAATTTACACGTTCTTTAAGTACAATATAAATGTCGATTCCCCTAGAGGATTCGCTACAAATTTGAATAACATGAACGTGCAGGATGTGTTACCACCACGGCTGCAGGACTTTTGGGCGTAGATGATGTTATCAAATCACACAATTTCTATCTTCACCGATTCGATTATACCTTCTTGAGAGTATGCGGGTGTATCTTCCTCCATAGTCTAGACGGGAACAGTGGACGTACTAGGTTGCAGTTTGCGGCGTTCGACCGTATCGGCTTTTTAGCCTTATATGTAGGTTGCTTTACACGCAACATCAGCTATTTTGGGCTTGTTTGATTCCTTTTGTCTCATTCCTTCTTCTTGTTTCCGTTTGCAGTAGGCCTGAACCTTATTTAAATTAAAATATTGAGGTGTCCGGAAATTTTCACAAAGTTCGATTTTTTTTATTACGCCGCACCGGCACAGACAGTCCGACTCGTTGGCTGAATGGTCAGCGTACTGGCCTTCGGTTCAGAGGGTCTCGAGTTCGATTCCCGGCCGGGTCGGGGATTTTAACCTTCATTGGTTAATTCCAGTGGCCCGGGGGCTGGGTGTTTGTGCTGTCCCCAATATCCCTGCAACTCACACACCATACATAACACTATCCTCCACCACAATAACACGCAATTACCTACATATGGCAGATGCCGCCCACCCTCATCGGAGGGTCTGCGTTACAAGCGCTGCACTCGGCTAGAAATAGCCACACGAAATTATTATAGACAGGTCTTATGGCGATGGTGGCATATGAAAGGCCTAGAAGTAGGAAGGAAGCGGCCGTGGCCTTAATTAAGGTAGAACCCCAGCATTTGCTTGGTGTGAAAATAGAAAAACCATGGAAAACCATCCTCAGGGCTGCCGACAGTGGGGTTCGAACCCACTATGTCGCGGATGTAAGCTCATAGCTGCGTGCTTCTAACCACACGTCCAACTCCCCCGGTCATTGTTTTACTACCTAAACAAGTTTTCTCACAGATATTGATAGATTCGGATAGACGAAACGAACGAGACCTCGAAGTTCGTGCTATCTGTCGCAATCCCGAGTTATTCTAATTTTCCGAGCTCTTATTTCGCCACAAAATGGTAAATGCGCCCGCCACTGTACTGTGGCACCATCTGATTTTTGATAGGCTTGAAACTTCGTTAAATGAATATATTGAGATTATCAGGAAATGTTCAAAGAGTTCACAATTATTTCACAATTTTTCACTATCTGATCAAGTTAGGACCTTCAAGACAGTTTTTATACTTTTGCTGTGTTTTATCATCATCATCATCATCATCATCTGTTTACCCTCCAGCTTCGGCTTTTCCCTCGGACTCAGCGAGGGATCCCACCTCTACCGCCTCAAGGGCAGTGTCCTGGAGCTTCAGACTCTTGGTCGGGGGATACAACTGGGGAGTAGGACCAGTACCTCGCCCAGGCGGCCTCACCTGCTATGCTGAACAGGGGCCTTGTGGAGGGATGGGAAGATTGGAAAGGATAGACAAGGAAGAGGGAAGGAAGCGGCCGTGGCCTTAAGTTAGGTACCATCCCGGCATTCCCCTGGAGGAGAAGAGGGAAACCACGGAAAACCATTTCGAGGATGGCTGAGGTGGGAATCGAACCCACCTCTACTCAGTTGACCTCCCGAGGCTGAGTGGACCCCGTTCCAGCCCTCGTACCACTTTTCAAATTTTCGTGGCAGAGCCGGGAATCGAACCCGGACCTCCGGGGGTGGCAGCTAATCACGCTAACCACTACACCACAGAGGCGGACGCTGTGTTTTATAATTTTGAAATTATTGAAAGAAGCCTAATATACCTTTTTTTGGGGGCACATGTCCTTTTACCGCTTGACTTTGTACTAGAACGAAATGATAGTCGTGTTCTACGTTAAATTCGTGAACATGAGTATTTGAATACTTCTGTCTGTTTGGCATTGTGATTGGCAAGGTGCACAGTTCTGGAGATCTGAGGTGCGAATCGCACCATCTACAGCTGCTATCCTCAGCATAGTTTCTTAGACCAACTTTGGACACCATACAATTTTAGTCAGATAAGACAACTGGAAACCGAGCGAAGTAGCCATGCGTGTTAACGCGCTACGGCTATAGATCCAAACTCTACATTTGGGAAATAGTGAGTTCGAACCCCTCCGTCGGCTGTACTCTGAGAATGGTTTTTTGTGGTTTCCCATTTTTTACTTTCAGGCAAGTACCTGGACAATTCCTATTCATAGACCATAGCCGATTCCTGCTATAAAAGTCTCTGATAAAATTGAAAATCTCCTTTTCAGTAATTCGACCATTGTCTCCATCAATTGCTATGATCTGTTTTTTTACCAATTGCGAGCTTACGTTTAGCTGCCTTTAAACTTGTCTTGTTCCCTACACTTGTTCTTAAGGTTTCTTCATTGAACTTCTGTATATCAGAGACTTTTATCAGAGACTTTTATAGCAGCCTGTATAGTAAAACCAAGAAAATTTCTATAGCACCTGACTTAAAAAGTGTAACTAAAGTTCCAGATATACTTCCTTCGGAAGCCAGCTATGCTATAGACAACATGAAAAAAGGAACTGTTGCCAGTGACGACGATCTTTCTGTTGATATTCTGAAGCTTACAGGTGATGAAACAGTAAATCAGTTGGCTAAAATCTTCACATCTTGTTTACACAATGCTTCAATCCCAGCATCATGGAATAAAGCAAAGATAGAATTAAGAAAGTATTCACAATATCCAAAACTTTCGCCCTATAATCTTGCTCTCTGTTTTGTACAAACATTTGATGAAGACGTTCTAATCAGTTCTAACCTTGACTCAGCCCAGTTAGTTGAACAAGCAGGATTCCGCAGCAGCTTTAGCACAATGGACCACATTCTGGCTCTGCGTGAAGTGATTGGCAGAGCAAATGAAAACCAGATGCCTCTGTGCATAGCCTTTGTTGATTTTGAAAAGGCATTTGATACAATCCGCCATTCAGCTATCTTACAAGACTTAGATGATCAGGGAGTTGAGGTGGCTTATATCAGAGTTCTGAACAACATCTACAAGTCCTCGCCTTTGTTAATGTCGGTGAAGCAACTCCAGAATTCCCTATCGGAAGAGGTGTTGAACAAGGTGATCCAATCTCTCCAAAGCTATTCTCAGCTGTTTTGGAGATGGCAATGTCGAAGTTAAATTGGGAAAGACAGGGTATAAGGATCAATGGCAGAAGGCTTAACAACTTGAGATTTGCTGATGACATTGCATTATTGGCAAACGACAATGACGAACTCCATACGTTAGTTACTGATCTTGCCATAGAATGTGAGTCAGTCGGCTTGAAGATGAACCTTTCCAAAGTCATGTCCAACAAGTGGGTCACAGCAGGAAGTGTGAACATCAACAACACGCCGTTAAAGAAGGTCAGTTAATGTATCTACCTGGGCCAGTTGATGAATATGAAAGGTGATATAAGACCAGAAATTTTTCGACGCATTAAGCTAGGATGGCAGGCGTATGGAAGAAACTCAACTGTCTTCAGATCAAATGCCAGTAAATCTGAAGAAAATAGTTTATGATCAGTGCATTCTACCTGTGCTGACTTACGGCTGTGAGACCTGGATACTGAACGAATTTGCGAAAGGGAAACTTAGGACAGCGCAGAGAGGCATGGAAAGGTCAATGCTGGGTTTTACAAGGAAAGATAAAAAGAGAGCAGATGACATCAGATCAATAACTAGAGTTAATGACATTCTTGAGAGAATAGCCACCTAAAAATGGCAATGGGCTGGACATATTGCTCGAAGGGAAGATGACAGCTGGACGAAGCTAGTGTTAGAATGGAGTCCAAGAGATCATTAAAGGCCTAAAGGAAGACCACCAGGCAGATGGGACAAAGACATTAAGAGAATAGCTGCTGATACCTGGCAGAGAACTGCTCGAGACCGTTCTACCTGGAGAGTTCTGCTAAAGACCTACCTGAGTTCACGACTTAACCCGCAAGTGGTCGCTATATGAGATTTTCTCTCCACATTATTTTTTAATGTGATATTACTTCACAGTGATGGAAGGGAGGCGACTGTTCCCTCTCCTAGCTGAGTTTATAACTGTCGTGAGTAGAACGATTCACATTTGAATGGTAAGCACTCCCTCCCCTAGTCAGAAGAAAGGTTCCTATGTGTCCATGAGCGCTGCGTGAGAGTTTCTCTCAACCAATGACGTTGGTGTAATGTTGAAGTGGAGCGGGAAACTTACTCCTGTTTTACGCGTTAGTTTTTGTATTATGAGCACTTCTTGTTTCTGAAAATATTATTGTGTTCAGAAACCTTGCTTTGTACGTAAATGTTACTAGATATAATGCATGTGTGAGATTTTATTTTTTACAACTTCAGGACGGAAGTTATTTTTATGTACCTTGCATATGTTGTTTTAAGTAGTAATTTTTGTCTTTAATAAACAGCTAATCATTTCATTTTTATCTAAAATAAGTCCAGCTCCATGGCTAAATAGTTAAATTGCTGGCCTTTGGTCACAGGGGTCCCGGGTTCGATTCCCGGGAGGGTCGGGAATTTTAACCTTAATTAGTTAATTTCACTAGCGCGGGGGCTGGGTGTATGTGTCGTCTTCACCATCATTTCGTCCGACTCGTTGGCTGAATGGTCAGCGTACTGGCCTTTGGTTCGGAGGGTCCCGGGTTCGATTCCCGGCCGGGTCGGGGATTTTAACCTTCATTGGTTAATTCCAGTGGCCCGGGGGCTGGGTGTTTGTGCTGTCCCCAACATCCCTGCAACTCACACACCACACATAACACTATCCTCCACCACAATAACACGCAGTTACCTACACACGGCAGACGCCGCCCACCCTCGTCGGAGGGTCTGCCTTACAAGGGCTGCACTCGGCTCGAAATAGCCACACGAAAAAAAAACCATCATTTCATCATCATCACGACGCGCAGGTCGCCTAGGGATGTCAAATCGAAAGACCTGCATCTGGCGAGCCGAACTTGTCCTCGGACACTCCCGGCACTAAAAGCCATACGCCATTTCGTTTCATTTATCTAAAATATATAAGGTAGAACTTGCGTTACATTTCAGTAGGAAATTTCAACCTTACGCCCCACTAAATTGTGAAAAATGTCATATTTATTTTAATGTGAGAGAAAGTCTCACGCGCGACCACTCACGTTACATTTTGGCTAGCGACCACTCGCGGGTTAAAGAGGTCACATCATGTAATTATAGAATTGGCTGATGATGATGATGATGATGATGATGATGATGATGATGATGAGCCGATTCCTTCCACCTTCTTACATAGTTTCATTCACCATCATTCATTTCATCTTCATTAGGTCTTCAACTGAGGTTGGCGACAGGAACGGCATCCGGCCGTAAAACGTAACATAATTTCACCTCCCTTCATTCCCGACTCCGCATCAGGGAATGGAACTAAACGGGAGACATGCATAGGACTACTGGAAACTTTCTTTTATTATTTGCTTTACGTCGCACCGACACAGATAGGTTTTATGGCGACGATGGGACAGGAAAGGCCTAGGAATGGGAAGGAAGCGGCTGTGGCCTCAATTAATGTACAGCCCCAGCATTTGCCTGGTGTGAAAATGGGAAACCACGAAAAACCATCTTCAGGGCTAGCGACAGTGGGGTTCGAACCCACTATCTCCCGGATGCGAGCTCACAGCTGCACGCTCCTAACCGCGCGGCCAACTCGCCCGGTGTACTGAAAACTAGGATCATTAATAACTGCTTACAATTTTCAGTAATATTCGATGAGTTTCTAACCGCCCTGTCAGGGATCGATTCCACAAATTTATTGTTAGTTTGAGTAATTGAATGAGAGTACATTTTGACTCAGGTAACGTAACTGAGTAAGCAAGTTAGTTGAAATCCCAGCAGATGTCTTCCTAGAAGTGGTTTTCCTTTGTTTCACCGTTCAACTCCTGGTGACCGAACTCGATAGCTGCAGTCGCTTAAGTGCGGCCAGTATCCAGTATTCGGGAGTTAGTGGATTCGAAACCCATTGTCGGCAGCTCTGAAGATTGTTTTCCGTGGTTTCCCGTTTTCACACCAGTCAAATGCTGGGGCTGTACCTTAATTAAGGTCAAGGACGCTTCCTTCCCACTCCTAGGCCTTCACTGTCCCATCGTCGCCATAAGGCCTATCTGTGTCGGTGCGACGTAAAGCAACCCATAACTCCCGGTGAATCTCAGGATTGTAACTAACAAATGGATTAACTCCCCCAATTCGAGCACCAGTTCAATATAAATATACACAACAATGCACACCTACACCACATTGAAGTAATATAATAGATGAAGAACACTTCTTTCAAATACCTAAGTGCATGAGGTTGATCAAGATAATTTCCCGAGCCACAACAATACATTTCTACATGAGCAATGATTATACACACTAAATACCCATCAACTCAGTCCCTCACAAAACACTAAGCACCAAAGACGTTCCTTAAACACAGAGTTTCTCTTCAATACAAATAAAACCATCCCTGTGGCACGTAAACCTCGTTAAGAGACTTAGCCTGCGCCCAACTAAGTGGCCTAAATAGAACGGACTGCTACGCGGTCTGAATGACGACATTCTCTGTGGTATTACTTGAACATTTTTGACCGCTACCTCCCTTATTAGGCAGCTCGTCAACTGGTCTCAGGAAACTGAGTGAATCCCACTCTAGGACTTTCTGAAGCGTTAAAAATCCTTGAACAAGCCTGGAATTGAAATCTGAGCAGCCGAGTAAGAAATAAGCACGCAAGTCCTACACTACGTGGTTGGCATTTCTCCCATATATCAAAAGAAGCATTAGTCCAAAAATTTTTGCGGCACTTATCATACTTCTAGGGCGATATCATGAATGAAACCACGGAAAAAGCATGTGGGCATTTCAGTAAAGTATCCTTTCACAAGGTACGTTATTGGTAGTCAACGAGGTTAGTCTCGTCAAATAAATTGCAAAGTGCTATTGGTTTTTGTCAGAGGTAAGCTTCTCTGTCCAGGAAGCGCTCATATGAAAGACATGTCTGTAGACGAGTTTGCTTTAATGAAGAGCTTTCCAGATCGAATATTATTGCATCGAAATAGAAGCAAATTACATTACTTTCTAACGATTACGAAGTTTTCGAATCATATCAGAGGGTTGGACATTCATGTTCTTCAATTGCAATTCAGCTGTTATTACATTTGTGGAGTGTGTACAATATTACTTTTGTATTTTCATAACATGCAGTCATAAGAAGCAGGTTCTATTCGTGGTATTTATGTGCGTATAAGAAATAATTTTATACAGTTTCATTGAACTTGTCACATAAATTTCGCTTCTTTCCATGTATGTTTGTTTTAGTACTAGCAACTGCAAATGGGTATCTACGGAAAATGTTACCATCGGTTCAGTAATAATAATAATAATAATAATAATAATAATAATAATAATAATAATAATAATAATAATAATAATAATAATTGATATTTCGTATGGCTGCTGCTAGCTTGGTGCAGCCCTTAAAAGACAGACCTTCCTATGAAGGTGAGAGGCATCTGCTGTGGGTAGGCAACTGCATTTAGCTGTGGTGGAGGGTAGTGTTGTATATGAAATATGAGCTGCAGAAATGTTGTGGACAGCAAAAATTACAGTTCCCGAGCCAAGAGAATTGACGGTTCACCATTTAAATCCCACGATATGGCTGGGAATCAAACCTGGGGTCCCGTGGATCACTTAGCCATGGAGCCGAACATGGATTCGATAAATAAAAGGGCCATGGCCTACCAAGCGACCGCTTCTCAGCCCGAAGGTCTGCAGATTATGAAGTTTTGCGTGGTCAGCACGACGAATCATCCCGGTCATTATTCTTGGCTTCCAAGACCGGGTCGATAAATCAAAGGTAGATGAAAGGATATGTTACGCTCGCAGACACCACCCGAGCACAATTGCAATACCAAGTACCCAGGGGTAATAACCCACTAGGACGATGCCTCCATTCCTGTTTAAACATCCGACTAACTCAGGTTTGGGCAGAGAAGTGGGTTGGTTGTCGAGGGGCAAGTCTAAATGTCGAAGTTTATCACTTAATTATAAATATATGACAGGAATAGTGGAAGTTTAAGTCGAATGAGAAACAGTAATATGGGGTAGGATCAGTTTATTCAATAAAATAACCCCGAATCATACTAACACAAATGAAATTCAAATAATGAAATGATTATAAAATTATCACGAAGATAAAATTGACAAGGAAATGGACATCAAAACGTTACTTACGCAAACAATTAAATGCAAGAAAATGAAAGTTAAAACACAGCATTAAATACTTGTGAACTTCAAATGACTTCACCTCATTGTGCAAAGTTCATGTCCATATTTCTATTCGTATGCGTATACGTATTCGTTTCGTATGGAGTAACACGATTTTAACTATCACCACCATACGGATTTAAAATTCAGGAGAGTTGCCGCAAAATTTACAGTAAACGAAAATTAAGACGCAATGGGACGTGATATGAACTATGAAAAATACTAGTGGCATTTACCTACGCTATATTTACAATGATCATAACATAAATAAAGTATCTCAAATATCTACATCGGATTAGGAAAAGGAAAACTTATATACTACACTGACTCGACGTGAAACTCGGTTCACCAAAGAGATCTAGTAAGAACTAAATTGACCACCAACATTCACTCAGCACTCGGGATGTTCCCCATTAAACAACAAGACAAAATATCAAAACAACATGAAATTGCACAAAACACCATCCTGTAAGAGAAAACATACTGTACCAGGAAAAGTTGATTTTTAAGAGCATGAGGTCTTTCTGAGGGGTGCCTAGTCCTTAGGAGAAGGTACAGAGAGAGAGGATTGAAAGGCGAAATAATAGATATTATATCTTTCTTTCCTTTATTCAATCCCTTGAAGGCCACTCTATTATGTCGCCAAATCATAAATATTTACTAAAAAAATAAATCCCAATTTCAACAACAGAATATAAAAAAAAGTAAAATTCAACTGAAAAATGCTCAATCTGTTATGTCCATTATAATTTTCATGGCATAAATTAATAATAAAGAATGTTGTAAATTTTAAAAAAGTCTTTCTATTGGCACTTGCGATTTCATTTTACGCTTTCTACATAAATTGAATAAAGTAAATTTGGTAATTCCTTCTTGTGAACACATCAAACTCAAATATGAAAACACTTGAAATTAAATCTAGCCTTCTTGTATATAGTTCTGAGTATCGTCCTACTCTTTTGTAAATTATTGTACACTTTACGACAATATTGTAAATTGAGAGTTTATGATACACTTCCACTATGAATAATGCACTCAATTGATATTTCAAAGTTCCAAAAAATGAGAATATCCTAGAGCACACCGTTATGTCTTGACTTGAAGAGTTGAAAAACGTTAATTTTCCAAGTAAAATATTAAGTAAGTGAACCTTTAATGTTCTTTGTCAGTAATGATACTGTTTATAAAAGTTATACTCAAAGTTAGAATCTTGTTTTTAAATGGAAAAGGCACTGATATCACCTGACATACGCCTTCTTGTTGAACTCGAACAGTTGAATACTGCTCTGCAAACAGCAATCTGGAACTCAGCTGTCAGAAAACAACACGATGTTCCATAGTACCACGTCCTTGGAACTGTCCCTCATAGTACCAAGTTCACGTTGATCTGCATCAAATCTCCGTCGATCTCCGTCGTTCTTCGTTGATCTACGTCGTTATCCGTCGATCTCCGTCGTCTCCAGTCAGGATTTCTCATGTTAATAAAAATGGCTTTAACACGAGAAAGTCGAACTGACTAGGTTGAAATGTGCACTATTTGACATTACACTGTTAGAACTGATTATTACTGTCTCATAAATAATCACCATTCACTGGTGCACTGTCTATTATCGTAAATCATGATAATGAGAAAATACACTTCACTGCACAGCTCATGTTGACACTTACTGCTCACTGTTCGTATTATCAAAATAACTTTCTTTCGAAGCACAGTTTATCATGGCTCACTTTCACAGTTCAAATATTGTTGAAATACTACAAGTCTTATGACTTTGATATTATGCACACGTTAATTTCCTAAGTTTGAATATCTGACGAATTGCAAGTCCCACAATTTATAAGTTACGCACTGGTATTCACAGAAACTAAGTGTCAAATTGATGTCGAAATTTTATAAGTATTACGATGTCCGGCAGTATGAATACTGAGTTCGACTCGTCGCGTGCAGCATGACATGCGAGCCAGCTGTGAAGAATGCGAACTGAATTGGTACGGTCTGGTCTACTGCTTATATTCCGTACGACCCAAGGCTGCTTGCCACGTAACGGGGGGGGGGGGAGTGTGATTCCTTTCTCGCTCCTATCTCTTGAATGCCGTGATGGATTTTATTGAAATTGACATATGTTTACGTTCAGAACATGAGCTACACGATGATGTATGTCTCATTTCCGTAACTTAATCGGCTAAAAAGCTAGACACTTTCCTTCCAGTACATTCGAGCGATAGGCGTACAACATGTGGCAGTGACGTCACCCGCAGGTTCTTTGCTCGTAACGTGTCGAGCTCGCCACGAGGAACTGCGTATTGCGCTCGCACAAGATGTCGGTCATACGAACACATATTATCGCCGTCCCTTTTCCATAAGTTCCGGCAATTATAAAACAATGCACAGGGCTGGAACTGTTCCTGGTACAATATATTATACTTTATTAAACAAGTGGAAAGCAATGGGCAACATTGCGTTCCTCTGCTGCATTTGCGCACCAGAAAGTGCGTTCCTCTGTCACATATTTCCTGCTTTGCTGTGGGCTGAAAATAAATGTTAAAACTCAAATACTGTACTGAGAGCTTGGTCACTCTTCGACAAGATTGTATCACGGAAAAGACATCTCATTTTACACTGTCTATGTAAACACGGCTGATAAGTAAACCTGTAAGGCGAGCTCGTATTTCCTCAACTGCTCGGAAATTCACATACAATCGTACTTCTTGCTAGCATGCTATTATAATTCAACACACGCATCAGATTCACTGGCCTGACATTAATTTCCCGTTAATTCTGATTCTCAACATTCCCTCAGAATACAATTGCAGGGCTCTACTCACTGCACACAATTCTCATCACATCATCAGGCATGCAATCGGCCTGCATAATCAACTTCATACATCAAACCAAACCAAACCCCATGGCCTACAGCCCTTGAAGGGCCTTGGCCTACCAAGCGACCGCTGCCCAGCCCGAAGGCCTGCAGATTACGAGGTGCCGTGTGGTCAGCACGACGGATCCTCTCGGCCGTTATTCTTGGCTTTCTAGACCGGGGCCGCTATCTCACCGTCAGATAGCTCCTCAATTCTAATCACGTAGGCTGAGTGGACCTCGAACCAGCCCGCAGGTGCAGGTAAGAATCCCTGACCTGGCCGGGAATCGAACCCGGGGCCTCCGGGTAAGAGGCAGGCACGCTACCCCTACACCACGGGGCCGGCACTTCATACATCAGCATGCATTAAATTCTCTTGTATTTCCTACAATCTCATCAGCCTTTCTCATTATAAATCCGGGTTTGATTCCACTCGAATCATTGTACGAAACAGTTTCCAACCCACATTGGAAGAATCCCTTTCTAGTCAACGTTGCGATGCAGCTCTGCACGTGTCACAAATCCTGAAATAACATGCGTCATGCAACCTAACTGTTACTAACTTTCTAAATGACTAAAAAATTGAATTTATTCTCAACGCAGAAATTGTTTAACTCAGGAAGTGGATGAACTTGTCAATCTAATCCTCCTATCTCTAACATACAAGAATATCGGAATAATTCTAAGCTAATTGACATGCGTAATGACACAAAAACAAAATAAATCCGAACAACTCCCTCCATATCCCATCTAACTAATCGTAAAGTAAAATAAAAATATAGAAATCATGCCTTCCTCTCCTATTCGTATTTACAGCATCACAAATGTAAACTAACACATGCCGTCCGGCAAAAAATTACGTTAAAAAATCCCCACATTAAGCCTCACTAGTATTAAACATAATTCATATAACATGCCCTCTAATTTAAAAACATGCGTCTTATCTTTGACAACTCCCTGGACATCGGCAACGGCTCACATCCTCGCACTCCATTTTCAGCACATATTTAACACATGGAAAAAATCTTCTTTCTTCTATGGGCGATGCCATCTTCTTGATGAAAGTTCCTGTACACTGCAACACAGAAGACTTCAAGTAAATACCTCTTCACCGCTCGATATGCATGTGCCGAATAAACACTTGTCAGCTGTGAACTAAGCCAACTTTAATCTCTCAGAAGAGCATACGTACAATTAAGAACACACATTTAGGGTTTAACACAGTTAGTTAGAGCGGCTCGCGGTTCGGAACGAAAGTCTTTCGCGATACGCGACCGACTCGAAAATACGATGCAGCTGAGCGTCTCTCTTTCACTCACCAGTCTGCGGCTGATATTACCGTCTCTTACTTTAGAGTAAAACTTTGCGTCATAATATAATTGGTAATTTATCACTGCACCAGTTAATTTAGCAAACTTCACAACTAAATGCACCGTTTTTCATTCGAAAAGACCATACACTGGTATATGTCTACCTACGTGGCAACATTCGCGCACAAATGAGAGCAGTATAGAACAATGTTCACTCCCGGAGATTCACTAAATCAGAATGACGCTCCTAAAGCTTGGGACGCTTACGAAGCTTAGCTAATGCCGTTGTCACTAGGTGATTCCAATATGTTCAAAGAATCAACCAATCAGCGTGCTTGTGATTCACAATGACTTTTATATTATTTAAAATTAATATAAAACACACTCCTGATGACTTAAAAATGACTCAGATTATTTCTATAGCGTATTCCTTATTATTTCACACTTTCAGACCTGTGGAAACCCATCAACTAACAAAACTGATTCCTCTATATCGGTGTATTGTTCACGCAGCTATCCATGTTGGTCAACCTGGGATTTTAATTCCGCGCGATCCCGACTTCATATTGGCCACACCCACGCGTTCTAATTGGCTGAATGTTCCTCTTGGCCAACGTCTACACGTGCCGAGATGTGCTAACTTCTGATACCGCCGAACCTTTTCTGCAGTCACAGGGAAGCATCGAGCAATATTCAGCGTCTTTATGTCTCCATTGACTTCCGGTCTCAACTTTCCTGCACTCTACTACTTTTACCATGCCTGACTGAAGTGTATCTCAATATAATTGTTTAATATGGCAAATATCTATCTGATTGTCTCTTATGGGCCGTCAGGATACGGCTCAGAACAACCACTCTCCCTACATGGTTTCCACTTTGTAACCGTACAACAGGGTTACAGACTCCATTCTGTATTTATTATTATTATTATTATTATTATTATTATTATTATTAACCTGATTCATTAGATTTTTTATATTCTGTTTCTCATCATTTAGACTGTAATAATTAGGTATCACGTATATTATTGTATTTCATCATAGGTTAAGTGAATATGTTTGTAATTATTCTGTATTGTAGTAAGTGAGATTTGTTGGTTTCATATTGTCATGCTGTGGCTTGTAACTTTGGCTAGATGAGTTGGCATAGTATTTTGCAATCGAGGCTATGTTTAACTGTGCAAGGAGATTTCCCAGTGACGCATTCGGCATAGTCATTTTCGGACCGCTTGGGTACGCTTAGACAACACTTGACTGATGACATCAGTGCGTGGACACGTGATTGCGACCAAGTGTCAGTATTCGCCAGCTACTGTATGTGGAAGTGGAAGGGATGAACAGGAGTAGGGAGAGGAGTCGTCATCGCGAGGTTATATAAAGTCAAGGCAACGGTGGGGAGAGGTATTCTGTTCTTACTCGGTTCATAAGCAGTTGATATTGTGAAGATCATATGTAACAGTCTGATGTATCAAATGGAAGAAGTGGTCTTAGTGTGATGGTCAGAGCGAAGAGTTGTGTTTGAAGAGGTAATCATCGAGGAAGTCTACAAGTGGTGCTTGTATCCGAGCAGAGACGGGTACTATGCTGATAAAGAAACATCATCTTCTTGTGAGGATGGACTTCACAAGGTGCTTCAAGAATATTTTACAATTTCTTATAATATATTGAGTGGACGTAATTACATTGGAGCTCCCTACACGCGTACATGGTATGTAGGCCAACTCCTTGTGACATAAGAAGATTACAACAGACGGCTCCCGACTTCAGCTCACAGGTTTTCCCAAGAATTTCAAGTTCAACAGCGGTGTATGCAGACAACAGGTAATTAAAGCATCAGACATGTTATGCATTCATAACATGAAGAAGAGTATAATCAGCGGCGATATCACATCTCACTTCAAGTTCATGCCAATAGCTTTTTTTGTTTAGATTAAATTTTTCTTTTCTTTGTACCGCAAATCTCACGATATATTTCTTTTGTTAAATTAAAAGACGTAAATGATTGTTCATTGTGACGTAAATTTAGTCATAAACTCAGTTTTATTTTTAATTATAATAAGTGATTCCAGTTCCATGTACAATCCTCAATTGTGGAAATGCAACAGTAATTTAATATTGTCCTGATCCATATCCCTGTATATTGCCAGATATGTGAGTTTATCACCTCACGCCTTGAGATAATTGATATAAGAGGTATGCTCTACCGAATTTTGTTGTTTTTCTTAAAAAAGCAACTGGCGCTCAAACAAATGTTATGTATATTGTGTGAAGGAGATGTAAGTATAAGAGTAGTGGTTGGAGTAGCCACAACGTGTCGCCAGCAACGTGGGACTCGAAAGGTTCAGAAAAAGTGTTTCTGAATGGCAATATACATGGATCAGTTCTTTTAATGAGTACGCACATGTTAAATTCACCGAGTAATGTTAGGAAGGTCATTTTGTTGAAGTTTGTATTTAAGGGGTAATGTCAGAGGAATTGCAAGGGGAAATAGCTTTGAGATCGCGAAAAATTAGTAGGAAACCGAAGATGGACAAGGATAGCAATATGCAGTCAGGTGATGAGGCTGAGGTTATTGTGTCCAAGGAAATCCAAGGTGGTAACATAAATAGGAAGTTGGTGACTAAGGTGGGACCTGCTGAAAGTCAGAAAATAGTAGAAACTGAGGAAAACGCTGTCACGCAAGATCAAAGTAAAGAGGTGATTGACCTGGGTTTATTTAATTTGCTGATGTCCAAAATGACTGAGCAGAATAATATCATTAGTGAGAAAATTGAATCTCAGAATATTATTATGAGTGAGAAAATTGAAACGGTTATTAGTGAGAAAATTGAATCTCAGAATAATATTATGAGTGAGAAAATTGAAACGGTCATTAGTGAGAAAATTGAATCTCAGAATAATATTATGAGTGAGAAAATTGAGGCGGTCATTAGTGAGAAAATTGAATCTCAGAATAATATTATGAGTGGGAAAATTGAAGCTCAAAGTAAGGTCATAAATAGTATTAATAAGAAGATTGATGATGTTAGTAATAAGATAGATCATAAGGTGTTAGAAATAAGTAAGCAAATTAATAATTTAGAAAGTAAGGTAAATAGGGAGTGTAGTGACATCAGAGCTGAGATGGAATTGGGTCGGAGCAATCTCCATGCGGAAATAGAGCAAATTAGTGAGACATGCATCAAACAGATTGATGAATTAGGTGCCAAGATCGAGTCCAATAAAGGAGAAATCAATGAGTTAGTAGAAGAAAGGTTTGAAAAGATAACCAATACAGTGGGGCAAGAAACTAGGAAATGTATTAGTAGGGTAGAACAGGTGGAAAGAAAACTTGGAGAAGTAGGTGATCTAGGGAGTGAGCAGAAATCATTATCACAGAAGGTGAGAGAATCGGAAAAAAAGTTGGAGGAATTAAGAAAAATTCAAGAAAAGACTGAGGAAACAGTGGAAGAAAAATTTCTGAGTTGCCAGAGAGTACTCCAGCAAGAAGTGCGTGATAGTAAGAATGTACGTGAGATAATTGTAAATAATGGTTTAATCACTAGAGATCATGATTTACCTAAGTTTTCTGGGAAAGAATTTAACCCGATGGAATTTATGAGAGTAGTAGAGAAGAAATTTGCTGTTCAATTAAGAGACAATATCATTAGCTGGGAAACTGTATTGGAGATCTTATCTAATGCTTTCGTAGGAGAGACTAAGTCTTGGTTTCAAGTATATAAAAGCTCGATGTCTAGTCTAACTGAATTTAAGGAGAAATTCATGGCTAAATTTTGGAGTGAAGGTGTTCAGAGTAGAGAGAGAGAGAGAGTTATGTTTGGCAGGTATAATTCTAACGAGGGTGTTAGAATGACTGAATACTTTTTGGCTCATGTGTTGGTGTGGAGAAATTTAGAATGTATTGGACCTGAGGCTGATATAGTAAGATTTATGGCTAAGCACTATCCCGATAGAATAAGAGAAGCTGTTTGTATGCAAAGAGTGGAGACTATTAAGGAAATGGAGATTTTGTTGGAAAGTTTTGATGCTTTAGGTAGTAGCTTGAATAATAGTAGGACACTAAATAGGAATGTAGAAGGAAGGGGTAACCAATCTAATAATCAGGACAGGACTATGAATAATCGTAACTACAGAAGAGAATATCAGGAGAGACCTAATAATAATTTCCACAGGGAGAGAAACTATCAAAATAGTTCGGAAAATTTCAGGACTGGGAGGCGTGATTATGGTAATCAACCAGAAGCTGGGAGGCGGGAGAATACAGGCCATAATAATAATAATAATAATGACGCTAGAGGAAATAGGCAACAGGGGAGGCCGACTGAGGTGTGTAACCAACAAGTCGTAACCGAACCAAGTACTTTAAACGAGCAACGGACTGTATAAACAGGTCACTGAGACAGTCCGTAAATGGTGAGTTCACGTATAAGGTAGATAAGTATGTTAATGTCGACCAGCCTATAGTTGTAAGTGAACATGATTGTGACCTAAGTAGCAATAATTCAAATGTTTTAAGTGACGACTTAATCGTAGACAATAAATTTTATAAGTGTAATTTAAATTTAGATATAAGGCAAGATTTGTTAAGTGATCTTATATTATGTAATGAGGATAATTTAAGTAGTGTTACTGTTACACCGACGATTGAACTGCTGATATGGGGCAGAAAAGTTAAGATTTTGTTGGACTCTGGTAGTGAGAAGTCATGTGTAAATTCCAAGCTGTATGAGGAAGTTTTAAGAGAGAAGTATGAGGTAGCGGAAATTCCAGTGAGGAATACGTTCATCGTAACAGCTGTTGGAAACAAGTCTCAAAGAGTGAATAAACAAATAGCTGTCCCCATTAGCATAAGTGGAGAATGTATTTTCCAACCATGCTTAGTAGTGCCTAATTTAGTTTATGCCGTTATTTTAGGTACCGACTGGTTAACGTGTCACAAGGCTAAATTAAATTTTGATCTGTGTAATGTCAATCTTATTTGGGGAAAGAGTAGCAGGGAAGTCAGTTTACCATATGATGTTTTGTCAGAAATTAGTGCGAATAAAGTGTGTTCTAGTACGGAAGGATCTTGTGAAATTCCTAATATGAGGAAAAATATTGATGTCTGCCATGTGTCTATACAGAGAGATTCTAGAGATGAATTGTATGAGACAGTGGAGAAATGTAATTTAGCGGAAAGTCAGAAGGACGAATTGTGTGAATTATTGATATCACATAGTGATGTTTTTAGCGATCGGCCTGGTAGAACACATCTTTACGAACACAAATTTAATGTTATTGATAACTCAACTTTTGTAGGACCGAAATATCCCATTCCGTTAAAATACGCTAGCGCGGTTGAAGAGCAGATTGACATTATGCTAGATTATAATATAATTGAACCATCATGTAGTCCTAATTTAAATCCACTTGTTATTATACCTAAGAAGGATAACACGGTAAGTTTGAGCATGATAATTTTTGTAAGACTATATTGGATGAATTTGAACTTGGTGACAAGGTTTTACTCAGAGTGCCACTCCCGTCATCAGCAGAAGCTGGTCAATTTTCTAAGTTTTTCTTGTTATATCAGGGATACTTCACCGTAGTGAAACGGATTGGGAAATGTGCTTATTCATTAGAAGACAAGGAAGGAAATATCGTAGGAACATACTATATAAGAAATCTTAAGAAATATATCATGTGAGTTTGTTGATTAATTTTCATTATTATGTTAATTCACCATGTTTTATGAAGCTGGCATTGCGAACAGGACTTCAGTGAAATTAGCGTGTGTTGTGATATTAAGTGAGCACGGCAGTGCAATAAACTCCAGTGCTTGGAGACAGTGTATATAAGGATATGTCTTCGAGAATTACTTTTGAACACTCAATGAACGTTTGAAACGACAGAAGTGAGAAAGAAATGTAATCTGTATGTAAATAATACTGTATAATCAAAGTGAAAATGATAATTGATAAATGTTTTATATGTGTAACAACGAACATCCAGATGGATGATACTATGTACCAAATTTGTAAAGGGCATTTTTATACATGTATCTATGGTGTACTCGATTTCAGGTGTTTGTGTAGATATTTCATGAATCAATCGATTCATTTAATCGATTATTTCATGAGGGAGGCGTTCTGTAACCGTACAACAGGGTTACAGACTCCATTCTGTATTTATTATTATTATTATTATTATTATTATTATTATTATTATTATTATTATTATTATTATTATTAACCTGATTCATTAGATTTTTTATATTCTGTTTCTCATCATTTAGACTGTAATAATTAGGTATCACGTATATTATTGTATTTCATCATAGGTTAAGTGAATATGTTTGTAATTATTCTGTATTGTAGTAAGTGAGATTTGTTGGTTTCATATTGTCATGCTGTGGCTTGTAACTTTGGCTAGATGAGTTGGCATAGTATTTTGCAATCGAGGCTATGTTTAACTGTGCAAGGAGATTTCCCAGTGACGCATTCGGCATAGTCATTTTCGGACCGCTTGGGTACGCTTAGACAACACTTGACTGATGACATCAGTGCGTGGACACGTGATTGCGACCAAGTGTCAGTATTCGCCAGCTACTGTATGTGGAAGTGGAAGGGATGAACAGGAGTAGGGAGAGGAGTCGTCATCGCGAGGTTATATAAAGTCAAGGCAACGGTGGGGAGAGGTATTCTGTTCTTACTCGGTTCATAAGCAGTTGATATTGTGAAGATCATATGTAACAGTCTGATGTATCAAATGGAAGAAGTGGTCTTAGTGTGATGGTCAGAGCGAAGAGTTGTGTTTGAAGAGGTAATCATCGAGGAAGTCTACAAGTGGTGCTTGTATCCGAGCAGAGACGGGTACTATGCTGATAAAGAAACATCATCTTCTTGTGAGGATGGACTTCACAAGGTGCTTCAAGAATATTTTACAATTTCTTATAATATATTGAGTGGACGTAATTACATTGGAGCTCCCTACACGCGTACATGGTATGTAGGCCAACTCCTTGTGACATAAGAAGATTACAACAGACGGCTCCCGACTTCAGCTCACAGGTTTTCCCAAGAATTTCAAGTTCAACAGCGGTGTATGCAGACAACAGGTAATTAAAGCATCAGACATGTTATGCATTCATAACATGAAGAAGAGTATAATCAGCGGCGATATCACATCTCACTTCAAGTTCATGCCAATAGCTTTTTTTGTTTAGATTAAATTTTTCTTTTCTTTGTACCGCAAATCTCACGATATATTTCTTTTGTTAAATTAAAAGACGTAAATGATTGTTCATTGTGACGTAAATTTAGTCATAAACTCAGTTTTATTTTTAATTATAATAAGTGATTCCAGTTCCATGTACAATCCTCAATTGTGGAAATGCAACAGTAATTTAATATTGTCCTGATCCATATCCCTGTATATTGCCAGATATGTGAGTTTATCACCTCACGCCTTGAGATAATTGATATAAGAGGTATGCTCTACCGAATTTTGTTGTTTTTCTTAAAAAAGCAACTGGCGCTCAAACAAATGTTATGTATATTGTGTGAAGGAGATGTAAGTATAAGAGTAGTGGTTGGAGTAGCCACAACTTGAACAACAGGAAGACGGAAAGCCAGGAAACAAATTCAAGTGATTGCACCATCGAAGTCGATGGTGACACATTGGATCTCGCCTGCAGAGTGACGGCGGAATTAACAATGAAGTGTGAGCTCGAATAAATGCAACTTGGATGCGGTGGACTGATGTCACTGGCGTGCTTTGTGACAAAAGAATGCCTCTTCCCCTAAAGTCGAATATATACCGAACCACAGTACGTTCAGTTGCTCTTTATGGTGCTGAATGCCAACTGTCCAACAACAGGACTGAACGCCATTTCACACATTGGAATTGCGAATGCTCCGCTGGTCGATGGACACCTCTTTAAACTACCACATCAGAAATGGCACAACTCGTCAGCTAATGAGCAATTATGGAGAAAATGTGGGAAAAACACCTCCGATGGCCTGGCCACGTTCTACGTGCAACACCTGGCACAGTTACCAAACTCGCCTTCCTCTTTGACTTCAACAGAGTACTTCTACCAGGACCCACCTGGAGGATTGCTGTTTGTAAGCTCCGGTAAAGCATTAATTCTGTTTATATTAGACACGTTTGCGAAATTACTAACTGTTTTGATAGAAGGCATCTGTTGTGTGTTCATAGTGGTACATATAATCATCGTGAAGTAGCCGACACACTGTGGTAATGGTTGATCCCATGAAAGCGATTTATTCCTTAAAAAATACTGAATAAATAACGAGCAAGATGCGAATTTAGTCCAAGTACACCTTCCATATCTATTTCTACTCTTGCTCTGAACGTTAAGCATAGCATAAAAACTAAGTGCGTAAATGTCAAAACGATGACCTGAAACTTGACTTTACCACTTTTCTTGTGAATAACCAGGAACGACCAGAGTGTTCTTATATTTTAGCTAACGACAGATTGAAGCCTGAGATGCTGTGAAATGTATTAACGGTGTATTGTACATATGGCCGTTAATGTTTCCGAATTAGTTGTAACATGAAATCTTCAATAACTTTGAGTAATATACTAGATTATTTTTTAACACCTTTGAAAATGATGTATTTTAAGGATATTATTTAATTTTAGTGTAAGTAAAGATTCTGAATTTGCTCTTTGACGTACATTATTTTATGATCATGCATAAAAATATATTAAATTATTATATTATATATTATTATATTAAATTATTATATTATATATAATTATATTAAATTATTAAATTAAATTAAATTATTATTATTATTAAACATATATCTTTTTCCGATGTTTTCTGGTGTTTTTGAGGACGAGACAGCTACATTGCCTCAGTTGGATTTGATCGGGAATTTAAGGGCGGGGGCCTTCTGGATACTGCGTGACTTTTCATGTGAAAATCTCAACCACGTGTCACAGGCACTCGAAGCTCGGCTGTCTCGGCTGGTAGCCTGCAACAAAGGCAATGAATGCACTATCATGCCTCCTCCCTTTATATTCTTATAGTGATAATACTAATTTTATTATTGTCAGATTGGGGATACAAACCTTGAACAGGCAAATATTTTAAAGTGTATAGGATATGTGTTCTCCCAAGACGGTAATATAGTGAGATTGAATCAGGGTACAACAAAATGTAATGAGCTCGCAATTGCGAAGTCAGCTACCGGACTATCATTACATCGGTGTGTTTTCAGACTAACTTTGCTTTACGGGAGCGAAAGCTGGGTGGACTCACGATATCTTATTCATACGTTAGAAGTGACAGATTTGAAAGTAGCGAGAATGATTGCTGGTACAAAGAGGTGGGAACAATGGCAGGAGGGTACTCGGAATGGGGGAGATAAAGGCTAATTTAGGAATGCACTCGATGGATGAAGCTGTACTCATAAACCGGCTTCGGTGGTGGGGTCATGTGAGGCGAATGGAGGAGGATAGATTACCTAGGAGAATAATGGACTCTGTTATGGAGGGTAAGAGAAGTAGAGGGAGACCAAGACGACGATGGTTAGACTCAGTTTCTAAAGATTTAAAGTTAAGAGGTGTAGAACTAAATGAGAGCCACAGCACTAGTTGCAAATAGAGGATTGCGGCGATGTGTAGTAAATTCACAGAGGCTTGCAGACTGAACGCTGAAAGTCATACGAGTCTATAATGTATGTATGTATGTATATTATTATTATTATTATTATTATTATATTTTATCCTCAACAAACAAAGTAAAAACAACCTGGCATTAAATTAATCATGATCATCAGAGATAGGAGGGTGTTTGAAAAATCGTTGCTATTGAGTTATTGTCAGCGCTGTTAAAACACTTAAATGCCATACGTATTGGGACGGGATTACATCGTGCACATTTCTTCACAATTAAATTACAGTTTATTCATTGTTTTCCTTGGTTAGGAGAAGCCAATATAGCAGAATGTTCAACCATAGAAACATCTAAACCAGTTCCCGAAAAAAAAATGGTGCTTGAAATGACCTCTGTGTACGTAATGTCACAAGCCACACCTCCTCGAAGACGAACACACGTGACGTTCCCTCGCTAAATACTTGAAATGATCCATCTGTTTCAGTTTCGTATTCCCTGCATGAATGGATCATGTTATGAAATTCTGACTGCTACCCGCTAGTTCCATGTTTATGAACTGTACGTAAAGAGTGATTGTAATAAATAAAAAAAAGCGTTCCAACAACCTCAATTGCAGAAAAGAAGCCTGCGCTTAAACAGAGACTCTCTTCCCAAAATCGGAAGCAGAACAGTATGGAACCAGGAACATTTCCTCAGAATTTCGGACTGTACATTGAATGCTCGTGCCTAAACCCATCTGACCACAAAACTGCCTTGATAAGTCCTGTTATACTGTAGCAGAACCGTTGACACCTGTACCCTAAAGATACTTTTCCGTGGTTCCCCATTTTCACATCAAGTGAATGCTGAGGTTGTAATTTAATTTAGACCACGATCGCTTCTTTCCCAGTCTTAGAGCTGTCCTACTCCTCTGACACCATAAGACGTAGAAACTAATACCGGTAAAAGAAAAGCAAAAACAAAAATGAACGGCCAAACATTAGCTCAGGCTCCTCGAACAGTTTTTGAAATTTTCAAATTTTCTAGGGATCTAGGATCAGGCTATTTGGTACCAGTATTGTATGATACATGGATGTACTTAGTCAAAATCACGTTTATTTTCATTTTTATGCCATCGTTATACTTCGAATTCACGTATTAGCATATACTTAATTGTCACTTTATTTATCTTTGTAAATTTCAACGTATGAGCACTGTAAAAGATTATCTCGCGTGCGGTTCGTTTGTACAAATCTCATTCCTTAGATACTACATATATGAGTTAAAATGGAGAATAAATCATCACCAAAAGTTCCGTTTCATTTGGTATATATGGAGTGAGAGAACTCAACGTATTTTTGGATTTCTATTCATTTTAGATTCCTTTGTTCGCCACATTCCCCACCCAGTGACTTTCTACCAAGTAATTTAAGCTTCTAGAACAGCCCTCACTTCATGTCTATGTCTTGTCTAGAATTAGTGGTCGTTCGTTACCAGTGACATTGTTTCGCTTACGAGCGAGGCTTTTATATGTAAATAAGCACATTTTTAGATTACTTTTTTTCGTGTGATACATTCTGAACAGTAATATGATTACAGCTTGCTAAAGCTCTCATTCTGTTGGCTTCCTGTACGGCTTGATGAAAGATGAAATCACAGAGGATACTGCAACACAAAGGATATACCAGTATTATTCAAAACACTACAGGTTCTACAAACCAGGAGTTCAAAAACAATGACTGCATCGGTAATATATTGCACAAATGAGACCTATTTTACAGTTCTAATAGATATACACTGACTGACAGAGCAAATGCAACACCAAGAAGGAGTGGTCAGAACTTTATGCCAATAGCAGGGTAGACTGACGTCACTGAGGTATGCTCATGATGTGAAATGCGCCGCTGTGCTGCGCACGTAGCGAACGATAAATGGGACACGGCGTTGGCGAATGGCCCACTTCGTACCGTGATTTCTCAGCCGACAGTCATTGTAGAACGTGTTGTCGTGTGCCACAGGACACGTGTATAGCTAAGAATGCCAGGCCGCCGTCAACGGAGGCATTTCCAGCAGACAGACGACTTTACGAGGGGTATGGTGATCGGGCTGAGAAGGGCAGGTTGGTCGCTTCGTCAAATCGCAGCCGATACCCATAGGGATGTGTCCACGGTGCAGCGCCTGTGGCGAAGATGGTTGGCGCAGGGACATGTGGTACGTGCGAGGGGTCCAGGCGCAGCACGAGTGACGTCAGCACGCGAGGATCGGCGCATCCGCCACCAAGCGGTGGCAGCCCCGCACGCCACGTCAACCGCCATTCTTCAGCATGTGCAAGACACCCTGGCTGTTCCAATATCGACCAGAACAATTTCCCGTCGATTGGTTGAATGAGGCCTGCACTCCCGGCGTCCGCTCAGAAGACTACCATTGACTCCACAGCATAGACGTGCACGCCTGGCATGGTGCCGGGCTAGAGCGACTTGGATGAGGGAATGGCGGAACGTCGTGTTCTCCGATGAGTCACGCTTCTGTTCTGTCAGTGATAGTCACCGCAGACGAGTGTGGCGTCGGCGTGGAGAAAGGTCAAATCCGGCAGTAACTGTGGAGCGCCCTACCGCTAGACAACGCGGCATCATGGTTTGGGGCGCTATTGCGTATGATTCCACTTCACCTCTAGTGCGTATTCAAGGCACGTTAAATGCCCACCGCTACGTGCAGCATGTGCTGCGGCCGGTGGCACTCCCGTACCTTCAGGGGCTGCCCAATGCTCTGTTTCAGCAGGATAATGCCCGCCCACACACTGCTCGCATCTCCCAACAGGCTCTACGAGGTGTACAGATGCTTCCGTGGCCAGCGTACTCTCCGGATCTCTCACCAATCGAACACGTGTGGGATCTCATTGGACGCCGTTTGCAAACTCTGCCCCAGCCTCGTACGGACGACCAACTGTGGCAAATGGTTGACAGAGAATGGAGAACCATCTCTCAGGACACCATCCGCACTCTTATTGACTCTGTACCTCGACGTGTTTCTGCGTGCATCGCCGCTCGCGGTGGTCCTACATCCTACTGAGTCGATGCCGTGCGCATTGTGTAACCTGCATATCGGTTTGAAATAAACATCAATTATTCGTCCGTGCCGTCTCTGTTTTTTCCCCAACTTTCATCCCTTTCGAACCACTCCTCCTTGGTGTTGCATTCGCTCTGTCAGTCAGTGTATGTACCTTTGTTGACGAGACCTTGTGTTTACAGTGTAGTATGTCTTCTGGTTACTTCTGATACTTTCATTTATTTCTCACAGTCAAATCCTTGGCTTTGACGATATGTAAGTGTCTGAGGTGTGATCGATGTTAGTAGTATAATTAATTTTTTTGCTAGGGGCTTTACGTCGCACAGACACAGATAGGTCTTACGGCGACGATGGGATAGGAAAGGCCTAGGAGTTGGAAGGAAGCGGCCGTGGCCTTAATTAAGGTACAGCCCCAGCATTTGCCTGGTGTGAAAATAGGAAACCACGGAAAATCATTATCAGGGCTGCCGATAGTGGGATTCGAACCTACTATCTCCCGGATACAGGCTCACAGCTGCGCGCACGGCCAACTCGCCCGGTAGTAGTATCATTCCTTCTGCAGCCAGTCCCTGTTATGAGTGGTGTGAAAATGTCACTCATAGGGTCTGTTGGGATGAGCCGATGACCTTCAATGTTAGGCCCCTTAAAACAATAAGCAACAAGGTCTGTTGGTACGTGCATTTCAGTGGGCTTGACAGACTCACTGGCAATGTAGCTTTCTATAGGTGAAGAAATTTTTAAAATCGGTTCGGTAGTTTTTGAGTCTATTCGTTACAAACAAACAAATTTCCCCTCTTTATAATAATAGTATAGAAGTATAGATATTAAAAAATATGTAGCATTTGAGCCGCCGTCCGCCTCTGTGGTGTAGTGGTTAGTGTGATTAGCTGCCACCCCCGGAGGCCCGGGTTCGATTCCCGGCTCTGCCACGAAATTTGAAAAGTGGTACGAGGGCTGGAACGGGGTCCACTCAGCCTCGGGAGGTCAACTGAGTAGAGGTGGGTTCGATTCCCACCTCAGCCATCCTGGAAGTGGTTTTCCGTGGTTTCCCACTTCTCCTCCAGGCAAATGCCGGGATGGTGCCTAACTTAAGGCCACGGCCGCTTCCTTCCCTCATCCTTGCCTATCCCTTCCAATCTTCCCATCCCCCTACAAGGCCCCTGTTCACCATAGCAGGTGAGGCCGCCTGGGCGAGGTACTGGTCATACTCCCCAGTTGTATCCCCCGACCAAGAGTCTGAAGCTCCAGGACACTGCCCTTGAGGCGGTAGAGGTGGGATCCCTCGCTAAGTCCGAGGGAAAAACCGAACCTGGAGGGTAAACAGATGATGATGATGATGATGATTTGAGCCGCCTCTGTGGTGTAGTGGTTAGCGTGATTAGCTGCCACCCCCGGAGGTCCGGGTTCGATTCCCGGCTCTACCACGAAATTTGAAAAGTGGTACGAGGGCTGGAACGGGGTCCACTCAGCCTCGGGAGGTCAACTGAGTAGAGGTGGGTTCGTTTCCCACCTCAGCCATCCTGGAAGTGGTTTTCCGTGGTTTCCCACTTCTCCTCCAGGCAAATGCCGGGATGGTGCCTAACTTAAGGCCACGGCCGCTTCCTTCCCTCATCCTTGCCTATCCCTTCCAATCTTCCCATCCCCCTACAAGGCCCCTGTTCACCATAGCAGGTGAGGCCGCCTGGGCGAGGTTCTGGTCATACTCCCCAGTTGTATCCCCCGACCAAGAGTCTGAAGCTCCAGGACACTGCCCTTGAGGCGGTAGAGGTGGGATCCCTCGCTGAGTCCGAGGGAAAAGCCGAACCTGGAGGGTAAACAGATGACGATGATGATGATGTAGTTTTAGAATTATTTAGATGTGTTTTATTTCAAGTTTTAGATTATTTAATTTTCGAGTAAAACTTTGTCCTTATGGAAGCTCGAATTGACTGGGAAGTATTTGATCCTGTCATAAATTAATAAGTGATAACTATATGTATTTAGCCGTCGCACTATAGATACGATGTACAGGATTTCAACTTTCATTGAGACTGTCCCCCTCTCGGCCCCCACCCATAAGAGATAAATATCTGGATTGTCACCATTCATCTCAGTGACCCCGAAAACTGTAGATTCGACACTGTTTTCGATTATTTTTATATCCCAATCCCCCCTCACCCTCACCCCAAAGGGGGCTGAACATGAACTTAAAACAATCAGAGTGTCACTATTCATTTCAGCGACCACGTAAACTATGGATTCGATACTATTCTAAATTATTTTTGTACTACCCCCCTCGTCCCCAGCCCGTAAGGGTGCTAGGGGTGTCTTACCCCCACGTGGTTGGTCTCCTGATACTAATTGATAAGTGTACGAAATTTGGTGAAATTGCTCCAGTGGTTTAGGAGGAGATGTGTCATTTACACCCCCCCCCACACACACACACAAATATATATATATATTTTTATATAAAACTTAGTAAGATTTTTATACTTCACCCCCTTTCCACCCCCGCCCAATAGAGTCCTATGAGTGCCTTACACAACAGTATATTTTTTCCAGCTACTAAGTCTTATGTGTACCAATTTTGGTTGGCAGCTATGCCCAAACGTACATGCATAATCTCGCTGCTCTAGAATCCTGGAGCTGACGTTGCCATGGTTACGGCAGTTCATTTATTTTATCCGATTCCTAGAGCAGGGTTAGTGTATTGCCAATATCTCCGTAACGGTTGGTTTTAGGGCCTTAAAACATGGTTTTCGCGCCCGTAGAGCTTACCAAGTTTTGTTCTTTGCGTCAAGAGGATTAAATTGAGCTTTGTCTCGTCCTAATACGACAAATTCTATATTTTGCCTATATTACCCTATTATTTTTATATCTCCCCCCCCCGTGTCCCACACCTCGAATTGTTTTGAAAATAAAATACAGCCCATGTTACTCACTGGCAATGTAGCTTTCTATAGGTGAAGAAATTTTTTTTAATCGGTTCGGTAGTTTTTGAGTCTATTCGTTACAAACAAACAAATTTCTCCTCTTTATAATAATATTATAGAAGTATAGATATTAAAAAATATGTAGCATTTGAGCCGCCTCTGTGGTGTAGTGGTTAGCGTGATTAGCTGCCACCCCCGGAGGTCCGGGTTCGATTCCCGGCTCTGCCACGAAATTTGAAAAGTGGTACGAGGGCTGGAACGGGGTCCACTCAGCCTCGGGAGGTCAACTGAGTAGAGGTGGGTTAGATTCCCACCTCAGCCATCCTCGAAGTGGTTTTCCGTGGTTTCCCACTTCTCCTCCAGGCGAATGCCGGGATGGTACCTAACTTAAGGCCACGGCCGCTTCCTTCCCTCATCCTTGCCTATCCCTTCCAATCTTCCCATCCCTCCACAAGGCCCCTGTTCAGCATAGCAGGTGAGGCCGCTTGGGCGAGGTACTGGTCATACTCCCCAGTTGTATCCCCCGACCAAGAGTCTGAAGCTCCAGGACACTGCCCTTGAGGCGGTAGAGGTGGGATCCCTCGCTAAGTCCGAGGGAAAAACCGAACCTGGAGGGTAAACAGATGATGATGATGAAGATGTAGCATTTGCTTCAGAGAATGCCTCCAAATCTATGCTATATAATATTATAAAGAGAGTGTGAATTATGTGAGTTTGCTTATACTGTATCTGGAGGGTAATCTCAGAAACTACTGGACCGACTCTAAAAATTCTTTCAGTAATAGAAAGATACATTATTCCAGAGTGCTTTAGGCTATATTTTATTTTCAAAACAATTCTAGGGGGAGGGGTGACGGGGGAGATATAAAAATAATAGGCTAATGTAGGCGAAATATCGAATTTGTCGTACAAGGACGAGACAAAGCTCATTTTAAGCCCTTTGACGCAAAGAACAGAACTCGGTAAGTCCCATGTGCCCGAAAATCATGTTTTTAGGCCCTAAAACCAACCGTTATGGAGATATTTGCACCACATTACCCCTGCTCTAGGAATCGCATAAAGAAATAAACTGCCGTAACCATGGGAACATCAGCTCCAGGATTTTTTTTGTTGCTTTACGTCGCACCGACACAGATAGGTCTTATGGCGACGATGGGGCAGGGAAGGGCTAGGAGTGGTAAGGAAGCGGCCGTGGCCTTAATTAAGGTACAGCCCCAGCATTTGCCTGGTGTGAAAATGGGAAATCACAGAAAACCATTTTCAGGGCTGCCGACAGTGGGGTTCGAACCTACTATCTCCCGAATACTGGATACTGGCCGCACTTAAGCGACTGCAGCTATCGAGCTCGGTGCTCCAGGATTTTACAGCAGCGAGATTATGCGTGTACGTTTGGACATAGCTGCCAACCAAAATTTGCGCACATAATCCCTGCGCATATCTACAGTACATTTCATAAACTTAACATGTTACAGACGTGAAATGGTATTTATAATCTCTTTTTAAAAATAAAGAAACATGAATTATTTTGTGGGGTGGGGGTGGGGGTAGAAAGGACTGAAAAATAGGTTGGCGTGAATTTTTAAGATGAGCATATCTACAGAATATCTCAAAAACGTAACATGTTACAGATGTAAAATTTGGTTTTTTAATATTTTAATTTAATTTTTAGTTAATTATTTTTATTTTTATGTTTTGTTTTCGGAGAAACCACTTAACATGGGGGTACAAGTGACTGAAAAGGGTGTTGAATTATTTTTATTAGGATACTGATATCTAAAATACTGAAGATATTACAGACCTAAAAATGTGTATTTGGAGTCTTCTTTAAAAGGAAAAAATACGTATTCTTTTGCTTTCGGAAAATCCAATTAAGGGGGGATGAAAGGATTGAAACATTAGTTGAATTATTTGGGTGAGAATACTTATATCTCAAAAACTGAAGATCTCACAGACATGTAAACTGGTATTTGGAATATCCTTTAAAAATCAAGAAACACGCTATTCTGGTTTTCGGAAAACCACTTAAGGGGCTGAAAAAAAATGACAAAGCAGATGAATTTTTGAAACGAGTACAGGAATATCAACAGTAGCCTATATGTAACATGTTACAGACATGAAACTTAGTACTTGGAGAGTCGTTTAAAAATAAAGAAACATATCTTCTTTTGTTTTCAGAAAGTCCACTTAGGTGGGGTTGGAGGAAGGGCTGATAAAGAGGTTGAATTCCTTTTCTGGGGATACATATACCTCAAAACCTGAAGATGTTGTCTGTCTGTTAGGTCATCAGCCCAGAGGCTGTTTGGATCCTCAAATAGCACCACCAAAGGTTATGCGGTTATAAGGAAACTGCAAAAACCAATGGCAGCACCAAAATGAGGCGTACTAGGCAAGACGAGGAGTGAGGTAGTTTGCCATTGCTTTCCTGACTGGGTCAGAAAGTGCTATTGCAGCACGACTGACCCTATGAGCAACACCTTTCATAACACAACACTCAGATGCACTAGTCGTGTTCTGAATGTCATTACTCAGCACCACCCATACCCCAGCAGCATCCATATTTTCACAGCCATGAATGAGACTGGGACTTCGGTGGAAGCTACACTTTACTCTGGCCTGTGCCAAGAGATGTTACAGATGTGGAACAATGCATTTGGAATCTCCTTTAAAAAAAAGAAACTTTTTTTTTTTACTTGAGAGAAGACGTTCTCACGTGTACAGTTGTATGTCGCATGGTCATCTTTGCCCCAAAAGGCAATACCACAAACGTGGTTTACAAAGAGTTTCTGGGGTAAATGAAACTCAATTTTTCGGTGAGTTTTTATACTTAGGGATTTTCAGATAATGTCTTAGTACAGTGCCGAGGAACGATTACTTTTATCAAATTATGAAATCCACGCGGGAGAAACCGCCGGTAACTGCTAGTTGGTTTAAAAGTTTATTACCCTCTCCTCTCCAAAAATCAAAGGAAATAGTAATAATCGCATGGCCTCAGATACTATATGCAGGCATTTTTATTTGACAGCATTTAGGCTGTCTGAAGATCAATTTCGATGTTTGTTTTGATTCTACGGGGTAGTGAGTACCAGGAACTCTATTGGGTAACGAAGTACTAAGACATAACTACTAAGGACCGAATATATCAAAATGGCGTATGGCTTTTAGTGCCGGGAGATCCCAAGACGGGTTCGGCTCGCCAGGTTCAGGTCTTTTGATTTGACTGCCGTAGGCGACCTGCGCGTCGTGATGATGATGATGATGATGAAATGATGATGAAGACAACACATACACCCAGCCCCCGTGCCAGAGAAATTAACCAATGATGGTTGAAATTCCCGACCCTGCCGGGAATCGAAGCCGGGACCTCTGTGACCAAAGGCCAGCACCCTAACCATTTAGTCATGGAACCGGTAACTAAGGACCGGATGATAGTTACTAACTTTATCAAGTCAGTTTTCACTACTGAGTATGTTCCAACAAAGTGTTTCACATGTCAAGTAAGTGTGTGCCTTTAAATTTGTAGGATGACTCATAACAAATACCATGTTGCGAACTGCGCCAAGGGACACAATACATTAACGACATTTTATCAACCGACGCACTTAGAAACTTAAATGTGTTCTTTATGTGAATTTAGTTAATTTCATATTACGCCCGTTAGCTGTTCTTTTTCTTCTTAATCTGTTCAGCCTCCAGGGTTGGCTTTACCCTCGGACTCAGCGAGGGATCCCATCTCTACCTCCTCAAGGGAAGTATCCTGCAGTTTCAGACTCTAGATCCGGAGATACAACTGGGGAGGGTGACCAGTACCTCGCCCAGGCGACCTCATCTGCTATGCTGAACAGGGGCCTTGCGGGGGAATGTGGAGATTGGAAGGGATGGACAAGGAAGAGGGAAGGAAGTGGCCATGGCCTTAAGTTAGGTACCATCCCGGCATTTGCCTGGAGGGGAAGTGGGAAACCACGGAAAACCACTTCGAGGATGGCTGAGGTGGGAATCGAACCCACCTCTACTCAGTTGACCTCCCGAGGCTGAGTGGACCCCGTTCCAGCCCTCGTACCACTTTTCAAATTTCGTAGCAGAGCCGGGAATCGAACCCGGGCCTCCGGGGATAGTAGCTAATCACACTAACCACTACACCACAGAGCCGTTAGCTTTTATGAAGTTTTATTACTAGGCGATCTGTTGCGGATTTTAAAATTGATTTTGTTGGATTAACACAGAATATGTCACTAGGAACCTTTTACCTGTCGACGCGGTAGGGCTTCATGTGGCGAATGACAATTTTTTTCACTCTCGAAAAATCCGACTACTTCTGCCGAGTTTTAACCCCTAATCATCGAATCCGGAGGCCAATGCTGTATGACTTTTCGAATGATCGTTGTTTCTCATGCCTGAACAATAGGGTGCTTCTTGATCACTGGGACGAAAAGGAGCTTTGTATGTGGTGTCTGGGGTGGGGTGTCGAACGGTTCAGATACATGGAAAATCGGCACGTGTAATGAGGTAAAACTGGAAGTGTTTCAGATACGAAGTTAGAGGAAGGCTGACAATGAAAACGTTATCAGGAAAAATAGGGAATAATGAGTTCTCTAGGAAACAATTACTAGAAGAAGAGATAGGTTTCCAGTGTATCAACGAAATATGCACAATAATTTTCTAATCAATGTTATGAAAATAATGGTACGGGGCATGAGAAAAGTCCTTCATAACAGCTATGGTGGTAATGGAGGAAATAGAGGAGACTTGGCTAAATTCGTAATATTAAGGCAAAATTCATTGCTAAGAATCATCATTGGCTTTGACAACATGAAAGTGAGTGTTGTATGAGTGATGCTAGTAATGCCATTCCTTATGCAGCCAGTCCCTGTTATGAATTGTGTGAAAATGTTGCTCATAGGGTCGGTAGGTGCGGGCATTTCAGTGGGCTTGGCGGACTGACATGTAATAGCAACTTCTGGCTTAGTGAAGAAAGCAGCGGGAAACTACCTGACTCCTTATTTTCCCAGTACGCCTCTTCGCTGGCACCTGGACCACCTATGACGGCTGATGGCGGAGCTGTTGAGGTCCAAACAAGCCTCCGAACTGACAAGGGAACACATACATGTGTTTCGTCGCCATAAGACCTATCTGTGTCGGTGCGACGTAAAGCAACTAGCAAAAAAAAATAAAACATACATGTGTTACACTCGGATCCCGTTGAAATTGGGTAGGAATATTCGTGGGAGGCAGTAGAATGCTAAGGTGAAAACTGCATGTGCCTAGCGCAAGTTTGAACGCCAACAATGAACAAATAAATAGTCGCAAATTTAAAAGTGCCGCGGGATTATCAGGGTGTGGCGAAGAGGTAGGGAGGAGCCGCCGGGCTGTGTCGAGCAGCGCCAGCAGCTAGGCAGCGTATAGTCGGGCTGCTCGCTCGAGTCGAATGAACGATCACCCCCGCCTCCCGGCCACTCTTCTTTACTGAACTGCAGTTCCCACATACCTTGTATCTTCCCGACCAGAAACGTCAAAGCAGATCAAGATGTGCACATTGATTAGTCGTCCGATGAGACAACGTTCTTACAACGACAGGTAAAATCTGACGTTCTTGTAGTCATTTTTATGAATGATGACGGTGTACTTACTTAAACTTGTATGGTAATAATTGATTTTTTTACACCTAGATACAACAAAAAGCCCACTACATAAGTCATTCAATACGTGGAATACAGTAATGTGCCTTCAGAATTGTTTTGCAGAGTGTGACAATAGAGACACCTCATTTTCTGAAGATGAAGGGAATTTGGGATGTTTCTTGAAAATATCATCAAATGAATCCACTGTACAATTTACAACCTCTATCATGAGAGAGTGCAAGTTGTTTAAAGGAATTAATTAGCCGATCAGTCCTCCTCTGCATGCTGGGGTAAAGCCTCAGTCAAGTTACTGTGGAGCTAGACGTACTGCGGATTTATCGCAGCATCCAGTGTTCCGTTTTCTGAAATCAATTGCTGAGGATGACGGTAATCACGCGGGAGAAAGCACTTCAGTCGGGTAATTTACTTACCTTAGAGGTAGGTTTAATGATAGATATAAACATTGAAGAAAAGTAATTAATTTTTATATTAGAAAAACATGGAAATTACATTCTTTGGAATCTCTTTCAAAAAAGAGGCACGTAGTTCTATCAGGTCCGGCTCGTGCCGAACGTTCACGACCTGATCGCGGTAAACTTCGTTCAGAAACGTACATATGGGTACGAATTAAGCTCTTGCCGAACGTTCACGACCTGATCGCGGTAAACTTCGTTCAGAAACGTACATATGGGTACGAATTAAGCTCCTGCCGAACGTTCACGACCTGATCGCGGTAAACTTCGTTCAGAAACGTACATATGGGTACGAATTAAGCTCTTGCCGAACATTCACGACCTGATCGCGGTAAACTTCGTTCAGAAACGTACATATGGGTACGAATTAAGCTCTTGCCGAACATTCACGACCTGATCGCGGTAAACTTCGTTCAGAAACGTACATATGGGTACGAATTAAGCTCTTGCCGAACATTCACGACCTGATCGCGGTAAACTTCGTTCAGAAACGTACATATGGGTACGAATTAAGCTCTTGCCGAACATTCACGACCTGATCACGGTAAACTTCGTTCAGAAACGTACATATGGGTACGAATTAAGCTCTTGCCGAACGTTCACGACCTGATCGCGGTAAACTTCGTTCAGAAACGTACATATGGATACGAATTAAGCTCTTGCCGAACATTCACGACCTGATCGCGGTAAACTTCGTTCAGAAACGTACATATGGGTACGAATTAAGCTCCTGCCGAACATTCACGACCTGATCGCGGTAAACTTCGTTCAGAAACGTACATATGGGTACAAATTAAGCATCGAAAGCATGTGAACGCACTACATTGCTAAAGTTTTAGGATTTTGTCCAACTATAATAATTGTATTTCTAGGGGTTTGACGTTATACAAAGACATGCAGGGTTTTAGCGAAGATTGAATAGGAAAGGGCTAGCAATATTTATAGTACAACCCCTGCAGTTGTCAGGTGTGAAAATGGGCGATGATGATGCTTTTGGTTTAAAGGGGCTTAACATCTATGTCATCAGCCCCCGATCGTTAAAATGGAAAAACCAAACTAAACCAAATTCAGGGCTACCGACCACAGGGTTTGAGAATCCACCATGTCCCGAATGCACGCTTACAGCTACTGTGTAGAGATGAGAAGAATGCAAGAATGAGGAATGTGGCCTGCAACCACGAACTTCCTGTTCTGCCCAGACAGATCGGCTCTTATCTGCTCGTATCCGCTATACGAAAACATTGACTCACATTTTGCAGTTCGCTGGATTACAACTCCAGCTGCCAGTAGAAGATCATATAAAGTCGCCTGGATAGTAGCGGAGTTGCTATGGTAACCATTGCGTCACTGGCTCTGCTGGTGAAAACCCCTTCGCCCCGTGCCTAACCGGGCATGTGCATTCTTGTGATCTCCCAACAGTACATGGTCCGTGCAGCGCTGGCAACTAGCTCGGTGAATTACATTGACCTTAGAGAAAAATAAATTTATCTAATATTTTAAACATGCTTCTGCTTTAGACCTATTGAGCGGATTGTGAAATGCGTACTTGCACACGTGTAATCGATCGTCCTGTCGGTATCAATAGCTGATGTTTTAACTTCGCCTGCCCAGTCAATTCGTCAGTGAACAGAATCTGACGGCTGGGAAGTTTTGATTGGAATTAAACTACCCATATATGAGGGAATGAATGTGCCGTAAGATTTATTCAGGTCATATCCTAAAATATACTCACTAAAGATGCCATTCTATTGGGAGGAAAACCTTAGGATTCTGTCCAGATGACAAGAATCTCTGACCACCATCGAACACGTTCTTTGATCACTGTCAGCTCTGCGGAATAAAAAGTATTCAGTGTTTGTAGAAGACGTTTCGAAAGATCTAAGCTCCTGATGAATTGTTATAATCAACATCAAGGGTTAAATTATAATTGATTGTACCATAAGAAAGAGACTCCTGTGAAAAAACCAACAAAAATTGTACAATTTCTACAGTAATAACCTCTGCAAAACGAAGTGCCAGTTCTCAGATATTTCGGTTATTTGTCATATTGTAAGGTCCAGAGAAACCATATGTGATTACTTCGTTGAGTTCTGCAGACAGTTTTATCTGAACTATAATCTAACAAAAACATTTCCGTCACCTAACCGAAAGATTCGCTTGAATGTTTCCGGACATGTACCATGATAAGGCGTAATTCAACATTTCTCCTAGCATTACGAAACTTTTCAATACTTCGCTCTTTCATATGATGAAGATGACACTAGGAACTCTACATTTTGAAAGATGAAGTGGTGATCAGTGGATCACCTCTTCACTTTCACCTTTTCTAATCATCATTCCTATGTCAACGCTCTTCCGACCGAGATGATAAGGAATTTGAGAGGTTTTCTGTTTTACGCTTTACAAGTCTCTTCCTCCTTTTGCTTCCTCCTGGGCCAGCTCCTCTCTTCCACATGAAAAGAGTTAAGGGGGGATGATTGTCTTGTACTTATGCTTAAAACAATAATTGCAACGTTGCAATCATCATCATCCTTCTGTGTGTATGGACATAGAATTCATCGACGATATCCCCTACCACTCGCAGAAGACGACAAAAGGGGCAAATTCTCAAGAGCTCTCAACTAGAGAATTTGGAATGACGATCACAGGGCCTCGACTTCAGATTGGTATTAGTTACATTTATATGTACCAGGCTCTTCACCTTCACCTTCGCTTCCCCTTTCCGAAGTCGCTTGTACAACACTTGTTCTCCTACGACCCCGAGAACACCCGAGGTGTGCGAGTCCAAGACAGTCTTCAATTTTCACGTTCATTTTGCCCTTCCTTTTCTTTTCCCGAAACTGTAAATCTGCGAAGGGTCAGACCTCTTCATTATTCCCTTATAATTAGGGTCAAGAAAGGATGGCCATCTATTTATACTTACTGTTAGTCAGCACCACCACCACCAAAAAGAAATATCGCGGCTTCAGAAAAAGAAGAAGAGTGCATTTTACAGGAGAACACAAAAACTCAAATTAAACGTGATTTTTGCCATATTTCTACCCTTTCTGTGGGTATTTTGAGTTTATATTTACAGTATGTGGATGTTTTTAGGTCTATACTATAGAAAACCACAGAGAGAAATTTTATAACGTTTGTAAAAAAAATTTAACTGCTAAATTCTTCAGTCTGTCAAAACTAATTTATGAATAAATAACATTTAGAAAATACTTGAAAAAATAAAACATATAATAACAGATTATAACTGTAAAAGAAATAAAATAAATAAAATAAGAATAATTCGTCCATCAGGAAAATCTTACCACTTCAGAGAGTTTAGTAAAATATAAATTAAAGAAAACCTTTTCGCACATGGTACGGCCGGCCCATTTCGCTTTCCCCAACTAAACTAGGAGTCCAGTTAATATTGATATGAATAATGAACTGGTCAGCTAAATGATACTGAGCGCGAACCCAAGCCTCAGAGGGTTAATACCATAATATATCACACGCGTCCATTTTACTGACCCGCTCCTCAAATGGCCATTTGGGCTAACATATTAGGTCGTGTTCTGAAATTAATACCTGTCAATGAATTGTGGTCCCTCTGGATCAGTTTGTACCAATTTCAGCATTAGACGTATATAACTCGAATTACAAGATGAAAATAAATAAGTCCAAAAGAAAAGTAATGGAGTGCAGTTGAACGAAGGCAGGTGATGTAGGAAATATTAGATTAGGAAACGAAGTCTTAAAGGAAGTAGATGAATATTGTTACTTGGGTAGTAAAATAACCAACGGTGGCAGAAGTAAGGAGGACATAAAATGCAGACTAGCACAAGCAAGGAAGAGCTTTCTTAAGAAAAGAAATTTGCTCACTTCAAACATTGATATAGGAATTAGAAAGATGTTTTTGAAGACTTTCGTGTGGAGCGTGGCATTGTATGGAAGTGAAACATGGACGATAACTAGCTCAGAAAGAAAGAGAATAGAAGCTTTTGAAATGTGGTGTTACAGAAGAATGCTGAAGGTTAGATGGATAGATCGAATCACGAATGAAGAGATACTGAATCGAATTGGTGAGAGGAGATCAATTTGGCTAAATTTGACGAAAAGAAGAGATAGAATGATAGGACACATCTTAAGACATCCAGGGCTTGTTCAGTTGGTTTTTGAAGGAAGTGTAGGTGGCAAGAACGGTAGGGGTAGACCAAGGTATGAATATGACAAACAGATTAGAGCAGATATAGGATGCAATAGTTACGTAGAAATGAAAAGGTTAGCACAGGATAGGGTGGCATGGAGAGCTGCATCAAACCAGTCTATGGACTGATGACTCAAACAACAACAACTCGAATTTTAGTTTTCGACAGTAATAAATGTACTGTTATTGGTAACCCTGCATATGATGCCAGAAAATAAAATAATAATTAATAAGTAATCATAAATTGAAACATTGCAAAACTGTTATTCTACTGGAAGCTCTATATGCATCAGAAATCTTAACTTTATGTGGTCATTCTAAAACTACAGATACTGAAAAAGAACGTAAAATTCATAGGAAATTTTTTAGCCCTATGCAATAAAATGGAATTTCGATCGAAAGGCGAACTGCAGACCTCTATATTACACGGATAGTTTCATCAATACTGTACAGAAGAGACGTTTGAAATTTTGTGGACACATTTTTAGGGTGGATAATAATAGACTGACAAAAAGGTTATTCAACGTAATAAATTGCCAGAACAGGAGAATACATTGGCTGGAGGAAATAAGAGCGGACCTGAATGAATTGAACATCAGGGAACATCTCATGAAAAATCGCCAAGTCTTCAGGCCCTCAGTAAATATACACACATTTGTGGTCAAAACTAGCAGCAGAACTGGTAGAAAGTGGTCAGAAGAACGGAAGAGGCAACACAGTGAGTTCATAAAGAGATTTTGGACGAACAGGAAGGTGAAAATCATCAAGCCAAAGAACAAGTTCCAGCGCGCTTTATGAATGGGCAAAACGAAAGAATAATAATAATAATAATAATAATAATAATAATAATAATAATAATAATAATAATGGCCTATTTTGTATTATAGTCATTTCAAATAATAACAGACGTCTGAGTGTCAGATGTTTGTTCCATAGGAGATGGCAGTGGAACGTCGGACATGGTTGCATCTATCTACACAAGGCCTTGCCTTTAGAAGATGATGATAAGGATATATCTAAAGTGACGAATACGAACAATGATAAATATAGCCACATTCCTCTAGAGGAAGGAGGGGATATCAAACTTAACGGCGGGGGGTAATGGATGGTCAGGGAATTGCAAATTGCACAGATTATAGTACTAATATTTTTATCTCAATTTGCAGAGTCTTCGGGAAATAGTGTACGACAGAAGGAAATGGCGCACTTCGGTTTATGGGGTCGCGGAGAGACAGAATCGACTAAACTACTACTAACAACAACAACAACAAAAACATTTTAAAATTTCCCTTAACATGGATACATAATAAATCAGTGTTGCCATACTGGTTATTTTCAAATTAATTTGGAAAATTTAACCATTGAGTTAGATTAAGAGACATTGCTGGATTTTGGCCGGAAAACAACAAGTTGAGTCCTGGGGATGGAGTTGTTAACTTTCAACGCCCTCATGTGCCACCAGCCTCAACCGGAATCAAGCTTGCTCTCTTGGGAACAGAAGAACAACGACTAACCGTACGTATTGTGCCGTTCCCGTCCTAGAAAAATATACGGGCGCGTGTTAACGGTTCGTAAATAAAACTAGGGCGATAACTAATCCAATCTTTAAGGACACAAATACCATGGGTATATGAACGGGAAACAGCAACACAAATACGTGAATAAAAAGAAAAATAGGGGGGGTAAGATGGATTTATTAACTAAGCACATTATCGAATATTCATTTTATATTCAAAATAAACAAATAAGAATGCTTGAAATAGGCTCAAACAAATGCCAAAACAAATTAAATGTGCCGAGCACTTCATAAACAAACTAAATACAAAATACATGAAAGGTTAGGCAACGTCCCGAATTAACGTAAAGAATACACAAACGAATCTTGGGGAACACTACACTTCGCTTTGAGTCGGCGTAGTTAAGCTCAATATATCTAAAATCCCGCGGGGTTTCGTTTCAGATAAACGTTCTTTTAGTCATACGACGACAGAAGGAAATTATACGAGATCCGATCCATAATTACATACATATATACACAACGGTTATCAACAAATCAAGTTTATCCAGGGGTCCCTATCTTATAACTACACTGAATTTACAGACAGACCGTTCTGTCGCAAATCGGACAGCATGAAGCTGACATCCCATTAAATTAGCTTCAGGCTAATATTTAAAATGCAAGTATTTAAACAACGTGGAAACAATGACACATTGACATCAATAACATAACTTGACACAATCAAACATAAACACAAAATCACTCAATTAAACCTGTAAATAAAAATGCGAAAACAAGGAGTAAATCACTATTTATCCGTATATCTGAAATAAATAAACATGAGATAATGCAGTTCTTCTTATTGAGACCACTGGGAAATCCTGACCCAGTTACATACACATCGAGGGTAGATTACATCACCGGGCTTGTCATGGCATATTTCCGCTCTCACTATGACACTGCTCCCAGCTGTAAGTCGACCTGCCTAGCAAAATAATGACATCAGCTAACGGTGCCTTTCGCTCCTTCTTGGTGTTGCATTTGCTCTGT
Source organism: Anabrus simplex (assembly GCF_040414725.1). Classification (NCBI taxonomy): domain Eukaryota; kingdom Metazoa; phylum Arthropoda; class Insecta; order Orthoptera; family Tettigoniidae; genus Anabrus; species Anabrus simplex. The sequence goes on from NC_090267.1 coordinate 198,121,130, forward strand.
CAGTCAGTGTATTATCGATAATATACGCCGTTTTATACCGTCTTTCACAGTTGTTCCCGTGCCAAGCCCGCACTTTGGCATTACCATTACGTAACACACATAGCTGAGGTAACTGCTTCATAACTCGCACTTTTCACTCCCGTATTTAAGTAAGTTTAATTGCACAGGGATAGTGCATATTAATTAATCTGAAAATAAGTCTCACAATCAGCGATACATAGTTCTTTACGTCTAGCTTGAATAAAGCGTCACTAATAAAAGTACAAAGGACAAGTTGTAACTGGCGCATCGACTGCTTACCAGCACACCTGAGAATCAGAAGCAGAATGAGACTAAGGACGGGTCCCCCGCTACACGTTTTACTGAGGGCTTCCTGGCTTCCATCAAACACGGAGAACTCCCACGACACACTGTCTCGACTATCCAACCGCCTACTGGGGACAAAGCGCTGATTCGTTAAAAAGTATCATTTCCTTACTAGAATCAAAATTAACCAATATTCCTGCATACAGGTAGTTGTAAATTCATAATTAACTCTTTGGACATATCAAAACCGTGGAGTGTGGCTTGATAACAGATTCCATACGTAAAATATTGAGGGTCCAGCACTGCAGAAATCGAAGTTGGTAGATCTGGATTCATTTGCTCTGGGTATCCCTATCGTGATTGGTCTCTTTCAAATATACCGCACACAAAGGATCTCGTGACATTCCCAGGTAACTTATTTGAAATATTCAAACTCAACGCTGTTGCTAGGCAGATACCGGCTGGTCTCCAACTTCGCGCGGTCCAGAAAGCTTCCGTTGTGTAACTTCCTCCTACACCAAGCCATCCTTCTTACAATGAGCCCACAGTGTTACGAAATATTGCACATGATATTCATGGGGCATGTATGTTATGACACAGTAGAGAAGAGTCGTATAATATGGAATACCATTTACTTTTGCCAGTATAACTTCTTACCGAAATCAGTTATGAAATATAAATAAATATGGTTTGAAAATTCAGATAATTAGCCAAGATTCTCTATATTTTTAAATTGCCAATTTTTAATGTCTTCACGTTAAAATTATTTCTTTCAAAAAGTTGCACTTGGTGGGTAATACGGAATAGTTGGCTAATATGGAATAGTAGGGTAAATAATATGTAAATTAAAATACAACTTCAATAAATTCATTCAGTTATTATTTAAGGAACGTTCTTACAGGTGGACGTACAGAAATTTTAAAAAACGAAAGAATAAAATTGGTAATTAACTTAAATGATAATCTGTATACACTAATTATTCAGTGTTTTCTTTTTACAGTCACTTGTTCATTCAGTGACAAAAGTCACAGATGCAGAAACTGAGATCTATAGGTAGTTCAATGTTATAATTTACCAGGATTAATGCAATTAATTTTAATTAATTTTTAACGTCATTTTACTTTGAAACTAAAACAGTATTCCATATATCCCGACACACCATGTTTGAATTAAAGAATTCGTCATGCCCTAAACTTTGCACAACAAGGAAGTTACACTGGTGTAGCAATATAAGCGACTCTTGTACAATATGTAACATTGGATTTCCCAGGACTAAACTCAGTTTTGGTAATTAATACAAGCTTTAAAAGAATTACCTGCAAAAGCTTTTCAAATATGAAAAACAAATATTCTTGCTCCACGCACTAACCTCACTCACGAGCATGTCGAAACTGAATACAAAGCATCATGAGAACATTTACCGGAATTCGACGAGTTTCCACGTGAGAGCAGTACCTCACAGTCAAGATATTGTGGTATTCCTTATTGCCCGACTATTCCATATTACCCGATTCCCCTCTATAAATAAGGTCAGTGCGGGAGAGAATGGAGATACACTAAAAGATAATAATGTTATCTATTCAATAATACAGTTTACTAGAAGCAGGTGATTCCGATCCCGTGGTGTAGGGGTAGCGACATCCGTGTAGCGGCTGACACTCAGGAGCCGTCATCGGTTATATTCGCCGTCACTCGGCCCATAGTGCCGAACGCATCGTGTCGTCACAAGTCTCGCTCATCTTTTAATCCTTAAGAATCCTGGAGTGAAGCGATTAATTAATATAGTATATTATTCAATTCTAAGATAGTCATGAATAATTTCGTGTGCCCAGTAAGTTCTACAGCTGCATCCCTTAATTATAGACATTACTTTCTCTTTTTATAGTATATGCATTCCCAAATATCCTCTCATTCTCTCAATCTGTGATCTGTACCTTGCGGTAATCAGATGAAGTTTGTTAAAACGTTGATTAGAGTTTTTTTCTTTCAGTATTTTGGAGTAAAATTATTAATTAAACTGGTATATTACTTAATTCTAAAGAAGTCATGAATAACTTGGTGTGCTCAGCATGTTCTACATCGTTTAATTATGGAAAATACTTGAATCGTCATTTTAAGACGAAACATTCAGGTGATGCAGTGATATTTACATGTAACTTCTGCATCTGCAATATTGTATGGGCCTTCATCATAACGATATGACAATATGAATATATGTAAGTATTTGTTTTATAGATATATATATTTCATAATAATATTAGTAAAGCTGGGATTTTTATGCAGTAACAGGTTAGATTCCAAAACTAATTTGGTAAGTAGGTAATGTAGGCCACCCACTCTTCAATAGTGTGGCAAGAGTAACATCAATTATAGGGGTTCTGATGAGCCGTACCCCTAATGTTTATGCAAACCCTAAATAGTACAGTCGTTGTGAAGGTAGACTATACTTGCTACACGCTTCAGTAAGTTTTCATTCTAACCTATTAATGTATAAAAATCCGGGCTCTAAATATTAGCCACTTATTTTCTCTTTAAGATGATAGGAATAATTAATGTGTACCAAGTAGCATTAGATCGGATTATAAACCGGACACGCAATAGCATTGAGAGCGTTCAATTATATCACCGAGCCTGTAATTCTGTTTACAATACACTGAGCTCGAGGAAAGTGAAAATTCTTAGTTTTGAAAAGCTCAAGCAGAGGGAGGGTGTGGCTAAATATTCGGCTACGACGATCGGGTACGAACATAACCGATGACAGCTTCTCAGTGTCAGGCGCTAGAACAAAGTGGGGTAGCACACCTGCCTATTACTCGGAGGCCCCGGGTTCGATTCTCGGACAGGTCAGTGATTTTTACCTGAACCTGAGGACTGGTTCGAGGTCCACTCAGTCTGCGTGATTGTAGTAAATGAGCTATCTGACGGTGAGATAGAGGCTCAAGTCCAGAAAGCCAAGAATAACGACCGAGAGGATTCGTCGTGCTGACGACATGACACCTCGTAATCTGTAGGCCTTCGGACTGAACAGCGGTCGCTTGGTAGATCAAGGCCCTTTTGGGCTGTTGCGCTATGGTGTTTGTTTTGGTTTGGTTTTGAAAGCATGTCAGCAGCTAAGCGATCAAGTGAACTAGCAGGACGTTTATACATAACTAACCAGGAAACGATCCCATTTCGAGGTAGCGAAAGCAGAATGTTGCTCTTGTTGCAGAAAGCATCACACGATATCTAATCCATATGCACAATATTAGCGCCTTATAGGAAAGTTTATCCACAGGAAAATGATGGAAATTTATCTTTGGCTGGTTCTAAAAATCTTTCCCCTCTGGACAGGAAAATGGTCTATTGAAGGTGAGAGTTAATTTCATAAAATGGTCAGAGAAAATATATTGTAGGGGCAAGTCTAGGCTGACCTACAAACGATAATTAGTGGAGGAGCTGGACTGCCAATATGACATAGGGTTGAAAAGTGCAGCGTTTATAGAATGTCTATAAGGAAGAACCATGTTTATATAATACCAAGGCATCTAATTACCGCAACAAGTATACAAAAAAAGAAGATCTAGAAAGAATTTGATGTGCATTGAATGATGTTAGATCTTCAGCTCCAAGTGTCGACATTATGACGTAGAGACCTACCTATGACGTATGACCTATGTATAGTTCCATATCCTTCTTCGTCTCACCTTGATATACATGGATTTGTTCACCATCTTGGATTTAACCACCATAATTTTCTTCTCTGCCGGAGTCGCAAAATGATCACAGAAACAGTAGCTTGTACAGCAGCCACCTCCATTTCGATTTCCTTGTCAGTCATTTCACTGTCTGAATTCGTACCATTGAAGGCATCTTGTTGTCATCAACGACCGGTAGAAGACATACCGTTAAATTGTGGAAGGACTCGTAACAAATGATCATGCCAATTCTAGTGCAAGGAATGTCCCAGTGTTAGCGAAATAAGTCCATAAAATGTTACCCAATTCTAGAAATAAAAAGGTTCGCTGCTACAATGTCAATTTATTACTCTACCCCTCGTCACTCTCCTTATTGTTATTCTAAGAACTAGCTGATGTACCCGTATACATTGTATACAGAATTCTATGTGATGTAGTGTACACGTTATGAGCAAGATTGTATTAAATTGCATAGCTCTTAACGTTACCCTAGAAACGCGACGGGGAAGACACCAAACGTTTTTTCTCATATGAAGACTAGGTTATGGAATTTTAATTGTAATGGTAGGCCCGCTTGCCTACCATCTATCACAATCAGGTTGGGAGTATCCATTATAATGGCAGACACTCACTCTCCACCTGCCTTTGTACATCCTCAGAAAAAGTGGTTTTCCCAACTGAAATGAACATTGGTCATTACAATGAAGTCAGTAGGAATGGCGCGATTGAAAGCAATGTTTTCATATGAAATACTCGTCAAACGAAAAACACACATTTTATCACTTTTAACGAACATTACTATGCTGCTGATCTAACAGTCCAAAGTTTCAGAACTGGAATGACCAAGCCGCAGACAGCCGTGATCCGCGAACACTCTTCGTCCTTTTTCGGCGCGGGGGGTTCGAATAGTGGAGAGTCCAAGGGAAAAATCATGCCCTTTTACTAACCTGTTTCCTAGGAGTACCCGAGTCGGACAATCTGATTTCACCACACTGGCGGGTAAAAAAGTATCTGACTCGGAGGCAAATTTTTCCTCCAAGCTACAGGAGAAACCTCTTCCTCGCTGCTAATTTGGAATAAAAAGAATGTCGAATTTAATAAAAGTGAAGAGGAAGAAGCTTTCTTAAGAAACGGCTCTTTTCAGGGTTGAATTTTGAGTTATTTAGTGAATTGTAGTGCTATAATTTGGAATAGGCTTAAATATTAATTGTAGACCAAGTCATACAGTCTACTACTAGATGAGCCTCTGCCTTAAATGTGCACACTGCTTATTCAAAGCAACGTGCCAGAATAGGGATCGAATAGCTGGAATACTATGACGAACCAGTGTGTTACGTATCAGCAGTATCAGAAAATGTATGAACCAGAGGAATGGCATGATAAAGAAGAAAGTTATCTAACTCCTCAGCAATTTCCCGCCAATATTCAGGCAGGCTGTAATACTCGATACGCAACAGTAATCCCATCTATCGGAGTTGAGTGCAGCATGAGAGAAAAATAACATCACAACAAACAAAGGTCGATGTAATGCTATTGTTGGTGTAGTAAGTGCTGTTTACTTGATACGCACATACAATGGAACACGAAACATTTTAATTTGAGCTCGGTAGGCTAGCGCACAGTGAGTCATCTAATCACGAACGAAAGTACCACTTACTGTAGAACAACGGTAAATTATTCTTAGATTCAAAACATTAGTAGAGAAATCTTGCTCGTGAACAGACGAAATTTTCTTTTGAAGACGTAGAGCAAAGTTCTCGGCGAAACGTAAGGACTTTCAATTTATTTTCTGACACGCTAAAATCCCAAAATCATATTATCAGTCCTCTTTCAATTTGTGGAATTCTGGCTCCAATACTACTCTGAGAATTAAAGCGATTTCCACCGATACATCTCCGTTATTATAGGCACAGTGACGATCCACTTGCTTTGGGGCCTTATGAGCTACAGGTTTCACTGTAGTGTTGTTTTGGACAATCGCCTGGTAACCTCTGGTTCACTTTGATAGTGAGCTGCTCCATTGTAGCGCGTCGTTCGGCCCCCACGCAACTTCATTGTCAACGTTAATCTCTCACATCAATGGCTCCAATTATTCTCAATGGAGCTATCTGTTAACTCACGATATAATTTCACGGTAGCAGCACGCGAACAATTCACAAACTATGCTATTTCAGAAATACTGCCACCTATGGCCGAATGCTGATAATTATCTCTCTTTGCACGTCCAACAAATCATCTCCTTTACCAATAACAACAAAGAGTGATGCATGTGCCGATGATCAATCGCATACCTTACATACCCACCACAGCAGCGTTCTCGACACGTGACATACTTCATGAGCTGTTGTTAAGGTGAGCGTTAACACGTTTGAACAGATATGTACTTTCAAGTGCTTGCAGCAATCACCAAGCATAAACTGACCAAGTTCAACGCAAAGTAGGCAAAGGGACTCAAGAAATACTTGCCGGTGCGGGGGGGGGAAAGGACTCAGCAGAGCAATGCGCAGGGAAGGGCGTAATGTGAGGTAACACCAATATTTAAATGTCGTGTCTAGAATAACCAGATAGCAGTGATCACGTCCCAAATCAAGTGGTGATTTCAACTATGGGGCCTTTCCCCAGAGGAACTATCGCGGAAGGGACACTTGGAAAAAGGGGGGGAAGGGGAAAGAGAACACTCAAGAAAACTCCCACAAGCACAGGTTTCAAAAAAAATGAACACATATATTAAAACAACTCCAAGAAATAACAACTGTTTACACTATAAGAATGAGAACTTCGACCATTTGATACACCATTAAAGTGGGAAATTGTACAAATTATCAACAGAATAAACCAGAATAAAATTTTATACCAATGTTCACGCGAATGCCACAAAAGTAGCAAGGAATTATGGAAACAGGAACAAGAAAATTGACATTAGTTAAAAGGAATTTTTCCAGTGCTCACAAAGGCACGTGATAAAAGAACAGGCTATCCCCCTAAAACTAAGACACACCTTTTTTCTTATTAAAACAAGTAGACACCAGAGTAATCGAAAGGCACACGCCAGATGAAGTAAAAAAAAAAATTGGCAGAGCACCAAGCTACAAATTTATTAATATGTTATTAGAGGTACGAAAGGTAGACGAAAAGAAGGAAAAATCGGGAAAGAGATTCAAGCAGGGAAAGGGGATTGACCAGGGTACGATGTCTGCTCCAAACGACAGAAAAGGTTCCAGTACAACTGTTCAACACTTGAAGCCCAGCACGCTTCCTCCTTCATATTTCCATCATAAAGTCAAAGTCAATAATTTGGCACCGTGAAACTTCGCTGTGTCCTGAAGGGACGATAGTTCAATATCGAAGCATTATTCAAGCCCATATGATGAATGAGAGGGCGAAATAAAAATGAATGGTAAATAATTACAGTAAAAGTCTGCTCACCCAACACGTAACGGAGAACCAGGTAAAGTCCAAATGCACTCGGACCAGCCGGTGCAGGGCTTGAGCTCCCACTGCCGATTACAACACCAAGTCACACCTGATCGCCGGACAGGAGAAAGCGGCGAGTATATATACACAGAGCGAAGCGAGCTCGAGAACACACTAGAACAGGTGACGTCACGGAGATTGCGCGTGGCGGTGTAGCAGATGTAGCAGTGGTGAGGCAGCATAGCAAGCAGAAGGTTCATAGAGCAGCGCAATATAGTGTGCATTAAATCAAGACGGAGAAGCAGCCATAAGGTAGGCGAAGTTGAGCTCGTAACATACTCCCACCACCAGGAGAAATCCGAAGGATTGGTGTCCAAAGTTGACGAGACGGCAAATGAGAGCAGAAGATGGTGAAAGCAGTACCGGTGGTCCAAAGCGATACGGACGAAGATGAAGAGTGGCGGAGGTCCAACTGCGGCGAAAACGATGACAGGCAAAAAGGCAGAACCGACGAAAGCATGAAGACAGTAGAAGCACCAGGTCCCACGAAGTCTGAAGGAAGCGCGATCTCAGGGCCAGACAGGAAGACGCAGCATCGTAGGAAAGAAGAAATAAAGAGAATAAGTCACCAAAGAAAATAAGAGGAGAATAAGGAGGAAAAGGACGGGGGGAAAGGAGAGAGCAAGAAAACAAACAGGATGATTAAAATGATCAAACCAAATTAACTAGTGCTCTGCCTAACAATATGACAATAAAAAAAATTTCAATATTTATCAATAATATACCCCAAAGGGATAACAGGACAAAACTTAGTTAAAAGAGGGGGAGGATCAGGCATGAAATTTTCGGCAGTGGGAGAAGAGCTGGGTGAGCAGAGACAAGGGGAAGAGAGAAAAAAAAAATTATCAAGAAATATGAAGGAAGGAGAATAATGGACAGCGAATTAATATCGTAAAACGAAGAAAATACAAAAGGAATAAAAGAACCGATCAATACCCCTCTCCCGCCCCACAGAAAAAAAGGGGAACGTAGGGATTAGGTACGGAAGGGCTTTAGTTGAGAAAAATGAGCCTTTCGGAGATCAGTAGGGGATTCCACAGACTGAAGCTGAACAGTATTGGGCGAGGGAAAAGAAAGAATACGAAAGGGACCCAGCCAACGAGGGGAGAGTTTAGCCGAAATATGCTGAGGTGCAGAGCTAAATGGATGATTTTTAAGAAGAACTAAATCAAACAATTTAAATTTAGAAGGTAAGGCACGAGAATTACACATATTTTTATGAACTTTACTAGCCTGAAGGAGGTTTTGATAAGCAGAATACAATTGGGAGTGATTAAGACGATCGGAGGGTGTATCCAAAAGCGAGGGGAGATCCCACGTAAGGGCAAGGGGGGTATTCAACTCACGGCCAAGAAAGAGTTTAGCCGGTGTACAACCAGTAGAAGAATTGATGGTGGAGTTGAGGGCGAGCACAAAAGAAGGGAGTTCGGTATCCCATGATTTCTGGTTATGGGAGTGAAAAATAGATAGAAATGTTTTAAGGTTACGGTGGTAGCGTTCGACAGTATTTGCCTGAGGATGATAGGGGGAAGTACAAACCTTTTTTATGCCAAGAGAAAAACAAAAATTATAGAACTGTCTAGAGGTGAAAATCGAAGCATTATCAGAAATGAGAACTTTAGGGAGGCCAGTGATAGGAAAAATGTAATTGAACAAAAGATTAATAACAATTTGTGAAGAGATATTTCTCAAAGGACGAACAATAAGAAATTTTGAAAACCCATCTAACAGAGTAAAGATGTATGAATTGGACTTAGAGGATTTAACAATAGGCCCAACAATGTCAATGTAATACTTTTCAGACGAGTAAGTGGCGGGAGAAGCGGCATAGGAGCCGTAAGGAAGGTGATTTAACGGTTTATGTTTCTGACAAGAAGGGCAAGATCGAACCCACGAAAAAATGTCTTTACGCATCTGCGGCCAAAAAAATTGGGAGGCAAGGCGAGCGTAGGTCTTAGCTCTCCCAATGTGGCCGCCGATAGGCGAATCATGAAAATATTGAAATACCATGGACCGGAGAGTGGAAGGAAGAACCAGACGAGGAGTAGCCTTAGGAGTAGGTTTAAAAAGAAGGAGTTGGTGGTGGACCCGAAATGGGCCAGAATAATCAGGAGAAGTAATTTCTTGGGAAATTTGTTGACAGTAAGGGTCATGCTGTTGATGGTGCAAGCAAGATTGAAAAGAGAGGGGAAAGTTAGTTAAGGAAGAGACGGAAATAACAGAGTTAATAGGAAGGGAATCAAGTTCGGAAGGTTGAAGCTGGTGGTCATCAAAGAGCCGAGAAAGAGCATCGGCGACAGAGTTATTATAACCGGAAACGAATTTTAAAGAGAACTTGAAACGAGACAGGCGGAGTAACCAACGACCAGTACGACCAATTTTGGGGGCATTATGTAAGAGCCAAGAAAGGGCCTGGTTATCCGTGCTGACAATAAACTCGCGATGGTCGAGATATTCAGAAAAGTGTTCTATTGAGAGAATAAGAGCCAGGGCTTCCTTTTCGTAAGTAGAATACTTTTGTTCAGCAGGGGATAACAGGCGACTAAAGTAGGCCACGGGGAGCGTACGGTCATTAATAGTTTGTTGAAGGACAGCACCAATGGCAATGTCTGAGGCATCGGTAGATAATTCAAAGGTAAAATTAAAATCAGGAATTTGTAAGAGGGGAGCATGAGATAGTTTCGATTTAAGAAGATCAAAGGCGATTTGTTGCTGAGGGGACCAGTGAAATTTGACCCCTTTTCTTTTGAGTTTATTCAATGGATCAGCAATAGATGAAAAATTAGGGATGTATTTGGCATAGAAGCCAACCATTCCCAAAAAGGAACGTAAATGTTTCAAGTTCGTAGGAGGGGGTATCTTATTAATGGCAGAAACACGATCAGGATCAACAGCAATGCCATCAGAACTCAATATGTGGCCAAGAAATTTAATCGAAGTTTGGGCGATCAAAACTTTAGAAGGATTAACGGTAAGGCCGACCTTGCGAAGACGAGTAAGGACTTCGCGTACATGAGACAAATGTGAGTCAAAATCCGGAGAAAAAACTAAGATATCATCAACAAAAGGAAAAAGATACTTATACTTAATATCAGCAAAAAGGGAGTCAACAAAGCGCTGCATTATTTGGGAGCCAAGATTAAGGCCAAAGGGAACTTTTTTAAATTGATAGAGCCCAGTAGGAGTAATGAATGCCGTATACCGAGAACTGAGGTCATCTAAGGGAAGTTGATTGTAAGCAGAATTGAGGTCGAAAATTGAAAAAAATTTGGAACCGGAAAAATGTTGGAATGCCGAATTTAATTTAGGCATCGGATAGGCGTCATAGACGATTTTCTCATTAAGCTTCCTATAATCCACAATAAATCTCGCAGAACCATCAGGCTTGGCGACCACAAAGGCAGGTGAAGCATAATCGGAAGATGATGGAATAATAGTATTATCTTTAAGCATTGTTTGAATCAATTGATTTAAAGTGTTCATCCGAGGAGGGCTAAGAAAATAGGGAGAAGAACGGACAGGGGTAGAATCCACTAGATCAATATGTGCAAAAAAATTCTTAACCGTGCCCAAATTAGGGGTAATAACGTCAGAGAACTCAGTGAGCAAAACTTGAACCTGGTTAGAATGAATCGAGTTAATAACAGGAAGTAGAGAATGTGAACGAGAGGGAAAATCAGAGATATTAATCAACGGAACAGACTTGTGTGAAAAGGAAAAGGAAACTTTGGACTGGGCAGAGTCAAGGAGAAGACCAGTATGTGAAAAGAAATCATAACCTAAGATAACGGGGAAGGACAGGTCCTCCACAATCTGAAAAGTGAAAGGCCAAGAAAGGTGCTGGAGTTTAATATGTAACAAGATACTACCCAAAATTTTTAAGGGTTGATTAGAGACTGAAAGACATCGAAGGGGAGATGGAAGATATTGGAGATGAGGATTATTGTGAAGTAAATCGCTATAAAATCGGGAACTAATGAGTGACACTGTCGCCCCAGAATCAAGGAGCGCAACAGAAGGAAGGTTATTAACTGTAAGCATAACATGACAACTCGGGGGTGAGAGAGAAATAGAATTATGAAGGGATTGGGAAGATGGGGATACGGAGGTAAACTGGGAGGAATGAGGCAGATTTTCCCTATGTGAACGCCTACTGCCTAAGGGCGCGGGGGGAAGGCGTTTCCCGAAGGCAAATTAGTACATTGACGGGCAACATGGCCCGGTAATTTACAACGATAACAGGTTATAGGAGGACGGACACTAAGGGTAGGTACGGCAGACAAAGCAGAACGTAAAGGAGGAGCAGGGATCGGTGGGGGAGAGACGGAAGCATAGTAGGAATGATCTCCTAGAGAATGTATCATATGTTGTTGAGCAAGATTGTAGAGTTGAAAAAGGGAAACGGGGGGGGGTAAGAACATTAAAAAGCATGCGGAATGATGGAGCGGCATAAAACTGAATAATAGATATCAGTTCAGAAGTATTATATGAAACATTCAAAACGTCACTGTAAGTGATGATAGAGTCCAAATAGTCGTGCGCAGGTTCATTGGGTAGCTGGTGGCGTCTGATGAACTCTGTACTTAGTTTGTAACGGACTTCTAGAGGCAAGAAATAATTGTGTATCGCATGTCTCAATTCATACCAATTTGAAAAATTCGACATATTATCCAACCAAAAGGTGGAGAAAAAACCCGTAGTTTTGGTGGATAAGAGACCAATTAATTGGGGAAAGGAGGCAACTTTTATATTTAAGAACTTACGAACTGAAAACAGCCAAATGGTAAGATTTCGGGGATCTGTTGCGGATAATTGGGGAACTTGTAATAACGATTGCGTAATGATTTGTACATTAAGTGCATTATCAACAGAGGGGGTAGTAGGTACTGGGGGTTGAGAATAAGGAGGGGGCGACGGGGCCATGTGATGTAGTAAAACGGAAGGTTTAGTATCATCGGATTGCAAATGAGGTGTATGGTTCGAGGAAGACGGATATAGGGAAGGAGAAGATGGGGTAGACGAAAAAGAAATTAGATTCGGTACAGGAGGGTTAGGTAATGATAAATTTGGTGTTAGCGGAGAAGAAAGTACGGAAGAGTCATCCCCTAAAGGGAAATTATCGGAAAAACAAGCCATGAATGAAAGCACACAAAGGAATGAAGCAGTCAAAATAGGAACCACGCTCTGCTACCATTGTTAAGGTGAGCGTTAACACGTTTGAACAGATATGTACTTTCAAGTGCTTGCAGCAATCACCAAGCATAAACTGACCAAGTTCAACGCAAAGTAGGCAAAGGGACTCAAGAAATACTTGCCGGTGCGGGGGGGGGGGAAAGGACTCAGCAGAGCAATGCGCAGGGAAGGGCGTAATGTGAGGTAACACCAATATTTAAATGTCGTGTCTAGAATAACCAGATAGCAGTGATCACGTCCCAAATCAAGTGGTGATTTCAACTATGGGGCCTTTCCCCAGAGGAACTATCGCGGAAGGGACACTTGGAAAAAGGGGGGGAAGGGGAAAGAGAACACTCAAGAAAACTCCCACAAGCACAGGTTTCAAAAAAAATGAACACATATATTAAAACAACTCCAAGAAATAACAACTGTTTACACTATAAGAATGAGAACTTCGACCATTTGATACACCATTAAAGTGGGAAATTGTACAAATTATCAACAGAATAAACCAGAATAAAATTTTATACCAATGTTCACGCGAATGCCACAAAAGTAGCAAGGAATTATGGAAACAGGAACAAGAAAATTGACATTAGTTAAAAGGAATTTTTCCAGTGCTCACAAAGGCACGTGATAAAAGAACAGGCTATCCCCCTAAAACTAAGACACACCTTTTTTCTTATTAAAACAAGTAGACACCAGAGTAATCGAAAGGCACACGCCAGATGAAGTAAAAAAAAAAATTGGCAGAGCACCAAGCTACAAATTTATTAATATGTTATTAGAGGTACGAAAGGTAGACGAAAAGAAGGAAAAATCGGGAAAGAGATTCAAGCAGGGAAAGGGGATTGACCAGGGTACGATGTCTGCTCCAAACGACAGAAAAGGTTCCAGTACAACTGTTCAACACTTGAAGCCCAGCACGCTTCCTCCTTCATATTTCCATCATAAAGTCAAAGTCAATAATTTGGCACCGTGAAACTTCGCTGTGTCCTGAAGGGACGATAGTTCAATATCGAAGCATTATTCAAGCCCATATGATGAATGAGAGGGCGAAATAAAAATGAATGGTAAATAATTACAGTAAAAGTCTGCTCACCCAACACGTAACGGAGAACCAGGTAAAGTCCAAATGCACTCGGACCAGCCGGTGCAGGGCTTGAGCTCCCACTGCCGATTACAACACCAAGTCACACCTGATCGCCGGACAGGAGAAAGCGGCGAGTATATATACACAGAGCGAAGCGAGCTCGAGAACACACTAGAACAGGTGACGTCACGGAGATTGCGCGTGGCGGTGTAGCAGATGTAGCAGTGGTGAGGCAGCATAGCAAGCAGAAGGTTCATAGAGCAGCGCAATATAGTGTGCATTAAATCAAGACGGAGAAGCAGCCATAAGGTAGGCGAAGTTGAGCTCGTAACACTGTGTGCTGCTGACGTCAAATATAGGAGGTGGTTAAATTATTGTGATCCGACCGAAGCTGATTCATATTTAAACGAGATATGTAGAATGATAACAGGTTGTCTGAAACTAACGCCCATTGGCATTGCACCTCCTCTATATACTTCTAACACGAATGAATTAACGAATTCTTTATATGTTATTTTTGATTTTATGGAATGCTGATAGAAAGACGGAAACAAACACATTCCACAGCATAGTTAAAAGAAGCGTATTTATGTTAGTTCTTTCTTTCTTTCTTAGTCTGTTTACCAACCAGGGTTGGTTTCTCCCTCAGACTCAGTGAGGGATCCCACCTTTACCTCCTCAAGGGCAGTGTCCTGGAGTGTGAGACATTGGGTCGCGGGATACAACTGGGGAGGATGACCATTACCTCGCCCAGGTGGCCTCACCTGATATGCTGAACAGGGGACTTGCGGGGGGATAGGAGGATTGGAAGGGATAGACACGGAAGAGGGAAGGAAGCAGCCGTGGCCGTAAGTTAGGTACCATCCCGGCATTTGCCACGGAAAACCACTTCCAGGATGGTTGAGGTGGGAATTGAACCTACTTCTACTAAGTTGACCTCCCGAGGCTGAGTGGACCCCGTTTTTCAAATTTCGTGGCAGAGCCTGGAATCGAACCCGGGCTTCCGGGGCTGGCAACGAATCACACTAACCACTACACCACAGAGAAGGACATTTATGTTAGTTAATGAATTATAACTGTATTGCAGCCAAGTGGCAATTACAGAAAATAAACGGAATACATCTAGCTTTATCTCATTCAATCACATAATTCTTACTCTTCCAAACGAAACTTAAGTTAAGATTTTCCCCTACTGAGGTATTTTAACACATGGAACCTATCACAGTATCGATTGCATGGTTCATATATAATTTACATCCCATTTTGGGGTCGTGAAAAGTTTTTCTACTACAAAGCTTGTAATGAAAGCCGTGGGCTGAACGTCTGGTTACTACATCTCATAGTTCATAATTAGCCCGTGTCCATTCCCGTGTTATCATAGCGTCCATTGCACCGAAGTCTCCTTTCTTACCCGGATGGTTGATACTATTGACCCGATTCTCGAATCATAGCGCTACAAACAATAATATTACATTAGCTAATGAATAAGCATTTGATTTCCAGTTGTAACAAATATCTCTGTACATTCATTAGTAGTGAATGTGTTTATGTTCAGAAATCAGTTTGTTTTTCAATGACCACGTAACGTAGTTGTTGTTCATCTATTTGTTCCTCTATCTTCAGGATAGTGGATTCGATTACGGCTGGTATCGGTAGCATTGATGGTATTTAAAAACAATATAGCACATTAAATAATTCCTGTAGTACAACATTCGAATACTCTGATCTCTTAAAACCTATAGCAAATGAGGGTACGTCAAACAATAGCCTACTGTAAAGTTTCAATAATTGCTTATCAATTTACAAACTTCGGGTCAATGCAAAACGATGTATTCTCTTCCCGTTCATCGACGTATCAAAGGATGTGAAACTATCCATGTCATATTTGCAAATTGTGAGCTCATAGAGATAACATCCAATCATTCGATCTTTTCTGTGACCAGCTTATCTCATGTGTCTTCTACGAACTTGATTTTCTAGTAACTGAGTAAGCAGTGTCAAATATAATCCAGACACGTCTTTAGAGCATTTGAAATGTTCATTGGTTGACAGAAATTCCTGCAGAATGGTACAGATAAGTTTTAAGTGTATGTTTCATACATTATACACCACACATTTAAGAATGAAGAAACCCTACTTCCTTCGTACCCGGATAGTTGACACTATTTATCCTATTCTCAAGACTCAACACTACAAATAATAATCTTGAGTGTCGTTTGTCACGGATATAAATACCTTACTAAAAAGAGTCATCTAGCCCGCCTGGTGGCCATGATCGTTAAGGCGTTGAAGTGTAAACGGTCTGACACCATGGTCAGCCGGTTCTAGTCCCGTTGGTCGAACATTTTCACCATCAGAATGTTGGCCGGCAGGGTAGGGGAGGTGGAGTTATACAATTTACAATCAGTAGATTGTGTGCCAAAAGCCTGGATTCAGTTCTGAACCTCTCCGCAGTGCTCATATGGAGCGAGGGCATAATATGTCGCTGTTGATGGTGATTCATCCATCGGATGGAGACGTTAAGCCTTGAGCAGACCCCTTGGTGCTATTCGACAGGAGTAGGCTATATGCCGGCACCGTGTTTCACCCAGCTCCCTTCCTACTAAGCATATATGTCATTCATTTCATCTCGTTAACTCCTGTGATGAGGTTGGCGTCAGGAAGGGCATCCTGTCATAAAAAACCTGCCACGAAAGATTCATCTTCACCTCATACCAGACCCCGTAGAGAAACGGGACAAGGATTGGACAAACAACTCTTAAAAACGTCATCTTCGTATAGGCCATGAAGGCCCTTGGAGGGGTGGAGGGTAAAAGCTTCTACTATCAGTAATATCGGCACTTGGTGGGGTGAAGTGTTTAGCTCTATGCTCAGTGACCTTTTCCCCCAGCAATTAACCTGGTGCTCATTTTTGTTGTAGGCTGGGTGAATCTCAGGACCATGTGCACATCCGGAATTTGAAATATCGGTTCTTCAATATATCGACTTCCTGGCAGGGGAATCGAATCTATTTCCTTTCGGTTGAACCAAGCATGAATTTAGCGTCTCAGTCAGGCAATTCCTATACTTGCGTGGGATTCGAACCTCCGTACCCTGGAGCACTGTCCACTATCGCGTCTTCGACCGCACCCCTTTCAAGTGAACTATTGAGTGGCTTACAATTCCAACAGATACAGGTTATCTGATCCCCACGACAAGTTTGGTGGATGATATGACGTATGTATCATGAGTTTTTCGATTTGATAATGTTGGTAATTTTCTTGGAGTTCGATGGGATTATCCTCCCCTCGTAACTCTGATCATAACAGAAAGAAGAAGAGGTCCAATTCGTCGAAGAATGAGGGGTTATTATTATTACTAACAAAAATAGTTCAAATGGAAAATATCCCAGTGGCAATGGTCACTTACATTGGTGTGATAATGAAGTTAAAACATAACGACACAACAACAACAACATCAACAACAACAAAACTACAACAAGAAGAGTACAACAAGCAATTCCATGGAAAGAAAATACGACAAGAAGTACTACTAATTTAACATTCTAAATCCAGCATCATCCTATGCAATTTCACACACAACTTAAGTTCGAGTGCTTAGCACTACGGCTTATAATACTATAAGTTGAGCTTACCACTAGCTTAACAATACAAGCAATAATAAAGTAAAATTAAAACATAACTACCCAACAACAACAACAACAGGAGTACAACATGCAATTAATGGCGTGGGCAATGAAGGACAGGAAAATGGCAAATGAGACTCAACTACGGTCTCCCTGACCATCCCACGCTGAAACCTTCGTCTTTCTTTAGTCACATCTTTTGATATATGAGGTCAATTTACCGCATGGCAATACAACACTTCATACACGGTTACGAATCATCAAAACCATTTATTCGAAATTCCTCAGCCGTAATTTAATATCTAACCGGGAAATCTATTGAAAGGGTGCCTACGGATCTTCACAGAATTCTCATTTCCCAGAATAAGTAATTTTATAGGAGTCCCATATAATATACTGATGTTTCAGATTTCAGTATCACAATCACACTGAACGAGGGATGTTTTGTTTACGAAGTAATCTATCCGCAAACCCTGTCTTATAAATTGTTGTAAATACCTCTCATACATATCGTAATAAATCCGTACCAGTTCATCTTTAAAAGGATCGACGTGGTTTTCTATGTTCTTACGAAACAATATCACTCCATATCCCTGTCCATTTGTAGTTGCTGTCCAAATTATTAATTTTCATTGATTACTGGTACGGTCCACCCTTCATTCTTCGATTAATTGGACCTCTTCTTCTTTCTCTTATGATCAGAGTTAAGATTGGATGAAAATCCCTTTGAACCGGAAGAAAATAACCAACATTGTCATATCGAGAAAACTCATGATAATGTGTCATATCATCCAAGCCTTCATTGCTAACATCTACATAACATTCGATAACACTACTTGTATTTACTCATCAGGAATGCATTGAAACACAGTCGCGTTCAAAGACCGAACCTTATTCTTTCAGGTTGGTGTAATGGTCTTTCGTTGGAGCGGCCATCGCACAAAAGTTTCATTTCTCGTGCTGATGATCAAGGCTCGTAATTGGGCACCCAAAACACTCTGTTGTGCTAGTGCTGGCAGAAGGGAGTGCCTGCCTACACTCGTAAACATGTTACCATTCAATTACAATAGGACACGAAATACAAATAAATCGATTTTTCAAACAGGTTTTCAATCAACATTTTCTTGTACGGCACTCTTGTTGTTAACATTTCCTTCCAACATGATCACCTTAACAAAAGACTTGCGATAACGTTTGCTACAAATATGCCCCAAATGTCTCTCGTTTCTTTCAGTGAAACCGATATTTTCTTCTTTTTTACTACGTCTCTTACTTGGTACAAAGCATTGTGATATGGATAATATTGTCTTAGAATTGACACTCGGGGAACTTTTCCATCAATGTATGTTTCAAGAGAATCTTTAAAATATTTCTTTTCGACCTTGTTGAAAGGTATGTTAGCACATACCAACATCATACAAAAATCTTGAGAAACTCTTTTTTGATTTTGTGGATCTGATTTTGATGCTGAGAGCGCCTCCTGGCGTGATTGAATATTTTCTTTGTATCTTTTATTATTGCAATGTTTTGTGAAGAATCGAGCTCTATTTTCCCGCACAATTATATTGGACAAACTTTGCAAAATATAGTTTTTATTCTTTTGTAATATTCCCTGTCGAAATCCTCGGCATGTTTGTACTACTACAGAAAACGTTCGGTTCTAGGTATTTTCAGTGTGGCACTTACTATGTGTATCACAAACGAACTTACTTGTTTCCTCTGCGGAACTGCAGTATGTCTTGTGTATAGATGTACATGAACCACTCAGATATAAGATGATAATGAATTTTGTTCCGAAACCATCCATACACACGTGTTACTAGTCCCTCTCGTTGATCATGAAGTCACTCGCCTCCGTATATTCCTAACTTCAATCGGGCTGTGAGGTGTCTTACGCACGAGTATTGCTCATAATGCAGAAATAACTCAATTTCTGGGCTGGGAAGATTTGGGAGAAAGGAGACGAGCTGCTCGACTAAGTGGTATGTTCCGAGCAGTTAGTGGAGAGATGGCATGGGAGGACATCAGTAGACGAATGAGTTTGTGTGGTGTCTTTAAATAGGAACGATCACAATATGAAGATAAAGTTGGAATTCAAGAGGACAAATTGGGGCAAATATTCATTTATAAGAAGGGGAGTTGGGGATTAGAATAACTTACCAATAACTTCAATAAATTTCCAATTTCTTTGCAATCATTTAAGAAACGGCCAGGAAAACAACGGATAGGGAATCTACCACTGGGCTACTGCCCTAAATGCAGATCAGTAGTGATTGATTGATTGATTGATTGATTATATGATTGATTGATTATATGATTGATTGATTGATCGATCGATTGATTGATTGATTGATTGATTGATTGATTGATTGATTGATTGATTGATTGATTGATTGATTGATTGATTGATTGATTGATTGATTGATTGATTGATTGATTGATTGATTGATTGATTGATTGATTGATTGATAGATACCATGTGCAATCGCAGCTGTACTCCATGAGTTAAACCGTGGAGGCCTCATATAGTGATGGTTGTTACCGCAAAAGGATCGAAAATGGGGAGTGCTTGTATTCGTTTTCTGTGTGCTGTCACTTCTTTTGGTTCTTATTTAGAATCTCTCAGTTTAATAGGAGCTATGTGCCAGAAATGTCATAATTTGATATGTATACACATTTCCTCTGTTTAAACATTTCATTTTTCAACTATGGCATTAATTGGTGTCCTTGTGGCATGTAATTTGGACACAGAAACTTCTATCGAAATATTGGACGGTTTACTTGATGCAGGTCTGAGACAGACAGACAGACAGACAGACAGACAGACAGACAGACAGACAGACAGACAGACAGACAGACAGACAGACAGACAGACAGACAGACAGACAGACAGACAGACAGACCAGCTTTCGGGACCAGCCAATGGAAAATTACTGTTTGATTACAATAATCTTTCACACAATAGAGTTCTATTTCATTTAATCCGTACGTTCTACGTCATCACATCTTTCTTATCAGAATGCCTACGTAGAGTAGAGTCCATGAACGTTACCACATTCCGAACGCTAGGACTTGTCCGTCTCCGTGGTGTAGTGGTTAGTGTGTTAGCTGCCACCCCCAGAGGCCTGTGTTCGATTCCCGTCTCTGCCACGAAGTTTGAAAAGTGGTACGAGGGCTGGAACGGGGTCAACTCAGTCTCGGGAGGTCAACTGAGTAGAAGTGGTGGTGGTGGTGGGGTGCGTGTTCGATCCTTCCTCAGCCATCCAGGAAGTGGTTTTCCGTGGTTTCCCACTTCTCCTCCAGGCAAATGCCGCGATAGTAACAAACTGAAGACCACGGCTGCTTCCTGCCCTCTTCCTTGTCTATCCCTTGCAGTCCCATCTCTACCGCCTCAAGCGTAGTGTCCTGGAGCGTGAGACTTTGGGTCGGGGATAAAAGTGGGAAGGAGGAACAATACCTCGGCCAGGCAGCCTCACCTGCTGAACAGGGGGCTTATGAGGGGATGGAAAGACTGGAAGGGATAGACAAGAAGGAAGGAAAGATGTGGCCGGAGCCTTAACTTGGGTACCATCCCGGCATTTGCCTGGAGAAGTGGGAAACCACGAAAAACCACTTCGAGGATGACTGAGGTGGGAATCGAACACCACTTTACTCAGTTGACCTCTCGGGGCTGAGCGCACCCAGCTCCAGCCCTCGTACCACTTCTCAAATTCCGTGGCAGAGCCGAGAAACGAACCCGGGCCTGCGAGGGTAGCAGCTAATCACACTAACCACTGCACCACAGAGGCGGATCCAGTGAAATTTATCTTTCTTATTAGGAAGTTGGCTAGAAAATAGATTTTCCAGAGCTTTAACTACCAAACAACAGATGACTAGACAGTCTTGTTTAATTTCGTGTTTTATTCCGAATTTTCACATCAACATGCTGTTTACCGCAAGGACTTACAAATTCAAAAAACTGGACTAATGGTAACAAGTGTGTGTAAACACAAGAAAAAATTATCATTGGCGAGCATTGCGGCAAAGGAATGCATATTCTTATAATCACCCTTGATTTTGCAAATGTCTTTAGGTTGTACCATGCAACGACATCAATTTCCAGTAAGACCTTCGTTTTCTGTTACCGTGCACAACTCGCGGGGCCAAACTTTTGAGTTTGTTGGCGTGGACCTAAAAAAATCAGATTTTGGTATGGTATGCTGTGACATTTTCTAGTGTCAAGAGGTCACACACATTAAGAGTACTGCTACCAGAGGAGAATCCACTTCATTCTCGCAATATAGTATGGAAATAGGTGTTCGATTATAATATTTAACGTTTATTAAACTATTTTTATAATTTAGATTTTACTCCTTTATGCAATCTAATAAGTAGTTACCGTAATTTTTGTTCGAAATTTATAATAAATAGGTTATTTATTAATTACTGTACTTTTTCGTGATTTTCTATTACGGTTCATCAATTATAAATGAATGTTTATAATGATTCCAAGCAAAGGTCGGGTACTTGATTTATCATGAAATGTCAACATTCAATTTGTGCTGCTTTATATCCAATTATTTACCAAACCAATTGGTGAAAGAGGTACTTCAATCACAACGACACATAAGTGGAATATGATATAAACAGTTGCTGGATGGCCTTTTGCAGTAATGATATGGGATGTTTAATCCGATGGTTGGTTTCTGGTAGCTCTCCATGTTGTTCGTTCATTAGCAAACCGTTTCAGCTGCACGACGCTGTGGTAAGACTTTTCATTAATTTACTGATGTATGCAAGCAGTGATCGACCTCTGTAATTCTTCCCTTCCACACAACGTTTCGAAATTGTGTGCAGAAAGCTTTCGTGTCTGAACACATGTCCTATCCAGAAATCTCTTCTATGAGTCAGAATATACCACAAATATGGTCCCCTTCTGAAGCAACTTTGCGTTTCTTCTTTCGTTACTTTACCAACCCACGACCTCTCCAGCATTCTTCTGTAGCAGCACGTTTGGAACCATGGAATCCGTATTACTTCACTCCACTTTATGTCACTTCCAGAAACACGTCCTCACCAGGCATTTTCTAAGGCTTATACTGATAGACTTCGATGTGGAGTTCTTCCATGTGTTAGCTAATCTCTTTTGGCTTGGCTGATACAACTGGTTATTTCCCTTATATATATCAATCACCTGTTATTTTATTGCCGAGGTGTGAGAAACCATGTACACTTTCCAGGCGTTCACCCATTAAAATACGTCACTGTGCAGGATTGCAGTCAATAATAACGTGAACAGATAAATTGGCCGTCAGAAATCCTGTTTTCCCTCAAGTAGTGTTACGTAGTCCAGGTTTGGAACAGTTTACTCCAGGCGCAGAACATCTCTACCCATTCTATCGTATTCGTCTTCTCTAGCTTGAATGCCCACTTACACAAAGTGACAGTAGCCCTCCATTGGGAAGAACTACCTCACTGATTATAAATGCCTCGTCTCGTGCAGGACTGTAAGGGAATATAAATTCAAAATAGATCATCTAACAAATAGAAAGTTAAATTACTAAAGCTCTTTCTTATTTTTCAATCGTGATTTTGCCAGCATTTCTCTCTAGTATGTCAGTGGGCTCGTCAGTTGGATTGCCACAGCTTTCCAAGACTCTGGCGAATAGGGCGCATTTGATAAACTTTTTCTTTCAATGTATTGTTGTTTCATTCTCCCTGATGGGAACAGGCCATCAGCTCAGCTTGGAACTGTTGGGCCTAGAATACAGAATTATTTTGTTGTACATTTTTGGTGGGATGGCGTGCTGTGTCAGACACCCCTGCAAGTCTCCTTTCTGGGAAAATGCATTGAGGCAGCATTAGGGGAGTACTTCCAGTTGTAAAATGCCTGCCGTATGCTTTTGTATTAAAAAACAAGATCCCAGAAGGAAACCATCTACTGCATTCTTAAAATACTGAAGTTCCTTAGGCTTATCTATATATTAAAGTAATTCACTAAAATCAGATTCGGCAATCCGTACGTCTGTTCTACTGAACCGATTTGCTTCATGTTTGTTTTAATCTCTCCAGAATTACCTGCCGGTGAATTATGAGATATTGATAGGTCTCTAAGTTCAGTTAGATTTTAATAATCATAAAATCAAGTCATTAAAATGATCACTTCAATAATAGCAGGCGAAGGCCTATAGTTGCCCGCAATACATTCTGTACTTGGCGGGTTGCGCACACCTAAGGAGCAATATTTTAACGTGAAGATATTGGCGATGCTAAACGATTAAAAATGACGGCGACTATCGACAAACCTGCAATTTCAACCAAACTGTATACATATATGACTTCATACTATCTAGAGAGAAATGCCCTAGATGTAAGACACACCTAGCACCCCTAGTGGGGAGGGAGTAAAAATAATCGAAAACGACCTATATCAGTGTAGACTCCGTAGTTTTCGGGGTCGATGGGATGAATAGTGGCACTCTGGATGACATTTAAGTTCAAGTTCATTCTCCATCGACATGCGGGTCATAAGGAGTGAGAAGGAAAACGTCCAAAATGACACATATCACCACTGAATTTACAGTTTTGGGGTTCTGTGGGCTTATTGGGGCCAGTTCCAATGGCGGTTTGGGCCGTATACTTCATATCTACAGCGCCACATGTAAATACATACAGTTATCACTTATTTTTGTAACTTGAAAGATCATTTACTTTACAAACAACAAGTACGAAATTCCACGCGAAACAAAATAATCTAACACGAAAATTTAAATTAAACACACAGTAATAACTCTAAAGCTACAAAATAGTTCATATTAACCGAGCGAGTGGTTGCGCGGTTTCGGTTACGTAGCTATCAGCTTGCATTCGGAAGATAGTGGGTTCGAAGCCCACTGTCGGTAGCTCAGAATTTGGTTTTTCATGGTTTCCTATTTTCACAATAGGAAAATGGTGGATCTGTAACTTATTTAAGGCCACAGTCCTTCTTTCCAATTCCTAGCGCTTTCCTATCCCATCGTCGCCATAGGGCTCGGTGAGATGTAAAACAATTTTTTTCAAAGTTCGTGAAATGTCAGTCAACGGCACAATAAGATAATCTTAAAAAACACTTTGCACATAATTAACAGGTAATATAAATTTTAAAAGTGAACGTTTAACATGGCACTCGGACAGCGCATGGAACAATTTCAAACCAAGACATGTTATCTGATCTATTAATAAAGAATGCTACGGAGCAGCACGGGTCCTCTAGTTTTTTATTCAAGAGCATCGTTTCGAAATATAATGTAAATAACAGGAGCATTTTGAGTGCAAGGAATCTTGCCGATATGAGAACAGTGAGTTGTGTTGGTATTTTATGGGTCTCCTCATGGTCTATGCGAAATTTCATTGTCGATTTCAATATGACAGTATTGACAGTTCCCTTTTGCGTCAAAAAATATTACGAATGATGGATACATAACAAACGTAGTCTAATATTCTGAAGTGTACCAGATGCCCCGCCGGTCCCGTACTTTCTACTTACAACTGCCCCACATACACTAATGATGATTGATTTTCACAGGGGTACTACATTGATTGGCCAAAATCACGGGAAGGGGTCCCCATTAGAAAACGTGCCGTGTATGGCCCCTGAGCGTTGCGGCTATCTGTGGGGTAGCTGAGCAGCCTGTCACAGACACCAGTGTCGTGAAGATGTCAAAACGTCGTGACTTTGAACGTGGGATGATCACCGGAGCACGGTCTATGGATCATAGCATTGCGGAGATTACACGCGAATTCGTGTTTCCCAGGTCAACAATGTCAAGGGTGGATTTTCAGTATCGCAGAGAGTATGATACCACCCGCGTAAACCACCGCATAGGAGGAACACAGGTGTAAGACATCACGGATATCACGTTGTCTCCGCAGAACCATACTGGGCGCTCAACGGCCTACTGTGAGTCACATCACTGCCCAATTGAATGCTGGGAGTCAGGAATCCATTTCTACCAGGATAGTACGAAGGTAACTGCACCGCATGGGCTTCACCAGCCTAAGACCGACTCGTGTCCCTTTGCTGACACCTCGACACAGAGCTCAAGGACGCGCATGGGCCTGCGAACATCGGCAATGGACCATGGAACAGTGGCGGTGTGTGGTATGGTCTGATCAATCCCAGTTCCACTTGTATCTAGTGGATGGGCGCGTGGGACTGTGGCATATGCCCCATGAAGCTATGGATCCTGCGTGTCAACAAGATTGTGTCCAGGCGGGAGATGGCTGAGTTCTGGTCTGGGCGGCGTTCTCATGGTCACAATTAGGCCACATTATCCGGCTGCAGGGAGTGCTGACAGGTGCACGTTATGTGGACATTCTTTCAGACCATCTGCATCTCTTTCTGGCCCTACAGTGCTCTGATGGAGATGCCATGTTTCAACAGGACAATGCACCATGCCATCGCTATGTGGTGGTTGGAGGAGCACTCATGTGAAATTACGACCATATATTGGCCTCCAGATCCCCCGATTGTAATCCAGTCGAGCATTTATGGGATGCTGTCGATGCTGATGTACGCTCCATGAACCCCGCACTAAATACACAATAACAATTGTGGGTAGCGGTGCAGGATGCGTGGGTACAGATCCATCCAGAACGATTCCAACGCCTTATAGAGTCGATGCATCGCCGAGTTGCTGCCATTTTGAGGGTTCGAGGAGGAGCAACTTATAATTAACATCAGTGCCTTCCCATGACTTTTGGTTGCTCAGTGTATCGCCTACACGTTATTTAGGTCAGAATATGAAGAAATTATAACTTGTTGGCCGGTCGATACATGTTCCTCCGCGTTACCCGTCAAATGCGTCCCCTTGCGTTAGTAAACCTCGCATTCGAACGCTCAGTATTACTCAGGATGGTATTTGGTTCAGGAGTACTACAGCTTCTGTCAGCATATCGACAATGTCTGGCGTGTTCTGCAACGACGACTGTAGACACATAGTTTGAATCTGCCCGGAATGCAGCCGAAGCTCGCAGACGGTTTGTGCAGGAGTTTCCAAATAGTCACCTGCTTTCCTTACACGTATTTCGCCGAACAGAATTGCAATTAGAGCTAATGGCTCTTTCAAGGCACATCCCACATCCAAGCAACGAATGTCTGCACGTGTGTATAAATTATTTAAGTTCGTTCGTTTAAAAATCCACCCTGCTAATTGTTTCATATCCGAAATGCAGCATTCTTTTTAGCGATCATTTGCAAACCAGCGACTAGGCACCCCATTCATCATTAGTGCATGCGGGACACTTATAAGTAAATGTACGGGGCTGGATGTCCAGCTGGTATAAATAAAACAATTTAAGTGTAGTATCAAAGGCCCATCCTGCTAATGTTAAATTGAAAATATTTACGTCCCGGGTTCTCTGGAACTGTCCAAGATAACAAAATACGTAATTTTGATAAGATACAGAGATTATCTAATACATTTACTGACCTTTCTTGGTTCTACCTTTACTACAAATCAAGATATGGACTTTAAAAATTAAGTTCTTAGTTTTTAAAGTTATGTAATGAAAAATATTGTGTGATATCTCTACCATTGCAGATCCATGATGTTAATGAGACGTAAATATTTCAGAGCTCTACCTTAAGTCGTTTATGAGAAAATGGGAAACATTCGAAAAAATATGTAGTTTTTCACAAATCAAGTGTAATGCCACTTACAAAACATGGCTGCTACCATGTTTCTAAGTACGTAAGTACCAGATAGGAAGTGATATCATAGCAACCAATGTATCCAACTAAAACAGCGGCATGCTTGCTATAAATCAACATAAATTACCGCCTTCTAGAGGAAATAGTTCCCGAGATAACTTGTCCTAACTGAAGAAGTGTTCACGAATTTTGAAGAAATAGCTTGTGCAGTAATATATTTTTAAAAATTTATAAATACTTGTAGTCATCCAAAATCAATGAAATATACACCAAATTAAAGATGAAATCCAAATAACAATTTCCCATGAAAAAACTAAAAATCGACATTTTTATATTAATACCACCTTTTGTACTCCCTTTAACAATTTAATAAAATAGTGGTGATGATTGCGAGCCTCCGTGGTTCAGGAGATAGTGCACGAACGTCTCACTACTGGGTTCCGCGGTTCAAATCCAGCTCACTCCATGTGAGATTTATGCTGGACTAAGCGGAGGCGGGACGAGTTTTACTACGGGTACTCCGATTTTCCGTGTCATTTTTCATTCCCTCACCACCGTCCAATATCATTTCATTTCATCTGTCAGTCATTAATCATTGCCCCAGAGGAGTGCGACAGGCTTCGGGAGCCGGTACGATTCCTATTCTCGCTGCTAAATGCGGATTTCATTTATTCCATTCCTAACCCGGTCAAATGACTGGAATCGGTCTGCGAATTTTTATTTCAGTGATGATTAATGATTTACGTAGGAGTACAGCTGAGAACCCCTCAAAAATGAGGGTATCACCGAACGGAAAGGAACAACAAGTCACGAATATGGACTCGCTGAGGCTTGCGTACCTAATTCTGTTGGAGGTCGGAAGAGAAAAAGAGTTAAAAAAGAAGGTCGGATTGGAAAGATGAATGTGATAAGTCTTTAACAAGGAAGCGGGTGTAATGCCAGACTCAACTATGGGTCCGTGGTTGCCCAACCAAGGCCTCTCTTGGTTATCCCTTTGAGTCAATCTTTTGGCAGGCAGAGATACCATGAGTGTATTATACCACACCCAATCACAGGGAACATTTAATAAAATAGGGAGCAATGGTGGAAAAACGCTACAAAACCTGTATTTAATTAGAATATGGCGTTGATTTGAATGGATGGAAGTTGCGGAGACTTGGACTATATTCATTTTGCACCCCCACAATCGCAGCAGGACTGTATTATACATACTAATACTTGATGAATTGCAAAATGACAGCTCCGTTGAGACGAACGGTATGAATTTCGTCATCGACATTCTCATTTCTTCTCGTTCCCTTCATGTGGAAGCGAATCGTCAGCAAGTGGGCGATTGAGGTTTTACGGGCCCGACTGAGGTATGTAACCGAGAAAGTAGCCGTGCGGTTTGGGTCGCATAGCTCTCAGCTTGCATTCGGGAGATAGCTGGTTCAAACCCCCACTGCCGGCAGTACTGAAGATGGTTTTCCATGCTTTCCCATTCTTTCACCCGGTAAATACTGGGACTGTACCTAAATTAAGGCTACGGGCACTTCTTTCACACTACTATCCCTTTCCCCATCGTTGCCACAAGACCTGTCTGTGTAATCTCCTAGTGGTGTGATAACCCGGACGAAACTCGTGTGGAAACTATATTTAGAGCTAAAACGAGACACTATGTCACTGTGATGGTCAGATCTGAATTAGACAAAGTATCTGAAGTCTGTAATCCTACCACTCTCATTACATGACAACTCTTAAGAGTACACAGATCTTACCTCTTTCGTGACGCGTAAGTTCGTAGAGGATTATGATCCTATCAATCTTAGTTCGTATCATCTAGAGGAATATGATCCTGCATTTTCATTACTCATCAGATCCAAGAGGACTATTGTCCTACAATTCATCACTTGTCAGCTTTTAGCGGACTATGGTCCTACACTCTCCTTACTTGTCAGCTACTGTAGTACTGTGGTCCTACGCTCATTAGTTTTCACCTTCTGCAAGACTGAGGTTCTACACTACCATTTCTCGTTAGCTCCTAAGAGGATTATTATCCTACATCCTGATTACTTGTAAGCTTTCAGAAGACTATGGTGCTGCACTTTCATCACTTGTTAGCTTTTAGCGGACTATGGTACTACACTCTCCTTAGGGTACGAACATACCGAAGATGCATCGCAGTTCGCGTTCGCGGTCGAGGTTTACGTCGCGGTCGATGGAGGGTGAACATACCGGGGAGGTTTACCTTTCAGTGTTCTGAGATGTGTTTACAGTGAGTGGTCGTAATGTTTAGATCTCCGCGTTCAAGTTAAAGATAATTGATCCTCTTCTGCTGAGCTTTTACAAGTATAGCGTATATATTCAAGTGACAGTGGAGATAGTGATTCATTGTACATAAGCACACGATGGTGGCTACTTTCAAATTAGTCAGCCCGCCAGTGGAATGCTCATCCTATAAATCAAAGAAGGTAGGCGCTGAAGAATTGAAACACCACCCGGACAGATACCATTCATACATGAGAATGTCCTTTGAGACGTTCCAATACATATACAACAATGTGGAATCGAAAATTGATACTGTGAAGTACAATAACTACCACACGAATACACACGCGGACTCTGTGGACACCTGGATCAAGGGCACAGCAGAACGGGGGGATATATCACGTGATCTCAATCCGGATAAGCCAATCAAGAGCAAGCTACATCGATGCCTCCCGTTCTACAGCGATGGAAACACAAACTTTCTTGTCATCGCGCTAGACCTCCTGGTACATCGCGATGGTGAATGGAAGCGAGCATCTTTGACATGAACTGTTCCATTTAAAACTGTGTGTTTGTGTTACCAGGAGGTGAAATCGAGGCATCGACCGCGATGTAAACCCCGACCGCGTGCTGCGATGCATCATCGATATGATCGTACCCTCACTCGTCATCTACTACAGTACTGTGGTCCTACACTCATTATTTGTCACCTTCTACAGGACTGTGGTTCTGCACTATCATTTCCCGTCAGCTCCTAGAGGATTATTATCCTACACCGTCATTACTTGCAAGTTTCCAGAAGACTATGGTTTTACACTTTTATTACTTGTCAGCTCTTGGTGGACTATGGCCCTACACTCTCCTTACTTGTCAGCTACTATAGTACTCTGGTCCTACGCTTATTAGTTGTCACCTTCTACAGGACTGCGGGTCTACACTATCATTTCTCGTCTGCTCGTAGAGGATTATTATCCTTCACTCTCATTACTTGTAACCTTCTTTTGAATTTAACGCACGCTTTCAATGCGCATTCATTTACTTAGCATGATACTCAGCAATCCCAAGGGAAGAGCCCAGTGTTCAATTCCCTGTCATCTGGTTCTGAACACAAAGTTTTATACTCTAAGTGATGTCAACAATATGTAAGCTACTATGTAAGTCTCTAGAGTTCAAATCAATAAGCTCAAAATGTTAAAATCTAAATGTCAGTGTTCCAAACACCAAAAACCAGTAGCGCGTTACGCATCAGCTAACACGCCAGCATCTTTGATTTTGCAGCCACTCGGCTTCAAGACCTTGAAGGAGCTTTCTAAAGTTATGTCCTTGTGAATATAGCACATATACTAAGGTTTACACAATCTCCCTAGTCTTGTACCACCATAGTGTTTCAAGTTCAGTTCTGAGCCCTAGACCACAGCCCATTCCCTTTAACACTTTTGTCCTTCCGCAATTTTTCCCTTTAGCCATTTAGCACTTTTGCCCTTTTACTATTTTGCACTTTAGGCCTTTACCTTTTTTCCTTTTTGTCATTTATGCATACAAGCAATTTTGCCCTTTATTCCTCATCCTTTTGCCATTTAGCCCCTTGACCTTTAGCCCTTTAGCCCTTTTGGTCTTTAGGCATTTTGTCCTTTTTCCCTTTAGACCTTTTGCTCTTTTGCCTTCTAGCCCTTTAGTATTTAGCCCTATTGCCCTTAGTCCTTTAGCCCTTTTGCCCTTTTGCCATTTCGACATGTAGCTCTTCTTTTCTTTTGTCCTCTTTGCGGTCGCACAGGTGCAAGACCTACGGTCGCCTCCTTTCAGCGTTAAGCCCGTATAACTAAAGCATATGAATTAATTCTTACATCATGTTCCTAGTCCAGTGTGTAGCCGGCATCTTGTTCCGAGTTCAGCTTCCTACTTTACGGCCCCTATGAATAAAACACATGTATTATGCTTTTACTATATCCCTAGTCTTGTGTATAGCCGCCAACTATTTTCGAGTTCAGCTCCCATCATTACGACCTCTACGAATGAAACATATATTAAGCCTTACGTCATCTCCTTAGTCCCATGTGTAGAGTCCATCTTGTTCCAAGTTCAGTTCCAAATCCGGAAGGCTTAAGTTAAGTTAACACGTGGTCAGCGGAAGATTAAGTCTGAAACATTTAGCCAGGGTGCAGAGAAGGGCAACCGGGTAGGTTTACACCTGCTCAGCGTAAGGTTAAACCTGTAATTTTATGCGGTTAGGCCGGGTACCGAAATTAAATACTGTTAAGTTTACACTTTTGCATTTAGCCTGGCAGGTTAGGTTCAGCTTCGAGCCCCAACGATGCTTCCCAAGTGTTACGCCCGCTATGAATTACATGTATTAAACATTACACCATCTCCCTAGTTCCATATGCAGCCGCCATCTTGTTCCATGTTCAGGTCTGAGCCCCGAAGTCACTTTCCGATATTACGCCCCTATGAATGTAGCGTACGTATTGAGCCTTATAACCGCCATCTTGTTCCAAGTTCAGCTCCAAGTTCCCTTAAGACATTTCCAATGTTACGCCCCTATGAATAAAGCATATGTATTAAGCCTTATAGCTGCCATCTTGTCCCAAGTTCAGCTCCAAGCCGTTAGGGTGCGTGATTGTGCATGAGAAGTCATGAACTCTTGTGGGACTAAATTCCTGCACCAGATTATGTGTTCTAATTGTGTATGCATGTTGAGTATTCAGTACGATGGTGGGTTGGATTCTCTAAATATTTATTAGTGTGCGTGAGTGCTCTGAACTATTGCGAGACTAAATTCCGGCACCAGATTACTTTGTTCTAATTGTGTATGCATATTGGGTATTCAGTACGAAGGTAGGTTTCCCTACGTTATTATTAGGGTTCGTGATTGTGCATGATAAGTCGCAAACTTGGGGAAACAATGAACTTTGTGTTCCCTGTTTCAGCAAATGAATTACTTTCAATTCTAGTCAACTTGCTTGTCTCACCAATTTTACTGAGATGTTCATAATAGGATAAATGCAAGAAACGATGAACTTGGTATTTCATCTCTCTGCAAATACGTCATGTCTAAGCAACTTGCTCGTGCATTCAATTTTTTGCTGATATGTGCATACTAAGCTAAAATGTTTGTAGCTCGCAGGTTGGGTGTTTTGGATTTAATGCACAATTATTTAGTTGCTATGGGAGTCAGCAGTCTAAGGAAAAGGTGCTGAGTTAAATTCCCTGGCGGCGTGGGGATATTTAATTCCTCGCACCTCAAATATTACGTGTTTTGAATTAAACGCGTGATTTCAAAGCGCAGTTATTTACTTACCATGATACTCAACAGTTCAAAGGGAAAAGTCCCGGTTTCTATTCACGTTATGTGTCGCGCTTTTCTTCGGTTCTGAACAGTTTTAATCTCTAAGTGATGTCAACAATATTGTAAGCTGGTATAAGTCTCTAGAGTTCGAATCTATAAGCACGACATGTTAAAATCAAAAATTCAGTGTTCCGAACACTAAAAAGCAATAGCGCGTTACGCATCGGTTCACACGCTAGCGAGTTAGACTCCGTAGTCTCTTAGCTTCGATCCTCAAAGATGCTTCCCGCTATGAATGAAGCATTCGTATTACGCCTTATACCACCTCCCTATTCCATTAATACAATGTGTGCAGCCGCCATGTTGTTCGAAGTTCAGCTCCAAAAGCCCCTAGACCATGTTTCATCTTGTCTAGTTAGGTTAAGCCTGAGATCGAATCCCTAGCCAGAGTGTTGGGAAGGGCAACCGGTTAGGTTAACGCATGGTCGGCGTAAGATTAAGCCTACACTATCTTTCAGGCTATAGGGAAGAGCAACCGGTTAGGTTAACGCCTGGTCAACATAAGGTTAATCCTGCACTTTTAGCCAGGGTGTAGGGAAGGGCAACCGGTTCGGTTAACGTCTGGTCAGCGTAGGATTAAGCCTACATTTTTTTCCAAGTGAGAGTTAGATTAGGTTAAGCGTGGTGAACGTTACGTTAGACCTGCACTTTTAGCCAGTGTGTAGTGAAAGGCAACCGGGTAGGTGAACGCCTGGTCAGCGTTAAGCTACGCCTACACTCTTCGCCACTAACATCATGTAAGGTTAAGCCTGAACTGTTATGCGGTTAGTCTCGTGATTGAACTTATGTCCGTATGGTTAACGTCCCTAGGCCTGGGGTCAAACCCAGTATCTGCGAGGTTAAGTTTAGACACGTCATGCCTGTTAGGTTAAGCTTGCTCTCTTAGCCATAATCACGTTGGCTGTTTGGGTAAGCCTACACTTTTTGACATTTACCTTGGGTCTGTAATGTTAACTCCCTTAAACCTAGGGTCGAACCCGAGGTCTGTAAGGTTAAGCCTAAACACGGAGCCAGCGTAAGGTCATATGAGGTTAAAAGCGCGCTCTTAGCTAGCAGCCTGCACGGCGCTGTGGCGTCACCCACCGTATCAGGCCTCTCCCAGGGGCAGGAGGTGGAGGTGGCCCCAGAACCATCCAAAAGTATACTACTGAGTACCTACGTGAATCAAGAACCACCGATCATTATCGCAGAGAAGAAAGAGCTAGCAAGATTTGGGATATCACATTATAATGGACCGAAGGAGAAAACCAAAACAGAGATTTCAAATCAAACCAGAGAGATTAAGAATTGAATTGAATTGAATTTATTGATCATGATTTACATGCCACTGAGGCTGAAAAGCCCCTTTATGTAGCGTCTTCTTATAATACAATACAGATTTATGATCACAGTAACTATATTTTTATAATATTAAAGTATTAAACTAAACATGAAACATAAAAAAGTGAAAATACAGATACCAAATCCAGTAAGGTTAAGGCATACATTATATAATAAGTAAGAAAGTATCATTAAGCCCTTTTGTTATTTTGGACTACATGGTTTTCAAGAATATAAAGCTAAAGCAGAGAAACAATTTTCTTCGAAATATACATATTTCTGATTGTTCGACATAAGAATGTCTGATCTCAGCCTCTTGCGTACTCCTCCAGAAAGATAGATGTTAAGGACTGCTTTAGTTGGGTACAGTTAGTGTTATTTGCGAAACGGTGAAGATTAAAGACGTTAAAGATACGTGATGCAGTGCAAACAAAGGAATTATTAAATTTAGTGGTACGATGAAGGGGAATTTGAAGGGTGGTTTTTGTATACCTATTATCTCTGTTATGTACCGACTCCATAGGTTTAAAGGTAGGATGGTGTCTTCAGTTTGAGAATTTTCTGCGTAGCAACAGCTACTGAAATTTCCCGACGTTCATGGAGTTTCAACCATTGTAGCTGTATGTAATAGGGTGGTAGGGAGGGAGGGAGAGGAAGAGGGAGAGGAAGAAGAAGAATCCGGATTAAATTTGAACCAGTATGTTTCGGATTCCTACCTGTTGCCATTTATTAACGGATTCAGTACTTTAGCGTCTGTCTCTTGACACATGCCAGAGTAAAACATAGTTTCCAACAAAACCTTGTATCACCTATGGCTATGACAGTATGGAAACTGTTGATGTACAGGTGGTGCTGAGTAATGAAACACGGAGCGCGATTTGTGTCTCTGAACGTTATGAAAGGTGTTACTCAGGGCCTGTAGTGTTGCAATTGCACTTTCTGGCCCTATAAGGATAACAGTGACTAACTACCTCATTCCTCATATTCTCTATCAAGCCTCATGTTTGCACCACCATTGATTTTCGCGGTTTCCCTATAATCGCATTACCTCTTGTTATATATTCATACTTGCAAATGTACCTGTGCTTCGCTGTGGTATTCTACCTAGAATACGTATTTCTACGTAAATTACTGTAAATTGCATGTCTCTTAGCGCTACCCGAGAAACAAAATGGGGAGAACCCCATACGTTTATTCCAATTTAAGGTGCGTGTTGGGTATATTTGATGATAATGGCTGGCCACATTTCCTACTGCCATTCACAATTGAGTTCGGGAGTTTCTACTATAACGACAAGCTCACTTGCCAACTGCCATTCACCATAGAGGTGGGGAGTTTTCATTACAAATACAGACCCCTTTCCTAATGCCAGTCACAATCGAGTTTGAGAGATTTGATTGTAATAGAGAAATGGGGATCTATATAAAGTTTAAGGGATCGAGGCAGGACAAGAAATAATAGGACCTAAGTTGTATATCTCTCCATATTGAATGGCGATTGTGATATCAAATTTGTAATACGACTTACCATTTAGCCACCAATTACCCCGAAACGAAGGTATGCACCGTCACTTGAATTGCCTCCATATTTCGATACTTTTCGGGGTCAAAATTTATACATTTGAACAGTATGGAAATGAAATGGCGTATGGCTTTTAGTGCCAGGAGAGTCCAAGGACATGATCGTCTCGCCAGGTGCGGGTCTTTTGATTTGATTCCCGTAGGTGACCTGCGCGTCGTGATGAAATGATGATGAAGACGACACATTCACACGGCCTCCCTGCCAGCGGCGTTAACAATTGATGGCTAAAATTCCTTCCCCTGTCAGGCATCGAACCCGGGTCCCCTGTGATCAAAGGTCAGCACGCTGACCATTTAGCCATAGAGCCAGACGACAGATTGAAATATTTCCTCAAAGGGAGAAGTGTCCAGGTTCCGGGATTAGCACTTGCATACATAGGGAGAAATTAAGGAAGAAACTAATATAGTTAGTCGTTATTCATTGAAAATATAATACCAAGTGGATATATTGGAAAATGAAATGTCCCTCAGTAAATTGTGATGATATTTACCGAGCTCGATAGCTGTAGTCGCTTGAGTGCGGCCAGTATCCAGTATTCGGGAGATAGTGGGTTCGAACCCCACTGTCGGCAGCCCTGAAGATGGATTTCCGTGGTTTTCCATTTTCATACCAAGCAAATGCTGGGGTTTAATTAAGGCCACGGCCGCTTCCTTCCCAGTCCTAGCCCTTTCCTGTCCCATCGTCGCCATAAGAGCTATCTGTGTCGGTGCGACGTATAGCCAATAGAAAAGAAAGATGATATGAGTTACGGATTTAAGAAAGGGGTAACAGAGGAGAAATTTAGGCACAGAGATTCTTCGGTAAACAGATAAGAAGAAGACAAATGGTTTTATTACTTACGTCTAAAGAGGCAAGGCAGAGGCAGGAAACTTCCCATGGTAACCGGTAGGTTTGTTGCCAGAGCATGAAAACCGAAGAATATAGTAATTTTCTCCGTCATTTGGAGAGTAAGCGTAATTGTATACATAACAACAGTTGTTTAAAACGAAGGGACGTTTCTCATGCAGTCCACAGATTTTATAGAAAATGAACAGTATAAGAGAAAATGGAAGAAAACTGTTCTGGTTCTTCTATTTTTTTTTTGCTAGGGGCTTTACGTCGCACCGACACAGATAGGTCTTATGGCGACGATGGGATAGGAAAGGCCTAGGAGTTGGAAGGAAGCGGCCGTGGCCTTAATTAAGTTACAGCCCCAGCATTTGCCTGGTGTGAAAATGGGAAACCACGGAAAACCACCTTCAGGGCTGCCGATGGTGGGATCCGAACCTACTATCTCCCGGATGCAAGCTCACAGCCGCGCGCCTCTACGCGCACGGCCAACTCGCCCGGTGGTTCTTCTATAAACCCCCAGTATTTTCAGCTATGTTTACATGATATGCATATCTAAACCATACCCTGGATGAGAATAGTCTAAATATGAATTTGGTCGAGATCTATCCAGCCGTTTCGCCGTGATACGGTCTTGAGTTGACCTAAAACGGATAAATATCAGAAAAATGGGCAAAACGAACGATATTACAGACAGCGGACCCCCAAAAACTTCACTTCTGTAGACAGATTTGAAGATCCCACCTGCCTCCCGGCTGAGCGACCTAAAAGACAGACAGTTCGGGATTGCTAAAAAAAAAAAAAAAATACCGAGCTCGATAGCTACAGTTGCTTAAGTGCGGCCAGTATCCAGTAATCGGGAGATAGTGGGTTCGAGCCCCACTGTCGGCAGCCCTGAAGATGGTTTTCCGTGGTTTCCCATTTTCACACCAGGCAAATACCGGGGCTGTATCTTAATTAAGGACACGGCAGCTTCCTTCCAATTCCTATGCCTTTCCTATCCCATCGTCGCCATAAGACCTATCTGTGTCGGTGTGACGTAAAGCAAATAGAAAGAAAGAAAAAAAGAGCAGAAAACCCTGTACTATGTGAGAAAATTGCCTTACTTCATTTAAGAAATGGCTAGAAAACCCGACGTCTGAAAGGCATAAGAGGAAAGAAGAAGAAGAAAGTGTTAATTTAGACGTTTCGTTTTACTCTGCTTGATGACGGAGAGCCCCGAACTTTATTAGGAGAAAAATTGCGGAATTTGAATTACTTTTGTCTGGTGAAGACTGCGTGTGTTACGAAGTGATCCTCTATCGTACGATAGGGACTGCTGAATGGATATTTCTTCACCTTCAAAAATTCGACAGCCTCTGCCAGGTTTGAACTAGTGAGGTCGACACTCTATCCCTACCTGTGCCGATGTGGTATCTTTACTGACGTATTTGTATTTAATTGGGTACATTATTCAGAAGAAAGCGACCGAGGCATGAACTATATTTCCGGCATTCAAAGTCGAAGTTGACACGGAACACCACATATTTACCTGATTAATGTGGCTTAAACTATCGCGTTTAACTCCCCCCAGATATACCCGGGAATCAAATCTTGGCCAAATGTAGTGATGGTGGTGTGTGTGGAGAGGGCGGGTGGATGTGAACAGTGTACTGACTTCTAAAGCATGTTAAAAACACACCTTAAATGTTTTAAAACACCAAAGTATTAAAATCACACAAGTAAAAACTATATAAAGACCGACAGAGGAGAGCAATTAGACACACCGGTATCGCTACGTCACATACCACTTATCTCTCCAGAGATAGGTGGCTCATACGGATTACCTTGGCTACAGACATTCGGTAACTTTTGTTTATCTACCACCATCGCTTGTGTATTATGAAGTAATATGTAGAGAAAGTTGTTAGTGACGAACTTGGTGTGGCTTTATCTACCATTAGGTCGTTTCACATCTCAGCTTTTAATATAAATAAGGAAGCAGGGTATCTTTCGCTGTTGCTAGCGAATGTTCACAACATTAGTGTTATTTGAGCTGGAAATGCGGGCTTGCTCATCAGAAATTGTCGTGAATTGCACGCATCGTTAAGGCAGGCAGGGTTGAATACTTTTGACGCTTCGCTGAACATGTATTGAGAGCAGCTAACAAAATGGCTATCAGCGACTTCTTGTGCCATAACTTCCTAGTTTGGGAGTCAGTGGAGGCAAAACTCTGTTGCTGTATTGGGTATTTTCTTGTATATTTCTCTTTGAGTAGGTGTGTCTCTCAACAGACTTCTGGGCAGATCATATATCAGTCGATGTATGCACATTGCGCTAAGAGCATAGGACAATACATTTGTGGTGGTGATGATTATTGTTTTAGGCAACCATCCTCTACATAACACTAATCAGAAAGAAAAACATGAAAGGGATCCGACACTTTGTAAAATGAAGGCCAGAGAAAGACAAGGGCACGAAGGGCGTGAAAATGAACGACTCCCTAGGTCTCGCAAACCTAATACCGTCAAGGTCGGAAAAGA
This sequence comes from Anabrus simplex, assembly GCF_040414725.1. Taxonomy (NCBI): domain Eukaryota; kingdom Metazoa; phylum Arthropoda; class Insecta; order Orthoptera; family Tettigoniidae; genus Anabrus; species Anabrus simplex. Next base: position 198,159,991 of record NC_090267.1, read on the forward strand.
ATAAGAGTTGACCAAGGGAGATCCGATAGGTTAGATGAAAGTGAAGAGCGTGGCACAAGTAAGTGGAAACAATGACAGGACTCAGCTAAGGGCCCCGTGGTGGCCAACCCACGCTCTCAATTTAAGAGCCCATCGAGTCCCTTTTAGTCGCCCCTTAGGACAGGCAGGTGACACCCCCACCCACAGAGGAACAATATCTTTCCTTCCCCCCATCAGTTGACCCAGGTTCGATTCCAAACACTACAGACCTAATGCCGATTGTCATGTATACAGTGGTGTGTTTTTATACAATAATTCATTATCTTACCTGGTGCAAGTTCAGTCTTGTTTGCAAGCTGTTGTTAATTTATCGTTTTAGTTTCACGAAGTCCTCGTAGATGACACTATATAACCAGGGTACCGGCAAAAAGAAAAATGGTCATATAAGGCGTGAAAAATGAGAGATGGTCTAGGCCCTGCAAAGCTAAAATCGTCAGAGAAATAACACTTTATCAAGGAAGGTTTGATAAGAAAGAGGAAAGTGAGGAGCCTGGTAGAAGTGGTTCATGAGATTTTATTACTTTTGAAATAGCTTGTACATATTCTTGACTCCTCTGAGTTGACTTTTATAACATTCCCGCTAGGGATCCTCGACTCGGGAGTGTGGATGAGGATTCCAGCATTCTGTAAATTGCTTTTAATTTTCTATGTAATGGTGTCGTGTATTAATGCAAAGCTCAACCCACTGTAAATTGTAGTATTAAGGCATCTGAATTATTTAAGGTTTGTGTGAATTTGTATATGGCGCAGTGGCGGCTCGTTTGGGAGGCGCTAAGGCGCGCGCCCCCCACGGGGTTCCATTAAATTCGGGAATTCTAATCTTAAATGTTAACAAGGGAGATATTTTACTATAAGGTTATTATCAAGGGCGCGAGTTGTACTGTACTGCGGCTCGATGCGCTGCTGGCCCTGAGCAGGAGGGCGCTCTCTCATAGCGGACCGAACACTCCCGAGTCTCGCTTGACTGGCCTTAAGGGAGCCAATCAGAGGCACAGTAGAGATGTGCTGTTCCAACGGAGATTTCGGCGCGTTTCTGCCGCCGCCTATCATTGCAGCTAACCTACCCGAAACATTGGTGATTTGATTTCCATTTAATAGGGGTCAGTTTGTGCCATTTCTCTCCTCAAACTAGGAACTATTTTACTAAGGCACTTACCTGAGTTAAATGTGCCGGTATATATTTAAAATGGTATTGTAATTTTTAGGATTATTAACTAACGAAACGAGTAACGACTGTAACTACTGTCTCCTCGCACTTGACTCATGTAGGCCATACTCACTGGAGAGCGCGATGTTTAGCTTTGTGTTGATGAATGATCTCGTGAGGTGACTGTGACAAGGTGAAATTAGGAGAAAGGTTGTGATTTATATGTAGGCGTAGTGTTATGTTTGTACTTCGTACAGTATGATTACCGTCGAACACATTAAATAACTAACGTTTTCTTCTCTTTCTATCGAGAAGAAAGTCGAACTGTAGGAGTGTGGTAGGCCGACATGCAGTGCAAAGGCATCCTGTGCAGGACTTTACTTGCGGCAGGGTGGTCAGTTCTTCTACGCTCTTGCACCCACAGCATTAGGTTATTTTCTACTTCTTATGTTGAGGATGGAGTAGCACGAACCAAATGCTATCAATGCTTCATATTTCTCTGGCTGAGTTGGGCATCAAACCCGGGACCTCCTGTAGATCAACCAAAAACGCTACCGCTGGACCAGAACGTGATCAGAGGATGAAGGTATGTACTATCTTGTACTGAATTGCATTAACAATAATAATAATAATAATAATAATAATAATAATAATAATAATAATAATAATAATAATAATAATAATAATAATAATTGTTACCGTGGTTTGGTGGATTAGCAGAGGTGAAAGAAGGTGCTGGGGTGAATGGGTCTAACTACAAATGCAAAGAAAAAAATTTAAACTGAAATGGAAGGTTATATTTTCAAAAAACAACAATTTCTCACTGAGTGTGATAACAATGACCAAGCAATTTCAAATCAAGACTTAGAAAGAGATCCAAGATTTCAAATTCTGTAACACACATCGGCTATAAGCCCTCATTTTTACAATTTTTGCGTTTCCAGAGCAAAATTTACAGAGAAGCATAAATTTACAAAGGGGCAGAAATCCCCTAGTACCAGGAGCACCAACTCCGTAATTAACAAATGTCCAGCCTCCTAAAGGCACTTTTACAATGCATGAAAGAGCTGACCCGCTGTCAATTTTTCAAGCCTATTAAAGGCAATACGCGCCTTTACAATAAATTGCCATCAGGGCATAACTTACAAAATGAAACGGAGGTATCTTGTACCCAACCTACTGGGCCTTAGCAGAAAAGAACAGGTTAAGTTAATGGCCCGAAATACAAAGGGATGGAGGCGAGAAAATTTGCACTCCTACATGTAACTTCTTAAAACCTAAAAGGCACTAGGCAGATGAAACAGGGGCTATTCCCAAACTATGGAGGTGACCCGTATAAGAAAGAAATTTAAAACATTAAGGAAAAGAAGAAAATCAGTTACCAAAACGTAGTCACCTCAAACCAAACTGAAGGGGTGCTCGAGAGGGTAAAGCACTCTCTATCCCAGATTTACAATTAAAAGATATTTACATAAGCCGGCAGAAATTTACATTACAGAATAGTAGGTTACATGGCAAAAGTTTCGGACCTTTCCCGCGGGTTAAACTGCTGAGCTAGCAAGAAATAAGGATGTTAAATGGCCATTACCTTACTGAAGATCTGCTGCCAGATGAAAGAGGCACCTCCCGCCTCCTGCTACACGTCCATACACTGGGTTAGATGTAGATCGAGTGGCCAGGAGACGTGAAAATCAGCAGTTTTTATACCCTCAGGGAAAGTTCGAGACCTTTCATGAATAAAACAGCCACACCCGCTTAATTTTATTGGGTCGCTTAAAGTTACACACCAAAATCGAAGAAGAAACCTGTGATTGGTAGAAAATTAATTACAGAAATTCTTGATTGGTTAAAATCAAAACAGGTGGAAGACAGGATAAATATTGCCAACCCAAAAATGAATAAACTAAATTTAGTAAGGAACAAACTTGCGAATACAAAATTTCTTCAAATAAAGTTCCTTCACTCCGCACCAGGGTGCATGATCATAGTTTTTTGCAGAGGCATCAGTGAGAGAATGTCCACAGTTCTAGATGAATAGGAAAACAACAAGTCGAAATTCACACAATGACATCTTCAGAGGAAAAATTTAAGTAGGTCCAGTTTTAAGTTCACTGTTTCTCCTGTAGAGGAGTACTTTAAGGCGGAAAATTTAAATGTGCGGCGTAGAGGTGTACCACCCGGTACAATAATAATAATAATAATAATAATAATAATAATAATAATAATAATAATAATAATAATAATAATAATAATAATAATAATAATAATAGTAATAGTAATGATTGCATATGCATTGCACCGTGTAGTGTTCGAAGTGTGTATCTTGATAAAATTGTTTGAAGAACTTGAGATATTTGTGGAATTATGAAACTAAGGCGCACCCCCCCCCCCCGCACACTGCTGATATCCATGAACCGCCACTAATATGGCGGTGTTGTAATGTTAAGCTATTTTTCTGTGGTTTCCTGTTTTCACACCAGGCAAATGCTGGGACTGTACCGTAATCAAGGCCACGGCCACTTCCTTCGCACTCTTAACCGTTTCCCGTTCCTGTCCCATCGTCGCCATAAGACCTATCTGTGTCGGTGCGACGTAAAACAACTGTAAGAAAATGTTAAGCTATTAGTAAACTCAACTTATAGTCTTGTAAGCCATAGTGTTAAGCACAGGAAATACTTAAGATGTGTTTTAATTGTATATGATAATGCGGGATTTAGAATGTTAAACTAGTAGTATTTCCTGTAATATTTTCTTTCCATGGAATTGCTCGTTGTACTCTTGTTGTTGTAGTTGTTGTTGGGTAACAATGTTTTAACGTTACTTTATTATCACTTGTAATGTTAAGATAGTAGTAAGCTCAACCTATAATATTGTAAGCCGTAGTGAAAATACTTAAGTTGTATGTAAATTTGTATATCATGATCCTGGATTTAGAATGTTAAACTAATAGTATTTCTTGCAATCTTTTCTTTCCATGGAACTGCGTGTTTCTACTCTGCTTGCAATACTGAAAGCAGTCGAGTGGTGCATAAACAAAAATACGTGTGCGACTATACTCAGTGACTCACAAGCGACGCTGAACTCCATAAAAGATAAATATAACTTACACAATTTGGCAGTACATGTAAGAGAGAATATATCAAAGTACACTAAACATATATGTTTCGGTTGGGTGCGAGGTCATTCCGCCATAAAAGGGAACGAAAGAGCTGACCAATTGGCCAAAGAAGCTTGTAATTCTAACTTGTCAGAGAGTTATACTAAATGCCCATTTTCTTTTGTCAAAAGAACCGTAAAGGATGAAATGCTCTCTCGCTGGAATGAACTGTGGTTAACAAGTAAAAATGGCTCAGTAACCAAAGACCTGTTTTTTCCAAATGTATATAGTAGGCTGGGATGTAAATATATAGTGTGCAACTTTTATTTAACTCAAGTGCTATCAGGTCATGGTAAATTCAATGCTTACTTCGAGCGATTCAAAATTCCAACACAAAATGGCTCACTGTGCTTCTGCACTGAAGAAATTCAAACTGTAGAACACATTCTGTTCAACTGTCCTGCTTTTGAGAGAGCACGTTTTGAACTTAAGATGCATTTGTTAACTTGCAGTTGCTATTTTGAAAAACCACTAAATTTCATATTTTATAAAAAATGCTGCACTTCTCAGTTTTCAGAATTTATTGACTATGTATTTAAACATATATAATTTGATACTGTCTGCTTTATTAGCTGTTTAACATATGTATTGTATATATTGTATGTCTGGTATTTTTAAATATTAGTACGGTACTCTTAGTATTAAGGATTGTATATATCATACTTTTATTTTTCCATTTCTGCTCATGTCTATTTTGCTGTTTATGTATTTTGAAGTTTATCAGAGAAATTGTATATTTTGTATAAACTACAACCCTAACATACCTTATGGTAAAATAGGGTTCACAGCACTTTGGGGATTAAATAATAATAATAATAATAATAATAATAATAATAATAATAATAATAATAATAATAATAATAATAATAATAATAATAATAATAATAATAATAATAATAATAATAATAATAATAATACTCTTGTTATTATAGCTGTAGGGTTTTAACTTTACTTTGGGACCGATGGCCTTAGATGTTAGGCCCCTTTAAACAACGATCATCATCATCATCATCATCATCATCATCATCACTTTAATTTATTATCACTTGTAATGTTAAGTCAGTAGTAAGGTCAACCTATAATATTGTAAGCCGTAGTGTTATGCGCTGGAAACACTTAAGTTGTGTGTGAATTTGCATATGATCCTGCATTTAGAATGTTAAAATAATAGTATTTCTTGCAATATTTCCTTTCCATGGAATTGCTTGATGTATACTTGTTGTTGCTGTTGTTGTTAATGATGTTGTTGGGTAATTATGTTTTAACTGTACTTTTATTATCACACTAGTGTAGGTGAGCATTACCTCTGGGATATTTCCCAATTGCGATGTATTTAATAATAATAATAATAATAATTATAATAATAATAATAATAATAATAATAATAGGCGTAGGGATGTGGCGACCCCATCGTCCAGTGGGTAACCACCGCAGTTAGCCACCCGAGTATTGGCTGAAAACCATACATATTTAAGGTAGGAGGACATTCCTGCCCTTCGCCAGAAAACATCATGAGGCCCTCTAAGGCTAACAACCTTAGTTGTACGATGTCGGACTATGTCCAACTCCTAAAATGAACATTAATATCATAGAACAAGCTTCTTACGAATTAAATTACCCTGAAAACAAAATCAGGCTTTCGGATTCCAGGGTGCCTGACATTTTGAAGCTTGTGAGTGAATCGGAGCACCGCAAGAATATTGCTAAATTCAAGAATAAGGGAAAATACTATTTTGGAACATTCAACATCAACTTCCTTATTCAGGTTGGAAAACTGAAACAGTTAACAGCGGAGCTACATAGACTCGACATCTCGATACTGGCACTCCAGGAAACGCGGTACATGGATGATGAACATTTTGAATCAGATGGGTTCAGAATCTTCAAAGGAAAGGCCGGAAAAAGATCATGAAAAACGTCCCGCAACTGGGAACAGCCTTTGTAGTAAACAAAAAATTTCTAAACACTATAGTCGACTTTAAGAGTGTAAACTCAAGATTATCGCTCATGACGGTTATATCAGCGAATAAGAAATACACCCTGATAAATGCTCATGCACCAATAAATGAGGATAATAAAAAGAACCCCGATATGGTTGAAGAGTTTTGGGACAAACTGGGGAATGAAATACTCAAGATCCCAAAAAATAACATAAACATTCTCCTGGGGAACTTCAATGCACAAGTGGGGCGTGAAAGGAAGTACATTGAAATAGTTGGACAATATCGGGCACACAACAGGACGAATAAAAACGGAAAAAGACAACTTAAAACTCATGTCAACCCATTTCAAAGCACGCCCCAACAAAAAGAAAACATGGGTATCACCAAAATCCTTGGTAGGCGAATTTCAACTGGACCCTGTAGCGATATCCAAGAACAATTACATGGAAATTCATAACGTCAAAGTTAGAAAAGCGGTAAATGTAACATCAGACCATTACTTATCGCAGATTAAGATGAATTTCATACCCGGACGAAAAACATATACCTGTGCCAGTAGAGTGCCAAAAATTGACAGTGAATTACACATCCAAGAAGAGAGGGAAGAATACAGGAAAAAGCTACAGGTGCCAAAAAATTAGAGTGAAGTGACAAAAAATCCGCAGGAGCCAGCGGTTGAATTAGCATCTACGAAACGTCGAAGCAAGCATGCATGGTGGACGCAGAATGCGAAAATGCAATCAAAGAAAGATTTGAGGCATAGAAATCATGGAATGGGAATAAGACTGTGACAAATTTGGAAAAATCACGAGAAATAAGGAAACAATCACACCAAACACCAAGAAGAGGCAGAAGAGAATACCTTAGGGCAGAAGTTACAGAAATGGATGAAAACTTCAAGGAAAACAATACATAGGGTCTTTAAAAGTAGAATCAAAGGCTATGTAGCACCGAGCCTGAATTTGAAGAAAACGGACGGAACTCTTGCCCTAAACAATAAAGTTAACTGTGAAATCCTTGCAAAGTACTTTGAAGACCTCCTTAACTGTGAATCGCCACGGAAAAAAATGGAGATTGAGAAGGACACAATCCAGAACCCAGATTCCGAACCACCAGACGAGGAAGAAGCAAGGGAAGTAATAAACTCCCTAAAGAACAACAAAGCATCTGGTGAAGATGGATTAATAGCAGAACTGTGGAAGATAGCCAATGACGCCTTTATCACTGAAGCGACAGAACTGTTCCGGAATATTTGGAGAGATGAAAAAATACCAGAAGACTGGCTAGTGGCATTAATACACCCTCTGCATAAAAAGGGACCGAAAACAGACGTCCTAAACTACCGAGGAATATCACTTTTATCTGTCACGTATAAGATTTTTTCTAAGCTCCTATTGAACAGACTGACACCGCAAATTGACCACAAGTTGGGAGAGTATCAGGGTGGCTTCAGGAGAGGGCGCTCTTGTCAGGATCATATCTTGAGTCTAAAAATGATAATCAAATATTAAATTGCGCGACCAAAGAACATCTTCATCTCTTTCTTTGACTTTCAAAAAGCATACGATTTAATAGAAAGAGACACATTGATGGAAATTTTGAGAGAATATAGCATCGATCTAAAAACACTCAACTTAGGTTAACACTAACAAACACCATATCCAAAGTGAAATTTCGAGGAGAGATCAGCAAACCTTTCCAGATAAAAACAGGTCAGAGACAGGGTGACAGCTTACCCCCAACACTCTTCGACGTGGTTCTAGATACGGTCATGAAAACACTGTGGAAACATAATGACTCAGGTGCTATAATATGGAGTAAAAATAAACATGTCAAACCCAAGTGTTTGGCCTTTGCTGATGATTTGGCACTCTTCGCTGAGACAGAACAGGAAGCAATAACACAGATAAATAAACTACAGGAGATAGCCGAGAAAACAGGTTTAAAAATCTCCTTCACAAAAACAGAGATGGTGAGCACGGACAGGAACGAAGAGAACAATGAAGACGAAATATGGCGAAGTTAAGGTCACAAAGCAGTTTAAATACCTGGGAGAGATTATCAGCAGCAACGGGATGGATAAAGAGGCCATGGAAAATAGGAGACTTAAGTTGGAACGGCTAAACACTGCCAACAAAGCCATTTATAACAAAAATAATCTTTCCATTAATTCCAAACTAAGACATTATGACGCTGTAGTAAAACCAGTGATTCTGTATGGGGTGGAAACAGCAACACTAACGAACCTGGAAAAACTACTAAAGATTGAAAGGAGAATATTAAGGAGGATTTACGGCCCAAGGATGGTAGAGGGAAACTACAGATTACGATCAAATAAGGAGATATACAAAACAACAGAAGATCTGGAAACAACAATAAGGAAAATACGGCTGCGATTCTATGGACATATGGTCAGAATGAATCCAGCAAGGTTAAATAAACAAAATTTTAATAAAATATACTATTTGAAGAGCCAGGGAGGATATGCCAAGCAGATGAAGGAAGAACTCAGGAGGTTAGGAATTGCAGATGAAGAATGTCGTGATAGAGACCAATTCAGGAAAAGACTTTCCAACATAAAAAGTTCTTGTTGAAGAAAAGAAAGAGCGCTGAGGGGGAAGATGGACTGAAGAGAGAAGAGCGCAACATTCTGAAAGAATGAAGGCACTGTGGAGAAAGTGGAAGGAAGAAGGGATGATAAGAAGGAAGTGAAGTGGTATTGGCGTGGTCCTAAGTTTGGCCGGTTTGCAAGAAAGAAATAATAATAATAATAATAATAATAATAATAATAATAATAATAATAATAATAATAATAATAATAATAATAATAAACCCGTGTGGGGATTTACCGGTTACCTCCATCGGGCGCGTCCCATTGTAACTGGGGAAGCTCGCTGGCTCTGACGCCAGCAGAGTCAGAGGGTAGTAGGGAAATAAAATACCACCGTGAAAAAACTGGTCCCTTGCCAGGGTTACGGCGAAGACTGGTAAATGACCAGAAGCCAGAAAACATCTTGAGGCAACCTCGAGAGCTAACAACCCTAGTTGTAAAAGGATGGGTACCCGTCCAAAGCAAAGTCAAGTCAAAAAGCATGATGGCACAACATTTCAAGAAACATACCCCAGGGGGTAAATATTCGGATAAATCCCTCGTCGTGAACGCCACGGCGCACGAGTCTCGTTCGTATTCTGGGGGAGACTCGACATCATGCAAGAGACGAGTCGGAGCGTCTCGGTGTACCCCGAAGAGTCAAAAACTCAGGCCAAAATCTAAAACCTTTCTAACAACTTTCAACATAAATTCACTTACACAAACTGGCAAGCTGAAAACCCTCACCAAAGCTCTTCACGAAAATCAGATATCCATAATGGCCCTACAGGAAACAAGGTACCCAGATGAAGAGATTTTTGAATCCGAAGGCTACCGATTTTTCAAGAGCAAAGCGCAAAGAAGAATCCTCAATGGAGCTGTGATGCTTGGAACCGCGTTTGCTGTTAGAACCAAGATCCTTAAATCGGTTGCAAATTTCAAACCTGTGAATGAGAGATTGTCTATACTCACAATTAAATGCGCGAACAAAACCTACGCCCTAGTTAACGCACATGCTCCTACAAACGATAAGAACAAGTCTGATCCAGACGAAGTTGATAATTTCTGGGACCTACTGGATGAAAAATTATACAAAATCCCCAAACACCATGTCAAGCTTCTTTTGAGTGACTTCAATGCCCAACTAGGTCGTGAACAGAAGTACAAGAAAGTTATAGGAAATTACCCTGCTCACAAAAGAACCAATCCCAACGCCAAAAGACTGGTGTCAATTTGCGAAAATCACAACCTGCAGGTCATGTCGACCCACTTTCGCCATCTACCCAGAAAGCAAATGACTTGGTGTTCTCCCGTCCAAGCTCTCGGAGAGTTCCAAATTGATCATGCTGCAGTCTCCAGGAGAAACAGCCCTGAGATTATGAATGTCAAGGTAAAGAAAGGCATCAATGTGGCCTCAGATCATTATATGTCTCTTATCAAATTCAAACCAATTCCCGCAAACACAAGGAAGACAACCAAACAGATCACACGCTTCGACAATGATAAACTTCGGTAAAGGGTCGAGGAGTTTCAGGAGAAGGATAGACCAAATGACTGTGACTTTAACAACGCCAAAAGTCTCCTTGTTGAGGCCGCCAAAGACGTTGCAGAAATCAAGAGAAGCAAAAAGCATGCCTGGTGGAATGGTACCTGCGAATCAGTCCTCCAAGAAAGACTCAATGCGTGGAAACTGTACTACTCTACGAAATCAGAAAATGATTGGGAAACCTACAAAACCCAACGTGCCAAACCTGCTAGGGTGTTCAGAACTGAGAAACGTAAATACGAAAAATCTCTCATTGAAAAGATAGAACAAAACTTTAGGAAGAATGAAAACAGAGAGTACTACAGAGCCTTCAAACGCAAACTCACTGGCTATAAACCACCACCTCAATGCTTTGAGCGAAAGGACGGCACACTGGCGACGTCAAATGAAGAAAATTGCAGCATTCTGGCAGATTACTTCAAGAATTTACTTAATTGCTCTAAACCGCAAAGCCCCATCGAGAACAAGGAACCCTTACTCAGGTACCCAGATTCCAGACCACCGGACAGAGATGAAATCAAGCGCCACATTGCCCGTCTCAAAAATAACAAAGCGCCGGGGGAAGACTCAGTAGTAGCAGAAGTATGGAAATATTCCCCAGAGGAATCACTTGATATCTTGCAAAAGCAAATAGAAGAAATTTGGAACAAGGAGACCCTACCCGAAGATTGGAAAATAGTTTTGATCCATCCATTACACAAAAAAGGCAGCATGAAGAACATCACCAACTACAATCTTTGCTACCCGTGACTTACAAAATTTTATCACTTGCTATCCTGGAGCGTTTGGAAGCACAAGTCGAACATCAAATAGGTGAATACCAAGGAGGGTTCAGAAAAGGTCGCTCAACAGCTGAACAGATCCAAAAGCTCAAAACGATAATCAGATATTGTACACTAAGGTCCAAGCAGTATGTGACTGTCTTTGTGGACTTTAAGAAAGCGTACGACTCCATTGACCGGGAAGTCCTGCTAAACATCTTAAATGAATTTGGAATTGATTTGAAACTGCTGGCATTAATTAGAGCCACCCTGACCGATACAAAATCCAATGTGAATTTCCACGGATGTGTCTCGCATTCCCATGACATCAAAACAGGAGTCCGGTAAGGTGATGGGCTATCCCCGATACTCTTCAACTGTGTTCTTGAAAAGATCATCAGAACCTGGCGGGTGAGATTACAGGAAACCAACTACAGTCCATTAAGAATAGGAACCAAATCCAAGGGGATCGCAACAGACTGCTTAGCATTTGCCGATGATATTGCTGTTCTCTCAAACGACATAGAAACCGCTAGAGCTCAAGTTGAAATTTTAAAGGAAATTGCCGAACAAACTGGTTTGCAGATATCGTTTGAGAAAACAGAAGTAATGACTAACATCAAAGAGGCTCCAGCAAAACTCCATACAAAATATGGGGACATCACCCTAGTAGACAAATTCAAATACCTGGGCGAGATCATCATGAAAAATGGACTGGACAAAGAAGCACTTCAAGAGCGAGTACGCAAACTGGAAATAGCCTACCAAACATCCCGCACAATCTACAACAAAAAATGCCTTTCCCAAAACACCAAGATACGTCACTATGAAACAGTTCTGAAGCCAGTAGTTCTATATGCAGCCGAAACCCTGTCTCTAAATGCCAACAAAGGACTCCTTGAAGAACTGGAGAAAAGAGAACGCAAAATTGTGAGAGGAATCTTGGGATCAAAGTACGGAAATGGAATCCATCAAAAGAGATCCAACAAGGAAATCTACAGCAAAATAGAGAAAATTACCGACACAATCAGAAAACGACGTGCACGATTTTACGGTCATCTGAAAAGAATGGACGGAAGAAAGTTATGTAAATAAATCTTTCACTTTTTTGATTCAATCCCCAAAACCACAATCCCCTGATTTAGAAATACCAAAGAAGACCTGCAAATGCTGCATGTCTCAGCTGAAGACGCCCTTAACAGAGATCTATTCCGCAAGAAAATATTGACGAACGGGCTAAACCGAGACGAGCAACCGAAGAGAAGACACGGTGCCCCTTGGACAGAGGAGCGTAAGCAGGCCCACTCACAAAGAATGAGGGAAATTTGGGCTCTAAAGAAGACCAAGTTCAGTGTCAAATGCAACAAGACTTAACGTTGTCCTTGATGGCCTCAGCGAATTATATGTAATAATAATAATAATAATAATAATAATAATAATAATAATAATAATAATAATAATAATAATAATTTTACGTCCCCCTAACTACTTGTACGGATTTTAGAAACGACGAAGTGCCAGAGTTCTTTAAGGTACCAGTAAATCTACCGAAACTAGACAAACGTATTTAAGCACCTTCAATTACCACATGACTGAACCAGGATCGAACCTGCTCAGAAGGTCAGCATTTGATCGTCCTAGCTACTAATCCCTGCTGAGGTAGTAAATGTAGTTAAGTAGTTTTAAGAGATATGTAGTTGTTATTATTGCTTGTTTTCCTTTGTTTCGCTCTGTCTGTCTTTATTGCCTGTAAGCCGATGGTGTACACTAGGGTGGGCAATAAAGATATGTATGTATGTATGTATGTACTAATCCCTGCTTGTGGATGAGGATAAAGGAGCCCTTAGTTATGACTCATTGGCTCCACTTCTACCAGGCTCCTCACTTTCCTCTTTCTTTTCAGACCTTCCTTGATAAAATGTTATTTCTCTGACGATTTTAGCTTTGCAAGGCCTAGACCATCTCTCTTTTTGCACGTCTTACATGACCATTTTTCTTTGCCGATACCCTGGTGATATAGTGTCATCTACGAGGACTTTGTGAAAGTAAAACGATAAATTAACAACAGCTTGCAAACAAGACTGAACATGCACCAGGTAAGATAATGAATTATTGTATATCGTCGCTGTTAATCTAAAACTTCGATACTCAAAAAAATCTAATTTTTAGGAAGAACAAAAATACTTGTCCGCCTCTGTGGTGTAGTGGTTAGCGTGATTAGCTGCCACCCCCGGAGGCCCGGGTTCGATTCCCGGCTCTGCCACGAAATTTGAAAAGTGGTATGAGGGCTGGAACGGGGTCCACTCAGCCTCGGGAGGTCAACTGAGTAGAGGTGGGTTCGATTCCCACCTCAGCCATCCTGGAAGTGGTTTTCCGTGGTTTCCCACTTCTCCTCCAGGCGAATGCCGGGATGGTACCTAACTTAAGGCCACGGCCGCTTCCTTCCCTCTTCCTTGCCTATCCCTTCCAATCTTCCCATCCCCACCAAGGCCCCTGTTCAGCACAGCAGGTGAGGCCGCCTGGGCGAGGTACTGGTCATACTCCCCAGTTGTATCCCCCGACCAAGAGTCTGAAGCTCCAGGACACTGCCCTTGAGGCGGTAGAGGTGGGATCCCTCGCTAAGTCCGAGGGAAAAACCGAACCTGGAGGGTAAACAGATGATGATGATGATGATGACAAAAATACTTACTGAATGTTATTTTTCGATAAGAATTAGAAAATAATTAATATATTCCATATAAATGCTCTTATATATATTTGACAGTGGGTATACTAAGGTCTCCATTATAATTCATCGTTGGTCATTTAGTAATAAGACATTTCGTGAGCAACTTCTTGTCTGAAGTCATGTCCGAGTCACAAATTAACAGACAAATAAATGCATACATACGATTTGGAATAAGCGCAGGTTTTGTTGTAGTTGCCGTTAGCACCAAAATCGATATTCATTCCATCATGAGATTTCATACACATCTGAGGATCAATATTTTTAGTTCAATGCACCCAAAACCTCGATTTGGATGGTCGCTGGAGTCACGAGGATATAGAGCAACATCGACGATATTTATGTAATAGTTGCAATGAACATTGTAAATGGGGCTCATATACTACCACGTTAAAACAATAAAAAATGTATATATCTATATAAATATGGATGTACGTTTGCAAATGACACATCTCCTCCTAAACCACTGGAGTAAGTTCAACCGAACTTTGTACACATATTACTTGCTATGTGGAGACGAACACTGTGCAGGTAAGCCATCACTCGCCCCCTTTAGGGATGGAGCGTCAGTGGTAGTTAGGTATAAAAATAATACAAAATAGTGTCAAATCCAGAGCCTCCGTGGCTCAGACGGCAGCGCGTCGGCCTCTCACCGCTGGATACCGTGGTTCAAATCTCGGTCACTCCATGTGAGATTTGTGCTAGACAAAGCGGAGGCGGGACAGATTTTTCTCCGGGTACTCCGGTTTTCCCTGTCACCTTTCATTCCAGCAACACTCTCCAATATCATTTCATAGCATCTATCATTCATTAATAAATCACTTTGGGAGTGGCGACCCCATCGTACTAATAGCCTATATCTGTATCATTCATTCCATCCCTGACACGGTCAATGACTGGAAAACAGGTTGTAGGTTTTAATTTTCATTTTCAGTGTCAAATCCATAGTTTTTGGGGTCCCTGGGATGAATAGTGACACTCCGGATTTTTTAAAAGTCAAAGTTCAGCCCCTTTGGGGTTGGGGGCGAGAGGGGAATGAGTTATAAGAATAATCGAAAATAGTGTCGAATCCATAGTTTTCGGGTCCCCGAGATGAATAATGACACTACCGGTTTTTTATAAGCCCATGTTTCATTCCCTGTGCGGTTGGGGTGGGGGGTGCGAAGGGAATTAAGATATAAAAGTAATCGAAAATAGTGAGGAATCCATAATTTACGAGGTCGCTAAGGTGAATAGCGACACTCCGGAATTTTTTCAGTCCATGTTTGGCCCCTTTTAGAATAGGGAGTGAGAAAGGGTGAGGTTATGCGATCGATTACTTTTTCGAAATTCCACGGCAAAACAAATGCACGTGGTTAGGACCTGTCAAGATAGCAGCTATCATCTTAACAGCTATTACTTATTTAAATTCCGCGCCCCCTACGTCGTTAAGGTGGCAGTGGTGAGGTTAGGGTCTGTCAAGATGGCAGCAGTGAGGTTAGCGACGTTGACTTATTCAAAATTCCGCACCCACGGGGTTAGGACCTGTCAAGATAGCAGCTATCAAAAAGCACGTGGATTTTAAATTCCTCGGCCTCTACGCCGTTAATATGGCAGCAGTGAGGTTAGGCGCTCTTACGGTGGTAGCACTGAGGTTAGCGACGTTTACTTGTTCAATATCCGCGCCCACATGGTTTGGGCATGTCATCTTAACATCTGTCAAAAGCATATTTTAAATTCCTCCACCCCCCCTACGTGCTTAAGGTAGCAGCAGTGAGGTTAGGCGCTTTTAAGATGGTAGCACTGAGGTAGCCACGTTCTCTTGCTTAAATTCCGCACCCACGTGGTTTAGGACCTGACGAGGTGACAGCTGTCAAAAGCACGTGGATTTTAAATTCCGTGTTCAAAGTGACAACAATGAGGTTAGAGCTGCTAAGATGGCAGCAGTGAAGTTAGCGATGTTCTCTTGTCCGAAAAAGTGAGGTTAGAGTCCGGTTAGGTGACAGCTATCATCTTGAGACCTGCCAAAAGCACGTGGCCAAGCACGTGGCTTTGTTTGTAAACAATACCACGTGGTCGCGGCGTGACGGTCACGTGGTCATGACGTCATGGGTGTCAGTGCCCTTGGCCGAGGTCAATGACCTCGGGGCTGATTTAGCAGAGCCATGTTTCTGAACCCGTATAGCCCTATTACCTATTACTGACCAGCGTAGGTTAAAATTCTCGACCCGGCCGGGAATCTGACGCTGGACCTTTTGAGCCAAAGAGCAACATGCTAAGCAGTTAGCCACGGAAGCGGAATGATTCAAAGTAATACATTATTACTCTATATATTGCAATGGTCTATAATACACGCGGAAGACCTTGCTGTCATAGAGGGCAGTGGTATGGAAGAGGACAATATTACTTACTCTTTGAGGTAATGAGAGCTCAGATGTTTTAATACTGAAAGCATTTCCTAGCAAACAAAATGTGGGTTCCCACACTGCGAAAAATGTAAAATTAAGCTTTTTCCTCAATTGTGCCGTAAGTTGAAGGGCAAAAGGCTCGGAATGCTTTAATATTGTGAGTATTGGATAGCTATAACTAAAAATACAAATTTAGTAAAATCACTTCTGGGCTAAATGCAGTTCCGAAAAAACAGGCTAAAATTCCTTGTTTCTTCACTGGTTTTCTTTTCGATTCAAATCCTAGCCAAATTAACTTATTTACGTAATTCCTTCTAATGTGTTCCTTGGTCCAATACTCTCAGGCATGTTTTGATTTTTTGAAAAATGTCGACAACGAATGTAGTTATAAGGGCTGAAGTAAAACGCTGCATGGACTCTTGAGCCAATAACCAAATGCTAAGCAGTTACCCACGGAGGCGGAATGATTCAAAGTAATACATTATTACTCTACACATTGCAATGGTCTATAATACAAGCGGAAGACCTAGCCGCCATAGAGGGCATGCTCATAGTGGTATAAAAAGGCAAACTGCTAATCTAATCGACCGGAAAACGATGATTAAGAAAAGGATTTCAATTTTTATGAATAAATAAAGAATAAATATGTTATCATAGTTTATTATATTTTAACTACCTAAAATTCAGAAGCTCATACCCCTAGGATGTTTTCCACATTGAGTTGCTTCCCTGAAGCGCTAGAACTGTGTATTTTTCTGTAAGCATTAGGGATATTATAAAAGCAATTAAAATACATATTTTATAATACATAAGGGAAGCTGTCACGAACTACTTCCCATGAAAGCAATATAGCTAGCTTAGACTCTCTTCCTATGATTATAACAAAACTAGCAAAGTAAGTAACTAGCAGGACAAACTGGGGCAAATATTCATTTATAGGAAGGGGAGTTAGGGATTGGAATAACTTACCAAGGGAGATGTTGAATAAATTTCCAATTTCTTTGAAATCATTTAGGAAAAGGCTAGGGTGCAACAGATAGGGAATCTGCCACCTGGGCGACTGCCCTAAATGCAAATCAGTATGATTGATGATTTAATGTGTAAATCCCTGTCTCAAATATTGTTTTATCCGAATTTCAAAAAAAATCCAGCCGCTAATATAGGAGTAGCGTGCCTGCTCATTATGTGAAGGTTTTGAGTTCGATTCCCCCCCCCCCCAGTTCAGGCACGTTTATGCTAGAACGGGTTTCAGGTATGAGAGGCAGCGGGTCCAGTTAGGAAAGCCAAGTAATAGACTAAGTATGTCGTCTAGCTGACCACGTGGCATTCTATATGTTCTTACTGTGGGTGCGGGGCAAAGAATACATCCACAGGATCCTCTCCGTGTCGTAATAGGCCACTACAAGAGTTACCCTTCAAGGGGCGCTGTCCCGGCACTCACCTGGAATTTAGGTGACAACGCACTCAACAACGCTTGTAAATGGCCGAAAGTTGTATTGTTATCCACATCTCAGTTACGTTCTCGAGACTGAAACCAAGTCAACAAATCTCAACACCACTGCAGAGCTGGGAATTGAATTTATTGCAAGTTGCTTTACGTCGCACCGACACAGATAGGTCTTATGGCGACGATGGGACAGGAAAGGGCTAGGAATGGGAAGGAAGCGGCCGTGGCCTTAATTAAGGTACAGCCCCAGCATTTGCCTGTGTGAAAATGGGAAACCACGGAAAACCGTCTTCAGGGCTGCCGACAGTAGGGTTCGAACCCACTATCTCCCGAATACCGGATACTGGCCGCACTTAAGCGACTGCAGCTATCGAGCTCGGTGGGAATTGAATCCAGACCGACAGAACTGTAAGACACTAAATGAACTTCTGGATATCAATTGCAATAAAAGCAAAGAATGTTGGATCACCACAGTGTTATACAATAAACAGAACGTTCGAATAGGAACTTGTTAACATGAAAGATATTAGAGTTTATAAGAAACACTAGCTTATGTTCTGTAAGTGATCTTGTCTGGTAATGATGTTAGTATAGTAAGACTGTGCGAAGGAAGCGAAAAGCGAAGTTTTGTTGGTGCTAATTTATGAGCAACCACGAGATTCAAAACTTCGTCGGGAAAGTTAGATGCGTTGGAAAGATCGATGGGCTTGTGAAACACAGCTGTGTACAGCAGTTAAGTGTGAACCACAGCCGCAAAATCGCCACAAGAGGAAGCAAATATTAACAAGTTCTAAAACTGTGGGATAGAGCAAAGTTTATATAAGCAGCTCGTCCAATGGTCTCTCATACATATATATTTCTAAGATAAATGTTTGCTATAGTGATATAATGAGAGCTCCAGAATTTATCTCGAGGGAATCTGGAGCTCAAGTCGTATCTCTTCTGGTTTTAGAGCAAATAACTACAAGAGTAAATACATTATAATAAAAGTGCATTTGCAAATCAAATCAAATCAAATCAAATACATAAGTAATCATAACTTATACAGGGAACAAAACTTTCAGCGTAAGTTGCTTTAAGTCGCACCGACACAGACAGATCTTATGGTGACGATGGGGTAGGAAAGGGATAAAAGTGGGAAGAAAGCGGTCGTGGGCTTAATTGAAGTGCAGTCACAGCGTTTGCCTGGTGTGAACATTGGAAAACACGCAAAACTATCTTCAGGGCTGCCGACAGTAGGGTTCGAACCCACTATCTCTCCAATGCAAGCTCACAGTTGTGCGCCCCTAATCGCACGGCCAACTGGCACCGTGTTTTATTTTTACACTAGCTGATGTACCCGTGCTTCGCTACGGGATTCTCATAAAGACTGTCTTTGTTGTTTTCCTAACTACAGTTAATTCAGGCCATTATAAAAACGTCGGTAGGAATGTAGGGACTAAAAGCAATCTTATCATATAAAATACTCGCTCAAATGAAAACCGCACATTTTCTCACTTTTAACGAACAGTACTACGATGCCGATCCAACAGTCCAAAGTTCCAGTGCTGGAATGACTAGGCCGCAGACAGCCGTGAACACTCCTCTGCCATTGTTCCGTTAAATATACACACTGATCATTCCAATCAGTGCCTCAGGGTAGGGACTGAGTAGCTCGAATGCTATGATGAACCAGCTTGTTACGTACCAGTAGTATCAGAAAATGTATGAACCAGAGGAATGGCATGCTAAAGAAGAATGTTATCTAACTCCCCAGCTACTTCCCGCCAATATTCAGACAGGCTGTTATACTCGGTACGACCGGGCGAGTTGGCCGTGCGGTTAGGGGTGCGCAGCTGTGAGTTTGCATCTGGGAGGTAGTGGGTTCGAAAACCGCTGTCGACAGCGCTGAAGATGGTTTTCCGTGGTCTCCCATTTTCACACCAGGGCTGTACCGTAATTAACGCCAGGGCCGCTTCCTTTCTACTCCTAGCCCTTTCCTATCTCATCGTTGCCATAATACCTATATGTGTCGGTGCGACGTAAAGCAAATTTTAACAAAATACTCACTATCCAGCAGTAATCCTATCTATTGAACATGACTGGCGACAGAAGACACAAAGCACATCACAACAAACAATGGCCATTGTAATGTTATTGTTGTTCCATGTTATGAGCTTTCTGTATTGTAGGCCTTCACATTTAGTTTTCTTTCGACTCTGTGATATTAGGGCGTCTTACGAAATTATTTATAGCGTTTCCTTATTCCCCGACTTTACATAACGATTTTCATTAAATTCTGTTTACTTATTTTTCGTGACTTGGCGCTGATATGGACTTAGCAACAATAATCCAAATTCATGAGCATCTCTGTTATCTTATCCGGTACGGTAAAAATGTATGACATAAATGATCAGAAATTTAATATTTAACTTTAGTAATGTAGTATTTCTCGATAGAACCACTAATAACACAAATATTTGAGAATTAAATTTTAGGCCTTCCCCTAAACTACCATTCCACTCAACGTGAATAAAATCATTTATGGCCTAGATTGTAGCAACTTATTTCCCGACTTTACATACTGATTTTCATTAAGATAGGACCATTAATAACAAATATTTGAGAATTAAATTTCAGGCCTTCCCCTAAATTACCATTTCTTTCAGCGTGAATAAGATTATTTACAGCCCAGATTGTAGCGACTTATTTCTCGACTTTGCATACCGATTTTCATTAAGATAGGACCATTAATAACAAATATTTGAGAATTAAATTTCAGGCCTTCCCCTAAATTACCATTTCTTTCAGCGTGAATAAGATTATTTACAGCCCAGATTGTAGCGACTTATTCCCGAACACTACATACCGATTTTCATTAAATTCTCTTCAGCCGTTTTCTCGTGATGCGTGTACAGACAGACAGACAGACAGACAGACAGACAGACAGACAGACAGACAGACAGACAGACAGACAGACAGACAGACAGACATTACGGAAAATTAAAAAGTGCATTTCCTTGCTACTATGGACACGACCGATACGGAAATGCCATCCTTTATACATTCTGAGCAATGTGCAGACAAAACTCTTATTGAACTCTTTGATCCGCAATCTTTCAATACATCGCCTGTCACCTTCATCAGGATAACACAGCTACGTTCTGTCGATTGTGCGGTCCGAGGTCAAATGTAACTTATTATTGAAGACATTTCAGTGGACTATATTGGTAAAATTATATCAACATCAATGCACGTATATGCGACAAAATGAAAGTGGTGAACGCTAAAACGATAAAATTATGGCGATAGACAGCTGTTGATTGTTTGAAGTTCCGGATAATCTTATACCGGGCTGGGTATTGGTGCCATTAAAATATTTCAACGCAGAATATTTGTTTTCGAAGGACTTACTTGGTCAAATGTGGCACAGGGTGTACGTTATCAACGACCGTATAGCGCATGCGTATACTCGGCCGTAGTCATCACTTAAGTTCAGAATGCAAAAATAAATAAATAAATAAATAAATAAATAAATAAATAAATAAATAAATAAATAAATAAATAAATAAATAAATAAATAAATAAATAAATAAATAGGGTCCCGGCAATCAACCTCGGAGGAGTCATTATGACTCTGGCAAATGGGAGTGAAATGCGTTGTTGCCAATCATCTGCAACATGAAAATATTGGATTCAGCAAGAGAATCCAACTAGGCTCTTTCACTCCAACTCCAGCACATAACCTGCAAGAGGTGCCCCTGCTAAGCCGAGCAACCCAGTGGAAGGTTGGGTACCAATCCCAGCGGGAAGTTGGGTCGGCGAACAGATCAGTGCTGGGGGCTTCAAGGCTTACAACCTTGACAATTAACCAATTGTTACTTGCGGGTAACCACCCTAAACCTTTTTCTTAACTCTCGCAACATGGAGAAAACGACCAACGGAAAAACTACCCCAGGTGGTATGAAATCCACCCCCAGTTTTGATGGGACAAGCAAGCCTTTGGATTCTGGGGAGCTTGCACCTTCATGTGAGACGAAGAAAAGTTTTAAGTTCTTGGCGACCATCAACATCAACTCCCTCCTAGAGACAGGAAAACTAAAACATGCACTAGATGTTTTAACTGAACACAACAACCTGATAACAGCTGGGCAAGAGACCAGATTCCTCGATCGAGGAGTGATAGAATCACAAGGTTATTGGATCTACAAAGGGCAACCCGGTGAAAGAGTGATGAATAATGTGCCTCACTTGGGAACAGGCTTCATAGTCAGCAACAAAATGGTCAACTCCATTATCTCCTTTTCATCTCCAAATGGAAGAACGTCCACTATAGATTTCAAAACTCTCATCAAAGCATATACAGTTGTTAACTTCCATGCACCTACTAATGACACCAACAGGAAAGATACTGAAAATGTGGAAACCTTTTGGAGGGTACTCGAAGAGACAATGGACCGCATCCCAAAGCACCACATAACTATTTTAATGGGAGACTTTAACGCCCAGATTGACAAAGAGAGAAAATTCAAGAACATAGTTGGAGATTACCCAGCCCACAAGAAGACCAACAGGAATGGAGAAAGGCTGATTGACCTGTGCAGAAATTACAACTTAGTCCTCAAATCTACATCTTTCAAAAGCCTTCCTAGGAAAGCCATGACTTGGAGATGCCTTAACCCAATGCTTGGGGAATTCCAACTGGACCACGTATCCATCAGTAGAAGCAACAGCAAAGAAGTGCTGAATGTCAAAGTATTGAGAAGTGCAAACATTGATTCAGACTACTATCTTTCTTTGATCAAAACCAATTTTATCCCCCTTAAAAGAAGCAGAGAAAACCACTGCATCAAGTCGCGAATTCCAAGGTTCAATCCAGCCAAGCTGAAAAATAACAATAACTTCACCGAGACCCTGGCTAAAAACAAAGACAAAAAAGAATGGTCCCAACTACAGAGGGAACTAATAGATGCAGCGACAACAGCAACCATCCCGGCGGTGAGAAAGAACAAACATCCATTGTGGACAACTATTTGCGACATAGCAATAGAAGAGAGAAAGCAAGCATGGCTAAAATGGAACCGTAACAAAAATCTGGATAACCATAATAACTTCTTAGAAGCTAGGAAAACTGCTGCTAAAATTATCAGGAACACCAAGAGGCAGTACAATAAAGACATCATTGAACAGAGAGGGATTTTCAAAGAAACAGCACTAGAGACTTCTACCAAACTTTTATATCTCAAATAACACCCTACTCAGCCCCTACACTTCACCCTCGGGGAGCTGACGGAAAGATGAAAATGAACAATGAAGAATGCACCACAGTTCTAGCAGAGTTTCAACAACCTTCTAAATTCAAAGGAACCCAAGGAAAAACTGCATTTCGAACCTCAGAATGTTACTAAGTCGGAATCTCTCCCACCAACAAAGGGGGAGATCCAGAAAGCCATTTCAGAATTGAAATGTAACAAAGCAGCGGGCGAGGATGGAATCATAGCAGATCTCTGGAAATACGCTGATGAGGAGTCAATCCAAAGTGTCCATGAAATCATATTTAACATCTGGGTGACAGAAGCGTTACCTAGCGACTGGACCTCAGCTATTATCCGCTCGTTACACAAAAAAGGCGACAAATCAGATCTCAACAACTACAGAGGGATTTCCCTTGTATCAGTGACGTACAAGATACTCTCCAAGGTATTACTCACAAGAGTAGAGGCTCAACTAAACTCGTGCATCGAAGAGTACCAGGCTGGATTTCGCAAGTCGAGGTCAATCGCCGAACAAATCCTGAACCTCAAAACCATCATCACTTACAAAAAACTAAGCGCCTCACCCTACGTGACAACATTTGTTGACTTTCAGAAGGCCTACGATTCAGTAGATAGAGAGTCACTTTTCCAGGCACTTGCTGAACTGGGGCCAGATAAGAAAACCTCGAATCTAGTGAAAGCAACTCTTACCAACACTACAGCCAGAACCAAATTCAGAGGGGAACTGTCCCAAAGCTTTGAGATCAAAACAGATGTTAGACAAGGGGATGGCCTACCTCTAATCCTCTTTAACTGCCTACTCGAAAAAGTCATTCGTGAGTAGACTAAAATGCTAAAGGATGACTCTGGATTGAGAATAGACTACAAGAAAGACAAGTTAACAGTCAACTGTTTAGCCTTACACTTCTGGCATCCAGTTTGGAGGAAGCTATCCATCAACTATCCTTTCTAGACCACATAGCAGCTAAAGTAGGGCTAAAGATCGCCATCAACAAAACACAGTTTATCACCAACCAATAATTACAAGCACATTGTAAATAATTATGCAACATTAATAAAACGTTTGAAATTAATCCCTTTGTAGTTGGTTTTTTTTATCTGGATCTGAGGACTGGATCGAGGTGCACTCAGACTAAATGGGAGCATTTAAGGCTCTATTTGATGCTAAGAGAGAGCCTCTGTTTAGAGAGCTAACAATAACGAGAGAGAGGATTTGTCGCACTGACGACATGGTACCTCGTAATTTGCAGGCTTTCTCCTTGTTGCGAAGGATTCTTGGGTAATATCAATATTAAAACCGGTAGGATTTAAGAAATAAATAAGATGTATACAATTATTTAAAACGTTGTGCCGGAAGGACTGTGGAAAACCTTCTCAATGAAGTACGTATTTACATCAATAACCAAAAGGAAGTCTCGTAAGACCTATCACTATGAATTTAAAAATGCTCCAGGGCGAAGCCGGAGAGGGTCGCTAGTTAATCGTATCTGACAAGGAGAGGATGCGCGGTAGAGATTAGATGGCTCCAGCAGCCGTGACTCTGCGCACTGTGCCACCTCAGTGACTGGCCGACAGTTGCCCGAGGTGGATGGCTGGTACATGGCGCTCGCGAGTGTTTCGCGACGCGATTCCCGCACGCGTCGAGCGTATCTAGGCAAATATGATGCCACAGTTTAGTGTTATAGTTACTTAACTGATCAATTTATGGTGTTGATTACTACACACTGCAGTGCTGTTACTGCTGTTCATTTCCACATTATATTGCTCTTTTGTCTCTTTGATAGGCAAAATTTAATCAGGTAGGCCCAATGGTTTAAAACACGGTTTACAATGTTTCGCAACAATCTTCAGCAGTGCTATTTAATTTGAGCTTGAAAAACACCTCTTAGTAAATAACAAGTCCAGAATATTGCAGTAGAACAGTATTACTTTCTACAGGTATATTTCTTGAGAGAAATAGTATAAATTCGCCGTTTTTTCTAATTAAAATAATTTTATATAGATGATTTATTTTTCATGCGAACGTCTGCTTACTCACTCAGTAGAAAGTTGGTTAATCGTAGATCAGTCAGGTCAACAAGTTGCTTCATGTTAGGAGTTTGGGGCGTCGTGGAAAAAAGCTCTCAGCACCGTGAGCGTGTACAGGCTAGCTGAAACTGTATCTGTAAAACGCTGTGATAAAATTGTGAAGATAGCAGCTGTGTCTTGCAATATTGAAAGTTTCGCCGACATTCACCAGTAATTGATGCTGATACGGGCTCGGGTATGCTCTTTATGCAATATATTTTGAAAGTATAAATATTTAGGTGAATTTCACATAAGCAAGCTTGCGTGTGGATTTGTATGTATTTTATCATAGTGAGAATTGTCCGACTCCTTGGCTGAACGGTCAGCGTACTGGCCTTCGGTTCAGAGGGTCCCTGGTTCGATTCCCGGCCGGGTCGGGGATTTTAACCTTAATTGGTTAATTCCAATAGCACGGGGCTGGGTGTATGAATGTCTTCATCATCATTTCATCCTCATCACGACGCGCAGGTCGCCTACGTCCGTCAAATAGAAAGACCTGCACCTGGCGAGCCCTACCTGTCCTGGGATATCCCGGCACTAAAAGCCATACGACATTCTATAGTTACAATTGTATATTCACACAGTTATTTACATATTTAACAATGGAATAATTATTATACCGAAGGATATATCATTCCTTTCGATTTATAAGACCTAAAGTTACAACAGTTGTAATAGTACTGTTTTGGTGTGGGGTTATTCAAATAGTACAGTAACCTATAGTGTTTTGGAAGAAGTTAAGTGAATATTGATTTTATGAGTCAAATCTGTTTGAAAACGGTACGTGTTCATACATCCTCTTAGGTTTTATCCACTCCTCATCTTTCATACTTCTGGAGGTAGGGACTTAAGTACGTGGTCCTAGATATGCTGCGTCTCTCTGTCCAAGAAGTGTGTTTCTACTTTGGACTGGTAATGCTGACCTTAGTCGTAGTTTAGTGTAATACATGTCCTAGACGTAAAATCTATGGTAAGTCTTCACGATATTGCGTATAGCTGTTTTATGTTTAAATCCGGAACTAAATTATAAACTTCATCGGAGGAAAAGATTGATCTTCTATGTATAGCATTTAATATATCCTTACGGGTAATGAAGATATGTAGTGGTGGCGGCGGTGGTGATGATTATTACTTTAAGGGGAAGTACAACTGGGCAACGATCCTCTATTAACACAAATCAGAAGACGAAAAGGAAGAGGTCCAACACTATGAAGAATGAAGGTATTGGTAAAAGAAAGGGAAGTTTCAGGAAGGGCGTGAAAATGAAAGACTCTCTAGGTCTCGGGTATGGGAACCGTGGTGGCAAACCCAGGCTGCCAAGTTGAAAACCAAAGCCCCTCTCCTTAGTCGCCCACTTATGAAGGCACGGGATACCGTGGTTGTAGTCTACCGCCCCCGACCACAGGTAGAATAATGGGATGAGGGATTATATTCTTTCTGGTAATATATAATAATGACAAGTGTATACTAAACATTCAACATTATCTTGAGGGACATACTTCGTCTAGGGAAGTAGAATAGGCCTATATTCAGTAGAGTTTGTAGCCATCAGTCTGGGTGGGAGGTTTGGCAATTTCATTTCAGATGACCGTCAATCAATATATTTAAGTATTTAATGCTTTCTGTAGTACGTTGCAATTACAGTCATCGTCTGAATATTTGCTCACGTGAATTTTGATTTTAAAATGATTTGGGGATTGCAATATTTGACTGTGTAAAAGGGAAATATGTCCGTTTCAGTGCTGTAATGCTTAGTGTGATTAGCCACCACCCCCGGAGGCCCGTGTTCGATTCCCTGCTCTGCCACGAAATTTGAAAAGTGGTACTAGGGCTGGAACGGGGTCTACTCAGCCTCGGGTGGTCAACTGAGTACAGTGGGGTTCGATTCACACTTTAGCCATCCTCGAAGTTGCTTTCCGTGGTTGTCCACTTTTCCTCCAAGCAAATGTCGGGATTGTACCTAAATTAAGGCCACGGACTCTTCTTTCCCTCTTCCTTGTCTATCCCTTCCGATCTTCCCATACCCCATATCTCCCCCACCCGCAGAAGGTCCCTGTTCAACGTAGCAGGTGAGGGCGCGTGGGAAAGGTACTGGTCCTCCTTCCCATTTTTATATCTGCCTCTCACCGATCCAAAGTCTCACGCGCCAGGACACTGCCCTTGAAGCGATAGAGGTGGGATCCCTCGGTAAGTCCGAGGGAAAAACCAACCCTGGAGGGCAAACGGATTAAGAAGGAAAAGAAAGAAAAGAAGAAAGAAAGAAAGAAAGAAAGAAAGAAAGAAAGAAAATAAATGTGATATGTTTTAATTTAGAATCAATATTTTAATTCAGATTCAAGAAGTTAGTATTCAGCCATTTGTTTTTACGGTACTATCAATTCTGAATTACATTTGCTAATAGTTAAGATAGTGGGTTCGAATCCCATTGTCGGCAGCCCTGAAGATGGTTTTCCGTGGCTTCCTAATTTCACACCAGGCAAATGTTGGTGCTGTACGTTAATTAAAGCCACGGTCGCTTCCTTCCCACCACCAGCTCTTTCCTATCCCATTCGTCGCCATAAGACCTATCTTTGTCGGCGTGACGTAAAGCAAATTGTTGCTTATAAACTGAACCTCTATCTCGGCCGTGTCTGAGCCAGCGGTATTTAAGTATCTTTAAGGATGACAGCTCGGTGCCATCGATTTCTGACACATTAAAGAACTCCAGTGGGACACAATTCCGACACCTCAATGTCTCTTAAAATTTATATAGTTTGAAGGCACTGTACGTTAAACACACAACATTCCTTTTCTTCTTCTTGTTCTTCTTCTTACCTCGTTTCAGCCACCACCTTTTCTGTCTTCAGTTTCTGTTTTCCTTAGAAACCCGTATGTGATTGAAATCTATACTAATAATATAATATTATAACGAGGAAAAATTTGTATGTTTGTTTGTAACGAATAGACTCAAAAACTACTGAACCGATTTTAAAAATTACTTCAACTATAGAAAGCTACAATGCCAGTGAGTAACATGGAATGTATTTTATTTTCAAAACAATTCAAAGTGGGGAGCACGGGGGATATAAAATAATAGGCTAATAGAGGCAAAATGTCGAATTTGTCGTATAAGGACGAGACAAAGCTCAATTTAATCCTCTTGACGCAAGGAACAAAACTCGGTAGGCCTTACGGGCCCGAAAACCATGCTTTAAGGCCCTGGAACCAACCGTTACGGGGATATTGGCACCACACTACCCCTGCTCTAGGAATCGGATAAAGTAATGAACTGCCGTAACCATGGCAACGTCAGGTCCAAGATTCTATAACAGCGAAATTATCTACAATAAATCACAAAAACATGTTACAGGCATGAAAATTGATATTTGGAATCCTCTTTGAAAATAAAAGAACACAAATATTCGTTTTCAGGAAATCCACTAAAGGGGGCAGGGGGTTGTGTAAAGAAGTGAGGAAGGAGTTGAATGATTTATATGAGGATACATTTATCTCATAAAATGAAGATGTTACAGGCCTTAAAATTGGTACTTTAAAAATGAACACGCTATTTTTTGAAAATCCACTTAAGTGGGTGAAAAGAACAAAAAAGCGGGTGAATATTTAAAATGAGTAACTTCTTCTATCGCTTTACCCACACCTGTGGGGTTGTGGATGGGAACTGTGTCGCACATGTGGATTTGATCCTGTTTTACGGCTAGATGCCTTTCCTGACGGCAACCGTATGTGTAGGGATGTAATCTATCCTTCCATACTAATATTATAAAGATGAAAAATGTGTATATTTGTTTGCAACGGATAGGCTCAAAAACTTCTGAACCGATTTTTAAAATGACTTCAGCTATAGAAAGCTACATTGCCAGTGAGTAACATGGGCTGTATTTTATTTTCAAAACAATTGAGGGGGAGACGGGGGGAGATATAAAAATATTAAAATAATAGGCTAATATAGGGGAAATTGAATTTGTCGTACAAGGACGAGACAAAGCTCATTTTAAGCCCCTTGACGCAAAGAACAAAACTCGATAAACCCTTCGGGCCCGAAAACCATGTTTTAAGGGCCTAAAACCAACCGTTATGGAGATATTGGGACCACACTACCTCTGCACTAGCAATCGAATAAAGAAACGAACGGCCGTAACCATGGCATCGTCAGCTCCAGGATTCTACAGCAGATAGATAATGCATGTAAGTTTGGACATAGCTACCAACCAAAATTGATACACATATGACTTACTATCTGGAAAAAATGAACTGTTGTGTAAGACGCTCATAGCACTCCCTTGGGCGGGGATGGAAAGGGAGTGAAGAATAAAAATAATGGCCCCGGAGATCTCCGTAGTACGGCGACCAGCAGTTCAGCATTTTGCGGAGTCTGTTACCTATAGTTTAAACTATTTTCTATCAAATCATGGAGTAGTAGGATCACTGATGTTATTAGTGCCGATATTTTGGTCCACTTTTAGTATCATTTTAACCATGAAAACAACCTATATACTGTACACAATTGTCAAGATGGTGCGCCCATGTCTTGAAAAAATTTCTCAACATTTATACTCAGATTCATTATATGATATGCGACATGAGTGACAAGCTCTGATAATTATAATTCTCGATAATTATAGTAGTTTCTTTTATGCATCGCGTATTTCCTTGATCATTTGTAATAGTTGCGAAATGTCGGATCAAATAAATACATTCAATAATATTATTTTATATTTGTGGTACTATCTAGCGGAAGTATACTTACACTACACCTGCAGCTTTGTGAAGGGGGCAGGTATATCTAGGTGGGAATGAAGAAAAAACATGGTAGCAAAAGATCTTGGAGGTGGAAACTAATTAGGAACTAATATTTAGAGGCCCCCGTGAAGAAAAAAAGAAGCAGATACACTATAATTCCAAAAATGACAAATAATTTTTACGTACTTAAGTAAATACACCAGTGTTATAAATAAATAATGAAGTCAGTCACTCCAACAGTATGAATAACTAAAGCCAGTTTCTTATAACCCATGCGAAGAACGGGTACTTCTGCTAGTATAGTATATTCAAGTGTGATTCCCACTTCACGCAGTCCCTCTCTATTTCGGTGAACCAGCTTCCTTTGGTATTCTTCTCTAGGAAACAGGTAGAGATTCTGTTGTTCACTTCCCTATACACGTTCAACTCATGTATTTATCGTTATTATTATCTGAAGTAAAACAACAGGTGACTGTGTTAACGAGTTGTAGGAAATTACTAAAAATAAAACCTACTATTTCTGTTGTTTTAAAACACGTTAATATTTTAGCGGGGATAATTCAGCTAGTGAAATGGAGGGCATTGTATGCAAAAGTACATTGGCAGATTTTTTACAACATGTATCGCATCACTCAACAAAATATTGGATATTCAAGATCCGTATAACTTTACGCATATATGGGAGAACCTTACCAGAACTTGAGTGTTGATAAAAGTTAAATTCAATTCATGAATGAATATATAGAGTTTCAAAAGCAGTAGTTAAATGAATACTGTACTGGTATATTTTCGGGAATAAATACATAAATAAATAAATAAATAAATAAATAAATAAATAAATAAATAAATAAATAAATAAATAAGCAATATTAATAATAATCCGAAGTCCTCACATCGAAGCTGGTGGGGATACTAATAATTTCAACAATAGTTGTTCTGGAAAGCCCTGAATCACTGAAGACGGAATTAAGGAGATGCTGTTTGACATAGATTCCCACTGCTATACTCATGGAGTCAGAAGGTGCTATTACAGATTAATCTGCCAAGATAATTGAAATATATACATCAACTGACACTACAAGAGACATTGTCATTCCTTTCATCACGGAGTCTTGGTGCATAAGAAGAAGAGTTACTAGTGACCCTCATGGCATATTGACTTGAATATTTCAGTCTAAGCTGCTGCTAGGAATGATAATAATAATAATAATAATAATAATAATAATAATAATAATAATAATAATAATAATAATAATAATAATATTATCTCATATATAAAAGTCTGTTACTTAAATATTTTGCCTCACACTTCGTTTCTTTTTGCCTCGAATTAGATGTACAGAATTCGAAAGTGGCTTCAGTTCAATTTTTGTCTGTCTGTCTGATTGGTTGTTTATTTGAACATCATGGGGAAGCAGCGTGACATAATTTCTTGAATCTTGGTATTTCACTTCAGGGATATCGGCAGAGTGTAGACTAAGATAAGACAGAGGAGATGAGGTTTGAAGTGAAAAGGCAGTAGATACTCAAAATACTTTTCTCACCTCAAAGCTCTTTCTTCACAAATATAACCGAAGCTACGAAATATTATTCCACCTTCTTCTTTTCGTTTCTTAAACACATTCCTTTTCCGTTACACTGGCGGCATTTATACATTTTTTGTTACACTTCGCTCTTGATACACGATATAAGGGATTTCTTTTTAAACGATTCGGTGAAACCCGTGACTCTCTTGTCGACGCTATTGGACGGCTTCTGTTTACAATGTTTGTATTATGCGGGACAGCCATTCATAATGGCCTAACCAGTCTTTGTTGAATTTCCTTTTAACGGGGAAAGATGTTTCAACGTCTTCGCATTATGTGTGACAGGCCGATCCACTCTCACTTTGTTTTGGAGACGCTTGCGTTTGCATATGGGATAGAGTCCGCTCATCACTAACTTCTTCACTGCTATTATCCCTGTTACAAAAGAGCAGAAGATTACTTTGTTTTTCTTCTGCTGCAGTTAATTAATTGAAGAAGTACTTGAAATAACATGAAACACTTATAATAGTTATTTATTTTACTAAATACTGAGCTCGCAGTTGTGAACTAGCATTAGGGAGATAGTTTGTTCGAATCCCACTGTCGGCAGCCCTGAAGATGGTTTTCCGTGGTTTCCCATTTCCACACCAGCGAAATGCTGGCGCTGTACCTTAATTGAGGCTATGGCCGTTTCATTCCCACTCCTAGCCCTTTCCTGTCCCATCGTCGCCATAAGACCTACCTGTTTCGGTGCGACGTAAAGTCAACTGTAAAAAAAAAAAAAAATCTGAATTGCAAAAGGTTCCGGTAACGAAAGGTTGAAGCATTCGTAGCTACCGGAAACATACTTTCTAATTCCGGAATACAGTAAGAAATTTAAATAAATAAGAAGTCACTACTGTCTCCTGTCGTTAGTCGAAAAGCAACGGTATTTTACAAATATTTATATTACGACGAGGTCACCAATTTTTAAGTCTTGGTCGCCATTGGTTACCTGGCGACACACATTTCGCGCCCTGCACATCGCCAAATGTTTTTTGATTACTATACAGTGGTATAGCAATATTAACGGAAGAAAGCACGAGAAGTCAAAAATGGCTTCGTTAATATTAGCTGCATCGAAAAAAGGTGCTTCATAAATCTTGTGTAAAATATAATATTCGTGTTTTATTATTATTAGAGATTCCGCGAAATCTGTGGGTTGGTATGCAAGAAAAAGGCAGGGAAGTGATGGTAATATACAGTTCTTAGGTTGAAACCCTATAACTTATCCTTCTGACACAGGCAGCATTTTAAGTTTAGCGTCATATCACTAGTTCTCTTGCACGATAGAGAGGGTAATACCAAGGTCACGCTGTATTCAGAGCTTTTCTCTCTCCTTACGCCTAATTAGTGCTCCAGCCTCCGAACTCGCGCAGCGTCGTTCGAACCCCGGACAGGGCATAAAATGCTTTTTGCAACCAAACATTTCATACATTGGTGCAGAAAACGGCACATATATCTTGGCGGCCTTCCCAACATATCTACCAACGTGGTATTGAACGGTTTTAGTATGAAGATATTATTATTAATGAAGAGGTAAAACAGGTCCTTCACGTTTTTCGCATTAACGGTTCAAAGCACTTTCAGTAAGACATGCAATGAATTAGTTATTTAATGTATATTTACTTAACATTTTAATGGTGAACGTCAATAGTTGAATTTTATTCTCACCGAGCTCGATAGCTTCCGTCGCTTAAGTACGGCTAGTATCCATTATTCGGGATATAGTGGGTTCGAACCCCACTGCGGCAGCCCTGAAGATGGTTTTCCGTGGTTTCCCATTTTCATACCAGGCAAATGCTGCGGCTGTTCCTTAATTAAGGTCACGGCTGCTTCCTTCCCACTCCTAGCCCCTTCCTGTCCCATCGGCGCAATGAGACCACACTGTGTCGATGCGACGTTAATCAGCTTGTAAAAAAAACATATTGCATTCCTAAGCACAGGAAAAAGTCGTTTCCCTCTAGTTGGAAATATTCCTACACTTGTGCACATTCACAGATTTTCTTGTGAACACCAATCTCATGTCCCTCGCTTGGTTTATCTGGGAGTTTTTCTGATATTTTTCTATTTTGATAGTGAATTTCTGGGTATCAGGTTGTCTGGCATCAAGTGTTAAATGCCTCATTAATTCAGGGCTATTTTATTTTTATACCTAGCTTTCTGTATGACCATACTTGGCCTTCCATGTAAAGTACTAGTAGTATACCCTATAGAAATAAGGGCTGAGACAAACACAAAGAGGATTTACCGAAACAGTAAGATATAATTTGTTACAGACCATGGTGCATAAAAAACTCGAACAATATGGCAGTATTCCCGACTCTCTCTTTCCTTCTCTCCCTCCCCTTTTCTCTGTCTGTGGCAATGAACTAGTTCCACTGATCTCTATGCATGGATGGTTGGGTAGCAGTAAGCCGAATAGAATATGACTTTCGTGGTAAGATGGCAGCGAACGCATGGTGCAGTAGACAACGAGGAGCGCGCTTGCTTTGTTTAATGCTTAGTTCAGTGACGCCAGGCCTCCTGATTGTAGTTCCACGGGTGTTCTGTGCCGTGTTATTGCAAAGGGAAATAGCAGTGTATTTTACGAATTTAGGTCCGTTGCCTTGTAATATGCTTGTAAATTACAAGATTCAATTTCAATGTGTGTGTGTGTTTATGTGAAATCTGAATGAAGAAACATTCTACGAGGTATTAACATGCCGCAGTGTTCAGCTTATGGATGTACAAACAGAACCGATGTAATTTTTACTCCGGTAAATTAAGCTGCAGTCCGCCTCTGTGGTGTAGTGGTTAGCGTGATTAGCTGCCACCCCCGGAGGCCCGGGTTCGATTCCCGGCTCTACCACGAAATTTGAAAAGTGGTACGAGGGCTGGAACGGGGTCCACTCAGCCTCGGGAGGTCAACTGAGTAGAGGTGGGTTCGATTCCCACCTCAGCCATTCTCGAAGTGGTTTTCCGTGGTTTCCCACTTCTCCTCCAGGCAAATGCCGGGATGGTACCTAACTTAAGGCCACGGCCGCTTCCTTCCCTCTTCCTTGTCTATCCCTTCCAATCTTCCCCATCCCCCGCAAGGCCCCTGTTCAGCATAGCAGGTGAGGCCGCCTGGGCGAGGTACTGGTCATTCTCCCCAGTTGTATCCCCCGACCAAGAGTCTGAAGCTCCAGGACACTGCCCTTGAGGCGGTAGAGGTGGGATCCCTCGCTGAGTCCGAGGGAAAAACCGAACCTGGAGGGTAAACAGATGATGATGATGATGAAATTAAGCTGCAGGTTATGTGAAATCTTGACAAGTTTTTAATATTTGCTGGGTTTATAAATGCGTACGTTTGCTTCAATGATATTTCAATTTGATAAACTACGCGTTATTTCATGTAAACCGGAAACAGGAATTCATTATCAAGTACCGATTACGATGTGCTTAATCTAGGCCTGTATAGTGAGCTACGTTTATAGGTACATCATGTTAAGAATGCATAATTTCATGGCATGCATGTATACAATTTACAGCAATGTTTCCAGAAAAATGTTTTGGACTCGTATTGTGTTACCGTCCGCCTCCGTAGCGTAACGGTTAGTGTTATTAGCTGCCGTCCTCGGGGGCCTGGGTTCGATTCCCGGTACTGCCAGAAATTTAAGAATGGCAGGAGGGCTGGTATGTGGTTGAAATGGTACATGCAGCTCACCTCCATTGGGGATGTGCCTGAAAAGAGCTGCACCACCTCGGGATGAGGACACGAGTTTGCATTTGTCCGACTCGTTGGCTGAATGGTCAGCGTACTGGCCTTTGGTTCAGAGGGTCCCGGGTTCGATTCCCGGCCGGGTCGGGGATTTTAACCTTAATTGGTTAATTCCAATGGCCCTGGGGCTGGGTGTTTGTGCTGTCCCCAACATCCCTGCAACTCACACACCACACATAACACGCAGTTACCTACCCATGGCAGATGCCGCCCACCCTCGTCGGAGGGTCTGCCTTACAAGGGCTGCACTCGGCTACAAATAGCCACACGAAATTATTATTATTATTGTGTTACCGATAGCTAATTGCATGTATTCAGCACCTACGTTAATATTTGTCGGCCGTTATTATACACTCATTTTTATTGCTATCCCGGAGATTTACTGACCTCGGAATGACGTGTCAGTGATCGCAATGTCCTTATGCTTTGAGTGAAAAAATCTCTATATTTTTAATTATTCCAAGGCACCGTTAATTGCGATTTAAAGTTGTCTATATTATCATTACTTCCCCCATAAGGAGAGCTCTTGGATGGGTACGCCAATATGGCGGACCGCGCGCTCAACTTGGCGTACGTTCTCCTGCAGCGGAGAGCTGCCATCAGCGATCCATGTACAGAGATCAGAGACTAGTTCGAAACAACTTCTTCCGGCTCCTGTGTATCAAGTTTAGCAACGCAGAAAGTTACATTCACCGGGCGAGTTGGCCGTGTTCGTAGAGGCGCGCGGCTGCGAGCTTGCATCCGGGAGATAGTAGGTTCGAATCCCACTATCGGCAGCCCTGAAAATTATTTCCCGTGGTTTTCCATTTTCACACCACGCAAATGCTGGGGCTGTTCCTTAATGAGGGCCACGGCCGCTTTCTTCCAAATCCTAGGTCTATCCTATCCCATCGTCGCCATAAGACCTATCTGTGTCGGTGCGACGTAAAGCCCCTAGCAAAAAAAAAAAAAAAAAAAAAAAGACATATTCTGTAGACTAAGGCAATATATTCCTTTGTAATATATTTTCGCCTGAAGTTTAGAGAACATTATCTAGACGAGTGTGTACGAGGCTATCAATTTTCTAACTGTAAAATGATTTTTCTCAAGGTTGTAGAGGCAAGGATGTCCGTCAGATAGTATTTAGCTCACTGATGGATTACGGGATCAGATGAAGTAGGTTCTCATCTTATTCTTCGCATCATGCGATGTGTCATTTCAAAGACAGATAACCCCTGCGGTTTATCCCTTAAAAATCAGATGTCAAACACATCATATATCACAATGTCTTCTCTAGTTCCTACCCAGGATGGTAGTATACTGAGTGAAGTCGAATCAAGATGTATCAAAACAAATGCAGTGAACTCTTAGTTGCGATAAATGCCATTCTGTAAGAAAGAAGTGAGCTCTAGAATGAAACAATTTTTATATCGGTCTGTTTTAAGGCCGACTCTGCTGTCCGGGAGCGAAAAGTGAGTTTCTCAGGATATCCTATTCATAAGTTGGAACTAAGAGACATGAAGGGAGAATTAAATGGCTTCAGTTGTGGGGCTGAGACTAGAGGAGGATAGGTTAGTGACGAGAATAATCAAGGTGTCCATGGAGGGTCAGGAAAGGAAGAGGATTGAGAGGGTAGCAACCATGACATTAATTAAGATACAGCCATTGCACTTGCCTAGTGTGAAAATGGATTGTTGTTTGGTACATCAGTTCATTGACAGATTTGATTAAGCTCTCCGTGCCACCCTATCCGGTGCTGATCTTTAAGTTATTAGGTAACTACAACATCCTATGTACTATACTCTAATACGTTTGTCATAATCATGACTTGGTCTACCTCTAGTGCCTACACTTCTCTCAAAAACTAACGGAACAAGTCCCGGGTGTCTTATGATGACGTGTCCTACCATTCTATCTCTTCTTCTTGTCACATTCAACCAAACCGTTTTCCTCTAACCAATATTCAATTTAGTATCTCTTCATTGGTGATTCGAGGTAACCACCGAAAACCATTTTCAGTGCAACCAACGATGGTGTTTACAGATTCCGAACGTAGTCAGCTTAGCTGGTACTATATTTTAAGTTCCTTACGGTATTTAATTACGTCCCCGTTGTAGCCAGACTGTTAATAATGTTACTGTCGTCGTATGGGTCCAGGTTAGATTCACGGCTCTGCTTAAGGTGGAAAGGTGACACGCAGCTTATTTCCTTGGTTATTCGTATGCGCGGTCGTGTGTGTGTGTGTGTGTTCGGGTTGACCACGGAACTCCAACTAAGCCCAGCAATGTAACTATTCCTTTTTTCAGGCTTCTTCAGTGATAATTGATGTGTGCTTGTGTACTGTGTAGAGACGAGAAGAATGCAAGAATGAGGAATGTGGCCTGCAAGCACGAACTTTCTGTTCTGCCCAGACAGATCGGCCCTTATCTGCTCGTATCCGCTATACGAAAACATTGACTCACATTTTGCAGTTCGCTGGATTACAATTGACAAGAGCGAAGAGCTGCCAGTAGAAGATAATATAAAGTCGCCTGGATAGTAGCGGAGTTGCTATGGTAACCATTGCGTCACTGGCTCTGCTGGTGAAAACCCCTTCGCCCCGTGCCTCACCGGGCATGTGCATTCTTCTGATCTCCCAACAGTACTAGATATGGGACTTTCGTGCATGTGCATGTCTTTAATAGAACTTAGGACATAGAAAAAACCGGGTACTAACACTATTCATTACTTTCCGTTTGCAGATACGTGTAATTTTCTCGTGCATGTTCGCATATTTTTGACTTTTCTTGAGAAAAACACGTATAATGCATATTTAATCATGCATATAATATACATTATATTAATTTTAAATGCATGTTCTAACGGCTTTTCGAAATGTAGTATCCCGGGGTAACTTCCAACTTTACGATCGCTTCTAAATTGAAATTAGCTTTCTCCAGTCCCATAATACGCTGTCATTAAATTGGTATGAAGTGAAATTGATAGTTACCGTACGTAACTGTAATATTATATATTACAATATATTACAATTTGCTTTACGTCACACCGATACGGATAGATCTTATAGTGACGATGGGACAGGAGCAGCATTTGCCTGCTTTGAAAAAGAGAAGCCATGGAAAGCCATCTTCAGTGCTGCCGACAGTGGGATTCGAATCCAGTATCTCTCGAATGTTCACAGCTACGCCCCTAACCTGCGCTCGGATGGCCTTCATTTAAACCGCAGTGGTACGTATAAGTTAGGAAATTTGTTTGGAAGGGTAATAGGGAGGTACATTCAGGGAAACGGGATGGCCTAGGGAGCGGTGATAAGGGAACAGGGAACTGGAAATCAAGTAGGGATGACATAAAATTGTTAGTGTTGAACTGTAGAAGTATTGTAAAGAAAGGAACAGAATTAAGTAATTTAATAGATATATATTTACCACATATTGTAATAGGAGTTGAATCATGGCTGAGAAATGATATAATGGATGCAGAAATTTTCTCACGGCACTGGAGTGTGTATCGTAGAGATAGGATAGGAAAGGTGGGAGGGGGAGTTTTCATTCTGGTGAAAGAAGAATTTGTAAGTTACGAAAAAGTTAAAGATGAGACACATGAAATTCTAGGTGTAAGGCTCATTTCTAAAGATAATAGGCAACTTGATATATTTGGAGTGTACAGATCGGGAAAGGGTAGCACTGATGCGGATTCAGAATTATTTGATAGGATAGTCAGCTATGTGGGAAACGACATGGAAAGAAATGTGATTGTAGCGGGAGATCTGAATTTGCCAGATGTCAATTGGGAAGGAAATGCGAACGACAGGAAGCATGACCAACAAATGGCAAATAAGTTAATATGGGAAGGACAGCTGATTCAGAAAGTGATTGAACCAACCAGAGGGAAAAATATTTTGGATGTGGTGCTGATAAAACCAGATGAGCTCTATAGGGAAACTGAAGTAATAGATGGTATTAGTGATCATGAAGCTGTTTTTGTGGTAGTTAAAAATAAATGTGATAGAAAGGAAGGTCTTAAAAGTAGGACTGTTAGGCAGTACCATATGGCTGATAAAGCAGGTATGAGGCAGTTTCTAAAAAGTAACTATGATCGGTGGAAAACGGTAAATAAAAATGTAAACAGACTCTGGGATGGGTTTAAAGAAATTGTTGAAGAATGCGAAAACAGGTTTGTACCTTTAAGGGTGGTAAGGAATGGTAAAGACCCACCTTATTATAATAGAGAAATAAAGAGAATAAGAAGGAGGTGCAGACTGGAAAGAAATAGAGTTAGAAATGGCTGTGGAAGTAAGGAGAAATTGAAGGAACTTACTAGAAAATTGAATCTAGCAAAGAAGGCAGCTAAGGATAACATGATGGCAAGCATAATTGGCAGTCATACAAATTTTAGTGAAACATGGAAGGGTATGTATAGGTATTTTAAGGCAGAAACAGGTTCCAAGAAGGACATTCCAGGAATAATTAATGAACAACGGGAGTGTGAATGTGAGGATCTTCAAAAGGCAGAAGTATTCAGTCAGCAGTATGTAAAGATTGTTGGTTACAAGGATAATGTCGAGATAGAGGAAGAGACTAAGGCCAAAGAAGTAATAAAATTTACGTATGATAACAATGACATTTACAATAAGATACAAAAGTTGAAAACTAGAAAAGCGGCTGGAATTGATCAGATTTCTGGGGATATACTAAAGACAATGGGTTGGGATATAGTACCATATCTGAAGTACTTATTTGATTATTGTTTGGCCGAAGGAGCTATACCAGATGAATGGCGAGTTGCTATAGTAGCCCCTGTGTATAAAGGAAAGGGTGATAGACATAAAGCTGAAAATTACAGGCCAGTAAGTTTGACATGCATTGTATGTAAGCTTTGGGAAGGCATTCTTTCTGATTATATTAGACATGTTTGTGAAATTAATAACTGGTTCGATAGAAGGCAATTCGGTTTTAGGAAAGGTTATTCCACTGAAGCTCAACTTGTAGGATTCCAGCAAGATATAGCAGATATCTTGGATTCTGGAGGTCAAATGGACTGTATCGCGATTGACATGTCTAAAGCATTTGATAGGGTGGATCATGGGAGACTATTGGCAAAAATGAGTGCAATTGGACTAGACAAAAGAGTGACTGAATGGGTTGCTATATTTCTAGAAAATAGATCTCAGAGAGTTAGAGTAGGTGAAGCTTTGTCTGACCCTGTAATAGTTGAGAGGGGAGTTCCTCAGGGCAGTGTTATCGGACCTTTATGTTTTCTTATATATATAAATGATATGAGTAAAGGAGTGGAATCGGAGGTAAGACTTTTTGCAGATGATGTTATTCTCTATAGACTGATAAATAAGTTACAAGATTGTGAGCAACTGCAACGTGACCTCGAAAATATTGTGAGATGGACAGCGGGCAATGGTATGTTGATAAACGGGGCTAAAAGTCGGGTTGTGAGTTTCACAAATAGGAAAAGTCCTCTCAGTTTTAATTACTGCGTTGATGGGGTGAAAGTTCCTTTTGGGGATCATTGTAAGTATCTAGGTGTTAATATAAGGAAAGATCTTCACTGGGGTAATCACATAAATGGGATTGTAAATAAAGGGTACCGATCTCTGCACATGGTTATGAGGGTGTTTAAGGGTTGTAGTAAGGATGTAAAGGAGAGTGCATATAAGTCTCTGGTAAGACCCCAACTAGAGTATGGTTCCAGTGTATGGGACCCTCACCAGGATTACCTGATTCAAGAACTGGAAAAAATCCAAAGAAAAGCAGCTCGATTTGTTCTGGGTGATTTCCGACAAAAGAGTAGCGTTACAAAAATGTTGCAATGTTTGGGTTGGGAAGAATTGAGAGAAAGAAGAAGAGCTGCTCGACTAAGTGGTATGTTCCGAGCTGTCAGCGGAGAGATGGCGTGGAATGACATTAGTAGATGAATAGGTTTGAATGGCGTCTATAAAAGTAGGAAAGATCACAATATGAAGATAAAGTTGGAATTCAAGAGGACAAACTGGGGCAAATATTCATTTATAGGAAGGGGAGTTAGGGATTGGAATAACTTACCAAGGGAGATGTTCAATAAATTTCCAATTTCTTTGAAATCATTTCGGAAAAGGCTAGGAAAGCAACAGATAGGGAATCTGCCACTTGGGCGACTGCCCTAAATGCAGAGCAGTATTGATTGATTGATTGATTGAACCGCACGGCTAACTCACTCGGTACCCGAAGAGAGAGAGAGCATCTCGATTAACAACAGTTAGTGTAATGTTACTGTTGAGCAGTTGAGCGTTCGTAATTCTGTTTACCCTCCAGGGTCGGTTTTTCCCTCGGACTCAGCGAGGAATCCCGCGTCTACCGCCTCAAGGGCAGTGTCCTGGAGCTTCAGACTCTGCGTCGCGGCATGCAACTGGGGAGGACGACCAGTACCTCGCCCAGGCGGCCTCACTTGCCATGATGAACAGGGGCCTTAAGGGGAGATGGGAAGTTTGGAAGGGATAGACAAGGGA
This sequence comes from Anabrus simplex, assembly GCF_040414725.1. Lineage (NCBI taxonomy): Eukaryota > Metazoa > Arthropoda > Insecta > Orthoptera > Tettigoniidae > Anabrus > Anabrus simplex. The sequence goes on from NC_090267.1 coordinate 198,201,577, forward strand.
GAAGGAAGGAAGCGGCCTTAAGTTAGGTACCATCCCGGCATTTGCCTGGAGTGGAAGTGGGAAACCACGGAAAACCATCCAGGATGGCTGAGGAGGGAATCAAACCCCCCCCCTCTCTACTCAGTTGACCTCCCGAGGGTGAGAGGATCCCGTTCCAGCCCTCGTATCTTTTAAAATTTCGTGGCAGGGATTCGAACCCGGGCTTCTGGGGGTGGCAGCTAATCACACTAACCACTACACCACAGAGGCGGACTTTTAGAATATTGTACGCCGTATTTAGATCATCTCGACGTTTATGTATACATTGGCAATTCGAGCACGGTACATTATAATAGGCATGTACATAAATTAACGTGTTTATATTGATAATCTCGCGCACTGTCCTATTATTTCTGATGATGTTACTCTTTAATTTTCACGGAAATAAAAAAGACTTTTTCCAGGACCACACTAGCTTCTGCTGTAATGTTATTAGTTTCAGTTGAATTGTCTTGTAGTTATCTCAATACATCTCTCTCTCCTATTTCTCTCTTTCTCACACAGAGCCATAGCGAAAGCAGTGTAATGAGAAGAGTCTGCCGGTTTTTGTCAAGCTAAAACCACAGGACCAGTAGTGGTCGAGAGATAACACAGTCCATCAGCCACTCTCACGGCACTGGTTTGCTGACCGGATAAAAACAGACGACTAACTATAAGAGATTCTCCCTCTGTTCGCTGAGATAGGAGCAGGGAAGTAATTAGAAAACCGACCCTTACTGCAGTGAAATTATCTTTTTTGTTTCGCAGAACATTTGCTAATGTCAGCAAGCATGGACTACTACTACAAATATTCGAGAGCCGGTCTAATTTAATAAAAGCTGGGAGACTGAGGAGTAAAGAGAAGAGACGTTAGAAATGAGGAAATTAAAGATAATGGTTGGAGCAGGAAACGTTAAGAGAGGTAATTCAGGTGGAGTCTATTATACTTCTCCGAGCAGTTGATGATAACACGGAAACATGTGTTTTAAAAAATGCGTAAATGGAACTCAATCAGTGTTATCTATTTCGATTTAATAAAATATTTGTGTTCTTCAGCAAGTCAATGCGAGGTGATGTTTACAAAGGAACTGGGAATTTGGTCAAGTTTAAAATATTAAGACAGTTTCAGAAAAAGATACAGTTAATCATATAGATATTGTTTTGAATAGTGATATTGAACTGTAGTAAAATGCATAAAAAGATGTAAGAGATGGCCATGTCATCTTTCTTTAAAATAATAACAAGTTCTGGCTGCGACATATTTAAGATCCACTGAGATCTTCCTACAAATGTTTAATTATTAATTTTTATTTGCATGTACGCGTGGTTCAGTGCTTTCAGCAGCATCGAAACATTTTTGTGCCTGGCACCTATTGCCTCATTTATCTTCGTCTGTTCGTAGCATAAGTTATGCAGAATCAAGGATGTATAGAATTGTGTAAGTGGAAGAAAAGTGGAAAGAGGACTTTTTACATTTTACCTTACGTCGCACCGATATAGATAGGTCTTATGGCGACGATGGGATAGGCGATGGGATATGAAAGGTCTAGGAGTGGGAAGGACGCATCGGCGGCCTTGATTAAGGTACAGCTCCAGCATTTGCCTAGTGTTAAAATGGAAAACCTCGGAAAACCATTTTCAAGGCTGCCGACAGTGGGGTTCGAACCCACTGTCTCCAAAATGCAAGCTCACAGCAGTGCAACCCTAACCGCATGACCACTTGCTCGGGAGACTGCATTTTCTCCATGCTCTTCTATCCAGCGCTAGATGCGTCGCTTGATATAGATACCTCCTAACCAACTCCTTCATCTGGTCAATCCACCTTGCTGGAGCTCTACTTTGTGTCCTTGTTCCTTGCACTTCGCCCTCTACGATCAGCCTTTCCATATCTCCAGTCCTCCTGGATATGTGGCCAAAGTATCTCAAGTAGGCCTGTCTAATCTTCCTCATGAGTCTGTCTTTGTACCTTGAGCTCTTCTAGGACGGACGCGTTCGTCCGCGGCTCGGTCCAGGATACTCTTAGAACTCGATGGTACACCCATATTTCCATCGCTTCAATTTTCCTCATGTCAGCTGTATTAATTGTCCAGGTTTTAGCTTCGTATGTGGCGATGGATCAAACCAGAGCATTTGCCAGCCTCAGTTTGGTGTTGTTAGTGTTGGCTGTAAGTTTACAGATCTTACTCATTTTCGCCGTCACATTGCGTGCCTTTAGAAGGAGTCTCCTATCTCATCTGAGCAGCCCCCATTGCTCGTTGTCAGGGCGCCGAGATGAAGGAATCTGCCCACCACCTCAAAGCCTCCTATATTTATCATGTGTGGCAAGTTGTTTGCCAGATCTACGATCATGACCTTTGTCTTACCAATGTTGATCTCCATTCCACACTCCGCGCTGGCTCTTGTGAGCCGGTCCATAATAATCTCAAACTCCCTGGCGCTCGATGCTGTGTTGAGGTTATTGTTTGCATATCACAAGCTGCTGATCGTCTTTCTTCCTACGCAAATGCCTCCTTCTCAGGAGTATGCTATGAGTATGTGGATGTTCTAGAGAGAGACGACAGGATGCACCCTTGCCTGACGCCAGCCTCATTCTGGAATGGTCCTGAGAGAGTATCGTTGATGCGAACGTGGGACCTGTTGTTACCTTAAAGTCCCTTGGCGGTATTTATAAGGTGAAATTGCGTTCCCGTATCCCGCAGTATATCCCAGAGTGCACCGAACCTCACTTTGTCGAAGGCTTTTCTGAAGTCGGCGAAACACAGAAACATCGTGACGTTGAATTACATGGCTTTTCCGATAATCTGACGTATATTCAAGATCTGTTCTTTTGTACCGTTCCCTGGGACAAATCCTCGCTCTTCATCTGCGATCTGAGGTGGCAATAAATTCTTGAGCAGCTTATTGACGGTGTGGTGGAGGACCTTGCTGGCGTGCTTTATCAAGGCCACAATGCGACAGTTGCTGCAATAGGTGAGAGCTCCCTTCTTCTAGATGGGGATGAAGATCGACTAGCACCATACATCTGGCCACTTTACCGTCTCCCAACCCTTCTTTCACAAGTCCAACAACAAGCCTATTCCAACTTCTCGCATTTCTTTGAGAATATCTGCCATGACGCCGTCCACTCTAGGCGACATGTTCCGCTGAAAACATCTAAGAGTGTTTCCCACCTCTGATCTCACGATTGTTGGCTCTCTCTCTTCTGCTCGGATATTTTGGGTTCTTGAAGCTCGTGCTGTATCATTCTTATAACATTTCTTGCAGTAACACCTGCATACTTCGGTCATTCTTTCGGAATCCAGTTTGTTCTCCCCATTTGCACTGAACTCCCTGGACAAGTATATCCATTTTCTCTTGGTCAGCATTGTGATCCAATTCTTGACTGATGTTTCTGTGGTGGATATTCTTGTCTCTCTCGGTCTCTACCTTAATTCTTCTGTTCATCTCCATCAACTTAGCTTCGTTGTCTTCATTGGCTTCCCATTCAGACGTCAGTATTCTTCTTTCTTCATCCAGTGTCGGTGTACCATTCGTTATCCAGTGGTTTTTCTCCGTGAGTGGAATCGGATCACACTTTTAGCTGCCTCTTCGATCCAGCTTTGGACCTGCTTCCGCGACTCGTTGCTGTCTTAAGTCGCTTCAGGTCTCTCGTTGTTAAATTAGCTTAAAACAGGGTCAGTGGACCCTGTAGGAATTTGTTATATATCTATATGTGGTTTTCACTTCCTTTTTTTTTTTTTTGCAATTGTGTTTTACGTCGCACCGACACAGATAGGTCTTATGGCAACGATGGGATAGGAAAGGCCTTGGAATGGGAAAGAAGCGGCCGTGGCCTTAATTAAGGTAGAGTCCCAGCATTTGCCTGGTGTGAAAATGGGAAACCACGGAAAACTATCTTCAGGGCTGCCGATAGTGGGATTAGAACCCACTATCTTCCGGATGCGAGCTCACAGCTGCGCGCTCCTAACCGCACGGCCAACTCGCTCGATTTTCACTTCCTTAAGGATTGTACTGAAGAAAGTGGAGCTGATATTTGCCAATTCTTTGCTTAAGTAGGACGAGTACCGTGAGAGTAAAAATACAGTATTTATACTCGTAATTCATAAATATCAGATAATCTTCCACGACTACAGTTGTAACACAGATAATTAAATATGGATAACCGTTATATTGTTTTGAATTACGAATAGCCATTATTTAAAAAAAACGTATATTCAACACGTTTTGTTAATATTCTGCACTTCCTTTCAGCGATGAAAGTTTTATATACAGGAAACATAATCCTCAATATCCTCAATACCCTCAGGTCGCGCAGTGAGAAATGGGCAAACATGCGGGATAGTATAGGCGACCAGACGCAATACGCGAAATATGCGACTGGAAGGACAGAGCAGATCCATTCTGCTATTTTAAATGTCGACCAGCAGGTTGAGTTGTCAAGACTGTATCTTCAGTGACTGACGATAAAATAAAGAGAAGTAAAATTAGTGAAATAAAATGATTATATTTATGTCCTCCAGAATCTCAGAACTTCTAATCTAACCTAACTACTGAAGTGAATGTATATCTAAAGAACAATCAAACAATGAGAATGCTATGAATATGTCTGAAGATAATGTTTCTGCTGTGTGGAATGTCTCCTTGGAGACATACCTGCTCCTTATGCGAGGTCCAAAACACCTAGAATTCCATATTGTGCTGCCAATCACCATCGTGTATGCTCTCATCTTCGTGACGGGAATAGTTGGAAATTTCGCTGTGTGCGCAGTCATCATGCGCACGTCTGAGATGCACACCTCAACCAACTACTACCTCTTCAGTCTGGCCATCTCCGACCTGGCACTTCTTCTATTAGGTGAGTATTAGTTCAACTTTTACACAAAAGAGTCTTTCGATTCCTTCACTTCATTATAGAATAGTTTATGTTATAATATATGTACCACTGCAGATTGATGGGCTATCCCTCGTAGACGAGTATGGTTGTCTTCCTGAAGAACTTAGGTTTTGTGAGAACTTAAGTGACCGTAGAGATTATCCTTTAGTATACTTCATTTTGATCCTCACGGATGGTTTGAGCCTTGCGGAGTTCTTGATAAGCCAGGGAGAGTCCAAAGACTGTTTGGGAAATAATGTTAGTACATTATAGACAAGGAAAGCATAATAAAATATATGGAGTTGTTTAGTTTCCTTAATGGCCCAGTCAGTTATACTGACCGCCGAACGGTGTTTCCCAGGGTAAAACTGGAAAATGTTACGTGTCACATAATTACTATTGTATCGGACATCACAACTACGTTCAAAAACTTATAGTTTCGTACTTTGAGAAATTAAGGCCATATACAGCTCCACTTCACTCCGGCGTTAATTCTGATTACTCCGCACGGAATTATTTAGCTTAGTGTATAAATACTAATGCGATCTTTCAAGATGTTGATCTTATACCTGTTTTTCTGATACTAATGCAACAAACCCTTATTCACTTTGGTAATTATCGTTGTACATCGTCGATGATTAAATCCATTCTGAGCTGAAGACATCGGGCTATTCTGATTCAAAATATAATTAAGATGTTTATTATGACATTCACAATCAAGAGCAAGATGAATATTAATGCGAATTTCCGAAACACCCTTTTTTTTTTCTTTTTGCTAGTTGTTTTACGTCGCACCGACACAGATAGGTCTTATGGCGACGATCCGAAAACACCTTGTTCATGCTCTTGGTGCATTAGCTTACAGAAGACAAAAGCAAAGAAAATACAAGTGGGCATAAGGGAGAGAGACCATCCCACTGGAATTTCATCACAACGTCGCCCGATGCAAGTCTATTTTGAGTGAAATGAAATACATGGTAGATTTAAGGTAAATGAAAATCCACAGCCTGTTCCAGTCTTTTGACTGGGTCAGGGATAGAATGAATGAAGCCCCATCTAGCGGCGAGAATAGGAATTGTGCCAACTGCGGAAGCCTGTTGCACTCTTCTGGAGCAATGATTAATGACTGACAGATGAAATTAAATTGGAGATTGGAATTAGAGATGACAGGGAAAACCGGAGTACCCGGAGGAAAACCTGTCTCGCCTCCGCTTTGTCAAGCACAAATATCGCATGAAATGACCGGGATTTGAACCACGAAACCCTGCGGTGAGAGTCCAGAGCACTGCCACTTGAGCCACGGAGTCTCCTGAAATACACGGCAAATAATTCAGTACTATTTTAGCTACATGTGATCGATGATAACTACAGCAAGGGATGAATGACATCGTAGTGGGCAATTATTACGTCAGTAAAGAAAACATAGTCCGCCTGTGTGGTGTAGTAATTAGCGTGATTAGCTGCCACCCCCGGAGATCCGGGTTTGATTCCCGGCTCTGCCACGAAATTTGAAAAGTGGTACGAGGGCTGGAATGGGGTCCAATCAGTCTCGGGAGGTCAATTGAGTAGAGGTGGGTTGGATTCCCACCTCAGCCATCCTGGAAGTGGTTTTCCGTGGTTTCCCACTTGTCCTCCAGAAGAATGCCGGGATGGTACCTAACTAAGGGCTACGGCCGCTTCCTTCCCTCTTCCTTGTCTATCCCTTCCAATCTTCCCATCCACCCCGCAAGGTCCCTGTTCAGCATAGCAGGTGAGGCCACCTGGGCGAGGTACTGGTCATCCTACCCAGTTGTATCCCCCGACCCGGAGTCTGAAGCTTCAGTAAACAAAACATAAAATAAATAAAAACTGATTTAATTATTTTATTATTTACGGTTTTTATAGCCTGTAATTCACATTATTTCTTGCAAACTTATATGGCTTGTCACCTTTTGTTGACACCCATGGCTAATTATAAAGCCCGAGCATACCTTTCAATATATTTGATGCCGGGCTGAGCAGCTCAGACGATAGAGCGCTGGCCTTCTGAGATCTAGTTGGCAGGTTCGATCCTGTTTCTTTCTGGCGGTATTTGAAGGTGCTCAAATACATCTTCCTCGTGTCGGTAGATTTAAGGGCGCGATTTTTGAAATTTGTTATTATTCTTTGGGGGCTGGAGTGAAACCACCCTGTAATATGTAATACATACGAGGATATAAATAACAAACGCATAAGCCGTAAGTCACTAAGGATTCACAAAGGCTAAGTCTGCAAACAGCAACACCAAGAAGTCAATATAAGGTTAATTTAGGTTATGTTAGGTAGATAATTAAATTTCTTTTCATTTCAACTGATTCTCAGTACGTCAGAAACTTATCACAGAAACAAGATTAAAATACGTTCTTACTCCGGATCATGTTGCAACTCTTGTTAACATTGGTGTATCACTGCGGCATGTGTCTATGTTTCTGTTTCAGTTCCTCGTACGTATTTATGGCAGCCTTCTGAAGAGAGCTTCTTCTTAGGTGTCATAATTAAAATTTTCATAGAAACTGGGCGAAATTAGACCGTTAATAATAAATTTGTTCGTTCGTCATTTCACACCAGCTACATTATTAAATACATTCTTCAAGCATGCCACAAATCTACTTACCTGGTATTATCTAAATTGATTAACAATCCTGCAGAAAAGAAAATATGCAGTAGTTATTCTCGCAAACGTATAATCTCGCAAGCCACGACAAAATTATGACTATACATAGTGTCAACATGGGAGATTAATGGTAACCGTAAGACGTCGTATCGGCGAGTAGGGTTCCTAAACTTTATGGTTAGTTACACTGAAACATTTTATTTTCTACTTTTACAATCTGTTTTACGTCGCACTGACACAGATACTGTAGGTCTTAAGGCGACGATGGGATAAGAAAGGCCTAGGAATGGAAAGGAAGCGGCCGTGGCCTTTATTAAGGCATTTGCCTGGTGTGAAAATGAGAAACCATGGAAAACTATCTTCAGGGCTGCCGACAGTGGGGTTCGAACCCACTATCTCCCGCATACAAGCTCACAGCTGCGCGTTCCTAACCGCATGGCCAAGTCGCCCGGTTCCTTCAGTATTAATAGGGGGGAAAGTGTAAGGTTGTGCCCATAGTATACGATTATATGACGAGTAGTATAGCTGAGACCTAGATTTACCTAGCGATATCGGCACATAATATGTCTCGCTTACAGTTTACCAGAAACAGCCTGTGATCTACAGATTGATTTTCGTAATACCTCGTGCAGGGTTAAGGAGTGAGACATTGCCACGCAGAACATGCATTCAGCTGTTGTTTGTGTATGTGAACTCATCAGTTAATTATTGTATCACACATCACAACTTAAGTTCAAATGAATTACTATCCTTTAGTTTGAGAAATTAATACCATGTGCATCTAACGTTAAGTCGTGTTAATACTCAGGAAATCATTTGCAAGCCGCCTCTGTGGTGTAGTGGTTAGCGTGATTAGCTGCCACCCCCGGAGGTCCGGGTTCGATTCCCGGCTCTGCCACGAATTTTGAAAAGTGGTACGAGGGCTGGAACGGGGTCCACTCAGCCTCGGGAGGTCAACTGAGTAGAGGTGGGTTCGATTCCCACCTCAGCCATCCTCGAAGTGGTTTTCCGTGGTTTCCCACTTCACCTCCAGGCGAATGCCGGGATGGTACCTAACTTAAGGCCACGGCCGCTTCCTTCCCTCATCCCTGCCTATCCCTTCCAATCTTCCCATCCCCCTACAAGGCCCCTGTTTACCATAGCAGGTGAGGCCGCCTGGGCGAGGTACTGGTCATTCTCCCCAGTTGTATCCCCCGACCAAGAGTCTGAAGCTCCAGGACACTGCCCTTGAGGCGGTAGAGGTGGGATCCCTCGCTGAGTCCGAGGGAAAAGCCGAACCTGGAGGGTAAACAGATGATGATGATGATGAAATCATTTGCAGCGGCAGTATCCAGTTGTTCATTTGTTGAGTATGGACAAGATCACCCTGATTACTGAAGATCTTGCGGTATGGGGAAAAGTAGTCCTGTTATAAATTCAAGGTGTAAGGGAATGTTTTAACAAAGACATGAAACACACATAGTAGCCTATATGAGGAATGCTTTCGACTCATTTAATTCTACCGTGTTGATATTGCCCAGAAAGAAAACAACAATGTTTCCTGCTTTCTGAAAATTTCTCACACGTGTTAACTGTAAACAGATTATTTTAAAGTCGCTCTCCGCCTTATTCAATCACAATTGCATTTTCGGTCATATTATGTTAGTTATATCTTGCGGTATGCAATATTGTTTCCACAAAAATCTGAAACAGAACATGAAACACTAAACTTGTAGCTATAGACAACACAAACAACGATCCTTGTGCCCAGATCCAAGCGGCCTTCATGATTGTTTCTCATCGGTTGTAAAGTCCGGCTCCATGGCTAAATGGTTAGCGTGCTGGCCTTTGATCCTGTGGATTCCGGGCTCGATTTCCGGTCGGGTCAGATAATTTAAACTGGGTGTGTGTGCCGTATTCATCATAGGTAGGGCCCATAACTGGAGGGAATCGTTTTAATTACCTATGTTATTTTAGTATAGTAATATAATGCTTCGGTACATGTAACTTCATGGTTAGACTACACAACCATAAACTGGACGAACATTAGTCTTAAATCTCATATTTAGTGTTAAATTGTTTGTAAGATGTGCCTTTGCTGGTGAGACCTAGTGTTTACAGTGCACTATGACTTCTGGTATGGGCTTTCATTGACCTGCATCAGTCTCATCCTTTGTTTTGACGATATATGAAAGTATGAGCGATACTAGCAACACCGTTCTTTATGCAGCCAGCCCCCATTATGAGTGGTGTGAAAATTTCACTCATAGAGTCAGTTGATACGTGCATTTCATTGGGCTTGGTTGAATGAAATGTAATAGCAATGCCTGACTCAGTGAGGAAAGCAACGGGACACTTCCTCTCTCCTCATTTTTCCAGCATTCTTCTTCAGTGAAGCCTAGGTAGTTTAAGGCACCCGATGGCGGAGCTGTTCAGTATAAAATCAGCCTTCGGACTGGGCATTCAACATACGTATGTTTCTAAAATATTGTATATTGTTGAGAGCATTCACATTTCCAACTCATTGGCTGAATGGTCAGCGTTGAGGCCTTCGGTTCAGAGGGCCCCAGGTTCGATTCCAGGCCGGGTCAAGGACTTTAATCGCGTCTGATTAATTCTTCTGGCTCGAGGACTGTGAATTTGTGTTTGCCGCAACACTATCCTCGTCATATTCAGTCAACACAACACACTACCAACCACCACAGAACACGCAATAGTTATTGCATCCCTCCTTATACGGTTGGCGTCAGGAAGGGCATCCGGATGTAAAAAGGGCCAAATCCACATTTGCGACTTAGTTCTCACCCGAGACCTCACAGATGTGGGAAGAAGTTGAGAGCACATGCTGCAGTGCCATTTTAGATCGGCATGGATTCCTGAAATATCACGGCCACGAATTTATTTTCAGCACACATTTGTTCTACTTATACTAGTCCCTCAATGGCTATTAGACGACGCACAAATAATAATATTAATTGTTCCGGGGATTCCGTGGCTCAAAGAGGTGTAAGAAGCGTGAGGGGTGAATGGGTGGACAAGGAATTAACTAGAGCATAATTTATCAAAACAAATTTTGAAATTTTACTTCTTTCTTGTTTTTCTCTATTTTAAAATTGATTAATAGAAAATATCTGAATGAATAATAACAATATTAATAAGCTCGTCAGCTCTACAAATCACAAGGACTTAAAGTCTAAAAACAGGTACAAAATTTACAATATTTAACGGTTTGGTTGATTTACATGGAAAAGAGCGATATTGCCCTTGACAGGTACAATATTTTTCAAAGAACATGTTTTGCTCTCGAAAGTTACACTTGTAGGCGCCTACGCTCTAACTGTCCCATAGTCCAGCCTCGCAGAGGCATCAATTTCTAATTACACACTTACAACCTACCGGCTGATCTTAATTAATGTATTTACAGACCGTTGCCCTGATGCGGGCTGATCTATTGCTCAACAGTTTGTAACACACTGTTCCTAAAGGGAACTCTACTCCAGAAAAACTTAACACATATCAATAAATTACAGGGGCATAATTGCCGATATTAAATTGGCCTAGTGTAAAAGGGAAAGGTTAAAAATGATTGGCCATAAACAAGGCGAAACACTTGCCGTCCTTATAGAAACAGATAAAATCCTAAGTGGGATTATGGCCCAATGATACAGAGGCTAAACCTATTCTACACCGGGGTAAATAAATGAGAAATATTAAATACCAATTAAGTGTTAAGAATTTTAGAGGTTTAGAAACTTTATTCACCCCATGCCAAGTTCAATGGGAATTAACAGAGGGTAAACACTCTTTGTTCTCTTATTTCCCAGTAGAGAATAAAATAGATTCCTTAGACTTGTCGAAAATTCTACATTTAAACTACCAACTTTAGAAATTTACATGAAATAAAATAGGTTGAAACCTTCCCCTTAAGCTACCCGGAGGAGCTATCATATGTTTATGAAAATTCTGCCATTACCTTGAGTTGCTGGGCATTCCGAACGCCGTCTGCGTCCCATGCCTCCTTAGTACACGCCGCACTCAAATATCTGGAGCAATGAAAACAATACGGTCCTAAAGCTCCAAGCTTTTACAGTATTTTTGAGGATAAGCTTCCAGAACTCTTTACTGATAGGCTGTATTCCTGTACACACTCCCAATTTTAATTGGCTAGAGAAAACATTCACAAAATTCTGATAGGTTGACTGCTATTGAAAAAGGAACCAGCAGAAGTGTTGACAACTTTGATTCATGAGCAAAACCTAAAGTTTACCAACTGTGAAATGAAGTTTCCTTTAAGAATTAATTAACGTTGATCCCGCCAGAGGGGGCGCTTAAACCGATGATAGAGACATCTAACAGTTGGATACCAAAATGTCTTGTAATACATCAGTTCAAGTTAGATTTGATAGATGGCGCAATAGAAGGCGCGCAGTTTAACTGGCCGGAGAAGGTGTACCCACCGTACAATAATAATAATAATAATAATAATAATAATAATAATAATAATAATAATAATAATAATAATAATAATAATAATAATAATAATAATAATCGCATGGCTTCCACTGCCGTGTTGATGACATTTTATAGACGCCACCTCGGCTGCCTCTGTGTCAGTACTGACGATCCATGGTACACTCAGATGGCAGAGGAACCAGAACTCAGTCTACTCCACCTATGGCTCAGTTTAAATTAATTTTGTTGGGTGACCACCGAATGTCATCAAAGGTCTTTTAAATGATGACATTATACGATAGAATGTAGTGTCGAATGGACTTTTTTCCGCCGTCCAGAATAGTTGCCCAGTTATACTTCCTCTTAAACCACCGCCACCACCACCTTCAAGCATCCGACTACGAATCATGTGCGTACGGAGCAGTATTAGTAGAATGAATGAATGAAAGAATGATAGAACGAATGATTTCCCTCCTTTTATTTCCCTACATATCCAGAAATGTCTGAAGGATGTTCTGTCCATTTAAATGACATATAAATTCAGTAAATAGAGCTGTGAAGTTTCGATTTGATAATGAAAATGCTAATCTACAGCCTGTTTCCCGTAAATTGACCGGTTCAGGAATGGAATCGAATGAAGCCCCCATCTAGCAGCGAGGATAGTAATTTTGCCGGCTGCCGAAGCCTGCCGCACCCTTCTGGGCAATGATTAATGATTGACAGATAAAATGAAATGATACTGTAGTGTTGCTGGAATGAATGATGACAGGGAAAACCGGAGTACCCAGAGAAAAACCTATCCCACCTCCGCTTTGTGCAGCTCAAATCTCACATGGAGTGACCAGGATTTGAACCACTGAATCCACTGGTGAGCGGCCGGCGCTCTGCCGCCTGAGCCACGGAAACTCTCTCTGATTTGATTAAACATATTCTGTCTTATAGGATGTAAATCTGTCACTTACATACGTGTCCTATAACGTACACAACTACCAGATATAAAATAATACAAAAAATAATAGCTTATTGCATCAACCATACCTGATTTACAGTTTAGCATCGGCTATATGACCCATATATGCCGTGTTACGCGCGTTTAGTTTCATTCAGTTCATTATGCCCTGCCTGTTCTTGATTATTTAAAATATTTAACAGTGCCTTCCAGGTTTATGCCATTCTTGATTTAATAAGAACAGCCTATATTTTCTCGGGCTTTCATTTGCTGACTGCTCTCTTCCGTATACTATATTTTATCCTTAAGTTTCTGTCCCTTTGCAAGTCATTTATGAAATAAACCTTTCGTTTCTTTTCCCCATAGTAAGCATTTGTTTGCCTTTTATCCAGTCTTTGTTTATATACCTCCATTAACCACACTTTTCGTCCTCTTATTGCACCAAGCGAGTTGGCTACGCAGTACGAGTTGTAAGTTTGGAAAGTTGCTTCTTATCATTTACCCTGATGAAAAGTTTTCAAGGTATCCATCCATTCACGCCAGATAAATAATTGGATTGTAACTCAATTAAGGTCATGTCTGTTACTTTCACAGATTTAACCTTTTCTTACCCCAACATCGATGAAAACATATCTGTTGTAGTCTGATGTTAAATTGATACCTACCGAGCTCGATAGCTGCAGTCGCTTAAGTGCGACCAGTATCCAGTATTCGGGAGATAGTGGCTTCGAACCCCATTGTCGGTAGCCCTGAAGATGGTTTTCAGTGGTTTCCCATTTTCACACCAAGCAGTACCTTAATTAAGGCCACGGCCGCTTCCTTCCTATTCCTAGATCTTTCCTGTCCCATCGTCACCACAAGACCTATCTGTTTCGGTGCGACGTAAAACAAATAGCAGAAAAAGAAAATACCTAATGGTTCCTCATGCTATATTCCTATTACATTATAGCTTTGAATAGTTATGCCCATTCTTGACATAACCCCTTGCCAATTGGTTTTCTACATCTGCTACTTTTCGTATCACTTCCTTGTGAATATTTGCATTTAGTAGTAGTAGTAGTAGTAGTAGTAGTAGTAGTACTGTAGTAGTAGTTGAAGTAACGGCCGATGCGTCATCATCAGCTATACAAATAGAGATTTAAATGCATTTCGAATATTCTTAAATGTCAAATGATGGTGAACAGATATTAGCAACAGCTCGCTAAGTAGTTTTATTGCGAAACTACGGTAAGATCTTTCAGAGTAAAGTTATCTGAGTAGTTCAGTTTACAAAACGGGGAATAAGTACGATACTTTCGATTTTTATTGTTACTTACAATTGATATTCTAAATATATATATCACAATTTATATTAATCTTTCAAAAATTACAAAAGTACAAATTAAAATTAAAAATTTCCAATCAATGAATCAATCAATTAAAATGATTGTTTAAAGAAATGTAGTGAGCTGAAAACGATAAGCACACCTGTATAACAGAATAACAGTCTTGAGACAGTTTTACAACAGGAATTACAATTTATAATTTAAAGAAAGGAATACAAAAATAGAATAATACTCTTTTGAGAAAAAAACTATGTCCGCCTCTGTGGTGTAGTGGTTAGCATGATTAGCTGCCACCCCCAGAGATCCGGGTTCGATTCTCGGCTCTGCCACGAAATTTGAAAAGTGGTACGAGGACTGGAACGGGGTCCACTCAGCCTCGGGAGGTCAACTGAGTAGCGGTGGGTTCGATTCGCACCTCAGCCATCCTGGAAGTGGTTTTCCGTGGTTTCCCACTTCTCCTCCAGGTAAATGCCGGGATGGTACCTAACTGAAGGCCACGGCCGCTTTCTTCCCTCTTCCTTGCCTGCCCCATCCAATCTTCCCATCCCTCCACTAGGCCCCTGTTCAGCATAGCAGGTGAGGCCGCCTGGGCGAGTTACTGGTCATTCTCCCCAGTTGTATCCCCGACCCAAAGTCTGAATCTCCAGGACACTGCCCTTGAGGCGGTAGAGGTGGGATCCCTCGCTGAGTCCGAGGGAAAAACCGACCCTGGAGTGTAAACAGATGAACGAACGAACGAACGAGAAAAAACTATACAAAGCAAAGTGTTGTCAATTCTCATCCCATCACCATCTAAATACCCAGTACATAAAATAAGAGTTTTGTTTGCACATTACTCAGAATTTTGAAAAGAACGGTATTTCCGTATCGGTCGTATCCTCAGTAACAAGGAAATGCACTTGTTAATTTTCCGCCATGTAAGTCAGTCAGTCTGTCTGTCTGTACGGACATCACGAGAAAATTTCTTAAGGTATTTTAAAGAAAATCGGTAAGTAAAGTCGGGGAATGATGCACTAAATCTAGGCTATGAATAATTTTATTGACGTGTAGTTAAATGGTAGTTTAGGGGAAGGCCTAAAATGTAATTCCCAAATATCTATGTTAATAATGGTCCTATCGGTAGAATTAAATATTTTATTTTAGCCTACCGGCTATGATAACAGAGATATTCGTGAATTTAGTGTTTTTTTTTTTTGCTAAGTATACATCAACGCCGAACCACGAGAAAATGGGTGAATAGAATTTAATAAAAATCGGTATTCAAAGTTCGGGAATAAGGTGATAGAGGCTAGGTTATAAATAATTTTTATTCACGCTGGATGAAATGAAAGGTGTCTAAAATTTAATTTTTATAATACATAATTTATTGATCCTTTTGAAAAGTATTACATACAGTAACAAAAGTTATAGAGAATACAAGTTCCAGTCATTTATGTCTTATACAGTTTTACCGTACCGCCTATGACAAGAATTAATTTAGACTTTTTGTTATTTAGTCCATATCAACGCCAAGCATTGTTAATGGCAATATTGTTTAATCGTGTTAACTAGCGATGGTTTTTGTCATGATTGCCTTAAGATGTAAAACCGCGCGGTCATCGGTCAGTATCGGCAAGAAAAGTTGTAAAGATGATTATAAAAAGTGAGAAGAAATCGTAGACTCGCTGAGTGGCTCAGAGGGTTGAGGCGCTGGTCTTCTGACCCGAACTTGGCAGGTTGGATCCTAACTCAGTCCGGTGGTATTTGAAGGTGCTCAAATACGTCAACTTCGTGTCGGTAGATTAACTGGCACGAAAAATGACACTTGCGGGACAAAATTCCGGCATCTCGGCGTCACTGAAAACTGAAAAATGTAGTTAGTGGGACGTAAAGCCTATAACAACATTATTATTAACAAATCGTAAAGAAATGATCGCTTTAAGAATAAGACAAGAGAGAGTCATGAAGAAGGAAGAACTGCCTTTACGTTAGAGTTCTAATATCACAGAGTCGGAAAAAACTTTATGTGAAAGCCTACACTACCGAAAGCTCATAAAACTGATCAACAATAGCATTACATTGACCCTTGTTGTGGTGTGATTTGTCTCTTCTGTTGCCACTCATCTCCGATAGATGGGATTACTGCTACGTCCCGAGTGGGACAGCATGCCTCAATATTGGCGGAAAGTAGCTGGGAAGTTAGATAACTTTGCACATTCTATAAGATTCTCCCGTCAACCACGGCTACTGTAGCTAGTGTAAAATAAATTTTTAAAAAAATCCCAAATTTCTCAATATTGCGGCTTTTTACCATTTTCCAACGAGCAGTCATGGTTGAGCTTATAATGCCCACTAACGTCCATCCACTCCTATTGTTTGACGTTAAGTTCCAATGCACTGCCGCCGCTATCAACCAAGTTACAGCATTATCTTTTTGATTCTTCTGCCAGTTGAAATTTTCCAGTAATTAACTGCTCATTTCATAACAAAGACAGACCTCCTTGTATTTTCCGCACTGTATTAACAGTCCGTGGTCAGACATTAGACATCGACTTATAGCACATGTGGTAAGCTGATCGTGGAATGAGAGGGGGTGGGGTGGGGGCGCTAACAAGCACCGAGTTAAGCAGCCTCTCTGGCGGGCATTAAGCTATTAAGCTACGTCAGTCAGTGTGACAGTTGACACAACATCTGCCTCACGTATCAGTCGCGAGTGACGTGATTACAGCCCACAGATATAATTAGCTTGTCCTGAAATACGGGAGATGGTACAAAAGTCATGGCAACTATATTTTTTTACACGAAGGCGGGATATACCAAAGAGAAATATACAGACGGGAGGGAGGAGCGTAAAGTGCTGTAGAATTTATGATTAATGTCGAGAGTTTTACCAGATGTAGGATATAAAGCCAGGAAACTGTCAGCCATGAAATACTTGTGCCACACAATGTTTATTCTCAAAGAATACAGAAACCTTTACCACAGACCCTTAAAGTAGTGCCCAAGATTGTCCAAAATACGTTTCCAATAATGTGGGAGACGTCGGATGCCAGTCACTCATCATATGTTAATTTTGCAATCACATTTTTCACAGCGTTCGCAATGTTCTCTCGCATGCCAAACCATCTCCCACAGAATGATTCTTTTACTTTGGCGATGAGGTCAAAATCTCACGGAGACAGGTCCGGCGAGTATGGCGGCTGTTCCAGTAATTCCCAAGCTTTTCTTGCCTTGTCACATCCATTCTGCATGGAGTCTAACTTACTGCTGCAGTCCCATCGCCCTGTGGTACCTGTCCACCGCACCACTGCCTCGTGCTGTGTCCATGCACTATGAGTGCCATGCCTTCGAGAATATTATGACCGGACGAGTTGGCCGTGCGCGTAGAGGCGCGCGGCTGTTAGCTTGCATCCGGGAGATAGTTGGTTTGAATCCCACTATCGGCAGCCCTGAAGATGGTTTTCCGTGGTTTCCCATTTTCACACCAGGCAAATGCTGGGGCTGTACCTTAATTAACGCCACGGCCGCTTCCTTCCAACTCCTAGGCCTTTCCTATCCCATCGTCGCCATAAGACCTATCTGTGTCGGTGCGACGTAAAGCCCTTAGCAAAACAAAAAAAGAATATTATGACCATTTTATGGTAGTACCGCGCGAATGTAAAGAAAAATTTCTTGCTATGACTTATGCCCAAATCCTGTGCATAAACACTTAATTTTTTTTGCAATAAACTAGTATATATATAAGCCTGTCTTCGACAGTCGAAATTATCATCTACAAAGTAATTGGAAGTTTTAAGTGGACTATTAATATGTTGTTTTTGTTGTTGTATGAGTCATCAGTTTATAGACTGGTTTTATGCAGCTCTCCATGCCACCTTAACTGGTCGAAACTTTTTCATTTCTACGTACCAAAGTCACAAAAGTATCCATCCACATTCTGGTGTGATAAATACTTAGGTAAAAGGGCATACAAATGCCTTCACTAAGCCCCGAACATAGTCTCTAGCAAAGTAACATTAAGGCAGAATTATTATATATATCATTACATATTATGTGTACCTCCGTTTCTGTTAACAATCCATTGATGTACGGATATAGCGTAATAAACGGTAACACAACAGTATTCGTCCGCGGTGTTCTGTGTGATGTCTAACGTCCTAACCTGGGGAAATACATGAGTCAGGGTTCTTACGAGCACTACGTGGTGATGGTGCAACACGTAAACATCTCGTTCAGAGCTACAGTGGGTAAGATAAGGGAAAGCACATTTTGAATAGGAGCGAATTGTTGAAATTCCCAAAGAAGGACATTCCCAAGACAGGAATACTACGAGCAAGAGCAGAATGCATTATTCAGACATTCAAAACCACTTCGAATGCGATAAATAAACCTAGAACAGGACGCCCTAGGAAGCTCACACAACGTGAAGAGAGACGCAGCCGTGCCTCAAAATCCGCATGTTTCTAGTCCTGTGCTGCGAGAAGATGTAGAATCATGAGGTGGGACGGACATAAACACCGATACTGTAAGACAAGTGTTACGTATAGTTGGTATGAAGATCCGTATAAGCAAGTAAGGTAAGGTAAGATAAGGTAAGTAATGTAAAGTAAGGTAAACGGACGGAAGAGGTTGAGTTTGGAAAACAATATATCAGTAAGCCTCTTATATTCTGGACACGAGTAGTATTTACCCATGAATTTAAATTCATTTTGTTTGATACATCGGCAAAACGTAGTGTGTGGAGAAAGAAAGACGAAGAAATCCACAGGAAAAACCTTCAGCATGCAGTTAAATATGGAGGGGGGGGGGGGTCGTATGTTGGAGGATGGCACAAACAACTTGTACATAATACCTGCAACAAAGGATACGATGGTGTGTTTGGACATTTCAAAGCAGCAACAGAATCCTAATGTCGAAAAATTAGTGTCTGTTAGTGACTACGACTCAACAAGATATTGACCTTAAACACACTGCGAAGGTCGTTAAGCACTGGTTGCTTTACAGTACACCTTTTGTACTGCAAACACCTCTCCAGTCGCCAGATTTAAACCCCAGAGAGCATTTATGGGCGGAACCGAAACAGAGACTGCAGCAAAAGAGGAAAAAGTAAGGAAAGATGGAAGCCACCATTTCTTGAAGAGTGACAGAAAATAGCCCCGGAAATCACGGCAAAACTAGTTCACACCATGCCGAAGAGACTTCAAGCTGTCATTGCTGCCAAAAGAAATTCAACTGGATACTGAAGAGTTATTTGTTCTGTGAGCCAAGTGCGTGTGAAGTACAAGTGGACGAATACTTTTGCAGCACTACTTGTGGGAACAAACAGCTAAAAAAGCCACTCTTTTTAAACATGTTGTGTTATTATTTGATTGTTTTACATTAACACATTCTAATTTTCAAATAAAAGGTAACTAAGTATTTCAACATGGATTCCCTTGCTACCTTTCAACTACTGACTGTTATTTACGGCCACATCTGTGAATGCGACTACCTGTAATATTGCTGCATCCTACAACTGCTCTTATCTGCTTGTCATATTCATAACATCGTCTACCCCTACCGTTTTTACCACCTTCACTTCCCTTAAAAACCAACTGAACAAGTCCTGGGTCTCTTAAGATGTGTCCTATCATTCTGTCTCTTCTTCTCGTCAAATTTAGCCAAATCGATCTCCTCTCACCAATTCGATTCAGTATCTCTTCATTCATTATTCGATCTATCCATCCCACCTTCAGCATTCTTTTCTTCTGTAACACCACAATTCAAAAGCTTCTCTTCTCTTTATTTCTGAGCTCGTTATCGTCCATGTTTCACTCCCATACAATGCCACGCTCCAGACGAAAGTTTTCTAAAACATCGTTCTAATTCCTATATGAATGTTTGAACTGAGCAAATTCCTTTTTTTTTTTTTTTTAAAGAAAGGTCTTCTTTCTTTCTTTCTTTCTTTCTTAATCTGCTTACCCTCCAGGGTTGGTTTTTCCCTGGAACTCAGCGAGGGATCCCACCTCTACCGCCTCAAGGACAGTGTCCTGGACCGTGAGACATTGGTTCGGGGGATACAACTGGGGAGGATGACCAATAGGCTACCTCGCCCAGGTGGCCTCACCTGGGGAATGGGAAGATTGGAAGGGATAGACAAGGAAGAGGAAAGGAAGCGGCCGTGGCCTTAAGTTAGGTACCATCGCGGCATTTGCCTGGAGGAGAAGTGGGAAACCACGGAAAAGACTTCCAGGATGGCTGAGGTGGGAATCGAACCCACCTCTACTCATATGACCTCCCGAGGCTGAGTGGACCCCGTTCCAGCCCTCGTACGACTTTTCAAATTTCGTGGCAGAGCCGAGAATCGAACCCGGGCCTCCGGGGGTGGCAGCTAATCACACTGACCACTACACCACAGAGGCGGACAAGGTCTTCTTTACTTGTGCTAGTCTGCATTTTATGTCCACCTTACTTCTGCGTTCGTCTGTTATTCTGCTACCCAAGTAACAACATCTACTTCCTTTAAGACTTCATTTCCTTATCTAATATTTCCTACATTACCTGACTTCGTTCAACTGCTCTCCATACTTTTGTTTTGGATTTATTTATTTGCATCTTGTACTCTTTATCCAGGGCTGCCTGGCCGAGGCGGCAAAGGCGTGCTCGGTTCGCCCGGAAGGATGTGTGTTCGAATCCACGCCAGGAAGTCGTAAAAATTTAAGAAAGGAGATTTCCACTTCCGAAGGTGCACATGGCCCTGAGGTTCACTCAGCCTATACCAAAAATAAGTACTAGATTAATTCCTGGGGGCAAAGGCGGCCGGGCGTAGAGCGAACCACTCTACCCCATCAAGTGCCGAGGTTACGGATAGTGGAAGCCTTTACCTTCCACCCCTCCAAGGCCCTTCATGGCCTGTACGGAGATGACTTTGCTTTTTACTCTTTATCCAAGACTCTGTCCATGCCATTCAGCAACTTCACCAGAACTTCTGCAGTCTGATAAAATATCATCAGCAAATCTATTAATATATCTTATGAATAAAAGGTACATTTTCTAAATGTATACGGCATTCAAATGGAATCTAGGTATTGTAGTATTTCCTTACAAAACATATTGAGTGCAGTTGTAGCTCGGAGTTGTACTTGAAGAAATTTTATAATACAACCTCTCGTACCCTGCCGACAAACATTCCGATGGTAAATCTATTTTCAACTAACGGAACTCGAAACGTCTAACGGCGTTGGACCATATAGACTTGACGCCAGGTGGGCTACTTTGTCTCATGCTTATCGATAGAGATAAGCCCCAAAATTAAAAACAATCAAATTCACTGAAAGATAAAATTTTTCACTAAACAGTTCAAGTATAATGGTTAACATTGCATTGCTCCAGTAACTCATAACTGGTACGAGTTTAAGTCTCTCAAATACAACTGTGGAAGGCAACAGAAGCCAGGATGTATGGAACTCAACATGCCGATAGATATATCTGTGTACCTACGTCATTTTGGTGAATATCCGACGACGACTTCGCTGATAGAATCGTATTTTTCTTTTAAAAAGTACAAAAGTCGTGGTCGTGAGGGGTTCATTGTATTTTTGTTATTTTCTCATGGTCAGTTAGCACCCGAAACCTTAAGAAATGTGGGGGGGGGGCAGTTACTCGCTTAACATTAACAGTACCAATAGGAAAAGTAATGAAATTCAGAAAGGGAGGAAAACTTAGAATAACAGATGTTTTCACCTGCAGCGACAAACCACTGGAAATTATTCCATCGTTTAAATTCTTGGAAATCCCGCTCCTAACTATAGGTTTGACCATCAAACTTCAACCTCCACATTGCATATAAAAGACGACAGCAGCAACAAATGCCATGTATGAAGTTCCAAAGCTTCAGGATCTGTCAATAGACACAGTAATGACTCTACAGGGTGATGTACACGGAGCGTTTTTGGCCGAGTCGGCCGCCGAGTCTGCCGCCGCCTGTGCCTGATACACAGAGCGGTTTTTGCCGACTGTGACAAAACACATGAGCAAGCGCGACGTTAGATGAGGCAAGACAAAATACAATTTTCAGACCACTAAACAGAAAAAACATGGCTGCCGTACCGCGCCAAAGCTAACATAGCAAGGAGTAATCTAATAATGTATGAATTGATATTTACCAATGTTACCGCGTGAATTCAGCTGAATGTGTGTATTCTATCTATGGCGCTAGAGCGCACACAAAGTCTTCAAAACGCTCGCTGCACCGCCAGCAAACGACACACCGAGCCCGCAAATCTGCCGCCTGTCGGCGAGCACCGCTCTCTCTGTTTCAACCCATCTGTTACAAGAGAAACATGCGCCGACTCGGCAAACACCGCTGCGTGTGTCATCAGCCATGAGCTTAAAGACGCCCCAGTAATAACGTACGGTATCCAGTTAATATGGCGAAAATTGACTGTCCCGAATTTGAGAAAATTGGAAAATATAAAGGCTAGATTTCCGAAACCAATCCTTCATGTTTCAAAATATACGCGAAACCTATTTATATACACAATGGCCAATGATTCATTCTTCTTTAGACTACCGAATACTGCTGCATCGATCGCGCTGCTAGAGGGAAAACGACAGAAAGCACAGCGAATACCAAACGAGTTCTTCAACATTGAAGTAGTCTAACTTCAAATTGCACGTTATGTACACGCGCTTTGACATCCACAGGTTCCATAAGAATATATGTCTAACCAATGGATTCCACACCCTGCGGCAAGCCCTGTCCTCGTTACCACCTAATGAATTGCGCCAATAGAACGCATCCTCACAGTGTATCCGCTAAGCACTGGTGAAAAATTGTGAATAATATATATGACCCGTTATGTTTCTATGGATGTTACATGCATGTGATGCTTGTGTAGTATTTCATTATATTATGTATACGCATAGTGCTTAATAAATTAGTTATATAAATAACAAATAAAATAAAAAAAGTTTAAAAATACCATTTTTGCGTTTTCTCCCCTCGCTACCATGACCATAATAATTTCCTTTATGTTTACCTGTCCAGGTCTGCCCAACGAAATGAGTATGATCTGGCAGCAATACCCATGGGTTTTGGGAGAGGCACTCTGCAAGTTCCGAGCTATCGTTTCCGAAATGTGAGTATGAAATACTGTGATTGAGATTCGTTGATATTTGTAAATTACAAAATTTCTTACACTGATACAAGTTAAGTTTTCGAAACCTAAACATATTCTTTAGTGGAATTTGACAAAATGTGACACATTAACTGTATATAGTACGTAATCACTACTGATCTGCATTTAGGGCAGTCATCCAGGTGGCAGATACCCTATCTGTTATTTCCCTAGCCTTTTCTTAACTGATTGCAAAGACATTTGAAATTTATTGATCATCTCCCTTGGTAACTTATTTCAATCCCTAACTCCCATTCCTCCTGAATTCCAACTTTATCTTCATATTGTGATCTTTCCTACTTTTAAAGACACCACTCAAACTTATTCGTCTAATAACGTCATTCCACGCCATTTCTCCACTGACAGCTCGGAACATACCAATTAGTCGTGCAGCTCGTCTCCTTTCTCCCGAGTCTTCCCAGTCTTCCGAGCTATCGTTTCCGAAATGTGAGTATGAAATACTGTGATTGAGATTCGTTGATATTTGTAAATTACAAAAATTCTTACACTGATACAAGTTAAGTTTTCAAAACCTAAACATATTCTTTAGTGGAATTTGACAAAATGTGACACATTAACTGTATATAGTACGTAATCACTACTGATCTGCATTTAGGGCAGTCATCCAGGTGGCAGATACCCTATCTGTTATTTCCCTAGCCTTTTCTTAACTGATTGCAAAGACATTTGAAATTTATTGATCATCTCCCTTGGTAACTTATTTCAATCCCTAACTCCCATTCCTCCTGAATTCCAATTTTATCTTCATATTGTGATCTTTCCTACTTTTAAAGACACCACTCAAACTTATTCGTATAATAACGTCATTCCACGCCATTTCTCCACTGACAGCTCGGAACATACCAATTAGTCGTGCAGCTCGTCTCCTTTCTCCCAAGTCTTCCCAGCCCAAACTTTGCAACATTCTTATAACGCTACTCTTTTGTCGGAAATCATCCAGAACAAATTGAGCTGCTTTTCTTTCTATTTTTTCCAGTTCTTGAATCAAGTAATCCTGGTGAGAGTTCCATAATCTGGAACCATACTCTAGTTGGGCTCCTACCAGAGACTTATATGCCTTTTCCTTTACATCCTTATTACAACCCCTAAATATCCTCATAACTGTGTGCAGAGATCTGTGCCCTTTATTTACAATCCCATTTATGTGATTACTCCATGAAGATCTTTTCCTACGTTAACACCTAGGTACTTACAATGATCCCCAAAATTAAGTTTCACCCCATCAACGCAGTAATTAAAACTAAGAGGCCTTTGCCTATTTGTGAAACTCACAACCTGACTTTTAACCACGTTTATCGTCATACCATTGCCTGCTATCCATCTCACAACATTATCGAGGTCATTTTACAGTTTCTCACAATATTGTAAATTACTTATTACTCTATAAAGAATACCATCATATCATGTATATACTGTAAGAAAACATAAAGATCCAAAAATACTTCCTTGATTTATTTATTTAATCGTGTCAGAAACATACATTATACAATAATAATAAGAGGACAATAACAAATCTGGTACTATAATCATTAATCATTTCTGATGATGGCAGGTAACGATGTGATTTAAGCTCTCCATAAATACAAAATTAATTAAATGTGGTGTGACCAGTAAGCGGCTAATTTACATGCTCCCTTGGTAGCGCCCATCACATTCTGGAGAGTGCAAGTAGTTGGACACAAGTTACAAACATGGAGATGGCTCATTGTCTGTTCTTCACCACATTCACATAGAGTGGAGTCACAGACAAAACCCCACTTTCTCATGTTGGTCTTTGTTCTTCCAACTCCTGAACGCAACCTGTTGAGCGTCTTCCATGTTGACCAGCTTTCCTCGTGGCCTGGAGGAAGTCTTTCGGAAGGCGTCATCCATCCTGCAAGGTGGCTGGATCTGGAACGCCATGAATTCACTCTGAAGTTCGATGGTGATTCAGTGAGGCTTTCAGTTCTATGGAGAAAGCTTTTCCTTGATTTGAGCCGTTGGGTTGTTGGATGGTACCCATATAAAGTATGGGTCGTCAAGTTCAGTGCTTTAGATTTCTCCAGTCTGGATGCACACTCACGGCGGATATCTGGAGGTGGGATACCTGCTAGACAATAAACTTTATCAAGTGGTGTAGAGAAATCTACACCACTTCCTTGATGAAGTCCCCTCTTAATTATTATAGGGTCAGATAAAGCTTCACCTACTCTAATTCTCTGAGATCTATTTTCTAGAAACGAAGCAACCCAATCAGTCACTCTTTTGTATAGTCCAGTTGCACTCATATATGCCAGTAGTCTACTGTGATCTACCCGATCAAATGCCTTGGATAGGTCAATCGTGATACAGTCCATTTGACCTCCTGAATCCATGTTATCCGCTATTGCTGGAATCCTACAAGTTGAGCTTCAGTGGGATAACCTTTCCTGAACCCGATCTGCCTTCTATCAAACCAGTTATTTTCGCAAACATGTCTAATATAATCAGAAAGAATGCTTTCTCAAAGCTTACATGCAATGCATGTCAAACTGACTGGCCTGTAATTTTCAGTTTTATGATTATCACCATTTCCTTCATGCAGAGGTCCTGCTATAGCAATTTTCCTTTCATTTGGTATAGCTCCTTCATGCAAACAATCATCAAATAAGTACTTCAGACATGGTACTATATCCCAACCCATTGTCTTCAGTATATCCGCCGAAATCTTATAAATTCCAGATGCTTTTCTTGTTTACGAACAGTACTACGCTGCCGATCCATCAGTCCAAAGTTCCAGTGCTGGAATGATCAGGAAGCAATTACATGTACAGGGGTTTTCAGGAAGAATAGCAAGTATTTCGGGAGGCAGAAGTATGGACTCCTTCTATGTGTCTAATGTGGAATGCCTGTGGAATAACAGCTCTTGGTAATGTATGCAAAAGAACAATTTTAAAAAAAATTATTGAAGACACATAGATACATTTTTGTGCATTTATTGAGTTAAAAACCCTTCATAGTGTGCAACAGTTCAATCTTAATCATTTATTGATGCAAAATCCACACATGATGTGCAACTGTTCAACACAAATGACTTCTCGATGATTTGATGAAGTACAAACATGGCATCCCACGAAATAGTTCACAGTACATGTTCATAAATTGCACCACTGAAAGCAATGCACATTGCAGATTTCTTGACAATAGTACGTGTAGCTCTTCGGAGGTAGTCTAGGCATTATTTTATGAGGGCAGAAGTATGCGTAATACACTGACTGATAGAGCAAATGCAACACCAAGAAGGAGTGGTCAGAACTTTATGCCAATTGCAGGGTAGACTGACGTCACTGAGGTATGCTCATGATGTGAAATGCGCCGCTGTGCTGCGCACGTAGCGAACGACAAATGGGACACGGCGTTGGCGAATGGCCCACTTCGTACCGTGATTTCTCAGCCGACAGTCATTGTAGAACGTGTTGTCGTGTGCCACAGGACACGTGAATAGCTAAGAATGCCAGGCCGCCGTCAACGGAGGCATTTCCAGTAGACAGACGACTTTACGAGGGGTATGGTGATCGGGCTGAGAAGGGCAGGTTGGTCGCTTCGTCAAATCGCAGCCGATACCCATAGGGATGTGTCCACGGTGCAGCGCCTGTGGCGAAAATGGTTGGCGCAGGGACATGTGGCACGTGCGAGGGGTCCAGGCGCAGCGCGAGTGACGTCAGCACGCGAGGATCGGCGCATCTGTACCTCGACGTGTTTCTGCGTGCATCGCCGCTCGCGGTGGTCCTACATCCTACTGAGTCGATGCCGTGCGCATTGTGTAACCTGCATATCGGTTTGAAATAAACATCAATTATTCGTCCGTGCCGTCTCTGTTTTTTCCCCAACTTTCATCCCTTTCGAACCACTCCTTCTTGGTGTTGCATTTGCTCTGTCAGTCAGTGTATAAGCGACTAAACGTTTATTGTGTTTAGATTTTATTTGTAGATTTCACATTTCATCCATAACCAAAGACGAATATCTATAGGACGAAAGTTTGTGCATTAACAAGTCATTTGTGCCTTTAAAAGATTTTTTTTAAAGATTGTTGTATACGCACATATAACCTATAATATCACACACATTGGAAACTAGACACATATCTATATGTCCTTTCTTACTAAAAATGGTCCTTTACTGCCTCCGGAACACCCTGTTTATGGTGTAATCCCAGGAAATTGTTTAATAATAATAATAATAATAATAATAATAATAATAATAATAATAATAATAATAATAATAATAATAATAATAATAATAATAATGTTTCGTTTCGAACGATTATGAACCACGTGATTTCACCTATCTCATTCCTCGTGATTTAATTATTACCTAGTACTCCCTCATTCGTTCCTGCTGATACTTTCTCTTCACAGTCCACAATTTTCCTATTTCCACCTTCGGCTTTTCTTGAAAATCCCGATGTGATCAAAGTTTCTCCCGATGTCTTTATGTCTGACCCCCCTTTTCTTTCCGATCTATTTCGTTTACAGAACCAGTTCCCATCCTGGAAGAATTATTATTATTGTTATTATTATTATTATTATTATTATTATTATTATTATTATTAGTAGTAGTAGTAGTAGTAGTAGTAGTAGTAGCAGTAGTAGTAGTATTTTATGATCAAATTCCATGGCTGATTGGTCAGTTTCTTGGCCTTTAGTCCTCAGAGCACTGGGTTCGATTAGCGGTTGGCCCGAGAGATTTTATTCTTAAATGATCACTTCATTTAGTTCGGGAACTGGGTGTTAGTGCTGTCCCTAATATTCATGCAACTACCAGTACACACTGCACACTATCTCCACCACTCCACCACGCAGTTTGTTGTTCACCTCACAAGTCGCCCATCCTCATCGGAGGGTCTGCCTTACAACGGTCGCACCAGGCTAGCGGTAGCCACGTATTATTATTATTATTATTATTATTATTATTATTATTATTATTATTATTATTATTATTATTATTATTATTATTATTATTATTATTAAATACTATACAAACGTGGAGATATCCTGGTGATAACGTCTGCGTACGGTAGAATAGAAAACGCTTCCTGAATAAAAAGTAATTCCTTTTCGAATGATACATAACAATACTTACTTTAATATGAAATATAACTTAATGTTTACGATACGTGAAGGCTACGAGAAAAACGTTATATTGAAATATCAAAAGAAATGTTCTACTACCAGGAGATAATGCCCTTTTCAAACACAACAGCAATTCCAACCTGTAAAAGAAATACCGTACAATCTGTAGTAGATCTACATTGAGCACTACACTCTTAGCTTATTATAACAATTTACAACATAATTGATTTGAATTTGAAGGTACATTAAATTCATTCTAGTGATTGATCTCTTCTTGAGTCTATCCTACTAGCCTACCTACATCCAGAAAATTACTGGACCCCTGTGATGTTCTGCGAACTAGTTTGAGCAAAAGCACCTTGATGACACGAAAAGTTTAATCAGCAATGAGTAGGCCTAGCCCGTGTCTCCGATTTTTCAAACATGTTTTAAGTAGATGCAATAATACATCAGGTGGACCGTGATCGCCGTGGCTTCTACTTACAAATATCACTCATGTACAAGTTATGAATGGGATATCTACTAACTGATTTTCACATGGGCACTACTACCAGCAGGCAGGTTACGTCGGAATATGAAGGAATAACGACCGGATGGTCACTCGCAGCACGTTTCTCAGCGCTACCCGTCTAATGTAACCCCCTGCATTAGTAAACCTCATTACATTTGCTGTCTGAATATTGGCAATGGCTAGTATATTCAGCAACGACGAATACACAGAAATCATTTTAATCTATAGAAAATCTGGTCGAAATGCAGCCGAAGCTCGCATGCGGTATGTACAGGAGTTTACAAACAGACGTCTGCCTCCTACACACGTATTAGTTTTGTTTCATACAAACAAATCTTTTATAGAGTGGAATGTGTGCACGTGTATAAATTAAAAAAAAAATACTTTTTTTTTTTTGCATCTTTGGCGTATTTACAAATGCAACCTATTATGGAACGTGTGCAATAAAATGACTGTCGTGCTATTTGTTTCATGACATCCTAAAATAGAGCATTTTGTAGCATTCCTTCGAAAACAAGTGATTAGCCCCCATGCATCACTAGTGCATTCGGGACATTCGTAAGTAGAAAGTACGGCGTTCGCTCGTGGGCCTCCTGGTATATACACAACTTCGTCCTATTTGCTTCCAACATGTGACAAAAATACGATTCCATGATGTCTGCTAAGACCGTCAATAGTTAAAACTAGGTTAGAATGGACGTAAAATGAGTTGTTATTTGCTCTATGAAATAATGTTCATTTTACGTATTTCTACAAACCATTATATTCCATTTGTACGTCAGTAGTTCCCGGTCAACGTCTGCTTCTTCATGGCCATTAACTACTTCAGAGCCTTGTTTTAGATGTATGCAGAGGCTTTCTTTGCCAGGTTTTTCGAAAAAAGAAATCATGTAATTGTAAGTATAACCTTATTTGGAACGTCATTGAAAATTTTGTAGTAATGCCGAAGAAACTTTTATTTCGTAGAATTATCACGTAAGGTTGTGAATATTCACATATACCAATTGTGTGAAATTGTCACTCATAAAGTCTGCGGGTGTACACGTTTAAGTGATATTTGTTAAATAGTGAGTAACAGCAACTTCTGATTTGGTAAATGAAATGGCGTATGGCATTTAGTGCCGGGAATGTCCGAGGACAAGTTCGGCTCGCCAGATGCAGGTCTTTTGATTTAAAGCCTGTAGGATGAAATGATGTTGAAGACGACACATACAGCCAGCCCCGTGCCAGCTAAATTAACCAATAATGGTTAAAATTCCCGACCCTGCCGGGAATCGAACCCGGGCGCCTGTTACCAAAGGGCAGCACGCTAACCATTTAGCCATGGAGCCGGACTTCTGATTTGGTGGGGAAAGAATTAGTAAACTATCTCACTGCTCATTTCTTGAGGACGTCTCTCTAGTAATACCTTGGTTATGAAAGCTGATCTGTTGTAGATCTACCGTTCTTTGGGCTGAGTATTTAACAAACAACGTACTTCGATCTAATCCAAAGGCAACAAACAACTAGAAATATAGAAAACATTTCTTTTCTAGAGTGAATGTAATACTTTACGCAATGATCTTATACGTAGTTCTGGCGGGCAGGCCCACTCTACATCATCCGAACATCAAGAGCAAAATTTTACTAATTAAAACCGAGTGAGTGGCTGTGTGGTTTAGGCCACGTAGCTGTCAGCTTGTATTCGGGAGATCGTGGGTTCGAAGCCCGCTGTCAGCAGTCCTGAAGATGGTTTCCCGTGGTTTCCTATTTTCACACCGGGCAAGTGCTGGTGCTGTACCTGAATTAAAGCAACGATCGCTTCCTTCTCAACCACTCCTAGTCCTTTCCTATCCCACCGTCGCCATAACACGTCTCTCTATAGGTGCGGTGTAAATAAAACCTAATTAAGAGCATTTCAGTCAAAGCTGGTTTTAAAAATTATCTGTATACACCGACTTGACCAAAGAGAAGTTTCATACGTAATAATAATAATAATAATAGTAATAATAATAATAATAATAATAATAATAATAATAATAATAATAATAATAATAATAATAATAATAATAATAATAATAATTGTTACCGTGGTTTGGTGGATCAGCAGAGGAGAAAGAAGGTGCGGGGGTGAACAGGTCCCAAAATACGAAATTAAAGTTAAGATAAAATTTAACAAGGTTATATTTTCTTTTCAAGATTAAGAAATAACAAATAGAACAGGTACTCAGTAGCCGAAACACAAATCGATAATGTACAATTACAGAGTTACAGAATTTGGGCTCCGAGAGCCAGACACACAATTCTTGAGCTATAAGCCCAACCTTACGATATACAGAATTCAACAAAGGGGCAGAAGACCCCAATCATGCCCAGGAGCACTTGCTCCCAATTACACAGTAAAGCCTCCTCGAGGTGCGCAAAAAACAAAATTTTAGAAAGAGCAACCCGCTCTTAAGTTTAGGCCTATCAAAGGCCACACCAAACTCCACTTTCAAGATGTCCTCCAAGGACATGAAAACAGGGGTAAAATTACCCAACCTACTGAGGCCTATTAAGTAAAGAAACAGGTCAATTACATGGCCTCTAAAATACCAACTTGAGAGGAGGCGTTCTTGCACTCCTACTACACTTTATTTAAAACCTACTTGGCGCTAGGCCTCTAATGCAAGGGCTAATCCCATACTAAAGTGGTGACTTATAGAAGGAGACAATTTACATTACGTTAAGGAAGAAACGGTTGTGAAAATAAGTTCACCTCAACGCAATATGAGTGGGAGCTCGAGAGGGTTAAGCACTCTCTATCCCAATATGTAGTTTAAAAACGATAGAATTGATACCAAGTGTCTTTACATTTTAGAGGAAAGTTACATGGTAAAAAGGCTTCGGACCTGCCCCGAGAGTTAAACTGCTGAGCTAGCAAGAAAAGAAGTTATTAAACGGCCATTACCTGGTGGTTGAACTGCTGCCCGAAGAAAGAGGCGCTACCCGCCCCCTGCTACGTACTTTACACACTGATAGATGTTACTGAAGTGGCGCGGAAACCCGAAAATCAGCAGTTTATATACCCTCGTGGAAAGTTCGAGGCGTTTCAGGAATGAGAACACCCTCCCACAAGAATTTTATTGGCTAACAACGAAAACCCCTACACTAGATGAAGAAGAAACACATTATTGGTGGAAAATTAATTACAGAAATTCCTTATTGGTCAAATTCAAAACTGGCGGAAAGAAAGGGTTAATATTGCCAACTTAAACAATAACTGAAAGAAATTTAACAAAGAACAAACTTATGAATTCAAAATTTCTCCAAAAACACAGTTCTTTCACTTCGCACTAGGGTGCATAATTGTAGTCCTTCAGTAGTGCCATCTGGAAGAGAATGTCCACACTTCTTAACACAGGCAAAACAAAAATACATCGAAAACGACCCAGTTCAGAAACTTCAAAATTTACAAGTAGGGACATCTTCTGAGAAACTTGAGAATTAACACAGTAGATAAAGTTCAGACTTCCTCCAGTAGAGGAGTTTCAACTGGCGCAAAGTTTGAATTAGCGGCGTGGAGGTGTACCGCCCGGTACAATAATAATAATAATAATAATAATAATAATAATAATAATAATAATAATAATAATAATAATAATAATAATAATAATAATAATAATAATAATAATAATAATAATAATAATTTCGTGTGGCTATTTCTAACCGAGTGCAGCCCTTGTAAGGCAGACCCTCCGATGAGAGCGGCATCTGTCATGTGTAGGTAACTGCCCGTTATTGTGTTGGAGGATAGTGATATGTGAGGTGTGTGAGTTGCAAGGATGTTGGGGACAGTACAAACCCAGCCCCGGCCCATTTTAATTAACCAATGAAAATTAAAATCCCTGATCCGGCCGTGAATCGAACCCGGGACCCTCTTAACCGAAGGTCAGTACGCTGACCATTCAGCCAACGAGTCAGACATAATAATAATAATAATAATAATAATAATAATAATAATAATAATAATAATAATAGTAATAATAATAATAATAATAATAATATTTAATATCTCACTAAGTACTTTTTCAAAGGGTTCGGAGTCATCGAGGTACCGGAATTTAATGCCGCATGAGTTCTTTTTCATACCAGTAAATCTACAGACACGAGACGGGTGATCACCTTCAAATACCACCGAACTGAGCCGGGGTCGAACTCGCGAACTTGAGCTTAGCAAACCAGCGCTTTACCGTCTGGGCCACGCATCTTGGAATAATAATAATAATAATAATAATAATAATAATAATAATAATAATAATAATAAACAAACAAAGGAAGACATCGATGGCATGTACAGCTCATTATGAAAGGTCTGCCAAATCTACTGCTGCCCAGCCAAATGGCCGGCAGGTTGGGATGTTACGTAGTGAGCGTGACGACAGTCTCAGTCGTATTACTTGGATTTCGCGCTAATATGACAGGAGTCCACGAGGCAGTGTGAGCCTCATTCTGCCATTCAGTCCAGAATTAAAATTCTTAAAAACACTATTTTATTGTTATAACTTAAGGTTTCAAAAGCAATGTATGTACAAGGAAGTGATACAGTGGAAAATAATCTGCAAGTATGTCTTACATTTGTATATAACAGAAGAGAAATCATGGACTTGCACTCGGAACACAAACGATAGCAAATGAAATTATTGTAATAATAAAAATAACAATAATAATAACATGTCAAGAAAATATTTCAAAACTTAACTGCGATTTCGTCTATGGCCTTCATTTAAATTATCTATTAAACTGGTTTTATTATTTTCGTGTGACTATTCTAGCTGAATACAGCCCTCGTAAGGCAGGCCCTCCGATGTGGGTGGGCGGCATCTGCCATATGTAGGTAACTGCGTGTTGTTGTGGTGGAGGATAGTGTTATGTGTGGTGTGTGAGTTGCAGGGATGTTGGGGACAGCACCAACACCCAGTCCCCGAGCCAAGGGAATGATATGGTTTTGTTTGGTAATAGTTAGGGGAAGGGGGTCAAGATGGGGACGGTAAGAAAAAAGTAGTTCAGGTGCGTAATACATGTTGATAATATATTCATAAATAGTTCCATTTTGTTGCGTCACTATCTGTTTCTCATAGTGCACTAAAATAGTTTTTGAAAAGTCAAACACAAAAACTCCACACACAAAAAATCGTGCATACTACCGATGCCCCGTCTTGCCCCGTATGTGGGGCAAGATGGGGTGGGGGTTTCCTTGTCTCCATGGTGCTGCCACTGGCCTGGAAACTTGCATTTTCAGTAAAAAATTATACTAAAATTTGAATCTATTCCCATAACCTTGAATTACTAATATCAACGTAAAGTATTACACCATAATAAACCATCATAAGGCTCGTAGATGGCATAATGAGCAAGAATACAATGTAAATTCATTTTTATGGTAAAAATGTATGGATTTTTAAATGACCGATTTTTTTTCGTGTGACCTCCTGAGAGGCCGTGTGCAGGTCTCTAAAGTCGACTCCCGTGGGCGACCTGCGCATCGGGATGAGCGATGGAATAGATGAAGATGAATGAAACTAGGCAAGGGTGTTGAAGGAAGGTAGCGTCAGAAGGTACCGTCTCAGCATTTGACTGGTGTTGAAAATGGGAAACCACGGAAAACCACTTCAAGGACAGCCGACTGTGGGGCTCGAACCCACGCGTCTACCGAGTCAGCAGAGAGTTTGGCCCCATGACCTATCGCTGCGCTTTAGCCAGCGTAGCCACTGCCGTCGGTAATGACTGATTGAGAACCCCACTTCCCTTTGCACTCGGTATTTGATCCCTGGGCCTATACTAGGGGACATAATTTATAAAAATGAAATATGGCTAGAAATTATGTAAGTACATACAGGGGAAATACTATTTATCCTAAAGGGCAAGATTAGGACTGGGGCAAGACGGGGACTTGCCCCAAATGTAATATTGAGACTAACGGAATAAAAATATCTTTATTCATTTATGAATTACCTCCACAAGCTCAATATATCTATACATTAAGGTACAGTCTAACGGATAGTGTTCAAGAAAAAATTTATTGCAATTCCAGTTTACCTCCTCAAAGTCCAAAGGATACAGATGTATAAGATCACAGCGGTGAGAAACAGTAAAATGGCCACTCCACGCATACAGACAGCTCACGCTGACTAGAAGTTGTACGAACTGTGTAACCTTCATCTGCCCTTCAAGCTATTTCCATTTTCAGGCCAGTGGCAGCACCATGGAGACCAGGAAACCCCCACCCCTTCTTGCCCCGTGTCCCCGTCTTGCCGCCATTTCCCATATTTATATCCTTGTATCCTTTCATGTGCGAGCGCGTTAGATGGCGACTAATTCCGTATGGATCAATTATGTATTTATTCACTTATAAAAAGTGGACAGTATTCTTATATTTCAGATGCCGAGAGCTGAAAGCGAGGCCGATAGTCCGTTGGAACCGCGAGAGGGGGTGAGATTCTCCAGTACTTTTTCACTCGCTGCGAGCTGATTAACATTTTTTAAACAAGCCCTTGCCGGGAATCGAACCCTCGACCTTCTAGACCAAAGGCCAGCACGCTAACCATTTAGCCATGAAGCCGGACTATTACACATGGTGATGAACCAACGCAAGCACTGTCCACCATACTGACTGATCCATCTTCACACCACGGAGGACAAAGTTCTGCTGGCTGTAAACCAGCTTGAAGTTCAAATGTAAAACATAAGATGACACCACAGTATAGAGACGTGATGATACACCCTATTTCCACTGAAATCTCTTCGTGTTCTTCTTAATTTGTTTCCCTCCAGGGTTGGTTTTTCCCTCAGACTCAGCGAGCGATCCCACCACTGTCGCCTCAAGGGCAGTGTCCTGGAGCGTCAGACATTAGTTCGGGGATACAACTAGGGAGGAGGATCAGTACATCGCCCAGGCGGTCTCACCTGTTACACTGAACAGGGGGCTTGTGGGGGGATGGGAAGATTGGAAAATATAGACAAGGAAGAGGGAAGGAAGCGGCCGTGGCCTTAAGTTAGATACCATCCCGGCATTTGCCTGAAGGAGAAGTGGAAAACCACGAAAAACCACTTAGAGGATGGCTGAGGTGGGAGTCGAGCCCACACCTACTCACGAGGGAACACATACGTGTGTTACACGCGGATTCGGTTGAAATTTGGTAGGACTATTCGTGGGAGGCAGTAGAATGCTAAGGTGAAAACTGCATGTGCCCAGCGCAAGTTTAAACGCCCAAATTGAACAAATAAATAGTCGTAAAATTAGAAGTGCCGCGGGAGTATCGGAGTGTGGCGGAGAGGTAGGGAGGAGCGAAGCAACAGACGTGAGCCAACAGGGCTGCGTCGAGCTCCGCCAGCAGCCAGGCAGCGTATAGTTAGCGCGTTCCCCGTAACTTCCCGATCAGATGTGCAAAACGTAAATATGAAAACAGCACACGAAACATGAGTACAAAGGACGATGTTTGAACAACGATGCCAGTAAGGTTTGAAAAATTACAACGAGTAACAAGAACTCGGGCGGGAATTTTTCAAACCTTATTGGCATCGTTGTTCAAACATCGTCCTTTGTATACTTGTTTCATGTGATGTTTTCATATTTACGTTTTGCACATCTGATCGGGAAGTTACGGGGAACGCGCTAACTATACGCTGCCTGGCTGCTGGCGGAGCTCGACGCAGCCCGGTTGGTTCACATCCGCTGCTTCGCTCCTCCCTACCTCTCCGCCACACTCCGATACTCCCGCGGCACTTCTAATTTTACGACTATTTATTTGTTCAATTTTGGCGTTTAAACTTGCGCTGGGCACATGCAGTTTTCACCTTAGCACTCTACTGCCTCCCACGAATATTCCTACCAAATATCAACCGAATCCGAGTGTAAACACATGTATGTGTTTCCTCGTCAGTTGACCTCCCGAGGCTTGAGTGGTTCCCGTTCCAGCCCTCGTACTACTTTTCAAATTTCGTGGCAGAGCCGGGAATCGAACCTGGGCCTGCGGGGTTGGCAGCTAATCACGCTAACCACTCCCCCACGGAAATGGACCCACTGATATCTCACATTTAAAAAATTGTTGTTTACATCCTTATTACGGGGAGGTCTTCATTTGTTGATATGGTTTTGTTTGTTAATAGTCATTTATGTCCTTGTATCATGTTTGAGTGTGTTAGATGGCGATTAATTTCCTACGCCGTATGGTCGTCGTATACTTAGTAATTTCTGGAAACGTAGGCTTTCAGTTGAACGAAGAATGAGGCACCATACGAACAATTCCTGTAACAGCTACTCATATACAGTACATTCTTTCACTGTTTAAGTTTTGTGGTTTTGAATTACACTTAGCCTTGTACGACACTTATTGGGAACACTCTATTCTAGGTACTAAAGGAGTATTTGACTGACCTAGGAAGATATGCAGCCGGCCGGTATTCTAGGGGTAGCAAGTCTGCCTTTATACCTGGAGGCCACGGGTTCGATTTCCAGCCACGCCAGGTATTTTTACCTGGATATGATACCTGATTAGAGGTCCACTCAGCTTACATGAGAACAATTCATTAGCTATCAGACGGTGAAATAGCGGCCTGAGTCTAGAAAGTCAAGAATAACGGCCGAGACCACACGTCACATCGTAATGTGTAGGCCTTCCGAATGAGCAGCAGTCGCTTAGCAAGTCAAGGGCTTTAGCGTCATGGTATTTTTGTTGTATAGTGCTAACTCCAGAGGAAAGTTTGTGAAAGTATTCCAACGAAATGAACTGAGTATTGCATAGAGTATCCAAAACCCCATGAGATCTTCAGGAAGTCAGACAAAGTGCTGTTATATTCAACGTAAAAGGGTGCAAGGACGGAAAATAACTAAACATGTAAATATTTGCATTGGTTAATTAGGCCTACTTCTTTCATTTGAACCATATTGGACTTGATGTATTATGGTCAACAGTCCGAAATTTTTAATGTG
The DNA here is from genome assembly GCF_040414725.1 of Anabrus simplex. Taxonomy (NCBI): domain Eukaryota; kingdom Metazoa; phylum Arthropoda; class Insecta; order Orthoptera; family Tettigoniidae; genus Anabrus; species Anabrus simplex. Next base: position 198,239,514 of record NC_090267.1, read on the forward strand.
TATGAACTCTGGGTGATAACCCGTATGACCAATCCATCAGGCTCTTAGGTAATCTAACCTCCTCCATTTATCTCCTACAAAGCTTGTTAGTACGCACGGCCTCATTTCTAAATTGGCATTTATCTCTTCGTTTCGATTATCGCTGTGCCGATTCCTGCTAGTGTGATGCTTTGTCGGATATTGTTGCAATAAATTATTTTGTTCCAGGATGTCGTACACCTCGGTGCTGACGATAGTCGCTTTCTCTGTGGAACGCTACCTCGCCATCTGCCACCCACTCTACTCCTACACCATGAAGGGGTTACACAGAGCAGTACGTATCATCGCTATACTTTGGTTCGTGTCGCTACTGAGCGCTGCCCCCTTCGGTGCTTTCAGCACTGTTAGTTACATCGACTACCCACCAGGTAAGTTACACATCTATCACTTTCTAGTGATGTTGCGTGGTCTCAGGGTCCAATAGGGTAGGATTTATCTGTTTATCCGACCATCTCTAAGGAGCTTTTCCTCATTAACTAGACCCTCTCTTAGACACTCGGTTCTTTGTCACAATAAGGCCCCAACTTCTCATTTTTCACTCACTGTAAAAAATGAATATCCACAACAACGAGGAAATATTACAATTAGGAAAGAAAGGAAGAGGAAGACCAAGGAAGGCATACTTCCAGGATGAGAGAAACTTAATGGGATATAAAGACTACAAGGAAGTGAAGAGAGCAGCAGGATTGAGAGGAAAATGGTTGCACCGACAAGGCTTAGTCTTTACTGTGTGATGATGATGATGACAACCTACTTAAGGTTAATGTCCCGTTATTTGCCCACGCCCAACTGATGCTAGAGATTTCATGAAAAGGGAGTTGGGAATTTTCGTAACAGGAGTTCTTTAAGCTGTCGGAAACTAACGACACGAATTTTGTATTTAAAAAATCTCAAATGCTCCAACCTCATTTGAGATCGATAATAATAATAATAATAATAATAATAATAATAATAATAATAATAATAATAATAATAATAATAATAGAGGAGGGAAAAACAGTGAAATAATGAAGAACTATTGGAAAGAAAAAAGAAAGCAGGAAACAAACGGAAATGGATGCAGAGGCTTTTTTACGTGGTCTTAAGATGGTGAAAATCACGAAAAGAAATAACAATAATAATAATAATAATAATAATAATAATAATAATAATAATAATAATAATAATAAAAATAATATTTTTGAGAGCCTCCGTGGCTCAGGCGGCACCGCGCCGGCCTCTCACCGCTGGTTTCTGTGGTTCAAATTCCGGTCACTCCATGTGAGATTTGTGCTGGACAAAGCGGTTTTCCCCTGTCGTATTTCATTCCTGCAACACTCTCCAATATCATTTCATTTCATCTGTCATTCATTAATCATTGCCCCAGAGGAGTGCGACAGGTTTCGGTAGCCGGCACAATTCCTATCCTCGCCGCTAGATGGGGGATTCATTGATTCCATTCCTGATCCGGTCGAATGACTGGAAACAGGCTGTGGATTTTCATTTTTAATAATTTTTCTTTGTTTCTTTCTTTCTTTCTTTCTTTCTTTCTTTCTTCTTTCATTCTCAATACGTTTACCCTCCAGGGTTGGTTTTTCCCTCGGACTCAGCGAGGGATCCCACCTCTACCACCGAGCTCGATAGCTGCAGTCGCTTAAGTGCGGCCAGTATCCAGTAATCGGGAGATAGTGGGTTCGAGCCCCACTGTCGGCAGCCCTGAAGATGGTTTTCCGTGGTTTCCCATTTTCACGCCAGGCAAATGCCGGGGCTGAACCTTAATTAAGACCACGGCCGCTTCCTTCCAAGTCCTAGGTCTTTCCTATCTCATCGTCGCCGTAAGACATATCCGTGTCGATGCGACGTACAGCAAATAGCAAAAAAAAAAAAAAAAAAAAAAAAAAAGAAAAAGAAAAAAACCCTCTACCACCTCAACGACAGTGTCCTGGAGCGTGAGACTTTGGGTCAGCGGATAAAACTGGGGAGGAGAACCAGTACCTCATCCAGGCGACTCACCTGCTATGCTGAACAGGGGCCCTTGTGGGGGGATGGGAAGATTGGAACGGATAGACAAGGAAGGGGCAAGGAAGCGGCGTGGCCTGAAGTTAGGTACCATCCCAGCATTTGCCTGGAGGAGAAGTGGGAGACCACGGAAAACCACTTCGAGTATCGCTGAGGTGGAAATCGAATTCCCTCTACTCAGTTTATCTCCCGACGCTGAGTGGACACCTTTCCAGCCCTCGTACCAATTTTCAAATTTCGTGACAGAGCCAGGAATCGAACCCGAGCCTCTGGGGGTGGCAGCTAATCACACTGACCACTACACCACCGAGGTCAACAAATAATAATAATAATAATAATAATAATAATAATAATAATAATAATAATAATAATAATAATAATAATAATAATAATAATAATAATAATAATAATAATGAAAACGAAAATCTACAATCTGTTTTCCTTTCATTGACCGGGTCAGGAATGGAATGAATGAATCAGATAGGCTATTAATACGATGGGGTCGCCACTCCCAAAGTGATTTAGCAATGACTGATAGATGCTATGAATGAGAATGGAGAGTGTTGCTGGAATGAACGATGACAGGGAAAACCGGAGTACAAGGAGAAAAACCTGTCCCACCTCCGCTTTGTCCAGCACAAATCTCACATGGAGTGACCGGGATTTGAACCACGGTATCCAGCGGTGAGAGGCCGACGCGCTGCCGTCTGAGCCACGGAGACTACAATAATAATAATAATAATAATAATAATAATAATAATAATAATAATAATAATAATAATAATAATAATAATAATAATAATAATAATAAAACCTCCTCTACACAGGTGGGGTCATGGGTACGAACTATGTCACACATGTTAATCTGGCTCAGTTTTACGGCCGGATGGTTTTCCTGACGCCAGCCCTAAGTGGAGGGACGTATTTACTATTGCGCGTCTCTGTGGTGGTTAGTAATGCGATGTATTGTTTTAATGTAAATAGGAATTTGTTGGGACAAACACAAACACCCATTTTCCGAGCTGTAAGGATTAACTGTACAGAGCCTAGAGTTAAAATTACCGAGCTCGATAGCTGCAGTCACTTAAGTGCAGCCACTATCCAGTATTCGGGAGACAGTAGGTTCGAACCCCACTGTCGGCAGCCCTGAAAATGGTTTTCCGTGGTTTCCCATTTTCAACCAGGCAAATGCTGGGGCTGTACCTTAATTAAGGCCACGGTCGCTTCCCACTCCTAGCCCTTCCCCGTCCCATCGTCGCCATAAGACCTATCTGTGTCGGTGCGACGTAAAGCAACTAGCAAAAAAAAAAAAAAAAAAAAAAAAGAGAGAGAGAGTTAAAATTTCCGGCCCAGTTGGGAATTTCACCCGAAGACCTCTGAACCGAAGGCCAGTATGCTAATCATTCAACTAAGGAGCCAAGCAATAATAATAATAATAATAATAATAATAATAATAATAATAATAATAATAATAATAATATGTTTAAGTGAACCTGCATGAAAGAATCCATATTGTTAATTACATAAATTATAAATGATACAAATTACAATTCATGAACGCAGGGGCATGATAGCCGAGTGGCAATGTTGGTGGCTTCTCACTAAGATTGCTACGGTTCATAATCGAGCTAATGACTAAGAGGTTTCTCAAATGAAAACTAACGTCCCTGTGGTTCGGATTCTACGTAATTTGGGTTAGTGTAGTTATGATAACGATACCAAGATTCACGTAAAACTACAAGATGACATGCTTTTGTATTGTTGATAACAATGTGTACTGTAATTTAATTCCTAAGCTGCAGTTGAATTTTCGTATGCACTCCTCCGAGGGATTAAGGTTTGAGTATTAAAATATCAAGAGAATTTATGTCGACAATTAATAAAAGTGTTATTGGCTGTACGTCCCACTAACTACTTTTACGGTTTTCGGAGACGCCGAGGTGCCAGAATTTACTCCCGCAGTAGTTCTTTCACGTGCCATTAAGTCTGACGTATATAAGCGTCTTCAAATACCGCCGGACTGAGCCAGGATCGAACCTGCCAAGATCGGTTCAGAAGGCCAGCGTCTCAACCGTCTGGGCCACTTAGTACGGTATGTTGACAATTGGCCTACCGTGAAAATTTCATGGCGGAATGAGTTCTTGGTTCATGATACTTATAGGAGTTTACACGGATCATCTACGAAAAGATAATTATGTACAAAGTGGCAGGGAAGAGATTCGGTTAGGTGGAAATGTAGTAAACAGTTCGGCCTATGCCGACGACTTTGTCTTAATGACAGACTGTGTTGAAAGCCTGCTATCTAATATATTGAAGGTTGAAAATGGATGCAGTGAGTATGATATACAAGTTAACGGTTCCAAGACTAAAGTAATGTCAGTACGGAAGACTAAGGGAATTGAATGTGAGGTCGCAAATACACAACTGGAACAGGTAGACCATTTCAAGTGTTCAGGATGTGTGATCTCCCAAAATGGTAGCATTGTAGATATTTCGATCAACAGTGTTCTATAAGAAAGAAGTCATCACTCGGACGAAACTATATTTACAGTCTGTGTTCAGACCAACTTTGATTTACGAGAATGAAAACTGGGTTGACTCAGGATATCTTATTCATAAGTTAGAAGTAACTGACATGAAAGCAGTGAGAATAACCAAACCAAACCAAACCCCATGGGACAACAGCCCTTGAAGGGCCTTGGCCTATCAAGCGACCGCTGCTCAGCCTGATGGCCTGCAGATTACGAGGTGTCGTGTGGTCAGTACGACGAATCCTCTCGGCCGTTATTCTTGGCTTTCTAGACCGGGGTCGCTATCTCACCGTCAGATAGCTCCTCAATTCTAATCACGTAGGCTGAGTGGACCTCGAACCAGCCCTCAGGTCCAGGTAAAAATCCCTGACCTGGCCGGGAATCGAACCCAGGGCCTCCGGGTAAGAGGTAGGCACGCTACCCCTACACCACGGGGCCGGCAGTGAGAATTACTGCTGGTACAAATAGATGGGAACAATGGCAGGAATGTACTCGGAAAGAGGATATAAAGGCTAAATTAGGATTTAACTCGATGAATAAAGCGGTTTTGCGGTAGGGTCATAGTGAGGCGTATGGAGGATGATAGTTCACCTAAGAAAATAATGGACTTTGTTATGGAGAGTAAGAGAAGTAGAGGGATACCAAGACGACGATGGTTAGACTTAGTTTTTAATTATTTAAACATAAGAGGTACAGAAGTAAACGAGGCCAAGGAGCTAATTACAAATAGCGAATTATCCGTTTACTAAATTCAAAGAGGCTTGCAAACTGAACGCTGAAAAGCATAAAATAAATTGTTGAAGATGTATGTATGTATTTATTAAGTTACATTGCTTTGGATCATTAGAGAAACCTTGTGCCGAAACTTTCCGACATCCTCATCTTCTCACCACCATACCTTCTATTGAGCGTAAGTTACGCCTCGTAAAACGACAAGTTTACTTCCTCTGGTGCTTGGACAGGGAAAAATGAACTGTGTATAGCACACGCAGAACGTTAACTATACCGTTCTGTTGTCACTCGTGTAACAACATCGAAATGTTCTATTCCAGTAGGACATTATTCTCCGTCCACATTCCAGTCTTATAACTCCTCGTGCTTTCCAAGGTGCTATTCAAATCTCCTGAGAGCTAGGTCCTGTTGATAAAGTGTGAGATGGCTTGAAAATCGTCTGGTTCGGTCACAGTCACTGACAACAACCCTTGCCAGATACGCCATCAGGTGGAATATGAATGGAAGTGATCGTTTCTATGCTACAGTTGAGGTCGAGAATTTCCTATTGATCACATATAAAACCTTTCCAAGTACATATTTTCAAAGAGCTTCCACGAGTTATGTGGGTGGTATTGATCCAGATTTCAAAACCTACATCCTCTTAAACTTTTTCCGAATAGAGAAGCAGATACAAACTGAAAGATGCTTCGTCGTTCATGTAACTTACCGGAACTCTCACAATGTATATACTCTGGCCTTAACTGTTTACATGCACGATGCTCATATCAAGACAGGATGACGGAGAGGTTCAGAAAAAATATACAACCATTTTTGTTTAATTTTTCAAGAGTTGTAAATTATATTTGCTCATAAATAAATAACAATTTAAGTGGTTACGATGATATTTACTAAGGCAATACATAAATAAAAAATAATCGTTACGCCCCTCTTTCAACGACAACGCAAGCATTTTTTTAAGCTGCGACATTTTGAAATAAAAATCGCACTCTGTATTCGGATATTTTTTCATCGCCACGTTCCACGTTTATGCGGGTTTGGTCTAGTATTCAGGCTCAATAAACGGCTTGTTCTGTGGTTAAAGATCGAATGGTCTTCCTACCACCACACACTGGTCATAATGAAATCACTCAGTCGAATAGCTGGACTACTGCACCAGGAAAAATAAATAAATAAATAAATAAATAAATAAATAAATAAATAAATAAATAAATAAATAAATAAATAAATAAATAAATAAATAAATAAATAAATAAATAAATAAATAAATAAATAAATAAATAACCACTATCTACTGTTACGATTCTCAGAGACGCCAAGGTACCGGAATTTCGTCCCTCACGAGTTATTTTAAGTATTGTTAAATCTACCGACATGTAGCTGACTATTTTAAGCATCTTCAAATATCAACGACAGAGCTAGAATCGATCTCGTGCTCAGAAAACCAGCTCTCTCCCATCTGACGCACTCAACCTAGTTGGCAAGTGAAGACTTGTCCGACTCCCTAGCTGAATGGTGAACGTACTGCCCTTGGTTCAGATGTCTCGGGTTCAATTCCCGTACACTTAATTCTTCTGGTTCGGGGACTGGCTGTGTGTGTTCGTCTCAATGCACTTCTCTTCATTTACTTAAAACATATCACACTACCAAGCACTAAAGAAACACATCCCTCCACATCGGTTGGCGTCAGGAGGGACAGCTTGCTATAAAACATGGCCAAATGTTGTCCCTAACAAATCTTGAAAAAAGAAGAAGAGTGATAGGGGAAGGGGAAATGTTCTCAATCACACAAAAGGAGCTATTTCTTTTTCTGATGATATGCATATTTCAGTTGTACCTCCACTGTTCTCAGGTTCCGGCCATATTGTGGACGAATCTGCGTTCTGTGCGATGCTCGACGAGAATGTCCCGGCGCACTATCCAGTGTATGAGTTGAGTTTCGGTGTCTTCTTCCTGATACCCATGTTGGTAATGGTCGTCCTGTACGTGCGCATGGGGCTTACCATCTGCAGGCCGCAAGAAAGAGTAGCAGGATCCATACATCGCAAAATAAAACAGAACCAGTCCAGGAAGTCCATAGTGCGCATGTTGGGTGAGTACATCGCAAAGGCCTAAAGAAATTTACGTTTATTGAACAGAAATGCTTAACCTATCTTCAAAAAGTAAAGTTAAAATAGATGGAGATATCTCTCTGTGTCTTCTTTTGTGTGCATGTGTGGGAAAGATAATGCTATTGGTTATATGTCCCAGTAACTACGCTTGCAGTTTTCGGAGAAGGTGATAAGTCAAAATTTTGCCTCGCAGGATTTCTTTCACACGCCAGTAAATGCAGCGATTGGTGTCTGTCGTATGTTTATGAGATTGAAGTCAGACAGGTATCTTGTATCGATGCGATATCCGTACTGAAGTGTTCATTTGTATTTAATTATGACTGAAATGGAAGGAAAGGCAATCATGGGCTATAGGTTAAAGTTTTAGGTAATAACACGGCATACTTGAGTTACATCGTGGAGAGTGGTGGGGGCTGGACGGAGTGGGAGGGAGTGGATGAACAAAAGAATTTTTTTTGCTAGTTGCTTTACGTCACACCGACACAGATAGGTCTTATGGCGACGATGGGACAGGAAACGGCTAGGAGTGGGAAGGAAGCGGCCGTGGCCTTAATTAAGGTACAGCCCCAGCATTTGCCTGGTGTGAAAATGGGAAACCACGGAAAACCATTTTCAGGGCTTCCGACAGCGGGGTTCGAACCTACTATCTCCCGAATACTGGATACTGGCCGCACTTAAGCGACTGCAGCTATCGAGCTCGGTGAACAAAAGAAAGCCACTTCCATCATTATCATCATCATCATCAGTGTTCTACACATTTGCAGGTCCAGTGTGCTGTCTTCTTCCATTCTTTTCTATCGTGATCTTTCCTTTCAATGTTCTCGTAGTTTCTTTCTATAATATCGTCCACGAACTATGTCCTCTATCACAACTCGCGTCTTCTTTCCTTTGGTTACTGTGCGTGTTTGAAAATTTCCGAACGGATGTTTTGTTTGATAGACATATTGCCACCGCTCCTCTGACTACCATATTTTTAAACTGGTTAAGAGCTGCACTGTGGTGTAGAGATTAGTGTGATTAGCTGGCATTCCCGGAGACCCGGGTTCGATTCCCGGCTCTACCATGAAATTTGAAAAGTGGTACGAGGGCTGGAGCAGGGTCCACTCAGCCTCGGGATGTCAACTGAGTAGAGGGGTTTCGATTCCCTCCTCAGCCATCCTCGAAGTGGTTTTCCGTGGTTTCCCCCTTCTCCTCCAAAATGCCGGGATGGTACCTAACTTAAGGCCACGGCCGCTCCATTTCTCATTCCTTGTCTACCCCTTCCAATCTTCCCATTCTCCACAAGGCCCCTGTTCAGTACAGCAGGTAAGGCTGCCCCTGGATGAGGTAATGTTCCTCCTCCCCAGTTGTATCCGAAGACCTAAAGTCTCACGCTCCAGACACTGCACTTGAGGCGGTAGAGATAGGATCCCCCGCCGAGTCCTAGGGAAAACTAACCCTGGAGTTTAAAGTGATTAAAAAAGAAAGAAAAAGAAAGAAAGAAAGAAAGAAGAAAGAAAGCGCTGCCAACTGTAAATAATACTGTATTTCATTCTGTAAGGTCATCAGCCCAAAAGCTGGTTGGGTCCTCAAATAACACCATCAAAGGCTGTGCAGTTACAGGGAAACCGCAAAAACCAATGGCAGAACCCAAATGAGGCGTACTAGGCAAGACGAGGAGTGAGGTAGTTTGCCATTGCTTTCCGCACTGGACCAGAGTGTGCTACTGCAGCACGAATGATCCTACGAGCAACACCTTTCATAACACTCAGACACAAGTTGTGCTCCAAATGTCATTACTCAGCACCACCCAATATCCCAGCAGCTTCCATATTGTTACAGCCATGGATGAGACTGGGACTTCGGTGGAAGCTACACTTTGCTCTGGCCTGTGCCAAGAGACGGATACAAAAATAAAGCATCCATCAAGAAATGGCAACAGGCAACAATACTGTATATAAACGAAATGTATTAGCATTTCTTTCCGCCAAAATGGCTAATCTCATTTCTTCTATACTCCTTATTCAGTTAGTACTTCTCATCAATAACTATCCCTACATATTTCATATTTCATCTTCCAAGTATCCTGGTCTAAAGGTCAAAATGGTGTTCACTAAAGCTAATAAGGGCAACTGTCGAATATGAGAAACAAGACTGATCATGAGAGTCGAAAAAAGTCGTCAACTTTACTGCCTTTTTTTTTTTTTGCTAGTTGCTTTACGTCGCACCGACACAGATAGGTCTTATGGCGACGATGGGATAGGAAAGGCCTAGGAGTTGGAAGGAAGCGGCCGTGGCCTTAATTAAGGTACAGCCCCAGCATTTTCCTGGTGTGAAAATGGGAAACCACGGAAAACCATTTTCAGGGCTGCCGACAGTGGGGTTCGAACCTACTATCTCCCGAATACTGGATACTGGCCGCACTTAAGCGACTGCAGCTATCGAGCTCTATTTTACTGACATCTACACGTCATCTCTATGAGCAACAGTCGCCTTGGCAGTTCATTTTAGTTTTATAAACTAGACCTCTCCGATATTGGGATAATGTGATATGGAACATCATTTCAGATTTAGGCGATAACCGTACATTAAACTTTTTGACGTCATTCACAATTAATGGTGATTGGAAGCGTTACAGATGAAATGTTTCAATGTTGGTGCATGACAATCGATGCGCCCACTTCTCCACAGTTCCTGAGGATGTGCGATATGGCAGGGTGAGTACTGTCAGAAGAAAGAGCACAAAAGCTTTAGGGAATATTTAAAAAAAATCTTAAAATTGTAGCAATATTTATGAATGGGTCTGTGGTCGATTTTCAAAATTAAACTTTCTACTATTTGTCACCTTTTTACAATTTTACATGTTTGACTTCTTGGTTTGAACAAGGTTGTTGTAATATGCTTGTTACGATAATCGAGAATATTGAGAAGGGTTGTAGGGTTTTGACAACCTAAAAGAGTATGTGCTCTTTCTGACGTGTTTTTTTTTTTTTTGCTAGGGGCTTTACGTCGCGCCGACACAGATAGGTCTTATGGCGACGATGGGATAGGAAAGGCCTAGGAGTTGGAAGGAAGCGGCCGTGGCCTTAATTAAGGTACAGCCCCAGCATTTTCCTGGTGTGAAAATGGGAAACCACGGAAAACCATTTTCAGGGCTGCCGATAGTGGGATTCGAACCTACTATCTCCCGGATGCAAGCTCACAGCTGCGCGCCTCTACGCGCACGGCCAACTCGCCCGGTTTTTTCTGACGTGTAGCCGATGTGCGAGCTATTTATGTTTGTCACAGTTTTTCATAAAAGCTTAATTGTAATTAATTTGAATGAACACGCCAACTGAACACGCCATAAAAGTAAAGAGGGCCAAATATTAAACATTTTGTAAAAGGTTCAAAAATAAAAATTGATGCAAGAATGAAAGTTAAAATGTTGGGAAGATCATTTAATTCTTTATAATTTCGTCTCGTTCGTTTGTGCCAAATCATGCAAGCACCCACGAAACATGTATGCTTGTTGGATAATCAGCCGGAAGGCTGGTTTGATCTTACACAGCTCCGCCAATAGCTGTCATAGATAGCCTAGGTGTCACTGAAAAGGTATACTAGGGAAATGAGGAGTGAGGTAGTTTCCCGTTGCTTTCCTCACCGGGTCGGAAGTTGCTGTTACATATCAGTCTGTCTGCCAAGCCGACTAAAATGCATGCACCAACCGGACCCATGAGCGATATTTTCACACCATTCATAACAGGGACTGGCTGCATAACGAATGGTATAACTTTCATATTGTCAAAGCCAAGATGTGACTGAGACAGATCAATGAAAGTAACAAATTTATTCTATCGCATACCAGAAAGCATAGTCCACTATAAACACTACTTCTCACCAGCAAAGGCATCCAAGAAACATATTTTCTGTTTAAAGAAAGGCTGGAACACACTGCTGCCAGTTTTTCTCTGATTCTGGTGCATCTTACATCATCAAAACAGCGGCTGCTAAATGGTTGGGGCACAGACTGTCAGGCTGCGACATTCAAACGTTTCATTGCAAAGTTTTGTGTCTGCGTTAAAGGTCGATCACAGCATCGAACTTAACGTTCAGTCATCTCATGAACCTGAAGCTATACCACTCCCCAACATATCGTCGGTGCCAGGACAAAACCTCCTATGTATTAATATTTTTGGAGATATACTGACCCGCAGCACATACATTATGAAGAGCGAGAATGCCTTGACAATGTTCTCACAATATTTCACCTTAGATGACAGAACCTTACAGCCCAAAGTTCTAAGCTAAAATATTTCACATAGGAGGTTTTGTCCCGGCAGCGACGATATGTTAAAATTGCGAAGATGAAGTGGTTGAATGATTCTTGTCATGTTAAATCATACATTTCTGCGTCTGATTGGAATCTTCTTATAACGAGGAATATCCTCCTGTGTTTCAGCTGCTGTGGTCGTCGCGTTCTTCCTGTGCTGGGCTCCATTCCACATCCAGCGGCTACTATACCTCTACGGCCAAGACTCGCCAAATTTCGCGGAGATCAACGAGTGGATGTTCTACATCACAGGATGTTTCTACTACCTATCAGCAACAGTTAATCCCATCCTGTACAACGTGATGTCGGCCAAGTACAGGAACGCCTTCTTCAAGACACTGTGCTGCCATTCGCAGAAAGAATCACCTCGTGACTCGTCAAACTTTCATGAATCTTCCATCAGCTACACTAGTTCTGTGTACAGGCACAGACGATGTTCCAGTAGAGTCTACTCGGTATACAAACAAAACTTGTCTCTGAAAGTTATTCAAGAACCGGATGAAGGCAATAAATCCGATCAGGACAACCATTCTTAAAGGATTACAGTATGGCGGAACTGGGTAATATGTGCCCGCAAATGACTTCCGAATTTTCTTATTTCTGACAAGAAATGACTTCAGAGAATTGGATTGCCTGCAGTTTGTACTTGAACCCAGGTACTCCCGGTTCTCCCGGATTGGATGGCCACATTCCCTTGAAATATCCATGCTCAAAAGCGCTACATTTTCAACTACAGGTAGCCCGGCGAGATAGATGTACAGCCAGCGTACAGTAGAACCGATTATCCGAGGTAATTTAGGCCTTTGGCCTTTGTTACCTCGAATAACTCAATATTCCGGTATGTATAGGTAGCACATACCAGGCTAACATGGCATATTAGCTTAGATGGTCCCTTGATAGATCCCCCCGCCCCCTCCTTTGACAGTATACCACGGTTTCGAATTCTAGCTTAAACGAAGAGTTTAGTTCCGTTCTCGTGATTGACACAGAGTTCATTCTCTACCTTAAGGTTCACCGAATCACTCAGACACGGATGCGTTGTTTTATCTGGAAAGCGTCCGACTTCATGGCTAAATGGTTAGCGTACTGGCTTTTGGTTCAAGGGGTCACGGGTTCGATTCCCGTCTGGGTGGAGGATTTTAACCTTCATTGGTTATTTTTAGGCTCGATGAATGTGTGTATGTGTGTCTTCTCTTTCAACTTTAGAATCCGTTTGATCCCTCCTGGAAGATGCGTAAGTTCAGTCGCCTAGAGGCGTCAGTTTGAAAGACCTTCACCATGCCTTTCTGGAGACCATACACCATTATTATATAAGAAATTGTGATACCGATCATAGGAACAGAGAGGGATTGTCAAATATTACCACAGGAACGTCACTCTATTTAAATGCTTAATCATTTAAAACTCTGGTCATCGTTGTGAAGTTGTAGATAGTAATAATATTTTCTTTACGTCCCGCTAACTACTTTTACGGTTTACGGAGACAAGGTGTAGATAGTTAGGTAAACGTGTAAATGAACCATATCTTCATTTGCCACTCAGAAAACAACGGAACATATCAGTTATGTTTACAACTTATATGCAGTCTATTGGATGTTAGTTCATTACACCATTTGTTGTGCACAATCAAATAAAACTGCACCATTTCTTATTGGTGTCCGACTCGTTGGCTGAATGTTCAGCGTACTGGCCTTCGGCTCAGAGGGTCCCGGGTTCGATTCCCGGCCGGGTCGGGGATTTTAACCTTCATTGGTTAATTCCAATGGCCCGGGGGCTGGGTGTTTTTGCTGTCCCCAACATCCCTGCAACTCACACACCACATATAACACTATCCTGCTCCACAATAACACGCAGTTACCTACACATGGCAGACGCCGCCCACCCTCATCGGAGGGTCTGCCTTACAAGGGCTGCACTCGGCTAGAAATAGCCACACGAAATTATAATTATTATTTCTTCTTGGAATAATACGGTTCTAATAGCAATTTTTTTGCTAGGGGCTTTACGTCGCACCGACACAGATAGGTCTTATGGCGACGATAAGATAGGAAAGGCTTAGGAGTTGGAAGGAAGCGGCCGTGGCCTTAATTAAGGTACAGCCCCAGAATTTGCCTGGTGTGAAAATGGGAAACAACGGAAAACCATTTTCAGGGCTGCCGATAGTGGGATTCGAACCTACTATCTCTCGGATGCAAGCTCACAGCCGCGCGCCTCTACGCGCACGGCCAACTCGCCCGGTCTAATAGCAATTAGTGATGGGATATTTGATTCAATTTACTGAATCGATTCATTGGATTCTGTTCACGTTACTGATTCGATACAGGGGTTCGAGTCACGACACATTAGAGTCAGCATTCCTGTTGCATTTCCATCACATCACTAATTTACTTCCGTATTAAGCTACAGTACAAAATTTACGTACCGATTAATAATAATAACAATAATGATAACAACAAAAACAACTGACATAACTCAAATTTTATACATGAACTTGTGGTTTTCCACAGTTCTCTAGAAGTCACAACTCTACTACACTGGCAGAAAATAATATCCAGACACCATGAAATAAGGAATGTAGAATACGGAAATTTTAGCAATATCTTTCTCGATGTAACATATTTAATTGATTAAATGTATAAGGCTTAATATTCACGCGAGAAAAGCCATCGCAAATATGCCATGCTGGTCCATTAATAACCAGTGTAATCGCCTGACCATTGAATGTAGACATGTAAACGCGCATGCATTGTGCCGTACAGGTGTCGGATGTCAGCTTCTGCGATGGAGTTTCATGCTTGTCGCACTTGGTCGGTCAATACAGGGACGGTTAATGCCGGTTGTGGATGACACTGGAGTTCCCGTCCAATGGATGTCCCATACGTGCTCACAGATCGGGGAATCGAGCAAGCCAAGACAACATATCGACACTCTGTGCAGCACGTACAGTTACAACAGCGGCATGGGGGCATTGTCCTGTTGGAAAACACCCCCGGGAATGCTGTTCATGAACGACAGCACAGCAGGTTGAATCACCAGACGGACGTATACATCTGCAGTCAGGGTGAGTGGGATAACCACGAGAGTGCTCCTGCTGTCATAGGAAATTGCTCCCCAGACCAGAACTCCCAGTGTAGGTTCAGTGTGTCGACGCCGCAGACAGGTGGAATGCAGGCGCTCACCCGGCCTCCTTCTTACTAACACATGGCGAACACTGGCACCAAGGCAGAACCGGGCGTCAAATCAAAAGACCTGCATCCGGCGAGCCGAACTTGTCCTCGGACACTCCCGGCACTAAAAGCCATACATCATTTCCATTTCAGTGAATGCAAGTGGGTATTAGTTTCAAATGAGCTGCGAGCGAGAGTCCGTTATAGCGTACGATTCATTCAGTGTGCCATAGCTCTGTATGTCTCGCTGCAGCGGAAGTCCGGTTCCCCGCCAGTGCCCAGTGTACCGGCAACGAGCCGTGTGTGTGTAGTGTCTCACTGATCCGTGAATGCGCCACTCAGCACTGTCTGCTGCGAGTCAGCTGAATCTTGTGCCGTGAGTTCGCCGTTCCTGTGAATCGATTCACACAGACACTTGAATGAATCGATGCACTGCTTCGAATCATACACTCAGTAGCCAACACTAATGGCAATACCCTTTAACTGGTTTTAGAAAAATAGTGTGCTTTCACGTCAACAATGGTATCGTTTGTTAGGTTTCAGGAATTGTGTTGAAATAAAAAAATGAAATGGCGTATGGCTTTTAGTGCCGGGAGTGTACGAGGACATGTTCGGCTCCCCAGATGCAGGTGTTTTGATTTGACTCCCGTAGGGGGCCTGCGCGTCATGATGAGGATGAAATGATGATGAAAGCGACACTTACACCCAGCCCCCATGTCAGGGAAATTAACCAATGATGGTTAAAATTCCAGACCTTGCCGGAAATCGAACCTAGGACCCCTGCGACCAAAGTCCAACACGCTAACCATTTAGCCACGGAGCCGGACTGTGTTGAAATGATGATTGGTGTCTAGTCTTATTGGCACCAACATCTTACGTCTCCGCATCAGTTTGGTCAGAAAAGAGACGAATTTCGTCTGGGAATATCGAGGTTCATGAATTCTATAGCAATGAGACAGAAAAATGAAGGACAGTGGTATATCATTCTTGTACTGCCAATGGTTGGTGATGACGTTATGTCGGTGATAAAAGTTGTTGCGTTTTTACTAGGCTTATTAAAAACGGAACTTCGAAAATAACACTTTCGGGACTTACCTGCAGTCTACTTAGCTTTGTCTCCTTCGAAGTTTACACTAACGGAAACAGTTCTGGTGGGCAATTTGGTGAATCACGCGCAGTTCCACCAGCGATTTCATTTTGATTTCCTCAAGCGACGTTCTTTCAAGGCTAATTTCAGTTTTGAGAAATATAGAAAAGTCTATTGGGGCTAGACCAAATGAGTAGGAAACACTGTTAATTTTGTGTTCATCAAAAATTCTTTAATCGACGGCAATGCATGAACTGGCGGAGTTGTTTCTCCACAAGTTTAGAATTTTTCTCGTGACAGTTTCTATCAAAATTTTCAAAATGTTCAAATTTTCAAATTTTCAAAATTTTCAAATGTTCAAATATCAGCTGTTCATTATTTGACCTTAGAAGAGGCCGCCGTTGTCAACACTTTCAAGTTTGATTTCACCTGCTGCACTTTCTTCGGTGGTAATTGTGGTGTTGATGGTGGCGGTGATGATTGCTTTTTGAGGAAGTACAACTAGACAACCAACCTCTATTAACACTAATCGGAAGAAAAATGAAAGACGTCCGACGCTTCGAAAAATCAAGGTGTGGGAAAAAGAAAGGGAAGCGTCATGCAGGGCGTGAAAATGAAAGACTTCTATAAGCCTCGCAAACTTAATACCGTTGTAGTCGGAAGAATATAAGATTTGATCAAGGGCGGTCAAATAGGAAAGGTGAAAGTGGGGAGTCTGACACAATTGTGGAAGCAATGACAAACTCAGGTAGGAGACTGTAGTTGCCAACCCACGCTCCATAGCTGAGAGCTTCTGATTCCCCATTAGGTCACCTCTTTCCGCAAGCTGCGGGTACCACGGATGTATTCTACCGCCGCCACCCACACGGTATGGTTTCTTCGGTCTCGGTGAACTTTTTGCACACAACCGTGATGATTTAATTTCTCCAATTTGAATAAGAAGCAAATATTGATACGCTGCTCATGAGACATCTCTATAATCATAACATGTACTCAACACACACGCTGACAACTGACAACTGACAGTTTTTTCGGAAGTGTGCGTCAAATGGACTGTTACTACGTCACTACGTAGTGCAACATCGCAAAACACGAAGACTTCACATTTGAGTGATACTTTCGTAGTTTTGTTATTTATTGAAGAGGCCTTGTAAGTGCACTGGGTTCGTTAATCATTAACCAGTCGTTCGTATCTACCTGTTGAGAAAACACACCAATGAGACGAGAAACAATTAAACGCTGTGTTATTTAACACATCCCCATTTCATCTACAGATATCGCATTTTCGAAAGTCACTGTCTCTATTTGGCATGGGGAGTTGCAACACCACAAAGAAATCGTTCTTTTCTATTAATCATTTTCATCCATTAAACTATTCATACCTGAATTTCGAAAATATGATAAAAGAAATCATCATTTTCGTAAAAAAAACTTAATTAATTGAGGAAAGATGCTGTTGTTGACTCTGAGCCCAAACATCGATGACATCGAACATCGTCTCAAAATTATCTCTGACATTTATAATAAATTATTTGTCTTGCAAACCGAAAGTTAACCGATATATTCCGGACGTTTTATACGTTGCAAAAAACTTACCAGAAATTTACAAAATCATAGTAAATTTGCGGCACTCAGAACACAGTCAGTTGGTCCGCAATGAGTGGAAAAGTTTTAACATCGAAGCTCGTAAGGAATACCACTTTGCTGCAGAAGGCGGAGTATTGTTGAAAATAATAATGTTGCTACTCTGAAGGAGTTAGAATTGTGGAGCATTCCAGAGACAGTTCTTCTATCAACATGGTCGTTGTAACCCACTATAATGGAGAGATCCAGGTTAAATCCTTTCCCACACAAAGATTCCAGATAAATACATCCTCATTGATACTGCATGTATACAAACTATAATATCTCAAAGCTGATTATCTGCGCAAATGGTCATGATTCACAAATTTCTTGATACCTTGGTTTACCTAAGTTCTTCTTCAACCTACCGATCTTAAAGATCAGATATATTATTTTCACGCTTGTTCTTATTCTTAATATTATCAATACATTCCGTGATCAATAATTACTCAGAAGGTTAAAAACATCGAGACACTCTAAATGGCAGCATATCAATGTTTTCGCCCTAGTAAGAGAAAGTTGATGTCTGAAATGGCCAAATACGAATGTGCTAGATTTATTTATTTATCGTATGGAAAATACACAAAAGAAAAAGAACATATACAGATAAGAATTATGGTAGCATTTACAAACAGATATCCAGTTGTTTTAGCCAGTCTAAGAAGGGAGGTGTGTAGCATTGATGACATCTCGGGCTATGTATTATAAGAAGACGCTACATAAAGGGGCTTTTCAGTCTCAGTAGCATGTAAATCATGATCAATAAATTCAATTCAATTCAATTCAATTCAATCATACTTCCTCAGAGGGCACTCCTTAACAATGTGCTCCACTGACTGGAAAGAGCTCCGCAGTCACAGACAGGGGACTCTCGAAGTCCCCACTTATGTAGCATGGCATTACATCTAGCATGGCCTGTACTAGATATATTCCTCCAACAACTGACCTCGCAACTGGCTTCCTTTTAGATTTACGGGACCCCATGTTTCGAAAAAGTCGTTGGCAAAACGATTTGGCGACACGGATGGTATCGATTTGAAATACGTAAAACTACAGTCGAACCTCGATATCTCGAACCTCCATTATTCGAATTTTCACTGTCTCGAAGTAACTTAAATTTTCCGGCCGTTTGTACCATTCTTCACGTGTATTTATTTCTCTGTTACTCGAAATCCGATTACATGAATTTATCGATTTCTCGAAGCAAACATTTCCTCCCTTGAAGCAAAAAACACTCTGTAACTCGAATTTTGTGCAACATTAACTGTGCAAAACGGCATTTGTGGTTTGTGAGGAACAGTTACCGCCTCTGTGGTGTAGTGATTAGCGTGATTAGCTGCCACCCCTGGAGGTCCGGGTTCGATTCCCGGCTCTGCCACAAAATTTGAAAAGTGGTATGAGGGCTGGAACGGGGTCCACTCAGCCTCGGGAGGTCAACTGAGTAGAGGTGGGTTCTATTCCCACCTCAGCCATCCTGGAAGTGGTTTTCCGTGGTTTCCCACTTCTCCTCCAGGCAAATGCCGGGATGGTACCTCACTTAAGGCCACGGCCGCTTCCTTACCTACCCCATCCAATCTTCCCATCCCTCCACAAGGCTCCTGTTCAGCATAGCAGATGAGGCCGCCTGGGCGAGGTACTGGTCATTCTCCCCAGTTGTATTCGCCGACCCAAAGACTGAAACTCCAGGACACTGCCCTTGAGGGGGTAGAGGTGGGATCCCTCGCTGAGTCCGAGGGAAAAACTGACCCTGGAGGGTAAACAGATCAAGAAGAAGAAGAAGAAGAAGAAGAAGAAGAAGAAAGAGGACCGGGCGAGTTGGCCGTGCGCGTAGAGGCGCGCGGCTGTGAGCTTGCATCCGGGAGATAGTAGGTTCGAATCCCACTATCGGCAGCCCTGAAGTTGGTTTTCCATGGTTTCCCATTTTCACACCAGGCAAATGCTGGGGCTGTACCTTAATTAAGGCCACGGCCGCTTCCTTCCAACTCCTAGGCCTTTCCCATCCCATCGTCGCCATAAGACCTATCTGTGTCGGTGCGACGTAAAGCCCCTAGAAAAAAAAAAGAAAGAGGAACAGTTAACAAATAAAGAATGATTTACAGTTTTGCTGGGAGCTAATATGACACGAACCGAAAAACTAAAACGTCTAATGATCGGAAAATCGGTGAAGCCTCGCTATTTCTCGGGTGTGATTTAATTACCGGTTACGTACGAAACCAATACCAGGAGTCGCGGATGATAAGCTTCATTTACGAATCTTGGCTGTGTGCTATTGACGAGAAGTTTCAACGTGAAGGGAGGGAATATTAACATTAACAAACAGAAGAGAGTATTTTTTTCGAAGGTGTTAACCGGGGTATGTTCCTTGCTTCACTATTGTATGTACTATTATATTCCATGCTTGCCTTACCTTTCATCTAAGTATAAAATACCTATCGATCGGTGGTTTGTCAGAGGCCTGCTATTCGGAGCAAGAGGCGCCCTCCCTAGTCAGACATCGAACTTCCTACAAAACTTGAAAGTTCCATTCTGCGAGTTAGAAAAAATAGTAATACAGATACTGAGGGACTCTCCGCAAATCATTCACTTCCATTTGTACCTGAGAACGTGATTGACATTTCTCCCCCACTAACTCCGGGAAAAAAGAAGATATCAGCTTCAACGATTAAATCTTCATTTCTTGATATTTTTAAACTCCATTGAAATTGAAACTGTATTCCGGATCCAAATGGTCACCCTCATTGGAGGACGGACGATTTATTTCTTTAATAAATCTCTCTCTCATCCTGTCTTCTAAAAAGTGACTATAATAAGGGTTATAATTCAAGTGATGCCGCAAAACCGACTTTGTTTGTACATTTTTAAATACTGTTAAATGTAATGTATTCAGTATTAGTCCGTAGATAAATATGATTCGATTATGTGTTATACATACTCAAAAATGGTATTCTCTATATCTCGAAACTTCGATAACTCGAAATAAAATTTAGCTCCCGAGGTGATTCGATATATCGAGGTTCCACTGTATTTTAACAGTAGAAAATGGTAAGTAAAGGACAGGAAGGGGTGGGAAATAAATTGAACTGGTACTCGATTTCAATGTGCTCACACCATGACTGTTTCAAAGAGAAACTAAAGGGGCTTCACTTGTCAGATAGTTTCTGCGTGAGAACATAGTACACGAAGCTGAGGTTCAGCGATATCTCTCCACCAAAATGATGTGAAAACGTCAAGAGTCGATGACTTTTTAATGATCATAGTTACGTTACTGTCACGAAAACAATGAAGAAAGCCTCAAACTAACTATAGATCAGAGATTAGTATCGAAATGTAATTTAACAAAGAGCGAGTTAGGAAATAATATATCTAATTTACTAATTTACTCTAGCTCGTCGGAGTAGATATTATCTCAAGGAAATGTGATCCTAGTTACAACGAGATGTTGAATTCCAGAGAAGGAACACTCAAGCACATAGAATTCAACAACCTCATAGGATTCGAACGTCTTCGTGCTACATCCGTACCTCGCTGACGGAGGTATTTTGTGTTTGTGGTTGTAAATACTCTCCAATAGAACGAATGACTATCAAGAATATTCAATTAAAATAATATTACCTTCATGTTGTGCAGTACAGATACGAACCTGTTCCAGATAAAATGTGCTCAAAATAGAACGTTATTTCAAAATGTCCATGTGTATTTGTGACTAATGTGATGACATCTATTCGATATTCATTCCAACTTACATGCAATAGTTTCTGTATGTACTTTTGAAATTAGCAAGAAATAAAATTATTTTGTGTATCAGTGTAATATATTATGCTTAAATTTGTTTTCCGTGACCACTGGTTTTTCGTTTCCTGTATATCCTTAATCGATGAGTTCTGGGGAAGAAGGGCTTTTGGACCAAAAGTTCATTTTGAGAAAACTGAGGTGAAATATTTTTATATGTGTAAGTCATATCGTCGTTCCGTGAACTAACTTCTGTTTTAATGAAATTTTTACGTAGGATACTAATGGTTCATTTATTTCACTATAATGAGAGGAGAGCCTCTCATAATCATTTCAAATGCAAGTTTTAATCGCAATCATTATCATTTATCATTATACAGAATATTTTTAAACACAATGTTGAGAAGAAAACAATCAAATTGTTTCCCAAATTGTCCACATGACCTCCTTCTACTTAATCAATGAATGCACCATGCAAATGAATTGAGAATGATAACCATTAACATATATTACCACATTTACAGATTTTTTCACCTTTTCAGCATTCCATTCACTCGACAAGTTTAGTTTGTCCTATCTTCCTTGGTCTTCCTTACTTCAGGATTCATATTACTCGAACTTCTACTCTTGATGTTACGTGTCCACTTTCTTTGGTCTGATCTTAAATCATAGGTACTACTTCTGTTTTGCTCTGTACAAACGTTGTTCTTATAAATCTCGGGCATTTTCTAACAGATATTTGAAAAGACCTTGGAAGGAACACCATTCATGTTTATCGTTATATCCTGAAGATCCTGCGCTTTGAAAATGTTCATCTCAAACACGAAAGGAAGCTACAACGTAGGAACGGTATGAAGAGAACGTTAATAACCTATCAGACTTACGTACTTTGTTATGATATAGTTTGAAATGTCAAAATACATCTCCTCCTTCAGGTGCTTTCATAAAATAGCTTATCGATGATTCTTCTCAATTTCGAATGATTTTCTTGTCAAATATATACTGCAATCTAGAGGTCTCCAACAGAACTAAAATTTGGTGAGCATATACAGGGTGACATGGCGATCAAAATAAAACATTCTGAGGAAAATTGACCCATAATACGATGGACCCTTCTTCCCCAGAAATCCTCAATTCCTTGTATTTGTAAATATATAAACAAAAATTAGTTAATAATTTAACTTGACATTTTCTCTAGGATTCGATTTGAAGCAAGTGTGAACAATTTTCCGTTGTTTATATTTTATTCTTAACTATCGTGAAATATGTGAAGTGCTAGGTAAGTAAATTACTTGGTAATTATGAAAGTTTGGTTTAAATATTATGGACGCGTAAGATTTTTAAATATGGTAGAGTCGTAACTGAGGACTACCGAAGTGATGTATCACTGAAATTGACACAATGATCTGAAATAATAACATTAATATCAATACAATGACAAATTATGACAACATGTTCCTCTTAAACGAAATTACTTACGAAATACTCGTATTAAATAAACTTAAATATTTCTTCATATTCTATATTGCTTTCATAGTGATTCGGAAGCTTCATCTCTGGATCAGTGATACGTAATGTTGGTCTCCGGATGCAAAGATTACGGCACAAACCCGACGGAGTTGTTAAAAAAGGGGGGGGGGGAATGAATTATGTTCGGCACACAATTGCCTATGATGTTGGCATGTAGAAGAGCTCAGGTTATTCAGTCAATATTTGCCCGACATTTTACTTGCTAGAGCAAAATGGAACATCGAAAATGAAATACAGATAGCCTAAATGACATCAAAACAAAACGCCTACAAACAATAGCTCAGGCCACAAAATAATTTTTATTATTAGGGCTCAGAGGTTCCATAAAAGTCGTTACGTTCAATGCTTAATGTCTCCAGGCTAAATGTTTTTAAAATGATGTTTTTTTAACTTCGCACTAACACATCGAAAGTAGTGATGGGCAGTTCGAGACGGAGGTTCGCGATTTCTCGAGATTTCTCAAGACTAGCGCAACCAAATTTTTTCGCGAAAAATTTCGAGAGATCTCGAGAGCGTTGTCCGCGCATTGTGCGGCATGCAGCATGTCGCAGGCTTATAGACAGACAGAGCTGAATGTTGTTTGTGCCGAGTATGCGAACAGTTGTCCGACTGTATAGCTAACTGGTTAGCGTGCTGGCCTTTGGTTCAAGGGGCCCCGGGTTCGATTGCCGGCTGGGCCGGGGATTCTAATCTCAATTGGTTATTTCCACTCACTCGGGGACTGGGTGTGTGTGCCATCCTTCACTAGACAATAAAAGGAAAAAGAAGTAAATAATGAGAAAAATAAGGTAACATCAGAGAAAAGATTTATTTTAAAAAACCGGCCAACTACGAGCCTTCGCCATTCCGTAAATAAGTGTTAACAAGCGAATAGGGCGATCATTTCTTTCATTTCTATCGAGGTTTATTTTGATGTAGTATAACATAACTATAAAGGATACGTACGCATTCTGGCATTGTATGCAGCGTTAAGTACACGAATGAGTAGGCTAAGTACAGAAACTGACGGCTGCTGTAGGTGTACATAGTTTATCAATCAAAATTTATTACACCCTACATTCAATATCCATTTGACCAGCGCTTGTGTGACGAAAGAAATAATTCATTACAATGTTGTAGAGTATTCGCGTCATAATTAGGTGCTTCGGTATACGACGGTACAATGTATAATTGCATCTCATTGCACGCGACAACTTTCAAACGATGTCCAAAACGCAACGTAAGTCGTGAACGTGGGATTATTTTGAAGATATGCCACATAGAACAGTGCGCTATGTTGTTTCTTCAAAGTAAGTAAAATACGTCAGTAGTAATACTTCTGGGATGATCCGGTGCTTAAATACACACGAATCGTCATAGAGAACACATCCGGCCAGGTCTGCATCACGCCTACG
The DNA here is from genome assembly GCF_040414725.1 of Anabrus simplex. Lineage (NCBI taxonomy): Eukaryota > Metazoa > Arthropoda > Insecta > Orthoptera > Tettigoniidae > Anabrus > Anabrus simplex. The sequence goes on from NC_090267.1 coordinate 198,263,746, forward strand.
GGCGTCAAATCAAAAGACCTGCACCTGGCGAGCCGAACATGTCCCCGGACACTCCCGGCACTAAAAGCCATACGCCATTTCATTTCACCGACACTCTAAACAACAGATGCTGACAACGAATGTCGGTAACACAACACCAGTATGATTTCTATTTTCGATGTTAGTGACATTTCCCCCACTCCCCTTCCGTTCATTACCACTCATCACGCGACCACGCATCACCCGCCAGTGTCTTCCTCTGTAGCGTTAAGGGTTAGTGCTATTAGTTGCTGTCTTCGGGGACCGTATAGGTGACCTCAGCGTCTGTGAGGATGGGGCCCTATCTCAGATGGAATCTAAATCTGAAGACGTCACAAACAAATACTCACCCCCGAGCCATACGAATTAACTAATGAAAGTTAAAATCCCAGGCTCGACCGGGAATCGAACGCGGGACCCCTTGAACCAAAGGCACACATGGTAAGACAAGAAACAAATTCGACCGGTGAAACAGGACCTAGACTGACGAGTGAAATATTTACCGGGAACTGTACTGCCCCATCTCGCGAGCGCTACAGATGTAAATACATGCAGGACCAACAAGCCAGATTTACAACTGATTACAGGTTTTGAGTTACAACATAAACCAGCACAGTTCATAAACAGCGCACACTAAACGCAGTGCAGTTTTTCACAACGCAAGTGGAGATGCATCCAGTACCAAATAACTTTGTAACGTATGGCCAAGGCAAATCAGTAGATGTAAACAGACCAGGAATATTTCCACTGGCAGATCGTTTCAAAATTGTAGGACTGGAGCAATATATGTAGATCGCGTCCAAGTTAAAGAACACTCATCCACCTTAAACTAAACTTACGACAGGAAACGGAATTATTAATTCTGAACTAGCAAATACAGAATTTAACAACCAGTTTGTAGTAACCCCAACACTAGCAATCCTCTCCTCTCCACAAATACAGCTTAATGACAGTAGTGAAATTCCCTCCAGTGACATCGTTCCGCCAGTGAAGAACATTAGAGAGATAAAAGAAAACACGGTCAACAAAAGATGGCATCCATAAGTTCGTACAATCTTACATGAGTCCAAAGGACCCTCGATGACAAGGAGCGTGGGTAGGCGGGAAACTGTAGTTTGGTAATGTCTATCGGATCAAAGGGCTCGGCAGTTTAGTATCAAGTTGAACGTTACATTCCTCATGTTATTAACGTACACTATAATAACCTTAAACATTAACTACCGGGCGAGTTGGCTGTGTGGTTAGGAGCGCGCAGCTGTGAGCTCGCATCCGGGAGATAGTGGGTTCGAACCCTACTGTCGGCAGCCCTGATGATAGTTTTCGTTGTTTCCCATTTTCACACCAGACAAATGCTGACGCTGCACCTTAATTAAGGCCACGGCCGATTCCTTCCCATTCCCAGGCCTTTCCTGTCCCATCGTCGCCATAAGACAAATAGCAAATAGTTGATATAAGTGTCAACGTAAAAGGAATTCTAAATGTAAATATTTATGCACCTTCTAGTTCCCAGGCAAGAGCCGAACGTAATGAATTCTATCATCATCATCATCATCATTTATTTACCCTCCAGGTTCGGTTTCTCCCTCGGACTTAGCGAGGGATCCCACCTCTACCGCCTCAAGGGCAGTGTCCTGGAGCTTCAGACTCTTGGTCGGGGGGATACAACTGGGGAGTATGACCAGTACCTCGCCCAGGCGGCCTCACCTGCTATGCTGAACAGGGGCCTTGTGGAGGGATGGGAAGATTGGAAGGGATAGGCAAGGAAGTGGGAAGGAAGCGGCCGTGGCCTTAAGTTAGGTACCATCCCGGCATTCGCCTGGAGGAGAAGTGAGGAGTCGCGCTGCGACGTCCGAGTGCGCGAATTTCGCTTCACTCTGTATATGGGATCTGTATGAGTAATTGTGTCCTTTAAAAGCAATCAGAGCTGCAGGTAGCTTGAGGAGGTGTGTATGGAAACTAAATACGAATATTCTCGACTGAAGGAGAACTGAAGGAACAATTTTCTGTGCAGTGGCAATTGAGGAGGAAGCATACTTCACGTTATAAAGGGGGACTCGAACGGCGGTTATTTAATGCTAACTTCAATATAATCAAATTCATGAAATGGTTTAGTGTTGAGTATACTCGACAAATAATTAAAAGTTGGGCTGAGTGGTTCAGACGGTTGAGGCGCTGGCCTTCTGACACCAACTTGGCAGGTTCGATCCTGGCTCAGTCCGGTGGTATTTGAAGGTGCTCAAATACGTCAGCCTCTTGTCGATAGATTTACTGGTACTAAAACAACTCCTGTGGGACAAAATTCCGGCACCTCAGTTTCTCCGAAAACCGTAAAAGTAGTTAGTGGAACGTAAAGCAAATAACATCATTAAATAAATAAAAAGTCCGAAGACTTTTACAAGTGCTTTCGTCAGCGAGGCTTATATGGGGAATATCCTAGGAACTCATTAACATATCTCCGGATCAAAATGCTGAGCACTTCTTCTCAAATTATACAGAGAGATGAACGAAGTACTTAAAATGTGAGCAAAATATTATCGAAATGGTACTGCCGAAATGGCATCATTGTACCACCACATTCGAGAGCGTATGAGAGGGGAAACATAACTATCTTTCTAGTCTTCAGCAATGTAAGATCAACGCAACAAAATATACTAACAAGCATAGTTGCAAGGGAGCATCTACCAGTGGACACTATCATAAAACTGAAAAAGTTGCAAAAGATTGAAAGAGACATTAGAGATCCAAACGCATTTCGTGGAATAGCTCTAGAATGTACAGCCCTAAAAATATTGACAAGCCTTAAAACGAAACGTTTATACAGCTTGGTTGAAGGATCAATACCGGAAGAGCAATTTGGATTCATGAAGGGTAAATCCACTCTCCAAGCATTAAAATGTTACAAGGGGATATAGAAAATGAATTAAAATTACACAGAGGTAAACTACACGCCGTCTTTATAGACTACACTAAGGCCTTCGATCTCGTAATTAGAAATATAGCAATCACTAAAATTGAAAATCTCATTGGGAAAAAGTACATCACGAGGATTTTAAGGAAGATTCTGAACCAAAATTTCATACAAATTGATGACAAATTTCATATATCAGATCCGATAGAACAAACAAACGGAGTTTTACAAGGTGTTCCGCTTAGCCCGCTCCTGTTTAACATAGCAACTGCGGACATAACTCAGAGCATTACAACAGAAAATGTCAAATTGTTCGCATACGTGGACGACATGGTGCTTGTATCCACTGAGTTAACGAATCTCCAGGAGGCTCTCATTAAACTTACAGTCTGGGCAACCGAACAGAACTTCAGTTAAATGAAAACAAAAAAAATTGTGTCAGTGACCTTCAGAAAAGGAAGCGAACCGGCAGCTAGCAATATTATAATTTTTAAAAGAGACACACCATCGTCCGAAACACATTACAAATACTTGGAAATCATACTACAGACTCACGGAAATATATGCAGTATCCATGTTCGGGAGAGAGTTTTAGCTGCTTTATCAACTATGAACAGTATATCGAATTTACGGAAGTCATCATTAAATACTTCGTTGCCGGTCTGAGTGGCTCAGACGTTTGAGGCACTGGCCTTTTGACTCCAACTTGGCAGGTTCGATCCTGGCTCAGTCCGATGGTATTTGAAAGTGCTCAATTACGTTAGCCTGGCCTCGCTAGATTTACTGGCACGTAAAAAACTCCTGCGGACTGAATTCCGGTACCTCGGCGGCTCCAAAAACCGTAAAAGTAGTTAGTTGGACGTAAATAAAACAACATTATTAATGTTATTATTAAATACTGCGTTAGAAAATTTAAGTTAAAAGTCACCCCAATAGTGACATATGGTTTGATATTAACCTAAGACCAACTAAGAAAATATAACCTCAAGGACATCGGAAAATATCGAGCTTGATTTTTGCAGTCGCTAAAGTGCGGCCAGTGTCCAGTATTTGAGAGATAGAGGGTTCGAGCCCCACTGTCGGTAGCCTGAAGATAGTTTTCGGTGGCTTCCTATTTTCACATCAGGCAAATGCTGGGGCCTTATCTTATTAAGGCCACGGCCGATTCCTTCCCACTCCTAGCCCTTTTCTGTCCTATCGTCGCCATAAGACTTATCAGTATCGGTGCGACGTAAAACAACTTGTAAAAAAAGACATCGAAAAATTAAAATCAAGATTCCTAAAAAAGGCCTTGTGTATTTCAAAGTATACACCCTCACGCCTGACATATGTTCTCGCCAGAGAATCCTTCTACATTGAGGATTTGAGATACGACCTATTCCTGCCATCAACAGAAGCGTACCAGAGTCTACTCCGAGAACTGCAAGGATAAAGGGAGAAAATATTTTCTGAATTTTACGTTGCAGATGCTATGATCAACAGAGAATGGGTAAAAGCCAACTATGCATTGAGACAAACATGACGCGTTTTGCAGTTCGTGGTTTTCACCACCGTATCTGCACGAGAGTGATCTACCATCAACCGGATGAACTATGCGTATGCAAAGAGATATCACATAATGACATGTAAGCGCAGAGACATATCTCTGACAAAATTCTGTGGAGGTGCTTAAGATTATGTCCTCTACTTATGCACATCGTCGATTCGGGAATCTTCCGGTGAAGTAAATATCATAAAGAATGTAACTGAGTATTACTTTACACAGTTGTATGAACAAACGAAAGATGTCGTTATTGACAGCAACAGTGACTTTTTTGATCCTGTCAGAGGAAGACTGACGCATGTGCAAGAAGACTACCTGATCGAAGAATTGCCGAAGGAGGACATTATTATTTATTTATTATTTATTTAGCGTTTGGCTGTACATATCAACATTAGTCAAAAATAAAATACGTATTTACAATATTTACAGTTTGACTTTCAAGTTGTTAATAAAGTCTATTACAGCTGGACCTGCTTCCACAAAGTCACTGAAGTTGCCACTATAGGAATACGTCGGGCAGTCATTCACTATCTGCCGTTTGGTCTGTCTGGGAGCACCACAACTGCATTCTGGCGAAGGTATATGTCCCCACTTGTAGAGAAGATCTGCACATCTGCCATGGTTTGTTCTTATCCTGTTCAGCGTTGACCACGTTTTCCGGGGTAGGTGAAAGCGACTTGGTGGTGTTGTGGTGCTTGTGATGTCTTGCAGCTGACATGGAATGTTTTTTTTACCAATTCATCCTTCCAGGTTTGCAAGAGGTTGAAATTATTGTTCACCAGATGTCTCGCTGTCCGGATGGAGGGGTTCCGCCAACGTAAACGTCTGGCTTCAGCAGCAATGAGGAAGATATTATTATAAAGTTATACAGAGGAATCTTCCCACAAATCCCCTGAAACAGATGGGTTTTCATTTTTATTTTGTATTACTTAATTCATTCGATGAAAAAATGAAATGGTGTACGGCTTTTAGTGCCGGGATGTGTCCGAGGACTTCGGCTTGCCAGGTGCAGGTCTTTGGGTTTGACATCCATAGGCGACCTGCGCGTCGTAATGAGGATGAAATGAGGATGAAGACGACACACGCCCAGTCCCTGTGATGGTTAAAATTCCCGACCTTGCCGGGAATCGAACCCTGGACCTCTGTGACCAAAGGCCAGCACACTAACCATTCAGCCATGGAGCCGGACATTCATTCGAGCTTCGCCAGCTGTCGACCTCGTGAGGAACTTGATGGTTTTCCTTCCTTTGCCTTCCTGTCTTTCCAGTATTTCTTCATTCCTTCACTATGTTCCTCCTTTCCTCCATCCAGACAGATTTCCTTTGCTTCTTCTTTTTCTCTTGGAATCCCTAAACCCCTTAATACTTTTTCTGAAAATGGCTCTACCTAATATCTCGTTTCTTGTTATACCCAGCTTAGCCACATCCTTCGATCGGTTTGTGTTTTGGTACTTTAATATAAATAATTAAATATACAGATTCATTTGGACCAAATGGCCATAAAAAGAAGTCCTCCTTTTGTGGCACTATTGGAAAGCTTTTCATTTTTCAAATAAAGTTCTTTATTCTCCCTTACCTCTATTACATAAAGCCAGAAGGCTAACTGACTGACTCATTGACATTAATCTTTACCCACTTCCAGATGAACTAGAAACTTGAAATTCAGCAGAATGATAGCTATTAGTCTATAACCTAAGGAAAAATTCCAGAAAGTTCAAATTTTAAGTTGTGCCACCCTCCTCTCAAACAAAATGGCGGACGCTATGTTGCAGTGCCCTAGAAAATTTAAATTTGGCAAACTTATAGCTCTTAGCTTGTAACCCACGGAAAAATTCAAAGTTGTTCAAATATTTAATATTTTATTCCCGAAAAATATCGAAGTATTCAGCCAACTTTAATGACGGTGCTGGACTTCATGGTTGGCCCCAACCGTCGGCTATCCTGAGAATGGTTTTCCGTGTTTTTCCATTCTCCTGCACTATGGCGAATGCCGGAACAGTTCCTAGTGTAGGCCATGGCCGCAAACCCCCTCATCTTCTCCGTGTATCTCATTCACCGCAACAAATCTTCCGGCCTGAGAGACGGCGTTACTGTCTAAGAGACTCGCCTCTCCCTTCAGGGGAAGAATGAAAACGTTTTAGTAAGTAAGTTGGTAGTGGCCAGTGCTGGTCACCCGTCGAGTATGTGACAGTCGTCGTCCGTGAAAGACTAATATTCTGAGTGTCAACGAGTTCTGACTTCTCATACAAGTCGAACCAAGTATGCATGACATCTCTAGTGAGTTTATTTACAGTATTCCATAACACTTGGACATTAGAATAGTAGCAACTGCTAAATACTTAATTTGTCTCCAGTGCATAAAAAAAAGAAATTTTCTGCACAGCGAAGCGCTTGACATTATACAGTGTGCTTAACTCTAAAATATGTCACGGATAACAGACCATGTGCCGGATGGTTTTCAATGTTACGTAACACAGAAACTGGTGATTTTAAAATTAAAGAACTTGTATTTCCATAAGCAAATTAGTGTTCATTTTGAAAAGTGAATAATTTCTAATTTAGCCGGTGAGCTATCTCTCATTTATCCAATGACGAACTTTTTAAACCTTTTAATCAAAGCATTGTGTCTATTTTTCACACTAGTGAACAGTGTTTAATTGAACAATTTTTTTCGTTATTTCTGAGTGAAATTCTAATTTAATTAATACATGAGTTACGTCACAGTATAACAGAACTTTGCCAACGGTGAGGTGCGTTTCTTGAACACACTAAAAATATTTGAGCATATCACCAACACTGAGAGAACTGCGTCGATTATTATCATTCGTATCACGTTGGTTGAACTTTCTCACGCGTCACACAGTTATTCCCACAGATAATGAGTGATCGTGTGAAATTCTGACGTACTTGTGATCTATGTTAGCACATGACAAACGCGAGTGAATGCTTTACGAACTTCTGCCGTGGGTGGAATTGATCTTCCGTCGTTTGGATCGTGGTGACATTGTGGGAACGTGCTGCTATGGTTCCACGGTTCTATGGTAGTTCTGTGGTCAGAGGGTCAGAATGGATCGTGGCACAATGGGCCCATGGTGACGTCAGCAGAGCATAGGCAGCGTCTTCAAGAGTCAACGTGAAATGATAAGGTGATATAAAAACTCAGTGCTAACTTAACTCAATTACTTTCAAGTGAATATTTATTTAGGAAGACCCCAGTTAAGTTCATCAAATATATGGAACTTGAGTCGAGTCAGTGTAACTTTAAAATTCAAAAACGAACATTTATAAAGCAGTGTAACTGCTCCTAAGATAGAAAAGACTGCAGGGACAAGAAACTCATAATTATTTCCCTTACTCTCAAAATTATACTTTGAAAATTCGTGATAGTTTAACTTATTTTCCTATTGCATCAAGGAAGACTTTGCATAACCATACCTATCAATTTCAGTATTGCAAAGGTGATTGATGGCGTCAAGAAAATACATTTCTTCAGGTATGAATGCCTTAAATTTGTATTTCAGTTGTGTTTCAGAAATTAATATCCTTTCGCAACCTCGGCAAGTCCAAGGAAAGGAGGGTACTTATTTTCTTGTGAATAAAGCAAGCCCATCTAAATTAACTCATGATAATTATTCGAAGGAGAAACCTGTCTCTGTACCTGCTCCAATTGAGTACCGCACACTCCCTGTGTCCGTATCATGCTCATTCAATTGCGTAGACATTTCCCGGTAATGTAATGTATGTATATATGTATATTGTACCGGGAGGTACACCTCTACGCCGCGCGTTCAAAATGAGCGCCTAAAAGAGCTCCTCTATCTACCAAATGTGAAACCAATAATACAAGTTAGAACTTTACCCTGAAGATGTCACCACTAAAACCTGATATAATTTTGTTATTGTGAAGTTTCCTGTACTGTGTGAATTTCTCCTTGTTTTGTTTGCCCTTCATCAAGAAGTTTGGACATTCTTCCATAGATGGCACTGCTAAAAAACTATGATCATGCACCCTGGTGCGAAGTGCATGAACTTTTGATTTAAAGAAGTTTTTTATCCATAAGTTTTTAAAACTAATTGATGTTCCTTGTTTTTGGGTTGGCAATATTTATCTTTTCTCTCCGCCAGTTTTGAATCTAGCCAATCCCAAATTTCTGTAATTAATTTTCAACCTATCACAGCCTTCTTCTTCGATTTTGAATGTAACCTTTAAATCAACCAATAAAACGAGAGGGTTTGGCTTGTTTAATCTTGAATGGTCTCGAACTTTCCCCGATGGTTTATAAACTGCAGATTTTCACGTCTCTTGGCCAATTGATCGTCACCTTACTGAGTGAGTGTGTCAAAGAGGAGGCGGAAGGCCTCTTCGTCACCTGGTAGAGCTTCTATAAGGTAATGGCCACATAACATCTTTCTTTCTTTCTTGCTAGCTCCGCAGTTTAACCCGAGGGAAAGGTCCGAATCATCACCTATGTAACCTACTTTTCTGAAAATGTAACTTTAACTTCTGCCGGCGTAGGTAATAACTTCATAAAATCTTTAACTGTAAATCGGGGATAGAGAGTGATGTACCCTCTCAAGCTCCCCTTCATATTAGTTTGAGGTGACTACGCTTTGTAACTGGTTTTCTTCCTTTCCGTAATGTCTTAATTTATTCTTATACGAGTCACCTTCATAGTTTAGGAATAGCCCCTGCTTCATAGGCCTAGTGCCCCTTAGGTTTTAAGTGTTCATATCTAGGAGTGCAAGCATTCGCCTCCTTTCATTTTGTGTTCGGAACATTTATTTAACTATTATTCCTTTTACACGAAGGCCCTATAGGTTGGGTACGAGATACCCCTGTTTCAGTATGTAAGTTTGGCCATGGAAGGCCAAAAGGTGTAAGATATTTTTGGTGTTGCCTTGAGTAGTCTTGAGAACTGAGGGCACGTTAGTTTTTTTTAAAGTGTTGTAAAAGTGCCTCTGGGAGGCCTGATATTGTAATTGTTGGAGCAAGTGTTCCATGTATTAGCGGATTTCTGCCCTTGAGTAAATTTGTGCTCTTTTGTAAATTTGAGCTGAGGGCTCGAGAATTGTAAAGCTAGGGGCTTGTAGCTCAAGATTGTAAAGTTCTGAAATCTTGGATGTTTCTAAGTCTTGTTCCTAAAATGTCATTGTTATCTCACTAAGTGAAAAGTTGTTAAGTTTGTTGTTTTTCAAAAATATAACCTTCAGTTTAAGATTTTAAATTCTTTTCTTGACATTGTAGTTAGACCCATTCATCCCGGCACCTTCTTTCACCTCTTCTGCTCCACGGGTAACTCAGTAACATATATAATAAAGTTATTTAAAAAAATTGAAAGATAGAATAGTAGCTGGGATTGATAAGATTTCTAGGACATGCTAAAGACAATGCATGGGGTTTTTGTGCCGTATCTTAAATATTTTTATGGTTACTGTTTGCATGTAGGAGCTATATCAAATGAAAGGATAATAGCTATAGTAGCTCCCAGTGTACAAGGGAATGGTTGATAAATATACAGCGGATAGAGCAGGAATCCGAGATATCTGTCCCATCTTGGTGGGAGCTAAATGTACTTTGAGTTTCTACTATACAGAAAAAGTGTCTTTACCCGACCATATTCAGGCATTTCGGGTTGCGAAGGATGAAGGCTTTCTAATAACAGCAAAGATTTTTACTTCTTAATTCAGAAGTAGTAACCGCGAAATGTTTATCCTCTTTTTTTTTGTGGCATGTTATTGACTTTTACTTTCCACTAACTACTTTTACGGTTTCCGGAGACGCGGAGGTGCCGCAATTTAGTCCCGCAGGAGTTCCTTTACGTGCCAGTAAATCTAGCGACACAAGGCTGACGTATACGAGGACCTTCAAATACCACCGGGCTGAACCAGGATCGAACCTACTAAGTAGGGGTCAGAAGGCCAGCGCCTCAACCGTCTGAGCCTTTCAGCCAGACGGTATGTAAGTTTCATCAAGAATGAAAGTCTTTTAAGTTTTAATTATCGTGTTGATGGGTTGAAAGTACGTCACGGGGATTAATTTAAGTACGTAGGTGTTAATATAAAATATATCTTAACTGGGGTAATCACATTAACGATGTTGTAAATAAGGGTAACCAAACACTCCATATGGTTTTGAGAGTATTTAGGGGTTGTTGTAAGGATGTAAAAGAGAGGGCATAAAAGTTACAGTACTGTAAGATCCTAGTTAGAGTACAGTCCTAGTGTATGGGACCCACATCAGCATTACTTAATTCGAAAACTGGAAAAGATCCTAAGGAAAGCAGCACAATTTTTCCGACAAAAGAGTAGTGTTACGAAAATGTTGCAAATATTGGGCTGGGAAGACTTTGGGAGTAAGGAGGCGAGCTGCTCAACTAAGCTGGATGTTCCGAGCTATCAGTGCAGAAATGGCATGGAATGGCATTAATACACGAATAACCTTGGTTGAGGCTTTTAAAAGTAATACATTTCATAACATGAAGATAAAGCTGGAACTAAAAAGGAAAAATTGGGGAAAATATTCATTTATCTGTCTGTTTGTTAGGTCATCAGCCCAGAGGCTGGTTGGATCCTCAAATAGCACCACCAAAGGTTATGCGGTTATAAGGAAACCGCAAAAACAAATGGCAGCACCAAAATGAGGCGTACTAGGCAAGACGAGGAGTGAGGTAGTTTGCCATTGCTTTCCTCACGGGGTCAGAAAGTGCTATTGCAGCATGATTGACCCTATGAGCAACACCTTTCATAACACTCTGATGCACTAGTCGTGCTCTGAATGCTATTACTCAGTACCACCCATACCCCAGCAGCTTCCATATTGTCACAGCCATGGATGAGACTGGGGAAAGCTACACTTTACTCTTGCCTGTGCCAAGAGATGGATACAAAAGTACTGTATCCATCAAGAAATGGCAGCAAGCAAATTCATTTGTATGGAGAGGAATTATGGAATGAGTATCAAGGGATATGTTCGATAAATTTCCAACTTCTCGTCCCCATAAGACCTACCTGTGTCGGTGCGACGTAAAGCAACTAGCAAAAAAAAAAGTTCCAACTTTTTGAAATCGTTTAAGAAAAAATAGGTAAACAACTGGTAGGGAATCTGCCACCTGGGTAACAGTCCTAAATTCAGGTGATTGATTGATTGATTGATTGATTGATTGATTGATTGATTGATTGATTGATTGATTGATTGATTGATTGATTGATTGATTGGAACTTGTTAATGTACCCTTTAAAAGTTTGTTCCAGCAGTCAGGAGACACTGACGGACTCTTATGCGAAGAATGCCCTCCTTCGTCTCGTAGTTTGGCCCGGCATCTGTTCCTTCACAAAACCGAAAAGGTAATTAGTCATAGGGTATCATTTTTGGATTGTTGACAGGAGTAGTATAATAAGCGGGTTCGGGCGCCACCTCCACCTCAGGCTCCCAGTGGCCACCTCCACCTCCACCTCAGCCAGAGGCCTCCCAGTGGCCACCTCCACCTCCACCTCAGCCAGAGGCCTCCCAGATGCCTCCTCCACCTCCCGCGGGAAATTTGAATTTGTAAACAAAGCCACGTGCTTTTTGACAGCTGTCATCGACAACAACGCATCGCTAACCTCAGTACTGCCATCTTGACGGGCCTAAACCTCAGTAGTGCCAACTTAACCTCACTAGCGCGAGGTAAACAAAGCCACGTGCTTTTTGACAGCCACGTGCTTTTTGACAGATTTGTAAACAAAGCCACGTGCTTTTTGACAGACAACAACGCATCGCTAACCTCAGTACTACCATCTTGACGGGCCTAAACCTCAGTAGTACCAACTTAACCTAACTAGCGCGAGATAAACAAAGCCACGTGCTTTTTGACAGCCACGTGCTTTTTTGACAGCTGTCATCCGCCATCTTTAAACTACAGAGCACCGTGCTGCCCTCTTTCGTCACCTGTCATCGGCAGTGCTGCCATCTTGACGGGCCTAAACCTTAGTGCTACCAACTTAACCTCACTAGCTCGAGATAAACAAATCCACGTGCTTTTTGACAGCTACGTGCTTTTTTGATAGCTGTCATCCGCCATCTTTAATCTATAGAGTACAGTGCTGCCCTCTTTAGCTACTTACCTTTGAAATGTGGTGGCGGATAATTTGAAAAATGCTTTTCGACAAGCAGCCATCTTTAATCCAGAGAGAACAGTGCTGCCCTCTATGTGGTGGCGGCAAATTGAAAAATTCCACATGCTCTTGTTTGAAAACAAACTCACGTGCTTTTTTGACAGCTGTCATCTGCCATCTTTAATCTATAGAGCACAGTGCTGCCCTCTTTAGTTTGAAATATGGTGGCGGTAAATTCCACGTGCTCTTGTTTGGAAACAAAGCCACGTGCAGCTGTCATCCGCCATCTTTAATCAACAGAGCACTGTGCTACTATCATGCGGGCAATTTCATCACCTGTCATCCGCCATCTTTAATCCACAGAACACCGTGCTGCCCTCTTTATGGCTACTACCTTAAGCACGTAGTAGCGGACAATTTGAAAAGTTCTGTTAGCTATCATCCGCCATCTTTAATCAAGAGAGCACCGTGCTGCCATCTTTAGCTAGATACCTTTGAAATGTGGTGACGGCAAATTGAAAAATTCCACGTGCTCTTGTTTGGAAACAAACTCACGTGCTTTTTCGACAGCTACCATCCGCCATCTTTAATCAACAGAGCATAGTGCTGCCCTCTTTAGTTTGAAATGTGATGGCGGCAAATTCCACGTGCTCTTGTTTGGTAAACATAGCCATGTGCTCTTTTGACAGCTGTCATCCGCCATCTTTAATACAGAGAGCACCGTGCTGCCCTCTTTATCGTAGTAGATGTAAATTCGTCACCTGTCATCCACAGTGCTGCCATCTTTAGCTAGATACCTTTGAAATGTGGTGGCGGATAATTTAAAAAGAAAAATTCTACAGCAGCCCTCTCTCGACGCTAATTGCATAAGATGGCGGCTATACATGACTCCTTAAGGGTGCTTACGCAAGATGGCTGCTATACACAGGTTCTTATGAGACGCCCTTGGGATGCTTGCGCAAGATGGCAGTTATACATGGCTCCTTATGAGATACCCTAGGGATGCTTGCGCAAGATAGCGGCTGATCTTATGGGACGGCTTAAGGGTCCTTGGACAAGATGGCTTGAGACGCCCTAAGGATGCTTGCGCAAGATGGCGGACACAAGATGGCAGCTATACATAACTCTTTATGAGACGCTTTAAGGGTGCTTGCGCAAGATAGTTGCTACTCTTAGCTTAGAGGCTAATGTGTCATGCTAGTTCGATTCATTAAATTTGGGGCTTAAATGCAAAATGTTAAATATATCGAAAACGGTGCACCGTAGAGCAAAACGGACAAAATTTTTCTGCCTAATACCTCGGTTCGCAGTATGAGGAACAAGAAAAACATAGTCTAATGATGAGATCAACGGTTCGGTTCCTACTTAGGCCCTTTGGCATTCACTCTGTTTTAGCTTGTATTGAAGCGAGTCTTCGTAACATGATCAGGTTTAGCTATGGTAGAGAGTATAACGTACCGTGCAGGTTCGATTCATTAAATTTGGAGGCTTAAATGCAAAATGTTAAATATCTCGAAAACGATGCATCGTAGAGCAAAATTGACAAAATTTTTCCGCCTAATACGTAGGTTCGTAGTATCAGGAACAAGAAAAAACATAGTCTAATGATGAGATCAACGGTTCGATTCCTACTTAAGCCCTTTGGCATTCGCAGCTATCTATTTCCACAAGATGGTGGCTGCTCTTATGAGAAACAAGATGCCTTGAGACGTCCTAGGGATGCTTACGCAAGATGGCAGACACAAAATGGTGACTATACATAGCTCCTTATGAGACGGCCTAGGGGTGCTCGCACAAGATGGCGGCTACTCTTATGAAGAAAGCTAGCTTAGAGGCTACTGCGCAAGATAACAGCTGCTGTTATGCATGTGGTGGAGGGCAATTTGAAATTCTATGTGCTTAATCAACAGAGCACCCTGCTGCCCTCTTTAGCTGAAATGTGGTGGTGGATAATTTGAAAAATTCTTTTGACAGCTATCATCTTTAAAAACAATGGCGACTATACATAGGCTGTTAAGGCCTTATCATTCTCCTCCTCCTCCTCCTCGTCCTCCTCCTCCCCCTCCTCCTCCTCCTCCTCCTTCTCTACCTCCTCCTCCGCCTCTTATGTCAAGGCATAGCTTTATATCGAACAAGTTTAAACCTGCATCGCGAAGGCAAGCGTGTGCAGCGATAACATTATTGTGCATGTTTAGACTTTCGAAACATAAGAAGAGTAGAATCAAACGCTGTACTCGATACGACATGTGATTAGAACATTGATTGATGCGTTCAGAAAACAAAATAAGTGATCAAGACTAGAATCGAACGATGTACTCAATACATCATGTGTTTAGAATATGTCAGGGGATACGCTTGTTCTAAGAAGATCAGATTGAAACATAACAAGACTAGAATAGAACACTGTAATCGATGTTGTTAACTTCAACATGTGATCAGAACATTGATTGATGTGTTCAGAACACAAAATAAGTGATCATGACTAGAATCGAACACTGTACTCGATACAACATGTGATCAGAACATTGATCGACGTGTTCAGAACACGAAATAAGTGATCAAGACTAGAATCGAACACTGTACTCAATACAACATGTGTTTAGAACATGTTAGGGAGTACCCTTGTTATAAGAAGATCAGAATGAAACATAACAAGACTAGAATCGAACACTGTAATCGATGTTGTTAACCTCAACATATGATCAGAACATTGTTTGATGTGTTCAGAGCAAAAGTACAATTTTGATGATTTGCTTAGTGTAAAATCAAAAACTATGGAAACACACTGTGCACATATCGCGTAGCTAACTCGCTCAGTAAGCAATATCGCAAAACTACAACTTCAATGATTTGCATAGTGTAAAAATCAAAAACACACTGTACCCATACTGCGCAGCTAACTCGCTCGGTAAACGATATAGCCAAAGTATAACTTCAAATTATTTACCTTCCATCATTCGTCTTGTGTGTAAAAATCAGTCGAACAAGTTATCGCATAAACATGGCTGAAAAAAAAATCGTGATAGGGTATGGAACCCAGGGGTTACATCTTATCAGAAGGGCAAAAAGGATGAAAGGACTCTTCCTCCTCCTTACCGCACATTCCTTGAAGGGCTAATTGGCTGAAGGGCTAATGGGCTAAAGGGCTAAAGGGCTAATGGGCTAAAGGGCTAAAGGAGCAACAACCTCGTCGATCGCTATCAATAAGAACGCTTGTACTTTGTTAAGTGTAGAAAATTAATCTTTATTTGTAAATGGTTTCATGTTCAGAACAAGGAATGGAAAATCCCCGAGGTGCGATGAGTTACGTTTTTCGAACTAGTGTTTGGAACACTGAACTTTTCAAGATGATAGCAGAGAGTTTAGCAATGTTCTGTTGTTGGATTTTAAATTCCGCGCTACAACATGCATAAGGTGGTAGCCTTGAGGTTTACCGCCGTAAAGATGGCAAGAGTGAGGTTAACAATGTTCTGTTGTTGGATTTTAAATTCCGCGCTATAACATGCATAAGGTGGCAGCCTTGAGGTTTACAAAGGGCTAAAGGAGCAACAACCTCGTCGATCGCTATCAAGAAGAACGCTTGTACTTTGTTAAGTGTAGAAAATTAATCTTTATTTGTAAATGGTTTCATGTTCAGAACAAGGAATGGAAAATCCCCGAGGTGCGATGAGTTACGTTTTTCGAACTAGTGTTTGGAACACTGAACTTTTCAAGATGATAGCAGAGAGTTTAGCAATGTTCTGTTGTTGGATTTTAAATTCCGCGCTACAACATGCATAAGGTGGTAGCCTTGAGGTTTACCGCCGTAAAGATGGCAAGAGTGAGGTTAACAATGTTCTGTTGTTGGATTTTAAATTCCGCGCTATAACATGCATAAGGTGGCAGCCTTGAGGTTTACCGCCGTAAAGATGGCAGCAGTGAGGTTAGCGACGCTCTATTGTCCTTCAAAGTGAGGTTAGGGTTCGTCAAGAAGACAGCTGTCAAAAAAGCACGTGGCTATGTTTACCAAACAAGAGCACGTGGTCGTGACGTCACGGTCACGTAGTATGTTGCCTCAGCATGTAAAGTTCAATGTCTACACCTACGTAGTTAACACTCTGCTATGTTCACAAGATTTTTTACACATAACTATTCTTTATGCTTTAAGTTCATGCACATAGGCTATGCTAAGATAGCAGTACAAACACATGCGAACTTTGTACATTCTAATGGAATAAGTTTAGTACTGTGTGCGTCATGGATACATGATGTGTGCACGCATTTAATCTTGACTATACGTAATGCTGCTGCTTTGTTTACAAGATTTTCATACATTGCTATTCTTTATGCTTTAAGTTCATGCACGCACAAGCGATACTCGTACGCTCTAGCAGGAGAAGTTTAGTATGATATTCGATACATTATCGATAGGTGATGTGTACACGCTTTAGAACATAGCTCATCTTTATGCTTTAAGTTCGTGCACATGGGTTAGGGATAGACAAAAGCGATTGCTACGTGCTCTAGCGGAAGAAGTCTAGTACGATAGTCGATGCATGTAAAATCGATAGGTTATGCTAAGATAGCAGCACACTTACATGATTTTAGCACAATCTAGTGGAAAAAGTTTAGCATGATAGTCGTTTCGTGCAAAATCATTAGGTAATGTGTAAACTCTTTGAAACAAGGCTATTCTTAGTACTTTAAGTTCATGCATACAGGTTATGCTAAGATAGCAGCACAATCTAGCGGAAGAAGTTTAGTACGATATTTGATGCATGCAAAATCGATAGGTGACGTGTACACGCTTTGAAGCATGGCTATTCTTTGTACTTTAAGTTCATGGGTATAAGTTATGCTAAGATACCAGCACAATCTAGCGGAAGAAGTTTAGTACGAGATTCGATGCATGCAAAATCGATAGGTGTTGTGTACACACTTTGAAACATAGCTATTCTTTGTACTTTAAGTTCATGTGTATGAGTTATGCTAAGATAGCAGCACAACCTAGCGGAAGAAGTTTTGTACGAGAGTCGATACATGCAAAGTCGATAGGTAATGTGTACACGCTTTGAAACATAGCTATTCTTTGTACCTTAAAGTCATGCGTATAGGTTATGCTAAGATAGCAGCACAATCTAGCGGAAGAAGTTTAGTACGATATTCGATACATACATTATCGATAGGTAATGTGTACACGCTTTGAAACAAGGCTATTCTTTGTACTTTAAGTTCATGCGTCTTAGTTATGCTTGCGATAGTCGATGCATGTAAAATCGATAGGTTATGCTAAGATAGCAGCACGCTTACACGATTTTAGCACAATCTAGTAGAAGAAGTTTAGTACGAGAGTCGATGCTTGCAAAATCATTAGGTAATGTGTACACGCTTTGAAACAAAGCTATTCTTTGTACTTTAAGTTCATGCGTCTTAGTTATGCTAAGATAGCAGCACAATCTACCTGAAGAAGTTTTGTACGAGAGTCGATGTGTGCAAAATCGATAGGTGATGTGTACACGCTTTGAAACATGGCTATGCATTGTACTTTAATTTTATGGGTATAGGTTATGCTAAGATAGCTGCACGATCTAGGGGATGAAGTTTAGTTCGATGGTCGATGCATGTAAAATCGATAGGTCATGTGTACACGCTTTGAAACATAGCAATTCATACTGCTGCTCCGTTCCCAAGACTTTTAAGCATAGCTAACCCTAATACTGCTCTTAACGACGTCGAGCTAAGGATTGATTACGTGACCGTGACGTCACAGCCACGTGCTCTTGTTTGGTAAACATAGCCACGTGCTTTTTTGACAGCTGTCTTCTTGACGAACCCTAACCTCACTTTGAAGAACAATAGAGCGTCGCTAACCTCACTGCTGCCATCTTTACGGCGGTAAACCTCAAGGCTGCCACCTCATGCATGTTATAGCGCGGAATTTAAAATCCAACAACAGAACATTGTTAACCTCACTCTTGCCATCTTTACGGCGGTAAACCTCAAGGCTACCACCTTATGCATGTTGTAGCGCGGAATTTAAAATCCAACAACAGAACATTGCTAAACTCTCTGCTATCATCTTGAAAAGTTCAGTGTTCCAAACACTAGTTCGAAAAACGTAACTCATCGCACCTCGGGGATTTTCCATTCCTTGTTCTGAACCTGAAACCATTTACAAATAAAGATTAATTTTCTACACTTAACAAAGTACAAGCGTTCTTGTTGATAGCGATCGACGAGGTTGTTGCTCCTTTAGCCCTTTAGCCCATTAGCCCTTTAGCCCATTAGCCCTTTAGCCCTTTAGCCCATTAGCCCTTCAGCCAATTAGCCCTTCAAGGAATGTGCGGTAAGGAGGAGGAAGAGTCCTTTCATCCTTTTTGCCCTTCTGATAAGATGTAACCCCTGGGTTCCATACCCTATCACGATTTTTTTTTCAGCCATGTTTATGCGATAACTTGTTCGACTGATTTTTACACACAAGACGAATGATGGAAGGTAAATAATTTGAAGTTATACTTTGGCTATATCGTTTACCGAGCGAGTTAGCTGCGCAGTATGGGTACAGTGTGTTTTTGATTTTTACACTATGCAAATCATTGAAGTTGTAGTTTTGCGATATTGCTTACTGAGCGAGTTAGCTACGCGATATGTGCACAGTGTGTTTCCATAGTTTTTGATTTTACACTAAGCAAATCATCAAAATTGTACTTTTGCTCTGAACACATCAAACAATGTTCTGATCATATGTTGAGGTTAACAACATCGATTACAGTGTTCGATTCTAGTCTTGTTATGTTTCATTCTGATCTTCTTATAACAAGGGTACTCCCTAACATGTTCTAAACACATGTTGTATTGAGTACAGTGTTCGATTCTAGTCTTGATCACTTATTTCGTGTTCTGAACACGTCGATCAATGTTCTGATCACATGTTGTATCGAGTACAGTGTTCGATTCTAGTCATGATCACTTATTTTGTGTTCTGAACACATCAATCAATGTTCTGATCACATGTTGAAGTTAACAACATCGATTACAGTGTTCTATTCTAGTCTTGTTATGTTTCAATCTGATCTTCTTAGAACAAGCGTATCCCCTGACATATTCTAAACACATGATGTATTGAGTACATCGTTCGATTCTAGTCTTGATCACTTATTTTGTTTTCTGAACGCATCAATCAATGTTCTAATCACATGTCGTATCGAGTACAGCGTTTGATTCTACTCTTCTTATGTTTCGAAAGTCTAAACATGCACAATAATGTTATCGCTGCACACGCTTGCCTTCGCGATGCAGGTTTAAACTTGTTCGATATAAAGCTATGCCTTGACATAAGAGGCGGAGGAGGAGGTAGAGAAGGAGGAGGAGGAGGAGGAGGGGGAGGAGGAGGACGAGGAGGAGGAGGAGGAGAATGATAAGGCCTTAACAGCCTATGTATAGTCGCCATTGTTTTTAAAGATGATAGCTGTCAAAAGAATTTTTCAAATTATCCACCACCACATTTCAGCTAAAGAGGGCAGCAGGGTGCTCTGTTGATTAAGCACATAGAATTTCAAATTGCCCTCCACCACATGCATAACAGCAGCTGTTATCTTGCGCAGTAGCCTCTAAGCTAGCTTTCTTCATAAGAGTAGCCGCCATCTTGTGCGAGCACCCCTAGGCCGTCTCATAAGGAGCTATGTATAGTCACCATTTTGTGTCTGCCATCTTGCGTAAGCATCCCTAGGACGTCTCAAGGCATCTTGTTTCTCATAAGAGCAGCCACCATCTTGTGGAAATAGATAGCTGCGAATGCCAAAGGGCTTAAGTAGGAATCGAACCGTTGATCTCATCATTAGACTATGTTTTTTCTTGTTCCTGATACTACGAACCTACGTATTAGGCGGAAAAATTTTGTCAATTTTGCTCTACGATGCATCGTTTTCGAGATATTTAACATTTTGCATTTAAGCCTCCAAATTTAATGAATCGAACCTGCACGGTACGTTATACTCTCTACCATAGCTAAACCTGATCATGTTACGAAGACTCGCTTCAATACAAGCTAAAACAGAGTGAATGCCAAAGGGCCTAAGTAGGAACCGAACCGTTGATCTCATCATTAGACTATGTTTTTCTTGTTCCTCATACTGCGAACCGAGGTATTAGGCAGAAAAAGTTTGTCCGTTTTGCTCTACGGTGCACCGTTTTCGATATATTTAACATTTTGCATTTAAGCCCCAAATTTAATGAATCGAACTAGCATGACACGTTAGCCTCTAAGCTAAGAGTAGCAATTATCTTGCGCAAGCACCCTTAAAGCGTCTCATAAGGAGTTATGTGTAGCTGCCATCTTGTGTCCGCCATCTTGCGCAAGCATCCTTAGGGCGTCTCAAGCCATCTTGTCCAAGGACCCTTAAGCCGTCCCATAAGATCAGCCGCTATCTTGCGCAAGCATCCCTAGGGTATCTCATAAGGAGCCATGTATAACTGCCATCTTGCGCAAGCATCCCCAGGGCGTCTCATAAGAACCTGTGTATAGCAGCCATCTTGCGTAAGCACCCTTAAGGAGTCATGTATAGCCGCCATCTTATGCAATTAGCGTCGAGAGAGGGCTGCTGTAGAATTTTTCTTTTTAAATTATCCGTCACCACATTTCAAAGGTATCTAGCTAAAGATGGCAGCACTGCGGATGACAGGTGACGAATTTACATCTACTACGATAAAGAGGGCAGCACGGTGCTCTCTGTATTAAAGATGGCGGATGACAGCTGTCAAAAAAGCACATGGCTATGTTTACCAAACAAGAGCACGTGGAATTTGCCGCCATCACATTTCAAACTAAAGAGGGCAGCACTATGCTCTGTTGATTAAAGATGGCGGATGGTAGCTGTCGAAAAAGCACGTGAGTTTGTTTCCAAACAAGAGCACGTGGAATTTTTCAATTTGCCGTCACCACATTTCAAAGGTATCTAGCTAAAGATGGCAGCACGGTGCTCTCTTGATTAAAGATGGCGGATGATAGCTAACAGAACTTTTCAAATTGTCCGCTACTACGTGCTTAAGGTAGTAGCTATAAAGAGGGCAGCACGGTGTTCTGTGGATTAAAGATGGCGGATGACAGGTGATGAAATTGCCCGCATGATAGTAGCACAGTGCTCTGTTGATTAAAGATGGCGGATGACAGCTGCACGTGGCTTTGTTTCCAAACAAGAGCACGTGGAATTTACCGCCACCACATTTCAAACTAAAGAGGGCAGCACTGTGCTCTATAGATTAAAGATGGCAGATGACAGCTGTCAAAAAAGCACGTGAGTTTGTTTTCAAACAAGAGCATGTGGAATTTTTCAATTTGCCGCCACCACATAGAGGGCAGCACTGTTCTCTCTGGATTAAAGATGGCTGCTTGTCGAAAAGCATTTTTCAAATTATCCGCCACCACATTTCAAAGGTAAGTAGCTAAAGAGGGCAGCACTGTACTCTATAGATTAAAGATGGCGGATGACAGCTATCAAAAAAGCACGTAGCTGTCAAAAAGCACGTGGATTTGTTTATCTCGAGCTAGTGAGGTTAAGTTGGTAGCACTAAGGTTTAGGCCCGTCAAGATGGCAGCACTGCCGATGACAGGTGACGAAAGAGGGCAGCACGGTGCTCTGTAGTTTAAAGATGGCGGATGACAGCTGTCAAAAAAGCACGTGGCTGTCAAAAAGCACGTGGCTTTGTTTATCTCGCGCTAGTTAGGTTAAGTTGGTACTACTGAGGTTTAGGCCCGTCAAGATGGTAGTACTGAGGTTAGCGATGCGTTGTTGTCTGTCAAAAAGCACGTGGCTTTGTTTACAAATCTGTCAAAAAGCACGTGGCTGTCAAAAAACACGTGGCTTTGTTTACCTCATGCTAGTTAGGTTAAGTTGGCACTACTGGGGTTTAGGCCCGTCAAGATGGTAGTACTGAGGTTTGCGATGCGTTGTTGTCGATGACAGCTGTCAAAAAGCACGTGGCTTTGTTTACAAATCTGTCAAAAAGCACGTGGCTGTCAAAAAGCACGTGGCTTTGTTTACCTCGCGCTAGTGAGGTTAAGTTGGCACTACTGAGGTTTAGGCCCGTCAAGATGGCAGTACTGAGGTTAGCGATGCGTTGTTGTCGATGACAGCTGTCAAAAAGCACGTGGCTTTGTTTACAAATTCAAATTTCCCGCGGGAGGTGGAGGAGGCATCTGGGAGGCCTCTGGCTGAGGTGGAGGTGGAGGTGGCCACTGGGAGGCCTCTGGCTGAGGTGGAGGTGGAGGTGGCCACTGGGAGCCTGAGGTGGAGGTGGCGCCCGAACCCGCTTATTATACTACTGACAGGGTGCGGTAGAACTTCTCACAACATTTAACCAGTTTCCTATTCTGAAGCAAATAAACATATTTACATACATTACAGTTGTGTGATAGTTGGGTGACATTGTCTCCGTCTTCTCATCAAAGCAGCCAAGGTTCGAATCCCGCCCAATGAAATTGGTATTTTAGAATGAATAGTCATGTCTCGTTGACTCAATGGTCAGCGTACTGGCCTTCAGTTTAGAGGGACGCGGGTTCGATTTCCGGCCGGGTCGAGAATTTTAATCGCTTCTAATTAATTATTCCGGCTCGGGGACTGGGTGTTTTGTCCGTCCAACACTCTCCCCTTCATATTCAAACAACGTACTATGCCATATTTTTGAGTTGCGACCTTTACCAGCATATCTGTCTTACGTTTTTGGAGTATTACCTGTGCATTCACATATGTAAATATTGCTCCGGCCTCTTAATTCTAAGTATCGGGTCGCAAGTCACACAAAGATTCCAAACTGGAATTTTATTTACGAGCATAAGTTCTAACATATGGCACATAATCATTTCTCAGGGTAAAACTCGCTTCGTTGTTCCTAAATGCATTAAATAAATCGCGGATTCCGTTGAAGAGTCGCCATCCATTGAAATAGTCACACCATATCTTTATGTTAAAAGAAATTATCCGATCCTCACCTAATATTCAGCGTAAACTAACTCAATAATTCCGTATACAATCCTACTACTACCTACTTAAAGAATAGAAATGCAAAATCAAATCTAAATCTAATTTATTAGCATGCTAATGAATAATAAAATTGAATAATATATATGTTCATTGGCAATAAGGAAAGGTAAATCGTGGAAATATAAGTATCATTCTCGAAGAGGTTGGTTTTCGGGATAAACATATTTGAAAGAAGTTAAATCGTCAATATATTTTCTTACATATTTGTTAATAACCAAATTATATCATATCTTCCATGATCAAATTCATATTAGGGGAAAAATAGGGATCAGAACTTTATTAAATCAATGAGGAGTGGAATATCTTTCATTTAATGTTGATTGGGCTTTTCTTTGGGGCATAGGTTAAGTTTCATTTTCGATTTCGGTCTATTTGACCAAAAATTTATCCAAACACATGTTTGTATTCTTGTTTGTGACTCTCCACGTTACGAGATAAGTATTAGCATGTTTAATTATGGGTTCAAAACACCCATACAGTTACCAATATTCCTATCATAACCCAAATGAATAAATTAAATCAGTACATCATCATCTGTACAACTCAAACCAAATAAATCTAGTACGGAGTGCCATAGATTTGACGGTGCGTCATCCTACTCTGCGAAATTCGTGCCATACAATCCTATTCATGTGCCAAAATATTTACATGCTCCCAAATATTTCTTTGCTGTGCCATAGTTTCGATAAAGCAAACCGTGCTCCATATAAGCGCTAACATGCTGACCTTCATTTACGTAAATGTGCGAAATTTCATTCTATTCCCAAAAATATATATATATCGTAATGCATAACAAACACGTAACCTCTCCATTTCATCCTCCGAAAGTTACCACGAAACTCAAACAGCATGGCTCGAGACATGCATTCAACCAACACCTCCTAGATAATAAGGCCTAACAACAGCGTAGTGACGTCACGCTACGGAGGCGATGGCAATGCAGAGAAACGCGGAACATAGTTAAACACAGACATGAATTTAATATTTTTTGCCAATGGAATAATTTATTTACTAACAAATAGCGTTTCAAATTTGAAGGATATTGAATTATACTGTCGTTATTACCGTATTTTAGTGACTCTGCCATTAAAGGTAAACAGCAGACAGTTGTAAAACACGACAGCATTTTGCAAACTCACTTAGGCCGAATTGCTAACATCACAACAGAATGTTAAAAACATATTTCAATTTAAATAGGTATTACGTGATCTTAAAAGAAAACTAGCACGTATAATATTAGCATAGGCCTAACATCTAAGCTGATGTAGCATCACTGGCAGTATTTGCACATGAGCCTACAATGTTTCCTCTCTTGAAGTTCATGTATGGTTTAATGAGAATTTCACCTGCCATCGATGTTACTAATTTGTAATTCTGTTCGAAACCTTTATGTATTCCAGAAAGTATGTAAGTTTCTAACCTAATATTGGACTACCATTCGGACTGGAGCCTACTCTTTTAAAAGTATTGACATATTGTGGCAACATTAAATTGCTACTGTCTCATAAATTTGTAAAAATCGCACGGCGCAACAGCCCTGAAGGGCTTGGCCTTGATCCTGCTCAGCCCGAAGGCCTGCAGATTACGAGGTGTCTTGGGTTCCGCATGACGAATCCTTTCAGCCGTTATTCTTGGCTTTCTAGACCTGGGCCGCTATCTCACCGTCAGATAGCTCGCAAATGTAAACACGCAGGCTGAGTGGACTTCAAACCAGCCCTCAGATCTAGGTAAAAATCCCTGACTTGGCCTGGAATCGAACCGGAGACTCCGGGTAAGAGGCAGGTATTATATCCCCTCACCACGGGGTCGGCCATAAATTTGTAAACATGAGGAGATATCAGACAGAAGGTTGAACAAATAACAAGAAAATCATGCACATACTCCTTTATGAACTAAGAAATGTTTTAACTATGGCTATTAAATTAACTGTGGGGACATCATCCTCGGTGTCCAATTCACCAACTAGGACTAGAATTAACTTATTTATTGAATCTTTCTACACATTGTTACACTCATTCCTTGTGATGCAGCTATGATGTTTTGTAACTAAAGAATATACCGCATTTATATTAGTAATTTTGTCCACATATACATTAGAAATATTTTTACTTTAATAAAACCCGTTTAGAATAAAGGCCATGTCTTATAAGATGATTACATATGCCATGCAGTATGGTTGCCTTGATGTATCGACGTACAGAAAAATTACTTACGTTCCCTTCATCACAGCACAACAACCATCAGGTAACAACGTGTTTATTGTACTTTTCAGCTGTGTTGAAATTCTGTGTATGAGATATGTACTATCTTCAATGGCTCTGTTTATTGCTCCTTTCTATTCTACATTTTTGCCTGGTTCTTTTAACTACTCCTCTTCCAAGACCATGATTGTCAGAGACAGCAGTGGCTTATATCTTTTCCAACTGCCCATCATATTTATAGTCACATTCTGGCAGGATCAGTACCAGTTACTTCCCATAAAATATCACAGACTTTGAAATGTCTGTGGCATACCTGTAAAATAATGTATCACCGTGAGCGAAATTCGTGCATTTACAGAGTGAATCGGCCTACACCAGCAGCTCCTGTAGGTGGTATGTTTTAATGCGTATAATAATAATAATAATAATAATAATAATAATAATAATAATAATAATAATAATAATAATAGTAATAATAATACCGTTGAAATAATGCATCCCATGATTGTGATCTAACATAACCTTATATCATTAAAGAGTAAATATGCCTACATATCACCAGCTGTTGCGTGTAGTTAAATACGTCAAAGGCCTATACTCATTATGATTGTGTGAGAATGTAATAATAATAGTTACTCACCATTGAGTTATTAGTAAATCTGTGGTCTTGTCTTGGAATTGCACGTAAACATATCTGCCGCATAACCTCGTCTTTCGTAAACTTAATGCATGCACTTCGTTATCACTGCCGGAATTCTCCTTAAAGTTGAGTACGCGACACATCAGTACCATTACGTACAACGGTATTAACAATTGGCACCATTAAACGAATTAAAACTCTTCTAATTTCAGCGTTACATGGCCAAACTCATTGTTGTGTTATTACTGAAAAGGTTCAAGCTTGCCTCCCGATTTTGACGTCACAGTATGTTCCCAGAACAGTTGTGAGGCCTTATATATCTAGGAGGTGTTGATTCAACTCAACATGGCCTGTATTCATTACTTGCAGTGCTAACCCAAATCTAAATATATTACGTAACACAGGAATCCGCATTTCACTTATCTATCCCATTCTTCAATAACAAACAGAAACATGTCTCCTCATTCTACTTATAACATGCCACATTAACACTTCATTTCCTCTGTATATATATATATTCCTCCATATTTAAAATATATCATCACTTAATTCCACTAAAATAACCTCTGTGTTACGGACGCAGTATACAATAACCTGACTATTCTTTATACACTGCAACTTCGTAATATCAAACACTTCTTTACCATATTACTATCATACTGGCCATGATTGGTATACATATTGACCTGAAGTTCTAGGTTACGTCTTAAATCTCGCTTACATTTATATATTCATAACTGGTTAAACGCTTTCACGGTCTATACGTATTAATTGGCACAAAACATACATAAACATTCAGTCAGATCTAGTTTTCAATAACCTTAAAATTATCACATTAGCACCGTAGTTATATAGCACAAAACAGCACATTTCATCGGCTAATAATTGGCATTTATATTCATATATCCTTTCATTGGCACTTGATCTCTTATATCTAGCACTCCTGTACACCTATAAATATTTTTCATTAATTGATTTGAAATTCATTACGATGCAACTTGTAATACTTATCTCGTAATTGGATTTCTGCTGGATGTCTGCTGGACTACGGCATCATGGAGTAGGCAACCACTGCGATCCGAAGACTACGTCATCTGCGGCTTCATCTTGGGTCTTGGCTTGAGCTAATCAGTCTTGAGCAAAACATTTCCTCTGTTTAAGCTGAGTCCATGTCACCAGTCATCATGCAAACATAAAAGAACAAATACAGAGTAGAGTACATAGTATACTGGTGAAAAAATAGGCAATTCAATTCCCAATACTTGTTCTTGGAAACTCGTATTAGATGAAAATATTCCTTTCTTTAAATTTATAATTTTCTCTAATTTGGCCTATTCCTTGTTCTTTCTTTTGCTTAAACAGATATTGCCTCCCTCCTGGAAACAATAAATTATGCCGCTATGGTACTGATTTCGGCAATGTGTAATTCAGCTGAAGCTTCCTTTCCGTTTCTGAATTCAGATTTCACAGTGACGAATAATTCTTTCAAATCTCGTCTTCTTTCGTATTACGTTCTTGCAGATATATTCTTCTATTCTGTTAATACCCTCAGATTTTCGTATTCGACGTTGATTTGATACTTTTATAATCTTTCTATAAGCCGTGCAACTTCTCTTCAACTTGTAGCTTTTTCTTCACAAAGTAGTCAAGAATCGTTCTCTTTCAAATTTTTCGTCCGTCATTATTTAACTCTTGAAATTCTTTTCCCTTGCGGCCGGGCGATATCGATTTATTAGATCACTACTCTGTGTACTTGCACCTGAAGTTATCGTCCGCCATCTTTGTCCACTGTATTCATTACATTGACGGCCGCTAATGTAACGTAATGGTACAGTACCACACTACCAACCACTACAGAAAGACGCATTAGTGATTACATCCCTCAGGGTTGGCGTCAGGAAGGGCATCTGGCCTTAAAATATGGCCAAATCCACATGTGCGACGCAGTTCGCACCCGCGACCCTACAGGTGTGGGAAAGAGGATAGTACAAGAAGAATAAGAAGAAGAAGAATTAATAGTCATGTCGTTGTAGTTCGGATTCCACGTAAACCTGGAGGTCTGAGGCTATCATCACGATATATTCAGAAACTTAAACCTACAAGCTTGATTATATATACACCCATCTTACGGGGCAAAATTACGGCACCTCAGCGTCTCCAGAAATCGTCAAAGTTAGTTAGTGGGAGTACCGACATTATTATTATTATTATTATTATTATTATTATTATTATTATTATTATTATTATTATTATATTGTGCCCTTGTAAAGGCACCCAAATGCGGTGGTCTTCTATCTTGACATGTGCGCCGGCTGCTCCTGTAAATAATGACATTTATCAAAATACCTACCGCTGCATGTAGACTCTTCTTCCTCAAGCGTGGTGCGTCCGTATATCCCTCGGATTACTGGGCCACACGTCGATCAGGGGGTGGGGAAATGAAAGATGGGGTTAGCTAAAGTATTAAATGACGGTACCCAAAGACTGAATTAAAATTTAAATAAATAGAACGGTTTATTTAACAAAATGCAAAGTGGAAAATTGAAAGTAAAATGGTGTAAATGAAATAATGTGAAATGAAATTAAATTTTAAGACAAATAAAAGATCTGCATAACAATAAATTAATTATTTGCCTAATAAAATGACTGAAGGTCGATCAAATTTAAATTATAAGATTACGTCGATACACTGTCTCCATGACGATGACGTGAATAAATTCATACCACTGATCAGAAATACCACCTCATTTGAAATACTGAATTGTAATACATTGAAAATGTCTATCAAAATAAACTTGCGTAGTTGAATAATTAATTCATTGGTTAAGTCATCAAATCAACACTGACTCAGAGGTGTTTATCAAATATTTAACACATGTGACTCAGTTGGGAAACGTCCAACTCTAAATAATCATGGACTGCACTAATCATGTGTAACAAATAAGAGAAAGAATTGAAAGAAACAACCATGAACATTGTACCTCATCTACCACGTAACCATTGCCACATTTTATACTACTCGTGGTTGAAAACACACAAAAAAAGTTATAATTATTGAAACATGAACCTGAGTGTTACAATCACTCATTTAATTATTCAAACCTCACTTGCATGACTGTGATAGCCTGGACCTCTTAAAATATTAAAAATTAATTAGGCCAAGTGCCTCATGTTTACATCTCAAATGAAAGCGATCCCTTTACATTATTAATTTTACTTAATTTGCCGCTGACTGCATTTTCATTACGAATTCATATTTGTGGTACTACCACTAGATGGAGGCAGATCCCATCTCATTTACCTAATTCATTTGTGGCACTTATGATACAACTGGTTTATTAAAGATCGCTTCATTTTCCTAATTGAAATGTAGTGGGTTTCTAAGGCTTGGTAATTACTGAATGTCTAGTATGAGCATACCACTACTATGGTTTTGACTAGGAACTAATCGATGATCTCTTATCCTAACACATGAAATCTTATTTACATAAATGAACCTGTTAATGGAGAAACACTGCTCCAACAAAAAAAAAATACTGAAATCAAAACTAACCTACCTACACCTACTTATTTACATCAATGAAATACAAATAATTCACGTATGATCAAATCCTAAAATAACACGGTGATAAAATATACACAAAGAAAGGATAATAACAAAAATCTAGATCCCAAACATCGCTGCCTGCTGAAAGTTAAAAAAAATGCGCAAATATCGGAGTATAAAGAAAAATTTACCCAGCTACAAGTAACAAAATATTGTGAATTTGATGGAAATTTTCTAACCTCAGACGAAAAAAGTCTGGCCATGACACTATTCAGCCTTTATGGACAATAATTACTGGAATTACATGTCATCCATGATTCTACATGACTGTCAAAAATACACATTTATTCGTCGCTCTGTTCACACATTACCTCGTGCGCTAACTCGCATGTTTTCCGAGCATCTACTTTCCCTGGAAACTATTTGAAACAATACAGGCTTTCCGCCTACAATCATAATCCATGTCGTTACATATTTAACACTCTCAGTTAAATTATTCATCTTTCAATTCTATTTATTCCTCATTATTATCGACGTAGTAACTCATAATACGGCCTCGCTCGTATCCGGCGGGCGAAATATCTGTCGTGCACATCTCCATTTCTTACGACACTGTTCATGACATGGTCCAATATCACATTTCCATTATCAACGCAGATCATCAGGGATATTACTATTCACATTGCTCGATCTTTTGATCATCCTCTGCTTCACATATTACAAACTATCAGGGCTGACTTATCAATGGCTTCCTGTCACTAACTGTTTTACTAAAAAATGACGAGATTGCCTCTCAAAAACACGGCTATTGAAAAGTGTAACCGCAATTACACACAGAAATAAACACTCGCGTGTCAACCAAATCGTCGCAAAAATACACGGTATAAGAGCTACCGGAAACGGTCATCTGAATGATGATTACACAACATGAAATAATATGAATGCGCAAGTAGCAAAGTAAACATTAAAAATCAACAAGGCGGTGTCTACAAGATCATAACTTCAACAAAATAATCGCTCAACCAACGTTATAATAACATGATTATTATTATTATTATTATTATGATTATTATTATTAATCTGCATTACACTTATTTAAATCTCGCAAAACAGAATTCTAACCTTTCAAAAGGTCTTACTACAAATGATCCAGAAATAATATGCAAAACACATTTACTTAAAGAAAGTACGCAAATAACACTAGCTCACACTTATATTATTATTATTATTATTATTATTATTATTATTATTATTATTATTATTATTACTATTATATTATTATGTGAATTATTTACAGTCCTATCTAATAGTCTAAGCTACCTGTGATCATCGATTGGTTCATAGTCCTACATATTTATTTATACATTTTGTTGCTCATTACCTTAGTGCTGGAGGCAGGTTGGATCACCCTCCGGGCTCTGTCGTGATGAATTAGAATTCCATCTTGAAGCTGATGTGGTAATCCGAAATGTCACACGCACATGCTTGATACATCTTTATAAAGGCGTTACACACGTTCACATTTACATAAACACTCGCATTTTCTAGCACTTCAATGAAGATTATACAATAACACTGCATAAATACCTGACGTGAAGTCGAAAGTCTTCTCTCCGCTACCTGCCTGGCGTCTCCTGCTGTGTCTCACACACCCCTCTCAGTTTGTTTGTTTAAGGCTTACCGGTTGTTCACCTCTTCGGAACATAACAGTGTAGTCAAGGTCTTAACACCGCGGCTTTCCATTGATGAAAAACAAAGTCATTCTCCTCCCTGTAACTGCTTTGACTAACTTTTCTCTCGTAACATCTCGCTTGCCATAACAGTTCATTGAAAGTGATGAAACAAGCTAAGTGTAAAGTTTCCAATGATGTGTGGAGAAATCTTATACTAATCGTCCTCCAAAATAAAAATAAAATGACCTTTCAACAAATATCCAAACTACACGTGGATTAGGGAAATTTTTATGCAGTCACATGTTACGACGTGATCCATTGTCCCTCTCGGTTGGTTGTGTAAGTTCATTTAAGGCAAGTGTTGAAAAGTGTAGCTATTGCCTGATTATCTCTGCATAAATTCATATTACATAAAAGTTTGTTAAAGTGTTCATTTCTCCTGAAATATTACTCTCACAAGTGAATACATGGCTCACTCGGATGCCAACAAGTGTCTCTGATCGCGTTCCTACCAGACTTAGAATTCACAAAAGAAAACGTTCATACAGGACTGAACTCACTCCGTACAAGACTGAATTTGAAAGCTGACACACTAACGGCTCCGCACAAGACTGAATTTGAAAGCTGACACTTCGTACAAGAACTGAAGATTCACCACACTGCTCGTTGTTTTTGTAAACAGTTTTCCCCCCCACTTCGAAAATAGTTCTGTGGAAGGGATGTGGCGTAGTAATTTTGCACTTGGGACCGATTTATCATACGTCCGTAGGTTAAAGCTTTAAAAAATGTACAAAATCTTCCTAATTTCGGTCTGACTTACTTGTTATATTGCGCCGTGGGAAACGATCACAGGGTAATCCATACGACGGCGCGCGTCACCGGCGTTATTTCCTTCCTGAGGATGCTGTCTTCCCACCATGACGGTTCGCTTCCTGGGCGATACCACCCTTCCATGTAAAGTTAAAATTTTCTTAATTAACCACTAATTAATCACACATTTGCACTGGTAAATTTTCAAATATTGTTAGGAAGTCAGGACACCGTTTTCCACAACTACTCCGGGCTCCAAATCGCGAAATACTGGCTGTAGATTCCCGCTATGACAAGACATTTAAATTTGCAATTTTGTGATTGGCTGAGACGTTCGCGCTCTCCGCAGCATGGATGCTTCCATTTTCTGCCAAGGGTTGACGGGTATTATTGTTTTCTCTCTCATACTTCTAAGTAGGTCAAGTTCCAACGTGTGATTTTCCCGTGAGAACTGAGTAGAAAGTTCCCACTTCTTGTCGGCACCATAAATTTTATTGGATGTACCACTTAGGCCAGCTATATGCTGCTCGTGCCTTAAGAAAAGTTCTGCGGATCTACTTGCAGTCTGACCGGCACCAGAATGTTGCTTTGTGAGACTGCCAGCTCTCACAGCCTACTGCTGTATTCCAATATGCGAATTATTCAACTTTTAATTCATACATTAATTACGCAAATTCGCTTATGGGTGCAATATACGTAACAGATTGCTCTAAAATTATTAGCAATGCAGTTCAATGTCCGTCAATTTTTGCTTTCCCTTATTTCTCTTAAGATGCAGAAGTTTGGTGGATCGGTCAGAGGTCACGATAATGAATGAAGGCTTTCCAGTCCAATAGGGACACTTTCTTTTACCTCCGTTGGTAGCCTTTCATAAATTCCTGTTCTGTGTTTGCTATCGTGCCATTATTTTCAATTTCATCAGGCGCATTGCTTCATCATTCGATGATTTATTTCATAAATTAGGGGGAATTTACTTGTAGTTGTAGAGGACAATCTCAATTTAACGGGAATTAATAATCAACCATCTAGCCGTATTCTCCTGTGAAATATGGGAATACTTGTGAAGGTTTGCTGAGAGACGCCTTGTATGATTTTAGAACATATAGATGATTTTGTTTCATAAATTCAAGAGAGTCCGCCTCTGTGATGTAGTGGTTGATATGATTAGCTGCCACCCCCGCCGGAGGCCCGGGTTCAATTCTCGGCTCTGCCACAAAATTTGAAAAGTGGTACGAGGGCTGGAACGGGGTCCACCCAGCCTCGGGAGGTCAACTGAGTAGAGGCTGGTTCGATTCCCACCTCAGTCATCCTCGAAGTGGTTTTTCGTGGTTTCTCACTTCTCCACCCGGCAAATGCCGGGATGGTACCTAAGTTAAGGCCACGTCCGCTTCCATCCCTCTTCCTTTTCTATCGCTTCTGTCTTCCCATCCCCCCACGAGGTCCCCTGTCCAGCATAGCAGGTAAGGACTCCTGGGCGGGGCACTGGTCATCTTATTCAGTTGTATCCACGACCCAAAGTCTCACGCTCCAGGACACGGTCCCAGAGGCGGAAGAGATGGTATCCCTCGCTGTGTCTGAGGGATATCCCAATATGGAGGGTAAACGGATTAAGAAATAAAGAAAGAAATATTCAAGAGTGGATTTTCTTTTATATTGTGCTGAATATTCCGCATACATTTTCTGAGGGCACGTCAGTATTAAAGTTAGAAAGATCTTCTAATAGAGACATGCAAATATCTTGGAAATCATTAGAATACCAAATCAGACTGCTTGCATACACTGGGGATATACTCTACATTGTTATGCTTAAGGTTTCTGAACTGTAGAGAAAAATGACTAACAGCACACTCGAGAAGTTTATCTGATGCAACTAAAGCTGCTTTGTTAAAGTAAACAATGCCATGAAAGGAGTACGTAGTTAACTAGTTGACGTTGAGGCGTTAGTCTTTGTACAACTGGCGCAGTTAATGCTGTCAAGCGGGGAGGGCTGAGTGGCACAAATGGTTTGAGGCGCTGGCCTTCTGATTCCAACTTGCCAGGTTCGATCCCGGTGAGTCCGGTGATATTGGAAGGTGTTCAGATACGTCGGTCTCGTGTCGGTAGATTTACTGGCACGTAAAAGAACTCCTGCGGAACTAAATTGCGGCACCTCGGCGTCTCCGAAAACCGTAAAACTAGTTAGTGGAACGTAAAAACCATTATTATTATTATTATTATTATTATTATTATTACTATTATTATTATTATTATTAACTACGTGATGTACCCGTGCTTCGCTACGGAATACTACATTGTATACAGTATTCCAGGTTAGGTAGTGTACACGTTGTGAGTAAGATTGCTTTACATTGCATAGCACTTAACGTTACCTTGGAACGCGGCAGGGAAGTCACCAAACATCTTTTCTCATATGAACACTGGGTTGGGAAATTTTCATTGTAATGGTAGGCCCCTCCCTACCATCAGTCACAATCATGTTGGGGAGTTTTCATTTTAATTGCAGACACTCACTCTCAATCTGTCTTTTTACAGCCTCAGAAAGACTGTCTTAGTGATTTTCCCAACTGAAATGAACATACAGTAGGTCATTACAATGGGGTCAGCAAGAATGGTGCTATTAAAAGCAATGCTTTTATATGAAATGCTCCTTCAAATGAAAAACCACACATTTTCTCACTTTTATCGATCAGTCCAAAGTTCCAGAGCTGGAATGACCAAGCCGCAGAGAGCCGTGATCCGTGAACACACTTCGTCTTATTTTCGGCCGGGTGGGGGTGTCGATTAGTGGACACTTCCAGGGCAAAAACCATGCCCTCTTACTCATTTGTTTAATAGGAGTACCCGATGAGTCGGAAAATCTCAGCTCACTACGCAGGCGGAGGAAAAATCTATCTGACTTGGAAACAAATTTTTCCTTCAAGCCAGAGGAGATCCCCCCCCCCCTTTCACTGCTAATTTGGAATAAAATTAATGTAGAATTTAATACAAGTAGAGAGGAAGAAGCTTTTCTTAAGAAACGGCTCTTTTAAGGGTTGAATTTTGTTATTTCGTGAATTGTGGTGCTGTAATTTGGAATAGGCCTAAATTTTAATTCTAGAACAGATCATACTACTACTACTACTACTACTACTACTACTACTACTACTACTAAGTGAGCGTCTGCATTATGTGTGCACATTGCTCATTCAAAAACAGACTGTCATCTCTCAGTCACTACAAGTCATCGTGGACCATTCTTTATCTTCGACTATCAGCTCATCTCTACACAAGTCATTCCTTCTAGAAGCTTCGAGAACATTCCAGAATATTCCGGGCTTTTCTTCTGACGTTTCTGCAGTGGAATCTTCTGTTTCAACACCACTTCATTCTTCGCCCAATATGAGCGAATCTCCGCAAAGCGACCAGGCTCGTCTGCTCGCCCAACTTAAGCAACAAGAGATGGATGATCAGAGCGCTAAGCTTGCTCTTCGCCGTGACGACGATTCACCTAGCCCCACCAGCGGACGTAAGAAGGTCTGCGCCGCCTCTGACGACGCATCTTCTGGCTCTGTATACACCAGTAGCAGCGACACTGAGCGAGCAGGCACGACGTCCTCAGTCGTCGGGATCAACCGTCTACCGGACCTCTCTACTGTGCCCACACCATCTACGGCTATATCACCCTCGCCAGCGCTGTATATGCCAGGAAATGTCCGTAGCTACTCTGAAGCAGCGAAGAACCCTGCTCTTACGAACCAGATCCGTCAGCGTAGTTCCCTTACCCCTCCTACCTCTCCTTCTCCCCAGTTCCACGTCATTAAACTCACGAATATCGATCCACATCTCGCCAACACCCGTACTATTTATCAACTTATTTCCAGTTTTACCCCATATCTTGCCCAATATAACCTAGAAATCCAACGTACGTGAGAAGGTTTTAACCTTAAAACATCAGTATCCTTCTACAGCCACTTCACCGGGGCCATTGGTGTCCACCAACAGGACAAGCACTGCAGGACCACCAACCTTACGCAGCAGCGACCAACGCCTCGTCAACCCGTTCCCTCACGACCCACCCCCATACTATCTGTGGTGGCGTATTATGGGGTCGATCGTGATTACTCCGACGAGGAAGTGGCAGCCCAACTACAACTCGGGGGCCACCTTATCTACAGAGTTGTCCGGATCAAGAACGAACGGGGTCCGACATCTTTGGTGCGGATCCTCTCTCGGGACGTGACTACCCTGGACAACCTCCTGAGGGACGGCGCCTTGGTCTACGCTCGCCGTCATCGTGTTGAGGCATCACGATCTATCGGAATACCGAAGGTGTGTGTTTGAGTCATCAGTCCATAGACTGGTTTGATGCAGCTTACATGCCACCCTATCCTGTGCTAACCTTTTCATTTCTACGTAACTATTTCATCCTACATCTGCTCTAATCTGTTTGTCATATTCATACCTTGGTCTACCCCTACTGTTCTTGCCACCTACACTTCCTTCAAAAACCAACTGAACAAGTCCTGGGTGTCTTAAGATGTGTCCTATCATTCTATCTCTTCTTCTCGTCAAATTTAGCCAAATCAATCTCCTCTCACCTATTCGATTCAGTATCTCTTCATTCGTGATTCGATCCATCCATCTCACCTTCAGCATTCTTCTGTAACACTTATAATTCACTATAAACACCCTGTGATTTACGGACTGATTTTCATAGCACTAAATTTCCGGGTAGGCTGGCCTCCGAGTGAGATGTTGTCACTGAACCCATCATTCACAGTCATCAAAGGGAACCCTTAAACTTACTAGGCACATAGACGCGAGATACGTTGTTGGAAAGGAGTATCCATTTTTGCATCTTTAGCCTACTTGAGGAGCACCCTTTGTCTTCTTCATGTTCCGTATCCACGAGACAAGAGCTTTGGGGTAGGATTGTAATCTCTTTGGGCAGGAAAGGAATCCAGATTTATAAGATCTTAGGGGAGAATTTCGGGTGAATTAGAGTATACCCGTGGCTAATTTCTAAAATACGATTATTGTGAGATGTAAATTAAAACTTGGATTGGTACAGTGGACGCTCAGTAAATTGGAAGGAATTAACATGTTATCAATTTTCTTCTGGCCAAAGAAGGAAAGCTTGTGTTAGGCCGTGGGAAGATTCGAAGCCACACGTGTATGTCATCATAAAGCCAAACCAAACCCCATGGCTGTAGTGCCACTACAGCCCTTGAAGGGCCTTGGCCTACCAAGCGACCGCTGCTCAGCCCGAAGGCCTGCAGATTACGAGGTGCCGTGTGGTCAGCACGCTGAATCCTCTCGGCCGTTATTCTTGGCTTTCTAGACCGGGGCAGCGATCTCACCGTCAGATAGCTCCTCAATTCTAATCACGTAAGTTGAGTGGACCTCGAACCAGCTCGCACGTACAGGTAAAAATCCCTGACCTGGCCGAGAATCGAACCTGGGGCCTCCGGGTAAGAGGCAGGAACGCTACCCCTACACCACGGGGCCGGCTGTATGTCATCATAGTGGGGGAAAATTATTTTTCCGACCCACGCTCCAGTTTTTTTAACCTTTTAGAGGGAAATTAATATTATGAAATCAAAAGACTCATATTCCTCGAATTTTCCTGAACATTATGAATATCAACAACCAAGATGAGATAACAGAGTTGACTAATGTTATGCAACCTTTATATCACTTCATCGCGCCAGAACGCAGTCATATACTAGGATTGCTGACTAAGACCAATTCATTCTATCATTGGCAGTTTGGGATGTAAGATTCGTGTTTCGTCTTGGTCATTTATTTATGTGCAGATGGTATCGAATACTCAAGATTCGTCATGGTAAGAGTGAATACCAGCCTAGAAGAAATATGGTAAGAACTGGTGGAGTGTGAAGTGAAATAAATAATATATTCGTGTGAATGTATAATTTGCCCTGTATTTGGCGAGAGAAAACACTATAAAATCAACGGCATATTTCAGTATGTTCCTCCTGCCTGTTAAATGTGCCGAATGGGGTCTTCATTTTCATCCACATTTAGGTTAAATTTATGTCAGCTGTTTCGTTAATTCCAATTTTATTTATTTGATGCCTCATATCTATTGAAATTAGTATGAGTTCTTTTTATAATAAATCCATTTTAGCCCGCTTCTTGAATGTTATTTCAAGTAATATTTAGATTTTCTTATGCCACCTGCCGATACATGTCAACAAGTGACTGAAGAACCCGGAACCGCAAAGAGAACAGAAGAATCTGCATTTGCCAGAGCTAGAGGCAGAGGTTGACAATCGGTAAGCGAGGGTACAGCACGTCATAACTGACATGATAAAAATGTTCAAAATTAAATGTATTTAAAGTAAATAAGTAAGTAAGTAAGTAAGTACCTATTTCCGAAACAGGGACGTATCCAAGTGTGGGGAGGGGTACTGGGGGTTAGACTCCTCCCATGAAATTTTTAAAAAGAAAGTAAAGAGAAACTGACAATAAAGAAGTGGACGTCAGCTCTTTTGAATATTCACAGAGACATAATTGTAAAACCAATAGATCTCTAAGAAGCCTCGAAAGTTGAATTTTAGATTGTAGTCTGAACGTGCCATTCGCTGTAACACTGTTCACCTTGATCATATTCTTATTCCAAGATTTTGCAGTGTAACGGTACTGCAATCTGAATATCAACGTAATTTACATGTATCAGTGTCCTTATGGCACTCACGTTTGATGCACACACACACACGCACAAGCACCTTCATTCCACCGTCATTTTGTAACTATAATCCCCACTATCGGCCGATCCTTGCTACGCTACTGGTTCGAACCATTTAAAAATACACTGACTGACAGAGCAAATGCAACACCAAGAAGGAGTGGTCAGAACTTTATGCCAATTGCAGGGTAGACTGACGTCACTGAGGTATGCTCATGATGTGAAATGCGCCTCTGTGCTGCGCACGTAGCGAACGATAAATGGGACACGGCGTTGGCGAATGGCCCACTTCGTACCGTGATTTCTCAGCCGACAGTCATTGTAGAACGTGTTGTCGTGTGCCACAGGACACGTGTATAGCTAAGAATGCCAGGCCGCCGTCAACGGAGGCATTTCCAGCAGACAGACGACTTTACGAGGGGTATGGTGATCGGGCTGAGAAGGGCAGGTTGGTCGCTTCGTCAAATCGCAGCCGATACCCATAGGGATGTGTCCACGGTGCAGCGCCTGTGGCGAAGATGGTTGGCGCAGGGACATGTGGCACGTGCGAGGGGTCCAGGCGCAGCCCGAGTGACGTCAGCAAGCGAGGATCGGCGCATCCGCCGCCAAGCGGTGGCAGCCCCGCACGCCACGTCAACCGCCATTCTTCAGCATGTGCAAGACACCCTGGCTGTTCCAATATCGACCAGAACAATTTCCCGTCGATTGGTTGAAGGAGGCCTGCACTCCCGGCGTCCGCTCAGAAGACTACCATTGACTCCACAGCATAGACGTGCACGCGTGGCATGGTGCCGGGCTAGAGCGACTTGGATGAGGGAATGGCGGAACGTCGTGTTCTCCGATGAGTCACGCTTCTGTTCTGTCAGTGATAGTCACCGCAGACGAGTATGGCGTCGGCGTGGAGAAAGGTCAAATCCGGCAGTAACTGTGGAGCGCCCTACCGCTAGACAACGCGGCATTATGGTTTGGGGCGCTATTGCGTATGATTCCACGTCACCTCTAGTGCGTGTTCAAGGCACGTTAAATGCCCACCGCTACGTGCAGCATGTGCTGCGGCCGGTGGCACTCCCGTACCTTCAGGGGCTGCCCAATGCTCTGTTTCAGCAGGATAATGCCCGCCCACACACTGCTCGCATCTCCCAACAGGCTCTACGAGGTGTACAGATGCTTCCGTGGCCAGCGTACTCTCCGGATCTCTCAGCAATCGAACACGTGTGGGATCTCATTGGACGCCGTTTGCAAACTCTGCCCCAGCCTCGTACGGACGACCAACTGTGACAAATGGTTGACAGAGAATGGAGAACCATCCCTCAGGACACCATCCGCACTCTTATTGACTCTGTACCTCGACGTGTTTCTGCGTGCATCGCCGCTCGCGGTGGTCCTACATCCTACTGAGTCGATGCCGTGCGCATTGTGTAACCTGCATATCGGTTTGAAATAAACAATTATTCGTCCATGCCGTCTCTGTTTTTTTCCCAACTTTCATCCCTTTCGAACCACTCCTTCTTGGTGTTGCATTTGCTCTGTAAGTCAGTGTATCAGCAAAGAAAAGGAAATTTCAACACTTTCTTTGCCCCAATTACTCCTTTAAATGTCGTGATATCAAGTAGCCTCGTAACACCACTGAAATATATAGCTCATACTGAGTTGTATAAAAGAATGCCCTGTCGTTTTCATGTGATACGCACGCACGCACGCACATACATACACATATATATTGTCGTTGTCCTAGTAGTTTAACGTCGCAATTTAATAAATTCTTACTCACAACGTGTACACTACTTCACCTAGAATTCTGTATACAATATAGAATTCCGTAGCAAAGCAAGGGTGTATCAGCTTGTGCTTTAAAATTTTCTTGAATTGTGTTGAAGCAATGCCTGGCAACGGCTGTCGTTATACAATAGCTCGGGAAATATATGAATTGGAATTTCATCTTCAGCCTTATTTAAAGTTAATTTCCAGAATAGTTTCAGGAAGATGCTGGGATACTACTTTTCTCCTTGGTAACGGCCCATATTTTCTTAATCCTAAGGCATTTTTGATTCAAAAGGTGAATGCCACCCGAAAGCTAGACATTCTCCTCCACATTTTAGATAGAATGTGTTAGCTTCAAGGCACTCCCTCCATGTATAAAATAAAGTAAATATTTATTGTTCTGGCCTTCTGAGTTCAAGGTGGCGGGTTTGATCTCGGCTCAGTCCGGTGGTATTTGAAGGTGCTCAAATACACCAGCCTCGTGTCGTAGATTTCCTCAAAGGTAAAATAACTCCCTGTGGAGCATAATTCTGGCACCCTAGGCTCTCCTTAAACCGCAACATTTGTTAGTGCGACGTAAAACCAATAACATTATTTAAATATATATATATCATGTATTTTGATGGATGCGACAGATTCTGAATTTTTTCCTTGCACCAGTTAGTTAGAAAGAAATACTCTGATGAACTCCATTACCATAAAGTAATCTACATGCTTTCCTCCACATCAAAAGACTATCCCTTCTTTGGTAGTGTTTCACCAAATACCAGTTAACCTGAACCTCAGGTTATGTAAATGTACTGGTCTCCCCACGGATTACCAGCTGTGCTTACCGCAGTAGCTTGTGCGATGCAGGTAATTACTGTTGGGTTTTCACTCGCTAATAATCTGTGGTGGTCATCATGTTATGAATAGCAAGTAATTCCTTGGAGGGCCGTATCATCAAGCACCGCGCCTCAGCCACTGTGTCCTTATTAGGTTCATGCAGTTGCAATGCATTGCATAACCTTTGAGTAACACATAATTTCTCGTTAAACAATATTCTCAGAGAATCACAATCGCTGGGTTACCAAACGTACTCTATTAAGAGTACATGTATCCGTACTCTGTTTTCTTTGGCTTATCTACTTTCTTAATCCCTATTTCTAAAAACATATTTTCTCACTCTAATGCCTGGTTTTATCAACGTTAAGTTAAAACTTTACCTCGTGTTATACAATTATAATTATGCATTTCACTGTTAATTTTGCTTCATCAAAAAGGGTTAGTTTTAACGCAACATTAAGGTTAGGTTAAGTTAACACCTCCTTTCACCTGTGTTTAACTGTTAACTTGAGCTTAAAAACAAAATGGTCGCTTTAAATCATGCGTTGGATGCAGAATTACTTCATTTAGATATGTTAAATGTTGTTCCTAACAGAAAGAGACTTATAAGGAGAAACAACTTTAACAATCTATCCGAGTAACTATTTATGAACAGGTATAGACTGTCGAAAGCCGTTGTCAGTTAGATAAATTAAGGTATAAGAATATGTACTGAGATAGTACTTTGATAGGAGGGAAAATAGTACTGTTATCATTAGTATTAGCATCATTAGAATCATTGCCCGGCTCACTGGCTAAATGATTAGCGTGCTAGCGTTTGGTCACAGGGGTTTCGGATTCGACTCCCGGAAGGGTCGGGAATTTTAACCATCATTGGTTAATTTCGCTGGCACGGGGGCTGGGTGTATTTGTCGTCTTCAACATCATTTCATCCTTAATACGACGCGCAGGTTGCTTACGGGCGTCAAATCAAAAGACCTGAATCAGGCGACCCGAACTTGTCCTCGGACACTCCCGGCACTAAAAGCCATACGCCATTACATTTTCGTTAGAATCATTAGTATTTTTTTTTCCATTTTGTGCGAATTTCGCTGAATAAGAGAAATTTCCTTTTAGTGATCATAGCGTTGTGCAAATTTCGCTAATTATTACTATAAATAATAATAATAATAATAATAATAATAATAATAATAATAATAATAATAATAATAATAATAATCGTATTGCCTCAGCTACCGTGTGCAGACATTTCAATTTGACGCCATCTGGCTGTCTGCTCGTCAATTTCGACGTTCCGTTTTACTCTAGGCTCACTAGATGGCAGACCGAGTAAACTGAAACTCTCTTGGGCGTCTATGGCTGAGATTTGATGAATTTTGTCGGGTAAACACCAAATGTGTCACCAGAGATCTTTTACATGCCGACATCGTACGACATGGAGTGTCGAATGGACTTTTTTCCGCCCTTCAAAAATCCGACTACCTCTGCCGGGCTTGAACCCGCTATCTTGGGATCCGGAGGCCGACACTCTACCGCTGATCCACAGAGGCAGCTATTATCACTATGAAGTTCAATAACACGAATAATTTCGAACATCATGTTATATTCTACTTCAGAATACTGTACATTATATTTCTTCGAACTAATATTATTCTTAAAAATCCAATTACATAGGAATTTGAGGCAGCTAGAGAACGACTATTATTATTCCTTATGGGTGTTCATCATCATCATCATCTGTTTACCCTCCAGGGTCGGCTTTCCCTCGGACACAGCGAGGGATGCCACCTCTACCGCCTCAAGGGCAGTGTC
Source organism: Anabrus simplex (assembly GCF_040414725.1). Lineage (NCBI taxonomy): Eukaryota > Metazoa > Arthropoda > Insecta > Orthoptera > Tettigoniidae > Anabrus > Anabrus simplex. The sequence goes on from NC_090267.1 coordinate 198,307,283, forward strand.
CTGGAGCTTCAGACTCTTGGTCGGGGATACAACTGGGGGGAATGACCAGTACCTCGCCCAGGCGGCCTCACCTGCTATGCTCAACAGGGGCCTGGTGGAGGGATGGGAAGATTAGAAGGACAAGGAAGAGGGAAGGAAGCGGCCGTGGCCTTATGTTGGGTACCATCCCGGCATTCGCCTGGAGGAGAAGTGGGAAACCACGGAAAACCACTTCCAGGATGGCTGAGGTGGGAATCGAACCCACCTCTACTCAGTTGACCTCCCGAGGCTGAGTGGACCCCGTTCCAGCCCTCATACCACTTTTCAAATTTCGTGGCAGAGCCGGGAATCGAACCCGGGCCTCCGGGGGTGGCAGCTAATCACGCTAACCACTACACCACAGAGGCGGACCTTATGGGTGTTACCAAGAGAAAGCACTAGGAGAAGGTAAGGAAGCCCCACAGTTCAGCGAAACGGTCAGCAGAGGCATAAACAATATCATCCACGCTCGCCTTTTTCATTACATTAGCAACAGTGAATTCCGAGTACATTTACGTTATCACTCCCTCTTCTCCTTTTCTTCCTGATCTTTTCCCTACGTATTGAACTGACTTTGACCAGTTTTACTGACGGATGCTCTACCCCTCTGTGGAGGGATGTACTCAAAATTACGTTTTTCTGCTGTGGCTGATAATATGGTGTGTTGTATGTATATTTATCGCTTAGTACCGATTCCTGATAGGAATCAGGGATGAGGCGAGATGAAATGATGGCATGTTTTAAGACCGGATGCCCTTCCTGACGCTAGCCTCATTTGAGGGGCTAATGAAGATGACATGAATTATGGTGAATGAAACTGGCATCACTGAAGAGGCGTACTAGGGAAATGAGGAGTGTGGTAGTTTCCCATTGCTTTCCTCACTGAGCCAGGTGTTGCTATTACATATCAGTCTGCCAAGCCCACTGAAATGCATGTACCAACCAATACTATGAGCGTTATTTTCACACCATTCATAACAGGAACAGGCTGCATAAGGAACGGTATTACTGGAATCGCTCTCACCTCGGTCATTTTCATATTAACAAAGCCAAGGATGAGACTGAGACAGACAGATCAATGAAAGTAACAAATTTATTTTAGCCCATTAATTAGACATAGTGCACTGTAAACACTACATCCCGCCAGCAAAGGCATGCATGCTCCATATGCAGAAAAAATCACTCTTACAATCTAGAAAACTGTTATAAGTGTAAATCCTTTCTTTCTCGCGAAAAATCACAAATGCCGGTATACCACTTCAGCATACTGAAGGTTGCCATTTAAGAATATTGACACTTCTTAGTTGTGATATATTTCATTAGAACTCTGTGATAATACATATGCTAAATTTTATCATGTAGATATAGTATGATAAAATATACCTTCGATTTTATATGGTGTCCTAAACTTTTACATTTATTTTCTCGGGGACGTTCGTGTTTAATTTTGTCATTCTTGCGGAGGTGCGAAATGTTGGATTGCAGTAATCTTGAATTGAACTCCTAGGGTGCTTTGACCCACACTGCACTTCTGAGGGAAGAGTTTCATAATGGCTGTGTTCGTAAATAACGATCCCCAATGATCCTTAATTAGAATTGTGGAAATTAAAGAAACAAGGGTACGTGTTGGGAAATACTTGACAGTAGAGGTTCAAAAACAGAACTCTTGTATATATACAGGGTGTTTGAAAATTGTAGAAAGAAACTGCAGAGCAATGGAACATGGAAAAAATCCTAGTACTCATAGCTCTTAAAAACAACCATTTCCGAGATATAAAATAGGCTAATCACAACGTTGTTCTTTCTTTACGTTCTAAGAACCAAATATTGGATATCAGAGATGGCGAACCCATTGTATTTGTAGCGGCTTTTGAAGCAGTTGTCATGACACCTTACACGCTTTCTACTTACATCCATTTCTTGTATATCTGTGCCAACAGCAATGCAGGAGAGGAAGCGAAATTGCACCGTTTGGTTTACCAACCAATGGCTGTTTTCTATGAGAAAAATCTCCCATGCATTGCCATTAGCATTTCAACCGCTGGGCAGAAAAACAGTGGCTATTCCTGTCCACGACGTACAGCTTACCAGGAAGGTGTCTGATTGCGCATGCGTGCTTGCCCTCTTCCATCTCCTCTATCGTGCCACACGCCTCAGCAACCTCACGGTTCACACGGCTTTGAAGCACTGGCGAGCGCTTTGGCCAATCAGAATGCCACATTTTAATACATTTTCATGTATTAATCGATCTCCGCCATCTCGTCATTACAGAAAGTGTTTACTCAGTTATTTAGCCTATGACACGATGAACGTATGTACAAATTATGTACGTAATAAGGAAGTGAAATCGTAAGGTCACAACATTAGTCACAAATACAAATCTAGATTAGAAAACATATCAGGTTCCTCGACAACTGCTCCAAATGCTGCTACAAATATAGGGCGAATGCATGCTGATAACTACGTGACCCAAACCACGCAGCCACTTGCTCGGTGCATTCCTTGTACAATTACCTTCCGGCACTAATAAAACTTTAACATTTTGATATTGCGACGTTTAACTGGACAAGGCTGAAAACTGGCTGAGGTAAATAGACCTTCACGTCCCTTGAGGTTTAATTGATCGTGATGATAAATGCCAAGCGAATTGAAAATTGATACTTCTTGAAAGAAAATTGAATTGTTTAACGGATGTTGTTAAGTTATTTCGAGAGATTAGAGCTGTCCGTCTAGCTTTATCTCCAGTTATTATTTCCAAATCTAAAAAAATTTCGTACATACTTCCTAGAATTAGGCCCTAATCTGGTTCCGTTTAGGAGCCTTTGAGAAACGTTCCGATTTCTAAGAAGCATAACCATGGCTGCAATTTTTGGAATAAGAATATGTGGAGACAAACCATTAATTAGGAATTCAAGAATTATGTAGGAAATTGAAGTAGCTTTCCTTCATCTTCAGCATTAACCTGTTGATGCTAGTGTATGGTTTTGAACTGCCGGGTATAAGCCCAGTGATTTTCAAGGCAACTTTCAAGAAAATGATGACATCTTTCGCAGAAGTGAACGTTGTACTATAAATTTCAATCACGATATCATCATGGGCTAAAATTCCGGCTGATAGTTCAATGACATTTGATCCGTCTGCATATACAGACAGGTAGTCGCCGTTCCCGATTTCTTGCAAAAACCAGCGAATTCAATTCTTTTGTGCTTTTTCCGAATATTTTTTATAGGCTGTGTAGTTTTTGAAAGGGCTCAGAGAGGAGAGTATTAATAGAATTATAAATAATTGTTTGGCAATAAGCTAAACAGGCAAAATCTTTATGAAATCTTCCAGGAGAACAATAAGTTTCCCACCATAAGGAATGGAAAACCGTTAACTATGATATATTTTAGAAGAAGATTCGCACACATTAATGAACGACTTATTTGCCATTTGGGCTTTATCCCATATTGAGACGTACTAATCGAATATCGTCAGTTGCTTTTTAGTTTAATCTCAATCCGGACACCGAACTCTCGTTTAAATTTAGAGGAATTTTGAATGTTTTATTTTGACTGTTCAACCGCTGGGCAGAAAAACAGTGGCTATTCCTGTCCACGACGTACAGCTTACCAGGAAGGTGTCTGACTGCGCATGCATGCTTGCCCTCTTCCACCTCCTCTACCGTGCCACATGCCTCAGCACCCTCACGATTCAGACGGCCTTGAAGAACTGGCGAGCGCTTTGGCCAATCAGAATGCCACATTTTTCTTCAATCATTTTAGAATATACGACAAGAAATGTGTATGATTTAAAAGAAATTCTGCAAATTTAGAGGCCAAGAGCTGTCATTACCGAGCTCGATAGTTGCAATCGCTTAAGTGCGGCCAGTATCCAGTAATCGGGAGATAGTGAGTACGAACCCCACTGTCGGCAGCTCTGAAGATAATTTTCCGTGGTTTCCCATTTTCACACCAGGCCTTAATTAAGGCCACGGCCGCTTCCTTCCCATTCCTAGGCCTTTCCTATCCCATCGTCGCCATAAGACGTATCTGTGACAGTGCGACGTAAAGTAAATAGCAAAAAAAAAAAAAAAAAAAACCTTTAACCAAAATGCTTTAGGATGTCATTCGGTTCAGTCGTTCTCTCAAACTCGCAATCACAAAACTCAGCCTAGTGTTTTAAATATATACATTATTTCTTTGGAAGAGTCCTAAACTTAACTCACCCTATAACAGAAGTGATAAATCCTATTCCAGATCCTTCAGATAAATCCTACTCAGTAGAATAGGTGGTCAATCTGGTCCAATGTAGAAACTTTCATTGTGAAGCTCAAAACGGTTGCACGCAGCATAGAATGTTATGGGCGCTGCCGGCTGAACGAGAACCAGCTTCCTGAAATGCCATCTGTGGGCTCTGTGTTTCGCTCAGTGTACAAAAAACTCTAGCGCGTTAACGATCAGCCTTGTTACTGGAAATGCATAACAATGGAATGTCCATGTAATACGGATGTCGAACGTGGACATGCTGCTTATATTTGGAGAATGCCAGTGCAATGAACGACAAGCAATTGCACTTTATGCGCAGAAGCATCCATTTCTAGGATAATAAAGCTTCTTCCTTTCTTTTAATCGAGTGTTGTTTCCTCCACTACGAAGTGAGAGCTTGGGAGAGGAATTTTTAAATAGATTTCAGTTTCTTTACTTTCAGAAATCTTATCAGACTATACTGAAAATGACTTTGCTTGTTTTATGATTCGCATTATGTAACATGAAATAATAGTGTTGTAATTTAAGGTAATAATGAGCGGTGTGTCTCACTGGTTCAGTAGTCCAGCCTCTCATATCCCAAACCGGACCCAGGTTCGAATTCCTTTGACCAGCGTGCAGCAGCAGGAATGACATGTGGTGTTAAACCCCTCAGCCAAGTCTTATATTGAACCTCGGTGCTGGACCGAATCCATATAAACGTGGAAAGGAGGTGAAGGTCGGGGGGAATTTCAGTAATGGTTTTATTGTCATTATTTATTTCTTATAATTGTACCAGTCCTATATGGACGTAAAGTATCCTCTTAGGTAGCATACTGGAGGTTTCTTCTTTGATTGTCCTCCATTTTTCGTCCCACTGTAACGTGCTCCTGCGATAATGTTCATATCTACGTTTCTAGGTGCTCCTGCCACAATCCTTGTACCTTCGTATCTATGTTTCTACATGCTCCTGCCATAACATTCGAATCTACGCCTCTACTGGATCATTTACTTTCTACTTTAATATTCTAACCTGCTTTTGTCATCTACGCTTCTACGTATTAATGGTTTGATGTTATTGGCTAAACATGTTGTGCTCATCCGTCTCTCCGATTCTGCAACTTACTCTCTGTGTTTACCTTCTACTACCTACGTCATCTGGTACGTCACCAAATCTTCTCGAATCTACTAGTCTCCGCTTCCTTACTTAATGGACAGCCTCGCTCGTCTGGTCAGCCTGGCATCGACCTTTGTACAGTGCGTGTGAGTAGAGGGACTATTGACCTCGTACGGTTCGCCGTACGATGCATGTTCTTTTCCGTCCAACTGGAACTCTAATATCGTCGTCTTGGGATCTGGGTGAGCTAAAAATCTGTACACTATTCTTTGGAACTCTTAATTAGCCCTTCAGGCGTGCTGTTTATAATCTCTAGTTTTTGGAAGCCTCGATCTGTGCCTTAACAGTCTTCCCATTATTGGAGCTTCTTATTTACCATCTGAAGCTTATTTAAATTTTCACAACATGTGTTTTGAAAAGTCTCAATGTGGACTGGAAGTGACCATCGTGGACATAATGGCTCAGTACACTTAACAACGACAGTAATGGGTGGATGAACTTTCTTAAGTTACGCAGTCGGATTCGAACTTTACTCTCCTCTCTTATCCCTGGCTATTACTATCCTCCTTTTACCCTCCCCCCTTCTTTGTCGTTCTTAGCTTTTATAAAACACCCTGGAGGTGTTGTATTTCATACGTCGCCAAATGTTGTACGTACTGTTATGCTGAAATGTCATTCTTGAAAACTTTCCGTATGTTCCCCAGAAATAAAACTATAAACAAGATAATGTACGTGCAATTTTGAAAATTGTAAAAAAAAAAAGTCCGGCTAGTTCTTTCTTTATCTGCTCTTCTTATTGTACTTCCACCTTCAAGGTAAATATCGTAACTTTTGTTCTCCTAAAGAAAAAAAACAACAGAAAGTAAGAACACAAACAATGGGCTTCGTCCATGTTTATCTGTGATATTTTCAGATCTTGTGTGTGTGTGTACTACGCAAAGTCAATTATATTTATCTAATACAGTTTGTTTATCTGCGTTATCAAATGGTGGTCACCGTTTTTTAATTACGTACCTACCACTGACCTCTCCTCTTTCCCAGTGTAGCTTCCTGTCTCTCTGCTCCTTTCTAATTTTCTTTACATGAGATTTTGGTGCGATTATCTTGTCAGAGGAATCAGTGGCGTATCATTACTATTGTGTTTGAAACATCCTGTTTTCCAATCAACGGCGCTTATTGCATTACTCGTAGAAAACATAAAGTCAACAATCGCCACACCACGTCGAACATAGTCATAAGAAACACACGTTATTACAGTATTGTATGGTGTCCAGGGGATAGTACACATATCTCCTCTGAAAATTATTGTCCTCTTATCGGGAAGAAATCTGCTCCTCCCATCGTCATAAAACATTACTTACGGCTCTTATTGAATTTTCTGTGCGAAGAAGGAAAGAGTTACGACCTATCACACCTGTTCTCCAGAAACAACTTTTGTAGCTGAGAACACACGTTTCTAAGTCTGTATTAAAAACACATCTACTGTCACCAATGTAAGATATCCGAAGGTATTGCACATATGTCGTAAAGTTCCGTGAAAATTTCTGGCCAGTTTAAGTGCCGAAGCTTGTGAAAGCATATTTTCATATTCCAGCTCACCCTTCACTGAATCGGCGACATACTTGCTGGACTGAATAGCTCATACGGTAGAGCGCCGGCCTTCTCAGCTCAGTTTGGCTGTCCGTTCCTGATTTAATAGTGGTAAGCTAGCCTCGTGTCGGTAGATATTCTGGCACGTTAGAGAACCACTACGAACAGAATTCTAGCAAAGTTACTGACACGTAATAAAGTAATAATGGCTCAATCATGGATGAGTAGTGTAACGGTTCAAATTCCGTTACAAATATTTATCTATTTTATTATTGTTGTTGTTGTTGTATCTGTATTATTATTACTATTATCGTAACTATTATTATTGTGTGATTCTATTCTATAATTTGATTTGGCTATATATTAATGAATTATCGTTTGCTTTATTGTGTTTGATTTATTGTGTATATATACATGTGTGTATATTAGCATCAAAATTATGTAAAGTGAGGCTTAATGCCTAATATCAGACATGGATATATTATTTGTGACACTACCTTTTAAAACATTGCAACATATGGTGCAACACTACTACCGTATCTGTAGAGTTATCGCTCTGTCATTGTATGCATTTAGCGATGAGCTCATATTTAGGGAACACCTAGATCGCCTTAGGCTATTTCACCACAACCTGTAACATTAGTAGTTGGGTGGGAGCGACATCATAGTTATTTTTAGAGATTACGTAGGTGTGACAGCTAGTGTCTATATATAGAAGGACCAGTCTTCTCAGTCAGTCAGTCGTTTGTAGAGGGAGGCCACAGATGGTCAGTCAGTCAGTCAGATGGATGGAGCCTTGGTCGATGGATAGTCATTTGGACGGAGGGGCCTCAGTCGGTCAGTCAGTTGGATATTTCAGTTGCTTGGAAGCAGTTGATTGGAAGGAGATGAATGGAAAGACTTGCCATGAAGTCAATTGGAGTCAATTGGAAGGAGACGAATGGGAACAGTAATATGGATACTTAATCGTCAGTGACCAAATGGATTATATGTTCGGAGTGTGTTTAGTGTATCTGTTCGGTTGGGTTCATGTGTCAGTTGGGTGACACCCGAATATTGAGTCGTCGTAATGCAGACTAACAGTTAACAGTAAATTACTTGTAAAGTTGATTGTGAAGCGTATACAATTTTAAGCCATACAATATCTCGTCTGTGAAACTAAAAGGATGCATCACCAAATTAAGCTTGATATACTGTGACCGTATCGAACATATATACAATTTATTTAATAACTAATTTAGACGGTGAGAACTTCTGTCAAGCTCCCTTGTCCGTATTACGGATGCATTAGGTTGCATCAGTTTGCACAACGCCTCCGAGTTGGTGTTGTAAACACGAGTCCGTCATGGCTGGAAGAATCCCCAGAAAGAGAGCGAGCTATGAAAAATGACAAAGAAAATCTATAGTCATAACTCCGCCCACTAAAAATGGCCGAAACATGGGAATGCCAACGTGCAAGCTTGATTTTTGTTGCAAGATTTCGAGATATGCACAATAATTAGTAAGGGAAACCTCGGCATGTCATATATTTTTATAACAGACCTCTGCCAAAATTCGAGTTGTTTGTAAAATTTTAACGTGTGGAAAATTATGCCATCATATGATTATATAGGCACCAGTAGCGTACCCACGCCAACTAAGTACGCAGACTCCGGATGGTGATCCCAGTAAAGGCATTATTTGTATAATAAATGTTAAATAAACCGCCGATCGATGCGTTTTTCGCACATAACTAGATTACTTAAAAGTCGGAGTCACACTTGAGCACATTGCCGATGTCACACAACTCGTAGAACCACTGATATGTAAAAACGTTGTGGGGACTGTTCGCCGTCTATTGTTCGTGTAGGGGTGAAATTATATAAGGGGCCTTTATGCTGAGAAAACATTCACTCGACGCGAAAGATTGAAGGCAGACACACGGTCCGCTGGTGTTCTGGCCTTACCTGTATTCGGGAATGTTAATATACATTTTTCCAATACGCGGTGTGAAAAACTTTGTACAAGTTATAGATAAACTTAATGGGCTAAACGTATTTGAAATTTTTAACTAATGTGACCGCAAGAACTGTGTTACAGTTTCGAAAATTGTGTTTGTGAATGACGCAGCTTATTTCAACGTCATTAGACTTGTTACAGTGAAGAAGAGGACCCTGGGATTATGAACGTGCTCAGCAGGTCTAGAAGAGGATTTGAACCTGTGATCCACGTCAGCACCATGAGAGATTAAACGACGATAAGGACCTTCCCTAGGTCCAAACCATGGATTTCTCGACATGACGATAAGTACATAAAATCTAAATAATATCCAAATAAATGCACGGTTATGTAATATGTAGATCACATAACTTAAGTTAGTAATGTAAATTGCATTTATTCTTGAATTAGGGACAGACTTGTGAGTGGTCTTCATATTGTTTCAAATATATTCATCCAGATGGGAACTGATATAATATAATATAGGCTAAACTTTAGGGCCTATAAAATGTAAATTTAATGTAATGCATGTGCGTGATTTAACGATGAAATTTCAGAAAGATTGAGAGTGCTTTAGAATTAGGAGGGCAAAATGTAGATTTGTATTATTGATGATTTCAAACCATAATATGTATATTTTTCTTAATGGAATATTCGATCTATTTTTGGTAATGCATGGCGATAGTGTCTTCAAAATGACAATATTGGCATAATAATCGTGGGGATAGGAAGGCACTCTTGTTTTAATGTAATTTGCATGAAGAGAATAGGTAGATGGCTGTATTGATTATTTGAGTAAGTTGTGACAAGCCTGGACACGAACGAACGCCCTCCTATTTTTAGATAAAGTTTTTTTTTATGTCAACAAGTATTTGCTTTTATTTAATATTAGAATAAAATTATGGATACGCTTAAATCCATTTAAGAGTTTTGTCTGAGTTCAAACTGTAGGAAAACATACGCTGATGTTTCTATGCATTCGACTGGATATGAACCTGGATATTCTAAGTCTATGGACGTGACGCTGAAAAGATGAATAGAGACTTGATATCGAGTTAAAGAATTGTAAGCGGGCAGAGAATTAATAAGCCAATGAAGCTATGGAATATGTTAAGAGGATATCAATTGAAATAGGATGTTTTTATCAGGGAGGCGTTTCCCCTCACCTTGAATGTATTGAAAAGGAGTAATCTATGACCACCTATTACTAGGTGTCGTTCTGCGCGTATTCGAGCTTGTCCACCAAGACTGAATGCTTGGGGTTTCGTATAAATGCGGTTGCATTTTAAATACTTCTTTCTAAGTCGTTCATGTATATTTCTGTAAAGAAATTAAATAACTGGAACGCCAGTATTGAATGGTTTGTTGGTGGCAACCTGGAGACCGCCAGTTCGAAGTCCAAGGCAGGCCATGGATTTTTTCGTCACACACAAGTTATTTTTTTGTGTTGTACAGGCAGTTGCATGAGTTTATTGCTTATTCTTCTGTTTTAAAATATGTGTATATAATTTTTGAAAATGCTCTTTGAGATGCGTTTAATGTTTTAGTTTGAATTCCAAAAAACGGGTTCTGTCTCGTTATTTTGTCATCAGGTCCATTGCGATGTGGGTTTGATTTTGGACCCGACATCTGTCTAATTTTATTTGATGGTTGTGATTTTACCCACTAGTGTTAGCTTATTCTTTTGTTTATTCAATTAGTATTATAATTGATTAGTTGGGCGATCACTCCAAGTTGTCTCCAATAATGTGTTTCTTCTAATAAAGAAGAAAGCTTGTAATGAGAACCGTCGCATTTACAAGGATATTTTGTACTTACCAAACGTTCAAAGTAATAATAATTGAGGTGTACTAATTGTCATGTAAAAAGGTAAATAAACGATAAACCCCAAAAATGGTCGTTGATAAAAAAATGAATTATTAAAAATTCTTAATGAAAGGAGTGACATCTCCAAATTTGTATTTAGTCCATCGGACATCGTATATTTTGTTTTATTATTGTAGAATTATTCAGGGTTGATTTCAATTAATCATGATTTTATCAAGGAATAATAAATAGGTTTTTAAACTTTTCTTTGCCTGTCATTTTGTCGTAAAACTGCATCCTAAATTTCTCTCCGTTAATTTATGCCTTTAAGTTAGTTTAGTGTTGTATTTAGATCTTATGCCGCGAACACACTATGGCCCTGGGAGGGCGTTGGTTTGAATCTATGGAATGGAGGAGTGCAGTTGGTCCTTGCACGGTCGAAAGCTTTTGTTCACCCATCACTTTGACTTTTATATTTCTTCGCTTTCTAGGTGAGGTGGCATTTGACTCTAGACTTAAAAGGTCCTATACCATCGAACGCCTTGGCGAATGGTGCTATATGGCGGTTGCCCAAAATTTTGAGGACACTGATGCTGTCGTATGGTTCTATGGGGCAATGGCGTGGGTGGTATGGTTGCAATACCTATAGCTGATACCAACTCAAAGGAATACGTCCTAATAACACTCAAAGTGTTCGAGGTACAGTCAAGTGAACAGTGAGGGATAAATTTCTTGTACAACTTTTAAATGTCCGGTCAAGAAGATTTCAAATTTAATGCCTAAAGTTTCCTTCAGTTACAATGTCAGAGTTTTATATTTTCTTTTGTATTATCGCAGTAGGTCTCAGTAGTTAAAGTCAATTTTTAAAGAATATATTTTGTTGATTACCTAATATAATTGATTGTTTCATTTCTAGAGTAGATCAGATAACCTCACATTTTAATGAGGAAACCGAACGCCAATCTCCTTTTCCAGATCCTATATGTTATGTTGTCATAGTAAGCTCATTACCCCACACCCTAGAGACATTCAAGACTCTCATTGTATTATTGCTACATCTACTTGTAGCTGGTACCCATCAACAATAATTGTGTGTGTAAGTAATCAGGTAAGAACTAAGTGTGATTGATTGAGCATTTTATTTCACGAGCATTTTAATATTGCGTTTCGTTTTAATTAAGTTTCATATTGTAAAATAAGTGAGTCCAAGTTCGCAGTTTCGATCCTGGCTCAGTCTTGTAGTATTTGAAGGTGTTCAAATACGCCAGCCTTGTGTCTGTGGATTTACCTGCACGTAAAGTAACTACTGCGGGACGAAATTATGGCATTCAGTGTCTATGGAAATAATACAAGTGGCTGGTTTAACATTATCTTATGCTAATAAATGAGTAATTATTATGGCTATATCATTTCTTTCTCAGAAACGGCACTAAATATTTCGATGAAAATGACAGACTAGAGGTTTCTGGGGAATAGAAATCTATCAGTAATGGTCTCATCTTCAGAAAAAAAAGTAATTTATCAGGCGTAGATTACAAAACATAACGATGATGGCCATGATATCTACTGTTTACTGAAAGAACTTGCAGCAGCTTGCTGGTGGTCGTGGTCGTTAAGGCGTGCTGTTCAATCTTATGGCCTGGTGCCAAACATTTCCCTGTCCTGGTCGTCGCAAACATTTTTACCATCAAATTGTTGGCCGGTAGGTTAGGAGAGATGGTGGTATACAAATTCCAAAACTATTAAACGAGAACTTCTTTATTTTCAGGTGTTTACATGCGGTTTTTACAGCGTGACAGCCAGAAACATCCATATTGTTTTATTAGGGAGTTCGTTAGACAATAGATTTTGTAGAAGTTCAACTACCAAATAAAAGATGGCGGTCGAGCTTAGTCAAAGGGTCTTCGTAGCGTACTCCAGTTGTCGCACTTTAATTTCCGAGAAACAGATGACGGTTTTCTAATATAAACAGTATTATTGAGAGGTCACTGCTAGACAGTACTGTTTAATTGTCTACCTTGTTTCATTGCAACAGTTGCGATTTTCTAATGAAATCGTATAAATCTTAAGCTAAAAAATTTTTTTTTCTACGACCATCGCTTGAACAGATATTGAATTTTTAAGTTAAGGGTTGTTTTCACCTTCGCCCTCCCTAACACGAGTACATTTTAACACTCTACAGTAACACTGGTTATCAAAAATGTATACATACATATTGTGATAGTACATATATCACACCCCCGAATTATATGTAGAAGGTAGAGATATTATTGTCAGTATTCGATTTATTATTATTATTATTATTATTATTATTATTATTATTATTATTATTATTATTATTATTATTATCGGTATTTCATTTGTATGTTTTGTCATTTATATTTATAAGCTGGAAGATATCCACATATGTAGGTATGAGTAATTTGTTTTGCACGAGTGGGAAAACATTGCTTTAAGAACTCTGGTAATTTGAATGAGTCATATGGCTATCCCAATGTCTTATGAGATGTATTTGTTGTGGTCGTCGGGAAGTTCGTATGAGTCATGTATATATCCCAGCCTGATGAGATGAGCTTGTTGTTGTACCAGGGAAATTTGGTGATTCATGTAAAACTCCCGAGAGTTTGTTATTGTCTTGGGAGGAAGAAGTAGTTCAGGGCTTGGTCTTGACAAGAGGTTCACTCATGATTGGTGGGCAAGCACCAATCAAGACGTCTCATCTGAGAGGAGGGGGATGTTGATGTCTATAAAGGTTGATCATACGGCGGCAACCAGGACATTGTGAGACATTGTAAGGAACATTGTAAGGGTGATTGTAGAGGTGATTGTAAAGGAACGAGAAGGAAGATAACTACAACTACAACTGACACACTGTACGGGAAGGAAGTGGTGCTGATACACGGTACTAGAGTGACACGGCTGTAATGGACTGGACTTCAAACGTTCGTGGAGCGTAGTCTTGTTATGTTTGTGGAAAGTGGCTGATTGTGGAGAGTGCTTGCGCATTAAGTATTGTAGCACTTGTGGCGGCCTAGCATTATATGTTGGTGAAATCTATCTCAGACTTTCCATAAATTTATGTTGAGGATCGACAGACGTGTGTATATATCTTTACAACAAGTGTTAAAATATGTGAACACAGTAGTACAAGGTACAGTATCTGTGTGATGTGATAACTGCCGATTATGAGAATCGGTAAGTCGAATTGATATAGAGACAGTGAAGGGTATTTATCTTCATACATGTACATTGTTCATCGGACTATTTACAAATGGTAGCTTAGTTCTCGCTTTCGTTTTCCCACGATTTTCATTATTATTGTTGTTGTTGTTGTAAATATGGAGTCTTCCAGCAATATTTTATGTGTGTATTATATGTATAATGTTGTATGTTGATGAGGTGCTCATGCACGGAATTTGTTCAGAATATAGTTAGCTATTTCAGAATCAGTGTTATTGATGAACCTAGGTGCAGTTCCTACCTAATTAGTCGTTTTCAGAAGGTTAGGTAAGGCCTGCAGCAGATGTACCAGTACGCAGCATTATGTACACGCCCTGGGATATACAGTTTATCATGCTCTTATCTAAATTCGAGGGATCCATTCTGGTGAACTCTGGCGCCCATACTATGGACATTTCGGTTAATTATGCTTATTAATTTTATTAAGTTTTTGAGTAATTTTATTTATATATTTTTATTCATGATTTATTTATCAGTAGTCATCAACTTGTTACAATTGGCTTCCCAACGTGTGGCTGAATGGTTGGTACATCTGTTAGGCTTATAAGCGTAGGTGCACTTGTCAGGTGTGGATGGAATTCTACAAACTATGTCAGTGAAGTGTTTTATATGTACGTGATATGTATGTTGGAGTATGAAGAAATGTTGTAGCGAGTCGAGTATTATAAAATTGAGAAGTAGAGAGGTTTCTTCTAAAGTTGCTGGTACTAAGAATCAGGAGAAGAGAAGGCAAAAGAATTCCACCACATTGAGTTTATCTAATTTAAGTAAGAGTAGCAAAATGGCTGATAGTGGGAAGGATCTATTGGCAACGATGGGTGAGGAACCGAGTAACCCGTCTCAAACTCAGCACGTAGGGGTTGTTAAGGAAACGGTTCAAGGGGAGGCTTTAACTTTTAGTATGATTAAATCGCTATTTAATGAATTGTCTAGTAAAATCGATAATCAGAGTGTTGAATTAAACAGTAAGAATGAAGAGTTGAAGGTTGAATTGTCTAGTAAAATTGATAGTCAAAGTAAGGAATTAAATTCAGTGAGTGTTGAATTAAATGTTGTTAACAGTAAAAGTGATGCATTGTCCAGTAAAATCGATAATAATAATGTTGAACTGTCCAGTAAAATCGACAATAATAATGTTGAACTGTCCAGTAAAATCGACAATAATAATGTTGAATTGTCCAATAAGATTGATAGTCAGAGTAAAGAGTTGAAGAGTGAATTGAGTTTTTTAAGCAATGAAATATACAGTATTAATAGTGAATTAAATTCAGTTAGTACGGAACTGTCTAGTAAGATTGAGAATCAGAGTAAGGAATTAAATTCAGTGAGTGTTGATTTTTTCTAGTAAAATTGATAGTTTAAGCAGTGCTGTGAATGGTAGAATAGATGAATTGAACCAGAAGTTTGACCATCAAAGCAGGGAAATTCAGGAAGTCAACAATAAGGTAGAAGCTCAATGCTTGGAATTGACTGAGAAAATTGAATGCCGAGTTAATGTAGTGAGGAAGGAATTTGTTGAAAACAGCAAGGAATGTGATAAGAGAATAAAAATGGTGGAAGATAAAGTCGAAGAAATAGACAGAATTAAAATCAGCCAGAATGTTTTAGCGAAGCGAATAGATGAAAAGACTGAGAAATTGGAGAAAGACGTCAAGTCAGTAGAAGGAAATGCCAGAATGGTAGTTGAAGAAGGAATTAAAGCATGTCATGTAAAGTTAAGGCAGGAGATCAGTCAAATCCAAGTAGGTAGCAATATATGTAATAGGTACGTATCTTGTACGAAGGACTCTGAATTACCCAAGTTTAATGGTCGGCAGTTTAATCCGATGGAATTCTTGAAAACGGTGGAGAAACGGTTTTCTAAGAATCTTGACGATGGTTTGATTGAGTGGAGTATGGTTGATGAGATGTTGGATATTGCTTTTCTTGGAGAAGCGAGATCTTGGTTTCAAGTTTATAGACAGGGTATTTCGAGTTTGGAGGAATTTAGGGAGAAATTTAGTTCTAAATTTTGGAGTGAAGCTATTCAGGGAAGGGAAAGAGATCGCGTGCTATTTGGCAAGTATAAACCTCAGGAAGGTGTGTCTATGACGGAGTATTTCTTAGCGCATGTTCTGATCAGCCAGAATATTGAAGGTCTAGCATCGGAGAGAGATACAGTCCGCCAGATGTTGAGGCATTTTCCTGAGAAGGTCGGATTAGCGGCATGTATGCAGAATATTGTTACGATTAAAGAATTAGAGCAGCTGTTAGAGAGGTTTGATGCTTTGGAAGGGCAGGGGAGGACTAGGCAAAGTGAAGGTAGAAATTACGGGGATAATGGGAGACAAGGTAATGAGATAGCGGGAGATAGGAATAATCAGAATTTCAGTCATTCTAGGCAAGGGAATCAGGGTGGTAATTCCGGAAGGGGAAACAGACAGTCTAATCAGGGAGTTAATCACCAGGAATATTATGGCAGAAGTCCTAATCAAGGGGAATCAGAAAGTAGGGGGCGTACGGATTAAAGACCTCCAGATCAAGTGCAGAGACATGATAATAGTGAACAGTCCACGTCAAGTAATTTAAACCGGAATCGGACTTCTTAGTTGGGTCAGATAGGCAGTCCGATACCGAAATTCCTATTCACGCGATGAAACAGGTAAGTTACGAGGTAGACGTGAAAGAGGAATTATTGTATGACCATGTGTTTTGTGTTCAGGGAGATTTTGTGAATAGGGGGCGTGATGAAAGTAAGAAAGATGTGTCGGATGACTTACTTTGTGCTAGTGGTGATGGTAATAGCGGTGTTGCGATCGATAATCTTGTGGAAGTTTCTGAAATTGAAAGTGAAGTTTTTTGTGAAGTTGATGAAGGTTGTTTTGTGAGTGAAGAGTGTTCACGGAGTATACATCATGAGGATGTTTTTGTTGATTTAAGTGTATGTGAGGAGAGTAAAGTTAGGTCCATTATGTGTGAAAATGGTGACTTTGAGATTAATGAAACTTCTGATAAGAGAGTCGAAAGTAGCAGTGTTGTTGGCATGAAAGTGGTGCAAGTAGGAGCTGATATGGAAGGTGGTGAAGATGGATTAATTGTTGGGTCATTAAGTAGTAATGACAGCAATTTCAAAGTGTATTATGGTAAGAATTTCTGTGATAGAGTGAGCGTGTGTGAGAATGGAAGTGTGCGTGAGATGAAAGAAAGTCTATCCAAGCGAGTGTGTAATGTTTTATTTAAATCTGAGAAATGTGTGAATGATGTGAACGATGTGCTGTGTGATATCGATGTGGAATGTGTGAAAAAGTATGTGATCTGTTTGCTTGCATTAATGATGAGTTTGTGGAAGAGTAAACATTGTGAGATTCCCGCGCATTTCAGAAAGAGGGATTTCTTGGTCATGAAAGTTCCGAATGAAAGTTTGTATAATTCTTGTGTGACCGAATGGGATGAATGTTTGTGTGTGAGATAGTGTGGATTCTAGACGCAGTTAGATTTTATTACGGTACGCATTCCTCGTCTATCGATGCCAATGTTAAGTTTATGTATAGTTTTTTTCATTTATATCAGGGTCCGTATACTGTGGACAGTAGAATAGGCAAGTGTGCTTATAGGCTCCTAACCACTGACAACAAGGTTCTTGGAACATTTCATATCTATAGCCTTCGCAGATATAAGAGATAGGATCTGCACCTTGGATGTATATATTATCAATTATGAGTTATGTGTACAGTAGCAAGAAGTGATTGTATTCTATGGTATATGAAACAATCGGAGTTGTGTGTATATAGCCATATTATTGTTATTATTGTTTGGACAAATTGTATTTCGTGTGTGCGAATACAATGCAGTAGACGCAATGTATATATCATTATTACAGTAAATTAAGTGTTCAATTATGCCATTATAAGGTTATGTATGAAGTACTGTTTTATGGTGAATCATAATATGTGATATCATCGATTCACCAAGGGGGCGTTATGTGATAGTACATATATCACACCCCCGAATTATATGTAGAAGGTAGAGATATTATTGTCAGTATTCGATTTAGTATTATTATTATTATTATTATTATTATCGGTATTTCATTTGTATGTTTTGTCATTTATATTTATAAGCTGGAAGATATCCACATATGTAGGTATGAGTAATTTGTTTTGCACGAGTGGGAAAACATTGCTTTAAGAACTCTGGTAATTTGAATGAGTCATATGGCTATCCCAGTGTCTTATGAGATGTATTTGTTGTGGTCGTCGGGAAGTTCGTATGAGTCATGTATATATCCCAGCCTGATGAGATGAGCTTGTTGTTGTACCAGGGAAATTTGGTGATTCATGTAAAACTCCCGAGAGTTTGTTATTGTCTTGGGAGGAAGAAGTAGTTCAGGGCTTGGTCTTGACAAGAGGTTCACTCATGATTGGTGGGCAAGCACCAATCAAGACGTCTCGTCTGAGAGGAGGGGGATGTTGATGTCTATAAAGGTTGATCATACGGCGGCAACCAGGACATTGTGAGACATTGTAAGGAACATTGTAAGGGTGATTGTAGAGGTGATTGTAAAGGAACGAGAAGGAAGATAACTACAACTACAACTGACACACTGTACGGGAAGGAAGTGGTGCTGATACACGGTACTGGAGTGACACGGCTGCAATGGACTGGACTTCAAACGTTCGTGGAGCGTAGTCTTGTTATGTTTGTGGAAAGTGGATGATTGTGGAGAGTGCTTGCGCATTAAGTATTGTAGCACTTGTGGCGGCCTAGCATTATATGTTGGTAAAAGCTATCTCAGACTTTCCATAAATTTATGTTGAGGATCGACGGACGTGTGTATATATCTTTACAACAAGTGTTAAAATATGTGAACACAGTAGTACAAGGTACAGTATCTGTGTGATGTGATAACTGCCGATTATGAGAATCGGTAAGTCGAATTGATATAGAGACAGTGAAGGGTATTTATCTTCATACATGTACATTGTTCATCGGACTATTTACAAATGGTAGCTTAGTTCTCGCTTTCGTTTTCCCACGATTTTCATTATTATTGTTGTTGTTGTAAATATGGAGCCTTCCAGCAATATTTTATGTGTGTATTATATGTATAATGTTGTATGTTGATGAGGTGCTCATGCACGGAATTTGTTCAGAATATAGTTAGCTATTTTAGAATCAGTGTTATTGATGAACCTAGGTGCAGTTCCTACCTAATTAGCCGTTTTCAGAAGGTTAGGTAAGGCCTGCAGCAGGTGTACCAGTACGCAGCATTATGTACACGCCCTGGGATATACAGTTTATCATGCTCTTATCTAAATTCGAGGGATCCATTCTGGTGAACTCTGGCGCCCATACTACGGACATTTCGGTTAATTATGCTTATTAATTTTATTAAGTTTTTGAGTAATTTTATTTATATATTTTTATTCATGATTTATTTATCAGTAGTCATCAACTTGTTACAATATAAGTACATAGGTCTGATGACTGTGATGTTGCAACAA
This sequence comes from Anabrus simplex, assembly GCF_040414725.1. Classification (NCBI taxonomy): domain Eukaryota; kingdom Metazoa; phylum Arthropoda; class Insecta; order Orthoptera; family Tettigoniidae; genus Anabrus; species Anabrus simplex. The sequence goes on from NC_090267.1 coordinate 198,326,740, forward strand.
CAACAACAACAGCAGCAACTTAAAAGAAGGGTTCGTTAATGAGGGAGCATAAAACCTTCCATGTATTGTACCCGGATGAGATGGGCCCTAGTTATCATGATTTTGATATTATAATATGAATGCAGACATATGGGAATATTACATTATGTACAGTGTCAGTTTGGTGTGGAAGGAAGAATCTCAACATAGTCTGACGTATTCTCGACAATCTGTCGCCAAGAGTTAAGCCTGTCGTTATGGGTAGTAGTATTATTTCCTTGTCGAAAGCTAAGAGGATTCAATCTAGAACTCACAAAAACAGTCCTAATTGCAACAAGGAAGTGAGAGAGTACTTATTTCTGAACAAGGTGCAGCCGGTGTGTCACAAAATACGAAGAAGATGACGAAATAGAGTTTCCAACGCCTCGAGGCATTTTGTCGTCAGGTTGCAAGGAACAGATATTTAAACTAACCGCTACAGTGTTAGCCAATGACAAAATTTATCAGAGACTCGCAGATGCGCCAACATAAGAGAAACCAAGGTGAACTTCAGTTAGCTTCTCCGATAAAATTAATTAAATTATTCCAAGCACAAAATTAAACAGAGGGGATTTTTGTGATATCATCCCAATGTTGATTAATTGTAATTGTAATAAATTAAAGTATTCTTGGAAATGACCCACGCTAGCTCGCCATTGGTGAAGACGATCACGCCATCAGGGACGCCGAATTAGCGCGCGAAAAGTGGAGGAGAGTAATCAAGTAATATCTCCATGATCGCCGAACGATATGAGATCAGAATACGACACGTGATTGTGTATCGCCAGTTTATTAAGTGGGATAAATTAAGAGATCCAAATCCACTTGCAAATGCCGATTTAGGATAACCAACCCCCCTCCCTCTGGTACGACCACGGATGACCCACGCGCGAAACCAGGTCGACCATATATAGTAGGGGGTCGAGCTTCACATCAACCAGTCGTTTGACATAATTTGATACGCTGACAGGGTGACCTTGTAACTCAGTACAAGAAAACGCATTATAGATTCTCTTAGAGTTGAAAGTACGTTAGTAGTCATGAAGGTGAAGACGAACAGTGATAATTATTCAGAATATCGAGTGTAAATTGTTAGTATCACTGTATGTGAAAATAATATATTTCTCAATATTTCATGTGTTGGAATTTTAAGGGTCGACGGAATGCCGATAGTACTTTTTGAAGGCATTGTTCAGAGCCTGAAGTAAACATTTCATGATAGACGGTGTAACAATTATTGTAGCAGGGAACTGTAGGAGCGAGGCGATCACAAGACGGCCTCGTATACATCAGGAAGTGTCGGATAAAGAACGCGATACGCGCCGGTTTGAATGAAACGACACTTCGTCGTAATGTGTCACAGCTTGTGGTTCGGGCTCAAGGAAGAATAATATTGTGCAAATGAAATGGGTCTAGAGGCACCTGTAAGTGTATTTTTTATTCTTGTATAAATCATTGTAAATTAACTAGTAAGATGTTAATCATGGGTAATCACCCAGAAGTGTTTTGTTGTGTTAATTTTATAAAGTGCGATATGATGAACGAGTAAATCACCATGGGGCCATGAGGCTTCTCATCCGCTACGAGACAATGGAATTCTACATAGGAATGAGTACATAAATTTAATATTTGGGGATGTTATCGCGACAAAACGGGATTCAGTGTAGATTAATCATGGTTACTTAACATGGATCGCCTCCAGAATCCATGATTTTAAGATAGACGGACGAACTAATTTATATTAACGTAATAATGGGTTAGATTAATTAATTGAGTATTTGTTTGTTGTAATTAATGTAAATATGGGATATTTCTTTCAATTAATGCATGTTGTTTGTGGATACTTCGATTTAAGTTCATTTCAAATGTTAGATTTCTTCTTGTGCTAACCCATTTATTTGATTTTCAATCACCGCGGTGATTATTTGTATGTTAGTATGAATATTGGTTACCAGACAGCCAGATTATGAAAGTGCCAGAGTGTAAAATTTGTGTTGCGTACGGAAGGTCATAATAATAGTAATACTGCTTTATGTGCCTTGTGTGTTCGCAAGTTCTATAATAATAATAATAATAATAATAATAATAATAATAATAATAATAGTAATAATAATAATAATAATAATAATAATAATATTTTGTGCGTTTTCAAGTTAAAGTATAATAATAATAATGATAATGCTTTGTGAGTTTGCTAGCGGAAATAATAATCAATATGGAGATAACATGTAGCGTTAAAGACTTTAATTCGGGCAGTAAGTTTGATTTTTACGTAAAGTGTTGATTTCACGTTTTTGGACTTTATCTTAACCATTAAAATTTGTTTAAAAGCGATAGAGGCACGTGAATAGAATATTCACGATATGTTGAAAGCCCAGAGTGTTTTGAGCCCATATTTAGAGTTGGAAGTCATGAGGAACGAAAATCCGGCATGAAGTAAAATTGAGTCGTACTGTTTGTGATGATGAAATAGATGAATCTCAAGGCCTAAGAGGATATAAAATGCCGATTCCGGTGTTATGAGTGGCAGAATCCACGCACCGAGGATTAATTTATGAATTAAATGTTTGAATAGTTCCAATAAAAAAATGGACTTCAAATGAATTGGAAGGAATAGTTTAGCAATCGCCGGCATTGGAGGTATTTGCCCAGCCGCCATGTGCCATAGGTTGTGAGTTGTATCTTGGGGGACATGTGTCCTCATAAAATTAACGGCAGTACGAAACTGAAGGTGCGGTTCCGAATACCGTGTTGTCCCGACCGATATAAAGCTGATCTTGGTGGTTCATAACGGGATTTAACATATGTGACTAAATTCTAAAGAGTGGAAATTAAAATATATAACTTTCTGTTTTAATAATAATAATAATAATAATAATAATAATAATAATAATAATAATAATAATCCAAGTGAATCTTGTCTTAAAACAATTGCTTAGTGCCAAAGTAGACCGAAATTGTAAAAGCTTATGCGTTAACCATAAATATCGCTAACGGTAGTGAAATTAAGTTACCATAATAATATGAAGAGGAATTATAGGAAGTATTTATTAGATTAATTTGAGAATAATTATGGTGAGATCAATGTAAAATATTAAATCCATGATGAATAAGTAATGCGATAATGATACTCTCCACTGATAAAAATAAATAATAATAATAATAATAATAATAATAATAATAATAATAAGAAGAAGAAGAAGAAGAAGAAGAAGAAGAAAGAGTTGAAGAAGCAGAAGAAGAACTTGCAATAGTAATTTGAGAATAATAATTATGATGAAAGGAAATTAAGATATTTTATGGAAGATGATTCATTGTTACGAATATAATAATAATAATAATAATAATAATAATAATAATAATAATAATAATAATAATAATAATAATAATAATAATAATAATAATAATAATAATAATAATATTTTATTAGGAAACTGATCATTAATTTGTGCGGATAAATTACGAGGAAGAACGACACTTCGTTTGAAACGTCGGCAAGTGTTGGCATATAATCATCCCGGATGACAAATGATAATAATCAAAATAGGATTATAATTGAAATTAATAATAACAATAAATAATTGATGTTAATCAAAGAATGATAATGATCAGATAAAGAAAGATAATGATAATTATTTAATGATCATAGGATGATATTATTGGGACAGTCGTCATGTGTCGAACTGGTCGGAACCAGATGTTGGGTTTCCACGGGGGAGATTGTTAGCGGTAGATGCGAAATAACCCACGGACGGCACATGTCTTCATTGTCAGAGCATAGTAATGAACCTTTCCGTACGTCTTGTCGTATTGACAAAAGTAAATATTGAGATAAGCTTTGAGTTAATGAGCTATACCTGCCATGTTTGTGAATCTGGAAATATAGGCTAGAGTGCGTCCGTACTATAAATTCCCGTTTTAAATACGATAACATTTCCACGGTGGGGAGTCCGGCTCATCAGAATGTACATACCGGAAGTGATTCATGTCCAACGGAACGGGGAGATGACAGTAAATAGTTACTCTCATGCCTTCGTCTCCGAAAGAGGATCTCCAGCGGTGAAACGTCCACTCATACGGATGTGGATTCGATCCCCAATAACCAATGGGGCGAATTCACCAAATATTTTACACTACCAGAGTAGTGAGGTGAATCCAAGTATTATGTCATTTCCTTTTCAGGATTGAATTTTCCCAATGTAATAATTGTCATCATGTGCAGTTTGCAAAATAAGTGAATAAATTGCTCCTCATTGCAATTTCAATAGGAAACAGTTTCCATATCTGTTTATTCTAGTTAGTCCAGTATGCCCATGAAATTGAAGTTGTCACTTCCCAGCCCTATTGTGGAGTCTATAATGTGTATCCTTGAACGAGCCGTCCCCCGTTACCTTAATTTGCATGCCCCGTTCATCCCTGTGTTCATTTGGTGCGCCTAAATACATATTTATAGTTTTTTATTATACATTTTTAACGTTTTATACGAACTGATCACCCCTGAGATTAAGGCTAGTCTGGGACTCAGGAGGTGAGCGGGTGCAGTATGTCATGTATAGCAGCCATCTTGCCAAGCAGCCGTTGCGCCAGAAGCCTCTGAGCTAGTATAGGGAAGGGCACCCAGTGAAGAAGAAGAAGAAGAAGAAGAAGAAGAAGAAGAAGAAGAAGAAGAAGAAGAAGAAGAAGAAGAAGAAGAAGAAGAAGAAAGCCACCGCCGAACAGTAACAATTTGCTTTCTACAACCAGTGTATAGCAGCCATTCGGCCCAGTACGACACTTAAGCCTGGAATCTTATAGGGTTAACACGTGGTCACTGTGACGTTATGTAAGGTTAAGCCTGCACTTTTCACCAGCGTGTGAGTTAAGTCACGTCAACGCGTTGTCATCGTGAGGTTAAGCCTCCGCTCTTGGCCTGTGTGTGAGGTTAAGCCCATACAAGTAGCCGAGGCTCCTCCTCAGAGGAGGAGGTACCGAGCAGGCCCTCCTCGGTGGAACATATGAGTATGAGGTGAGGATTGAGGACGCTCCGTAGCCCCCCAAAACAATACTTACATGTATCAAACCACCATCACGCATACGCGATTCAAAATGTCGTAAATTCCCGCCTGAACACGCCACCTCATTGATTGTCACCCACGTTCGAACAGTTCAGGCTTTACACGTATTTAATGGCAACCTTGTTCAACATGCTGAGGATGTACTGAAATATCCGTAACGCTTGCTTGACTCCAAACTTAAACCTAAATATGAAAAACAACCCCGCTCCCCGCTCCCCATTACAGTTAATAACTAAAGCAGACTTAGCCGGTACATATGACCTGATCTCCCTTGGTCAACGCATGTTTTTACAGAAGTTTACTCCCATAAAGGATATACAATAACAAAATGCATTGGGTACGATTTGGATCGTCCGCCTCTGTGGTGTAGTGGTTAGCGTGATTAGCTGCCACCCCCGGAGGCCCGGGTTCGATTCCCGGCTCTGCCACGAAATTTGAAAAGTGGTACGAGGGCTGGAACGGGGTCCACTCAGCCTCGAGAGGTCAACTGAGTAGAGGTGGGTTCGATTCCCACCTCAGCCATCCTGGAATTGGTTTTCCGTGGTTTCCCACTTCTCCTCCAGGCGAATGCCGGGATGGTACCTAACTTAAGGCCACGGCCGCTTCCTTCCCTCTTCCTTGCCTATCCCTTCCAATCTTCCCATCCCTCCACAAGGCCCCTGTTCAGCATAGCAGGTGAGGCCGCCTGGGCAAGGTACTGGTCATTCTCCCCAGCTCCAGGACACTGCCCTTGAGGCGGTAGAGGTGGGATTCCTCGCTGAGTCCGAGGGAAAAGCCGAACCTGGAGGGTAAACAGATGATGATGATGATGATGATGATGACGATTTGGATCATACAAAGTGCACCAATAAATTCTAGAATAAATAATATTCGATCAAACTAGGAAATAAATGTCCTCGTCTTTCATTCTTAATTTAATGTCGCATCTGAATCTGATTTGAAAATGATAAACGAATATAACATTATTATATCCAGTAAAACCTAAATTACAGCAGGCTATATTCTTGGATAAGGGGCTGCCCGGCCGAGGCAGTAAAGGCGTGCTCGGTTCACCCGGAAGGACGTGGGTTCGAATCCCCGTCAGGAAGCCGTGAAATTTAAGAAACGAGATTTCCACTTCCGGAGGTGCATATGGCCCTGAGGTTCACTCCGCCTACACCACAAATGAGTACCGGGTTAATTCCTTGGGGCAAAGGCGGCCGGGCGTAGAGCTAACTACTCTACCCCATAACGTGCCGAGGTTATGTGTAATATACGGCAACATATAGGAGGTGTCAATGTAATACTTATATCAATATTTTCGATGTCGTTAACGCAAGGTGTGTGAATTGAGAAAGGCTGCTCCTAATGCTAGAAGCAGAGATTCGTGCGCGTAGAGGCGCGCGGCTGTGAGCTTGCATCCGGGAGATAGTAGGTTCGAATCGCACTATCGGCAGCCCTGAAGATGGTTTTCCGTGGTTTCCCATTTTCACACCAGGCAAATGCTGGGGCTGTACCTTAATTAAGGCCACGGCCGCTTCCTTCCAACTCCTAGGCCTTTCCTATCCCATCGTCGCCATAAGACCTATCTGTGTCGGTGCGACGTAAAAGCCCCTAGCAAAAAAAAAAAAAAAAAAAAAAAAAAAGCAGAGATTTGACAGAACGGAAATGAGCATCGAAAATCGCAAGTAACGAAATTCGTATCTTTGGATGGTGGGTTATTGTCAACAGACGACTTTGTATTTTTTGGAAAAAGCTATTTTGGGTTGCTCTGGGTTTTACATCGCACCGACACAGGCAGGTCTTATGGTGACGATGGGACAGGACGAGGACTGGGAAAGAAACGACCACGGCCTTAATTAAAGTTACAGCTCCAGCATTTGCCTAGTGTGAACATGGGAAACCCGGAAAATCATCTTCATGGCTGTCGACAGTGGGGTTCGAACTCACCATCTCTCGAATACAAGTTCACAGTTACGTGATCAACTCGCGTAGCCAACTCGCTCGGTGGTTATGGTATGTAGAAGTTACATTTTTAGGTTGTGTGTGGCATTTTCTCCATAAATATAGAATTTCCCTGCCTGGTATAACAAAGCTTATTTTACCTGTGCTCTAAATATGGATGTTAAAACACTATTGTGAGCGTCCACTTGCCAGCTATATACAACTCGTTTGTTTTCAAGTGCAGGAAATACAAACCGGATAATAAAATATGTAATGTTCACGCGGGAATGTTTGTTTGTTTGTTTGTTAGTTCGTTTGTTTGTGTGTTTGTTTTCGAGTCCTCACCCTGAAGGCTGATTGGACTCGCAACAGCTCTACCAACACTTGTCGTAACCTAGTCCGGTATGTCTACAAACACGAGGCTGGCGTATTTGAACACTTTTAAATATTACCAGGATGAGCCGTGATTAACCCGTCAACTTGCGCTCAACCGTCTCTACCACTCATCCCGTCAGATAATTCTCATATCACTGGAGTGTGTGCGTGTGTAAAGCATTAAAGTGGAGTTATTAGTAGATTAAAATCGTATCAGAGCCGAGATTAAATTCTTCACTATTCAGCTTGTTCTGTTTTTCAGTTCCATTCCATTGTAGTGATCACTCTATATTCTTTGTCTCCATGATTTTTGTCTAATAACTTGGTAGGCCAATATTATAAAATCTGTCACTCTATACGTCAAGGATTAGGATGGGTGTTCCGTAAATTTTCCAGGAGTAAAAAAAAAAAAAAATGAAATGGCGTATGGCTTTTAGTGCCGGGAGTGTCAGAAGACAAGTACGGCTCGCCAGATGCAGGTCTTTTGATTTGACCCCCGTAAGCGACCTGCGCGTCGTGATGAGGATGAAATGGTGATGGAGACGACACATACACCCAACCCCCGTGCCAGCGAAATTAACCAATGATGGTTAAAATTCCCGACCCTGCCGGGAATCAAACCTGGGACCCCTGTGACCAAAGGCCAGCACGCTAACCATTTAGCCATGGAGCCGGACTTTCCAGGAGTATCAATGGGAAAATCCAGAAGGTCAGGCCTAGAGTCTTGCTCGACCGAATATAAAGATCATAGGTTAAAGAAAAGAGTCTGACGGCCGGCTTCATCGGCAATCACCAAACGTTTCTTTGAAGCACTATTTACAACTGACAAGAGGGCATTCCCTACTCGTCACCACCGATTTCGCTCAAATTTATAGAACATATATGGCTTGGCTAGAAATGAAAGTACCCAAAGTGGGAACTCCAGATGGCCAAGCGTATAGAATATAAAAATAAAAATGAAAATGTTGACGCGGCTGTCGCACCGTATAAGCCACTTACGTTAGCGCGCACGCCGAGCAGTAGTTGGCGTATCGGTAAGAGCTTGTACAAGTAATTTGATGGTGCGGGTTCGACTCTCCGTGTGGAGTACATTTTTCTCAATTTTTATATTATTCATTCATTTTTATTTATTTTATTTATATATGTGCAAAAGGCATATAGGACGTCATTTTTTTAATGAACACACAATTGTAGAAAATTTGGAGTTGCGAACTTTCCCGACGTGTTCAAACAGAAATTCTTCTTTTTTCTCCTTTATTGGCTATCTCCCTCCTTGGGAAATGCGCCATAAACGTGAATAGTCGTTGCGCTGTAACATTCATTTTCACCTAACAAGTAAAGGTTGCTCTTGGCGGCTGTACACAAACAATAGATTCTTGGCGCAGGTAGAATAATTCGCCTCTTTGCTTAATTGGAAAATGAATAATATAAAAGTTGAGAAAAATATACTCCACACGGGGAGTCGAACCCACGACCACGACAGTGCGAGAGCCGCGTCAACATTTTTATTTTTATTTTTATTTTTATTTTTATTTTCTATACGCTTGGACATCTGGAGTTCCCACTTCGGTTATTTTCATTTCTACCCAAGCCCTGCATGTTCTATATATTTGAGCGAAATCGGTGGTGACGAGTAGGGAATGCCCCCTTGTGAGTGTGAATCATCTGGCTGAATCTGTTCACGTTCGGTCCTTTCTGTCTTTGTAAAATCTGTCCCCTCAGTTATTCCTTTGCACCACCACCATGAACAACAACAACAACTATAACAACATAGTCGTATGGAATGGTATTTTTCTGTTTTAATTTCTATTGTGAGTGAGGACAAAATTCTAATTTTACACCAGAAGGAAAGAAATATAGTCAGTAATCGGGAGATAGTGGGTTCGAGCCCCACTGTCGGCAGCCCTGAAGATGGTTTTCCGTGGTTTCCCATTTTCACACCAGGCAAATGCCGGGGCTGTACCTTAATTAAGGCCACAGCCGCTTCCTTCCACTTCCTAGGCCTTTCCTCTCCCATCGTCGGCATAAGACATATCTGTGTCGGTGCGACGTAAAGCAAGTAGCAAAAAAAAAAAAAGAAAAAAAAAAAGAAACATAGTGTAAAAAAAAAACAAAAAAAACATACAGAATGGCACAGGAACCTTGGGAAGCGGTTTCTTATAATGAAGTAGCTTTTGTAAGTTGTAAGTTGTCGCTGTGCCAGCGAAAACCGCTATGTGAAATATTTCAACGTAGAACTTGGTCTTGTAAGGTTCCTTCATCTAAGATTCAATATTTTGCGACTAATTTCAAATAGTTCTCGGTGTTGTGCTGCGGATCGGTAGTCATCCTATAACATTATCACATAGCGGTTTTCGCAGGCGCAACGGCGACGTAAGATTTCTGCACTTTTTTGTTCATATTACTTACGCAATATCGAATGTTCTGTTTGCCACGCGATGTTGTTTGACAGTGTACTCAGGGGCAAGACCGGTCCGCTGTGAAATGTTTGGCCGAGTATACCTGGCAGAATGTTCACTGAGTGGTTAAAGCCGAACCGACTCTTAACTACAATGTGCTTCTTATTCTTCTTCTTTCTTATTTGTTTACCCTCCACGATCGGTTTTCCCTCGTATTCAGAGAGGGACAACGCCTCTACCGTCTCAAAGGCAGTGTACTAGAGCTTCAGACTCTGGGCCGTAGTATACAACTGGGGAGGATGACCAGTACTTCGTCCAGACGACCTCACCTGCAATGCTGAACAGGAGCCTTGCGGGGGATGGGAATATTGGAAGGGATAGACAAAGAAGAGGGAAGAAAGCGGCCGTGGCCTTAAGTTAGGTACCATCCTGGTATTTGCCTGGAGGAGAAGTGGGAAACCACGGAAAGCCAATTCCAGGATTACTGAGGTGGGGATCGAACCCACGTCTACTCAGTTGACCTTCCGAGGCTGAGTGGACCCGGTCCCAGCCCTCGTAACACTTTTCAAATTTCGTGGCAGAGCCGGGAATCGAATCCGGCCCTCCGGGAGTGGCAGCTAATCACACTAACCACTACACCATAGAGGCAGACTAACTACTATATGCTGGCCTCTAATTAGGATTCGATCTCTGGATCCATAACCTCCGCGTGGTGTACCTGAACATGCACAGCCTCTAACTGGACTGTCTCTATTGTGTCCATTACCATAGCATAGCCCCCTTACACTGATTTGCATTTTACATTAAATTATTTTTCTTATGTCACTGATAATTTCCTTATTGTGGATTGGCCGAGCGAATTGGCTATGCGGCTCGAGTTACGTAGCTGTGAGCTTACATTCGGGAGGCAGTGGGTTCGAACCCCACTGTCAACAGCGCTGAAAATGAGTTTTCCATTTCCATTCTTACACCAGGCTACACCGTAATTACGGCTATGATCGCTTCTTTCCCATTCCTAGCCATTTCCTACCCCATCGTTGTCACAAGACATTTTTGAATCGGTGCGACGTAAAACAAATAGAAAATGGAATGTGAGACTTTTGATATCCGAGGAGGGCAGTGAGAGAAGTGCTTTGGACTGACAGAATTAATTCTTCCGTCATTAGTCTTCTCTTTTTTTCCTTTTTTCCTCTTTTAAAGAATTTGCTTTAGGTCGCACCGACACAGAGTGGTATTATGGCGATGATGGGATAGGAAAGGGCTAGGAGTGAGAAGGAAGCGGCCGTGGCTTTAATTAAGGTATAACTCCAGCATTTTCCTGGTATGAAAATGGGAAACAACGGAGAACCATCTTCAGGGCTGCCGACAGTGGGATTCGAACCCACTATCTCCCGGATCCAAACTCACAGCTGCGCGCCCCTAACCGCACGGCTAACTCGCCCAATCCGTCATTAATCTGGTAGCTAATGATTATTATTATTATTATTATTATTATTATTATTATTATTATTATTATTATTATTATTATTATTATTATTATTTCCTCAATTTTGGCCCACTTGGTACAACGGTAAACAATTGACTTGTTGGTTAGTCATTTTTACTTCTCTTAGAACTTCTTCTTCATCATCATTTCGCTGTGGTTCCTCTTCCTCTTCTCTGACCACATGTTCTTGGACTTTACGTTTAGTTTTTCCTGGAACCCCTTGAATATATCAATTTTATCTCGAAAGATTTCTCTGTTAAATATTTCTTTTGGATTGGTGCCAACTTCCTCCATGTCCTTTCTTGTTTCTTCTACCCAATTATTATTATTATTATTATTATTATTATTATTATTATTATTATTATTATTATTATTATTATTATTATTATTATTATTATTATTTAGATTTATTTTTAGGACGTGAAAATAAAAATTCTGAGTAGATTAGAGTCAAGATTTTTTTTTCCTTTTGCTAGAAGTGGTTCTGACCCCCTTTCGAAGTATATTTCTACTGTAAGTGCATTACTGACAGAAGAACACTGTGGATGAAGTCTGAGGTGAAACAAATATCTGCTACAGTGCATAAACGAGAGAGGATGTATTTACCCAGGAATTTATTTCCTAAGCATATCCCATTGCAGGTTTCCAAACATACCTTACGATTGCTCTCAACAGAAATGACATTGGTTGAAGTAACTTCATCCTATTCTTTTTTATCTCAATCGATTTCAATCTCCGCGAAAGAAGTGACACTTTATTCGGCTGTGAGTCCAGGGGGGCAGGTGGACGCTGTGGTGATATTGGATCCCGGATCAGAGAACTGCACGTGCATGTCTCCGCCTTAACTCTAGCTCACTGGCACGAGATAAACCAATTTCTCAATAAAAAGTGAAAGTAGGTTGCTTCCCTCAACCGAGTAAGTATACGAGTAAACAAAGCTAACCACTGGCTCTTTAAAAATCTACGTAGGTGGTTTGAAAAGTTCTCGGAATGTACTAGAATTAAGTATCTTACCTCAGTGGAACTGCTTTAATTTTTCAACCTAGTCTCCCTGTAGACTAATGCATTTGGTCCAGCGATGTTCCAATGCCTTTATCTCATCTCGAAAATGAGATTCTTCCAGGCCTGCAAAATACCTCTCCAATTCGGCTGTCAGTTCTTCCCTTGTAGAAAATCTCCATCCACCGAGGAAAATTTTCAGCTTGGGGAATAGATGAAAGTCTGATGGTGCCAAATCAGGTGAATAAGGTGGATGTGGCAACAATTCGTACCCCAGTTCATGAAGTTTTGCCATGGCAATAACACTTGTGTGCGGCGGAGCGTTGTCCTGATGAAAGATGACCTTTTTCCTTGCCAAACCAGGCCTTGTTTCGCGTATCTTTTCCTGTACTTGGTCTAGGAGGTTTGCATAGTATTGCCCCGTAATTGTTTGGCCAGTAGGAAGATAATCTATCAGCAGAATGCCTTTTGCATCCCAGAAAACTGAGGCCATGACCTTTCCGGCCGAACGCACTGCCTTTGCTTTCTTTGGTGGTGGTGAATCAGCATGCTTCCCACTGCTTTGACTGCTGTTTTGTCTCTGGGGTATAGTAGTGGACCCAAGTTTCACCTGTAGTCACAAAATGGCACAAAAAATCTCGTTGGTTGCACTGAAAACGGGCCAGACTTTGTTCGGACATTTCCAATCTGGTGCGTTTATTGTTTAATGTCAAGAGCCGCGGCACTCATCTTGCGGATAATTCTTTCATACCCAATTCTTCGGTTAAAATGTAATATACCCGTTCAGAAGCCATCCCTACAGCTTCAGCAATCTCCCGCACTTTCAGTCGACGATCCTCCATGAACATTTTATGCACTTTTGCGATAAATTCTGGGGTCGTAACACTTTTTGGCCGTCCACTACGCGGAACAGCATCCAAGCTCTCCCGACCAAATTTAAACTCCCTGATCCACTTGGCAACAGTTGAAAATGAAGGAGCAGAGTTCCCCAGTGAGTTCTGAAAGTCGCCATGAATTTCCTTTGCTTTCATACCTTTCTTTACAAAGTATTTAATCACTGCTCGAATCTCAGTTTTTTCCATTGTCACAAATCACTACGCGGGAACAACAACAAAGAGTCGTCACTACTACACTCCTGCAGCTAGAGCAATGACGCGCCATGTGTTCACTCACAAAGGAATTGTGATTATTGCGCGGGAACCTCGTTGCTCTAGCACTGACATCTAGTGGTGATTCCGAGAACTTTTCAAACCGTTCAACCCGCAGTGTATCGACAACTTAAAAATATCGGTCCTTGTTCCTATACAGAAGTAGATCATGATATATCTAGGTTCAAGCCCAGCCATGAAGACGGAATCGTTAGCACCAACTGTAATTCAATGACAGAAACTGTAATGAATGCATGAAAATATCACAGCTGTGAATGACACATATTTTGGAACAGGAAGCGTACATTAATCCTATGAATAGATATTATATAGATTGCGGTCTCCCTACCTGCTAATAAGCCTTGCTCTAGCTAAGGCGGCAAAAGCACGCACCTGCACGACTAAGATACTAAGCTCTAAAGAGGCAGGCTAAAATCAAAGATAAAACGTTATTAAACCTGCAGAACTGCAACAGTCAGTCAACTGAATAAAATTCAGGAAACTCAATCGTCAAAAATTACCAGGGTTTCGTCCCAGTGCGACGTGGGTTCATCTGTTGGACACCGCACCTTCCCAAGACACTGGTCGGCTAGCTCGCCGGTAGCGACACCACTGCTTGCTTGCTTGCTTGATAGGCAGATAGCTAAATAAAATTCAAGACACTCAATCGTCAAAAATGACCAGTGTTGTTTTAAAACTACATGTGATCGCTTTGGCCTTGCCATTAATGCGAAAAAATCGAAGGTACTTGCACAACCAGCCCTAGGATTAACTATTCCTGAGTTCTGTATCTCCATCGTTGACACAACACTGGAGCAGGTTGATCACTTTTCATATCTTGGAAGCATTTTGTCTAAACGGTGTACCTGCGAAGAAGATGTTGATAAAAGGATTGGGGTTGCTCATGCAGTATTCGGACGGTTAATGCACAGAGCCTTCATGAATAACGACCTAAACCTGCATACCAGACTCATGGTGTACAAAACTGTTGTCATTTCCACGCTACTGTAAGGCTGTGAAACTTGGAGTCTCTATCGCCGGGATATCAAAAAACTTGAGCGCTTTCACCAACAAAAAATGTGGTACAACTTGGATATAATGTGAAAGGACTATCTGACCAACACTGCAGTTCTCGACAAAGCGCAACTAAATAGCACTGACGCAACAATAATCGCTCATAAGCTGAGATGGTTAGGCCATGTTCACCGCATGAGTGTAACCAGGCTCCCCCACCAAATTCTTTATGGTGAATTTTGCTCCGGCAGTGGACGTCAATAAGCCCTTCTTAAGCGTTTTAAGGACCAGATGAAACACATCATGATGACAACTGTATAAATATACTGTCATGGAAAGATGATGATGATGGTGCTTGTTGTTTAAAGGGGCCTAACATCTAGGTGATCGGCCCCTAATGGTACGAAATGTAATGACAATTTAAAAGCTCAAAACCATCCACTGACCAGAATGAAACACGTGATGATGAAGAATGAATGGACGGATATTAATTTAAAACAATCAGTCGATTCAACCCAGAAACTTTCATAAATAATAGCATTACTGACCAAGGAACTGCTTCTAAAGGACAATCCGGAACCGAGGATCCTTGTTGTCCAAAGGGGTCCAAAATCCTCATCAGCGGCCCCTCATAATGGTACGTATCGTTAGTAAGTAGAACCATGGTATTTCTCATGTTGCGGTACTAATAAAAAGTAGCGTAGACTCACGGTGTTCCACACATTATGGCACTACTCATATTGAACTTTAATTGGCCGAGTGGCAACTCATCTGTAACTACAGCTCCCCGCTGAACTGAAAGAAGCACGCGGCCGACTCCGTACTGGAAGTTAGCCACCCCAGTACCGAATCTTCTCTCCTCACTTTGACCACCACTACCACCACAACAATCACGACCTCTGCACTTACCAAGGTTACGTACTCCCATCCTTCTCCAGTTTTGACCAAGACAATTCCTCAATTCCTCTGCCGCCATACCCTGATCCGCCTCGTTACCTGTACATACATCTCTCCCCACTACTTCACCGTTCGACCATCGCCGAAGAAGACTCCGCTTCGCCACCGATCACGCAGCCTTCACCTCCAGCAGACGCCGCACGACAATCATCATCACCACCACCATCACTACCACCCGATAACAAGACTATGTATAGTTGTGTCCTTCGCGGCGTGTATCCTGACATCCCAGACCAAGAAGTTATCCACGAACTTAATCTCGAAGGCATTCCTATCCGTCACACCTTCCGAATCTGGAATAGCTCCGAACCGTCCTACCTAGTCGGTCTACACCTGCGCACGGAAGAAGAAGTCCAACGCCTTCTCACCATCTCACCAGCGGCACACGTCTTTACGGTCGTCGACATCATGTGGGACCTTCTCGCTCCCAACCCCGACCTTCCAACATCCCCCGTCATCGACCCCAGCCAGTCCCTCCATATCGACCTCCACCACACGTCCGTCCATCCCCTCCTCCAACTCGATCCTCCTTCCCACCGCCCCTAACAGCTGACCTACTCCGACTTCTCACCACCTCCCACCTCTGAACTTCAGTTTGAATCTTCACTCCTCCCTACTAAGCATCTCCCCAGCAAAGAGGCCACCATCACTCCTTCTCTCATACAAAACATCTCCCATTGCCCATCTTCCTCTTCTCATACACCTTCCAGTTCTCTTCACTTCTCCCGGCCCGAGAGAACGCGTTAGGCTCTAGGGGGCCCGCCCCACCCTTGGGGCGGGGAATGAAATCATCGTCGTCGTCGTTGTACTTCGCACAGGTAACGCGGACGTATGGAGTTCCTCACATAATGGCGTCACTCACAGACAACGCAAACCCATGGTGTTCCTCACCTAGGTGTACTAATCACGGGCACCGGTATTCCTGTGTTGCTCCTTATATAGTGGGTAATAATCACAGGCAACGCTGGCCCACGGTGTCGCTGATATAGTGATACTAATCACAGGCAACGCCCAGACCCGTGGTGTTTCTGACAATGGTACTAATCACGGGTACTGGAAAACCCATACAGACTCACCTTCTGTTGCTACTAATCACAAACCTATAGTGTATCTAACATAGGGATACTACTCGCAAGTAAAGGCAACCCATGGTGTTCCCCGCGTGATGACACTAATCACAAGTAGTTTCATGGATCTAAAATAATCATCTCTTGGGCGTCCCTTTTATTTGCCTCTTACGACAGGCAGGGGATACCCTGGGTGTATTTTTCGTCTGCGTCCCCAACCCACAAGGGGTAGACCGAGAGATAAAAGAATAAAAGGAAGGGATCCGCCACTTCGAAAAATTAAGTAACGGACGAAGAAAGGCAAGGGCCACAAAGGGCGTGAAAATGAAAGACTCCCTAGGCCTCGAATGCTCTAATACCGCCGGGGTCGGAAAAGAACAAGAGTTGACCAAAGGAGGCCGGACAGGATAGATGAAAGTGAGGAGCCTGGCACAAGTATGTGGAAGTAATGTCAGGACTCAGCTAAGGGCCCCGTGGTCGCCAACCCATGCTCCCAAATTGAGAACCCTGGGGACCGCTTGTAGCCGCCTCTTACGACAAGCAGGGAATAACGTGGATGTACTGTATTCTTCATCTATCTCGCCCACCCACAGAGGGTGACATGGGAAGAATGTGCTGTGGACCGTTCACTGTGGCGGGACACTACATCCACCGCTGTCAACTTTTCTGAAAGGGAACGCCGCAGACATCAAACAAGAAAACTCCGTCAATTACAACCCGCCCTCCTGCATCCATTCAGTGTGATTTGTGTGGGCTTTATGTTTTATGCCAAGATTGGTCTGCTTAGTCATCGCAAACACATCCATGAACGGAGTTGAACTGCTCACTTCATGCTTGAAGAAGTTATATATACTCAGGTCGAGTTACAGCCGACGACGACGACGGTAAGGGCACATACCTATTCATTTCCAAAGAATGCATTTTATTTGGTCCTGGAAAGGTCCATTTATAATTGCATGTTACGTAGCGTGATTCACCCGAAAAATGGCTATTGATAAAAAGGCTGCATTACTGCCCACTTTGTCTTATATCCTTTGACAAAATGTTCCTCAAGCATCGAAGTCTGATCGTGAAGCTTCTAGTGTAATTTCAGATGATGCGGTTGTTGGGCTAATTTTTTTCTATTCTACAGGTGCCTATGTATCAGTAAATAAGGGACAGGCTTAACAGCTTCTGAAATAACCTCTTCATTGTGACCAGATTTTATAGAAGTATCACTAATGAGAGGTTTCCTTCGAACAGCCCCAGTAGAGCACATACGTCTCTGTATTGGCTGTAGGTTTCCTCATTTCAAGCAAATACTTGTGATATAGGCTTTAAACTATAATTACTTCTGCCATATACTCTATCTTCATAAATGAGTAACATACCGGCGTCTTCGTCACCGGAGTTCAATTTCCAAAACAATACTGTATGTTCACTTCCACATCACGAGAGAATAAAAAAACTTGTTTTAATAACTGTGTAGTTCAGAAAGTATACGTGTTTAACACAGCAATGTGTCATTGAATGAAAGGAGACACTTCGTCTGCACACAGGTATAATGAAGTTGTGAAAATCTTCAAAGATATCTGCATAGAACAGGATTTGAGCTGTGGAACTAGTTTCATATCTCAGACACCTTACCAATACTCTATCGATTCATCCACGATGATACACTCCTCGCTTACATGAAGCGCGTTATTTGCTAATATTCTTATCCCTTTCATCCCGACATTATATTTCCGTGTCATACTTCTGATTCACTTCCGGTGAACACACGATATTTCCTGTATGCCGATGATCTGGCATTAGCAAATCAAGGAAAATATTTCGAAGATTGAAGTCCACCTTACAAATGCGTTGAGAGAATTGGATGCCTATTACTGTAACGATCAACTTCGACTAAATCCATAAAAACCTAACTTTGTGCATTTCAGGCACGTCGCAAACTTAACATTTCATGGAAAGCATCACGTTTAGTAAGCACGCCTCATCCAAATTATCTGGGAGTCACCCTAAATCGTACTCTTGACTTACAAGCAGCATTGCTAGAATACGAGGCTGAAGGTGGAATCTGGGATTAAGATCCTTCGCAAATTCACTGGTAGCACGTGGGACTCAGAGTCATTAATCCGAAGAGTGACAGCTCTTGCATTAAGTTACAGTCCTGCAAAACACGCCTGCCCAGTTTGGTACAAATCTACCCACGCAAACAAAGTTGACAAAGCGCTCAATGAAATATGTAGTGTAAGTTTGTTACAAGTGTTCTGAGTATCAAATTATTATAATTAATGAACCACCTTTCCAATACACAAAATCCTTATATTCAGGATGAAACCATTTAATCACAAATTGGACATGTTTCACTCAACTTTGTGAGCATCATCAGCAATAGTTAACATAAATCATTGGTGGGTCAGGGCCCTGATCCTGGTGTATATCACAAAAGAATGTCTAATATACATTGATAAAAATATATAAATTTAACACTTTAAAAATAATCAGTAAGATTATTTATGTCTATTAAAACAAAAAAAAATTGTTTTTAATCATTCAGATTGTTTAAAATGTAAAACGGAATGGATGGCTTAAATGTTGAAAATAGTATATGGTAATTAGATGTTCTTAAAAATCGTTGTCCAACATATCTACGCTCGATTATATTAAGACTGTTTATGATAAATTCAGTTTTTCATATCAGGGTGAGTTCTTATTATAGACTATGTTGCTGTTTTTTAAGAATAAACATGATGAGAAACGCTAAAATCGCACGTGATGGTTGAAAAACGAGTTCACTGGTGATAAAATGTCGTCTAGATCGGCGTAATTTAGCCTTTATGGGACTCCTTGCGTTGTAATTTCTGACATTATTTTATGCAGTAATATGTTGAAATTGTTCTTCTAATAGATCAGCAATACGGTTGGAAAATGAGATTTATAACTTGTAAAGTGTTCTGAGGCCTACACCTATTGTAAAACTCTACTAGTTTGCAGGGATGGGGCCACCAGATATTCGTCGTGAGGTATCTGCCAATGCAGAGAAAACTAAACAGGTCCATCAACAATCCCGCCGCTATATGGTTATGTACCAGCTACCCCTTTACTGAGATCCAGGAGAAGCTTCCTTATAATTACTGCAGTCTTGCAAACTACGTCGGCTGCAGCAAGAAAACAAATGTGGTTTTCTCGACTTCAGAATAAACCTATCTAGCCTCGCCCTTCAGAAAACCTCCCACTTGGATATGAACAAACTTGGATTGTGTGGAGATCACTCAGTCACCTTCGTTCTGGAGTTGGAAGATCCAAAAGTGGCACTTCCCTGTCGACAATGTTAACTGCGACTGCGGACAACCCCAGACCACGGAACGTCTACTGGATTGCACGCAGTGCCCTGCATCTTGTACAGTAGAAAATCTCCTTGCGGCACCAAAGGCTGTGAGGTTCTACGTCATTCGTCTACCGTGGTGTGACTTAATTTAAGAGTGCAATTTGTGTATTTTCATATTTTGTTGGTTTCTGAATCGAATAAATAAGTTAGGTTGTATCACAACAGTTCAGGTCGCATAACCTACTAACTTGATCAAATTAGCGGTACATGCATTGCAAAGACACGCAATATGCAGTATGTTCATAGAATGAGCCTTTTATCTTGGTGCATATAGATTGCATATAGTCGTTTCTACTGTGCAAGATTGGCTCATTTTATGTTGCTGGCATGTAGACAGCAAGCCGAGTAGCCTAAAGGACTACCAGTGTTAGATGGGTTTCGTAGCTCATTTTATTCTATCTTTTTACACAACACCAATCAGAGAGGTCTTGTGGCGACGAATCAATCAATCAATCAATCAATCAATCAATCAATCAATCAATCAATCAATCAATCAATCAATCAATCAATCAATCAATCAATCAATCAATCAATCAATCAATCAATCAATCAATCAATCAATCAATCAATCAATCAATCAATCAATCAATCAATCAATCAATCAATCAATCAATCAATCAATCAATCAATCAATCAATCAATCAATCAATTCTGATCTGCATTTAGGGCAGTCGCCCAGGTGTCAGATTCCCTATCTGTTGTTTGCGTAGCCTTTTCTTAAATAATTGCAAATAAATTGGAAATGCATTGACACCTTACCAATACTCTATCGATTTGGTAAGCTATTCCAATTCATAACTCCCTTTCCTATAAACGAATATTTGCCCCAATTTGACTTCTTGAATTCCAACTTTATCTTCATATTGTGGTCTTTCCTACTTTTCTCGTTGTGCTGCGCGTTCGTAATGGGAATTTTTCGTGTTGTGTATGTCTTGTGAAGTACTCGCGAAATATTCAAAAATAAACTTCTCGGAATACTGATGGAGTTGTGCATTGCACTTTGAACTGGCTAAGGTTCTCGCTATGGACTGTACGTACTTCGAAAGTGGATCAGATCGGTGGGACACGTTGATAGGATCTCCTCGTCAGAGTGATCTCGGCTACTGGCTTCTTCAGACTAGCTCGAAGAAAATAAAGGGTCGGACTCCACCCTCTGCCGAGTGATGTCATGCGCGGCCATACTTCACAGATTCCGTGCTATAAGAGGATGTGTTAATAACAATGTACTTTATCGTAAAAAAATAATTACCTGCGTCATTGTTTCCTGTTTACACCACTCGTATACAAATATTAATTTAACTTGCAGTACCAAAGCAGCTATTCCTTGCTTGTTTATTTGTTGGAGTAGGTACATATCCTTCCGGCAAGACGGATGTGTGCTGTGAGAGTACGTAACCGGTATAACATTCACGAGCTTTAATTACGTTGAATAAACCCGCTTCACATTGTAATTAGTATACATATACAGCGCAACACATTGCTTGCGGTATTGGTGCTAATAACGATCGGGAGCATATCCCTGCGAAATGTAGTAGCTTTGTTTATACCACCTTGTATTCAGCTACAGCTACATAAGAATTTTTAGGAACTGGTAAGTAGGACAGATCCTGCACTTGCCTACTGTAATCCTGCATACTACTTTAGCATATAAAATTTACCACTATAAGAGGCATGGGGTAGAAATATCCGATTTAACAGACAAGAACATCCTCATGGAAGCAGATTGAGACAGGTACGCCTCAGGGTTCTGTAATTTCTCTTTGTCTATTTTCCCTTCTTTCATCAAATATTGAAAACTGTAAAAATCATCTATGCGCAGATGATTTTTAGGTCTATGCTAACACGAATGTAACGGGTATTCACTGGTAATCAAGACCAGACGCGTGTCAAAATGTGGACTAGATTAAACGGACTCAGAATGAACCCCGCGAAATCTCAAACTATAATTTTAGATACATCGAAGACCCATTATTACTTAACGAATGTAGATATGCCCCCAATAACATTAAATGGAATCATTATCCCTTTTGAAAACAATACTGGACAAAAATCTTGACTGGACAGAACACATAACCGCTATACGCCAACGAGTATTCTTCTCCCTTCACTCACTTACAATAATGATTATAATGAAGATTTATTTTCTTTCTGGATCAGAAAGCTGTTGGTTCAACAGCTACTAATGCCTCTGTTTTGGCCACTGTGACATCGTGTACGGCAGACTGAGTGGTGCCCTCTCTAATAGACTTCAGAGAGCTCAGAATGCTTGTGTCCGCTTTATAACGAACATTCCAAAATTTCATCATGTAACTCTGCATTCAGTGAGTTAAACTGGCTTAAACTAAACCCGCATCGTAGCCATCATTCGTTGTTGTTTCTACTTTACAAAATAATATACAAGCAGACGCCCTCTTATCTAATTGATTTTTTTTTTTGCTAGTGGCTTCATGTCGCACCTACACAGATAGGTCTTATGGCGACGATGAGATAGGAAAGAGCTAGGAGTTGGAAGGAAGAGGTCGTGCCGTTAATTAAGGTACATCCCCAGTATTTTCCTGGTGTGGAAATGGGAAACCACGGAAAACCATCTTTAGGGCTGCCGACAGTGGGATTCGAACCCACTATCTCCCAGATGCAAGCTCACAGCTGCCCGCCCCTAACCGCACGGTCAACTCGTCCGGTCTAACGGATTCTTTCCAGTTGTTCTCAACAATTCATAATATTCCGACCAGAGCTGCAGCTAACGTAACCCTCAAAATACCAAATCACAGATCCACCCTCTAGAATAAGTCTTTTGTTGTCAGTACAATTCGAACATGGAATTCGTTGCTTAATGACCTAAGGGACCGGTAATTAAAAAGAAATGTTGGCAGTGGTACTTGGACGGAGCAAGTTGAGTGTAAATACATGAATTGTACTTTCCTGTTTTATTATTTCATTCCGTGTGTCACTAAAGTTTACTGAATTTGTTTTTATTGCTGCATTAGGACAATTTATGTATTCTGTATTACTTTAGATGCGTTTATTTTTCTTTAAATTGCTATGACCATTGTAAACTCTGTGTACATTATAAGCGATGTCTGGCAGAATAGCAGGCATCATACCATGAGTCCCGCCATGGAATAAAAAATAGGCATAAAATAAATAAACAAGTAAAAATAAATAAATATACTATATTGCGATTATGTGGTATAATATTCTTCACGGCAATGAAACCAAAGATGAAATTTAAAAAAACTCACTCTCTGGACAAAAATGGGGGCGACGCTGATGTCCACCTGTCAACCCATTAGTTAGTACAAACTGCCGCGAGGAAAAGAAACAAAGAACTCAAATTGTCTGGCGTTTAAACTATTGTATAATGAAAGAGGAGCCGTACAATGCGTGCTCTTATGACAAGGGCTTTAACGCGTACTGGATTACAGTGAGCTAATCTGATCTATTATATAACGTGCCTTTGTCTCTTTTTTAATACCAGGCGAGTTGGCCGCGAGGTTAGGGGCACGTAGCTGTGAGCTCGCATCTGCGAGATGGTGGGTTCAAACGCCATTGTCGGCAGCCCTGAAGATAGATTTCCGTGTTTTCCCATTTTCAGTGTAGACAAATGCTGGGGCTGTTCCTTAATCAAGGCCACGGCCGCTTCCTTTCAATTCCTAGACCTCCCCTATCCCATCGTCACCATAAGACCTATCTGTGTCGGTGCGACTTAAAGCAAATAATATCCTTTCGTCGCTGCCCGTCACCTCTCACGGATATCATTATATCAAACGTCGCACCATACAACAAACGACAATATTTTTCTATTGGCTAGGACTGGGAAGGAAGCGATCATGACCGTAATTGAGGTCAGCCCCAGCACTGGTCTGATGTGAAAATGGAAAACGATTGAAAACCACTTTCAGGGCTGCTGACAGTGGGGTTCGAACTCACTACCTCCCGAGCATCAGCTCACAGCTACCTAATTCAAGCAGCAGAGCCAAGTCGCTCAGTCAATCCACAGTAATGTATTGATCAAAGTACATGGAAGTAGTGAAAATGGTCGCTGGTATAACCAGATGAGAACAATGGCAGGAGGGTATTCGGAACTAGAATATAAAAGATAAATTGGGAATGAAATAGATTGAAGAAGCTGTATGCATGAGCCGACTTCCGTGGTAGGACATGCAAAGTGAAAGAAGGAGGATAATTTTCCTAGGAGAATAATGGACTCGGTCATGGACAGTAAGAGAAGTAGTGGGAGACCAAGATGACGATGGTTAAACTCTATCTCGAAAGATTTAAAGATAAGGGGTAGGAAACTAAACGAAGCCACAGGACTATTTAAAATAGAGGATTGGTGAGGCTTTTAGTAAATTCACTGAGGCTTGCACACTGAACACTGAAAGACAATGCAATCTATATTGAAAATGTATGTTAGTAGTAGAATTTGGATGATCCCGTGGACACCGTCACCGCCAGCGCCTGAGAGGTGACCTCCACAGCTGAGATGTGTTGGCTAAGAGTGTATGCTTAACCTCACATGAACGCTGGCTACGTGTGCAAGCTTAACCTCAAGGACTTGGATTCGAGCCCAGACTTAACCTCACAGGAGACACTTAAATCACAGATCCAAGCCAACTCGATGCCCAAGAGTGCAAGCCTGACCTAACAGCTTAATCTTAATCTTACAGACTCAAAGTTGGACATGTGGGCTAATCGCATAAGAATGCAAACCTAACCTTGCAGGGTAAGAATAGACCCCAGGCTTAAACTCACTGGTGTACTAGTCTCACAGACCCAAGTTTAACACCGGGGCTAACCGTGCAAACTTAACCTTACAGGCAGAGATTCGATCCCAGACTTAACCTAACTCCATACTAGGCAAGATGACTGCTATACAGTACATCACTCTTATCAGTCCAGCCGCAGGGTAAACTTAGAATATCAGATCTCAGCTAGGGTTTCTGCTGTTTTGCTTTACGTCGCACCGACACAAATAGGTCTTATGGAGACGATGGGATAGGGAAGGCCTAGGAGTGGGAAGAAAGCAGCCGTGTTCTTAATTAAGGTACAGACCCAGTATTTGCCTGGTGTGAAAATGGGAAACCAAGTAAAACCATCTTCAGGGCTGCCGACAGTGGTATTCGAACCCACCATCTCCCGGATGTAAGCTCAAAGCTGCGCGACTCTAACCACACGGCCAACTCGCCCGGTAGGACTTTTGAACAAGAGGGCGGATATACATTGCTCTTATGGAACTAAATCTAGGGAGTGGCACAATGTGTGTACATTGCTTTTATGGGACTAAATCTGGGGATAAGGCGTAGGGCTATCTCAAAGAATTGGAGCTGATGTAGGACTACTGAACAATATGTTATCTATTCATTGCTCATAGAGGACTTGACTCTTGGATGCTGATTGCAAGGGCAACTGAAAAATTACGGCTGCTATACATTGTTCTTATGGGGATAACTCTGACGAGGTACCTCAGGGGCTTCAGATGGTATTTTCCCTGAATTATCAGATATCTTGGGATACATAGGAAAATATGGCTCAAGAACTTCTTCAGTGACGTATTAGAGACTGGAATCATTCCCCCGGAGTTCAAGATGGCTCACACCATGGCAATCCTCAAACCAGGAAAACCAGCAGATGACCCCTCAAGCTACTGTCCTATTGCACTACTGAGTGTCTGCTACAAATTGTTGGAACGCGTCATCCTCAACCGAATCCAGGAAATAATAAATGACATAACACCAACATACCAGGTGGGTTTCAGAACCAAACGCAGCTGCTGTGAACAAGTATTAGCATTAACATCATATATTGAGGCAGGATTCCAGAAGAAGCTAAAGACATCTGTTGCTTTTGTTGACCTGACAGCGGCATATGGTACATTATGTCTGAATGGACTACTATTCAAAATTGAAAAACATACACGCTGCCGAAAACTTACAGCCCTTCTGAAGAACATGCTGACAAATCGTTACTTCAAGGTCATCAGAGGGCAAAAGACAAGCAAGTCTTTTACAGTAATAAATTTACTACCTCAAGGGTCTATATTAGCTCCACTACTTTTCAATTTGTACTCCAGTGACATGCCTGACACCATCAGCAAGAAATTCTGCTATGCTGACGACTTAGCATCGCTGTACATACTGTCACATTAGAAGAAGGGGAAAACATTTTCTACAATGATTTGGAAACCTCGAATGCATACTACACGAAGTGGAGACTTCGCCCAAATCCGGCTAAGAGAGAAGTATGCTCATTCCATCTGTGTAACCAAATAGCTCACCAAAAGCTCAACGTTGTGTTCTTCCAATAAGGAATTAAACACAATTTTAACCCCAAGTACCTTGGCATCACCTTAGACCGTTCTTTAACATACAAAAAACACTTGGAAAGTACAAGTCAGAAACTTAAGTCAAGGAACAACATCATGAAGAAACTAGCTGGTACGACATGGGGAGCTGATGCATCCACACTACGCACTACTGCCCTCACCATGGTTTACCCAGTGGCTGAATATTGTGCCCCGGTGTGGCAACGTAGGCCTCATACTAGGAAGATCGACATCCATTTGAATGATTGTATAAGAACCATAACAGGCACACTAAAATACACCCCAATCCTGTGGCTACTTATTATCATTAACATACCACCACCGGAACTGAGACTACAGGAAGCAACTATACGCGAGGGGAAAAAGTTACACCATCCTGATCATCCACAGAATCTCCCAATCCATGAGGTCCTTACTGACCTACGTCCTTCTCGTCTTAAATCGAGGAACCCAATATGGCATGTCATAACAGGCTTCAATATCCAGGAAAATAGGCGTCAAAGGTGGAGCTCTGCATGTATGAAACACCAAGGCATCCATGACCCCAGAAGTGGACTACCAGGATTTCACCTGAAGAGACACCAATGGTCTAAACTCAACCGTTTAAGAACAGGCCACGCTAGATGTAATGCCATGCTACATAAGTGGGAACTTTGAGAATGCCCTGCCTGTGAATGCGGAGCCTCTTTCCAGTCAGTGCAGCACATTATTGAGGGGTGCCCTCTGAGGAAGTATTGTACCGTACCCAGGGGTAAATACCCTCTAGGACGATGCCTCAGTTCCTGTATGAACTTCCGACTAACTCAGGGTTGGGCAGAGAGTGGGTTGGTTGTCGGTTGGGTCAGGATAAAAGTCGCAGTTCTACTCTAAATATAAGTAAATGACAGGAAAATGGAGGTATAACACGAATGAGAAACAATCATATGGGGTAAGATGAATTTATTTATAAATATCCCCAAACCATTCTACTTGAAAATTAATAAAATGAGATACTAAAATACCATTATAAAACTTCAAAATCAAAGAAATATCAGAACATTTACAACGTTAATTATTTAAAGAAACAAAATTTAAAGTATCAAACACAACATTGAATACTTGTATACTATCAAAACTGATCTTCTTCTTATTTGTCCATAGTTCATGGGAAATATGATAATACGTGTACGCATACACTGCTATGTAGTTATTTCGCATGGAGTCACACTCTAACTCATCACAACGATACGGTTATGAATTTAATTTAAATCGAGAGTCGCCAAAAAAAGTTCTAACGTTAAAGAGAATTACAATAAAAAGAAAAGTTACGATGAAAAAGAAAAACTAAGACGCTATGGGACGTGATATGAACTATGTAAAATACTAGTGGTATTTCCTACGCTATATTTACAACAAATCAAATAAGCGACACTAAACACATCTATTTACATCGGATAACGAGAAAAAGTCTCACATGCTACACAGATTCTACGTGAATCGTGGTTCACCACAAAGGCTCTAGTCAGAACTAGATTGACCATCAATAAAATTCAGCACTCGGGCTGTTCCCCAATTAAAACAACGAGACAAGGTATTCAAACAACGAGAAAAAATATACATCATCATCATCTTGAAAGGGAAAAACATATAAATCTAGTTGGCCTTGGTAGGCTGCGAGCTGAAAAGAAATGTTGAACTCAACACTGTACTAAAGTATGGATTCTGTCTCCCTAGATTGTCACAAGGAAATACCATCTCATTCGCGCCGTCTAATACAAACACGGCCAATATATCAGCTTGCAATGAGATAACGTCTTTCGTCGGCTATACGGAAAGTCACGTATAATCATTCCTTCCTAGCATGCTTTTACCATTTAACACACATCAGACTCATTAGCCTGGAATTAATTCCGTCAATTCTGATAACAATATACTCTCAGAAGACAATTGGCAGGTACATATCCACTGTACATTATTCTCTCACATATCAGGCATTCAATCGGCCTGCATAAACACTTTATCATTCCGTATGCAATCTTATTTCTCATATCTCTTATGAATCACATTGGCCTTCTACGTTATGAGATCTGGTTCGTTTCCTGTGCAAATCATTGTGCAAAAACAGATTCCAACCTAACTTCGAAGATCCTATTCTTTCAACGTAGTTATGCAGCTCCTTCGAACAGCTTCTGAAATACCATGCGTCATGCAATTAGCTACACCTGTCTCCCTGAATAACCAAAATAAAATGACGCAGTAAGTATACAACTTTAATCTTGGATGAATTTGTCAATCTAATCCTCCTAGCATTTATATATAAGGAAAACTCGGAATATTCTAAGTAAACATGCATAACTGAACAACAAACTAATCCTAACAAATCCCTCATTATCCCAACCATCTATTCATAAATCAGAAAGAAAATGAAAAGTACCTGCATTATTCTCTTATCCGTATATACAACAACATCAAAATGAATCAAACACATGCCGTCAGGCTTACTTTACATGAAATAAAAACCCTATCTAAATTGCCCTACTACTTTAGCATAATTCATATAACATTCCATAATTAACACAAGCATCTTATCTTAAATTTATGGCGACTCCCGGGATACATTGTAGCAGCTCACATCCCTGCTGTATATAGGGATCTACTCCATGTCGATCACAGCTTCAACACGTGGAAATGCACTTCCTTCTTCCATAAGCGAAGCCATCTTCTTGCTGAAAAGTTATTTACCCTGGAACAGTTAACATATATCTTCCAGCTGCACGACTGAAACACTTGTTTAAAATTAGATACTGTTACTGATATAACACTTCAATATCCGCGATCACAATACACCTCTGCGCTGTCCAAGCAGCCCGATCAGAATACACTTCCACACTCTCCAATCTATCGTCAGAATGCCGCTCTCCAGAGCTCGGGTACTGAGGAAACCTCGGTAACGCCGTTTCAACTCGGGGGTTCCCAGTTGTCTAAGCAAACCACCAATCAGAAAGCTTGCTATGTATGATGACCCAATATTAATTATAATATATTTATGAAAAACAGTTCAAACGATAGCAAATCTTTTCCTCTAATTATAATATCGTATTTCTAATTATATTCCACTTCTAGACGTGTGGAAATCCGATGAATGACAGAAATTAACACCAACAACTGTACACGTTGGTCAACCTGGGATTGAGACTTGGCGCGATGTAGACTCCCTCACGTTCTTATTGGCTGAATATAATGCTTGGTCATCATCCAGTACACGTGCCGAACCTTGCCAACGCTTGGTTACGCGAAGCTATTCTCACGGTCACAAGGAAGTGTTAGGCAATGTCCAGCGACTTGATGTCTCCATAGACATCCGGTCTCCACTATCTTGGGATTCAATACTTTAACATTTATGACTATAATTTTTAGGAATAAAATTTATATATTTTTGTCAAATAATACTCTAAATATTTCATATGGGCCGGCAGGATACGGCTCAGTATGGTGGACCAGCCCAAGCTGTCATCAGTGCTACACCCCCTTCTTAGAATGGCTACAGCAACTGGACATTGATTTGTAAATGTGAACGCTACCAACATTCTTGTCCTTGTATATAGAGTAAATTTTCTTTTTCTTTTGTATACTTGCCATACGATAAATAAATAAATAAATAAATAAATAAATAAATAAATAAATAAATAAATAAATAAATAAATAAATAAATAAATAAATAAATAAATAAATAAATAAATAAATAAATAAATAAATAAATAAATAAATAAATAAATAAATAAATCGATGTATATAAATAAAGTACCACTCTGCAATCTCGTGAGGAAAAGTTGAATTACGTAGCAAAAGTGAGACAACGGAACAGTTCCGTGGTCCGGCATTTGGTCCACCAAGACGAGTTAACTTCGTTCATGAACACCTACCATGGCAGCGAAAAGAGTGGACAAGCTGACGCAGAAAAATATGAAGAGACGTGCTGGAACAAATGTGAGGAAGCATGCTGTGCATGCGCTCACCAATAAAGTGATTAATCATGATCTCTTTGAGCTTGACCTTCCTGGTTATCAGTACTGTGGTCTTGGAATTCAACTCGATATTCGCTTGGCGCGTAGTGATCTTGGTTTTATGATTTTGGATGCTATTTGCAAAGCTCTTGACGTTGCTTATCATAAAAAATCCTGATATGAGACATTCAGCTGATGAAAATGAAATGAAATGGCGTATGGCTTTTAGTGCCGGGAGCGCCGAGGAAATGTTCGGCTCGCCAGATGCAGGTCTTTCGATTTGATACCCATAGGCGACCTGCGCGTCGTGATGAGGATGAAATAATGATGAAGACCACACATACACCCAGCCCCCTAGCCAGTGAAATTAACCAATGATGATTAAAATTCCAGACTCTGCTGGGAATCGAACCCAGGACCCCTGTGACCAAAGGTCATTACGCTAACCATTTAGCCATGGATCAGGACAGCTGATAAAAATCTGCTTCGCAAGACTATGCAGCATGTCACGTCACCTAAAGCTACTGTTGCTGAGAACATAGCAGCGATCACCGTCGCTGGTGCAATGAAAGGGAAGCTGTTGGTTAGAAGATGAAGGCAACAAAAAAGTCTATGTGAGAAAGGACAAAACCGATTCATTGATGAAAAAAAGAAATTGTACGTATGCTGAAATAAATACTATTTGTGTAACATATTGCAGTTGTTGCTTGAATTATTTAAAACTGTTGCATTAATCGTACTTTTTTCCAATTCCTAACTTAAGTAATAGTGATTGCAAAGTTTAATCTTTCCTTTGGGTAATAGTAGAGTGGAAAGGAGAGGTAGTGATTCTTGTTTCTCCGTAAGAATAAAATGCAACAAACGTTTTTAAGTGCGGCCTCTTTATTAATCCATGAATTGAGGTTGAAACCAAGCAATTTGGCGTACAGTTTATTACCACGACATCGAATAACATGTTCTATTACATAGTTATCAGGATATTTTGTTTTCTGCAGCTCTATGATAGGCTGTCCTGAAAGATCTTGAATAAATAGGTAACTGGATTTGTAGGCTAAGCTAAATTCTGTTTGTCTGAATATTTTCTGCTCCAATTAGGGGTGTATCCTTTTGCAAAGACAGAATTGTGTTTGATGCTACGAAAAATATCACCTTTTGAAAGCGATGGTGTCGTGGATCAGTTGTTTTGATAACACGATAAATAGCACCTAAAAGTCGTGTATTCTTGGCAACAGGACGCGGCTTTGTGCCGATGGTGCTATGAGGCGTTTTGATGGAGGTGGACACATGTTTAGGCAGGAGGTCAATCCAACTATAAGAGCCTTCAGCTATAAATTGTCGCCATATGAGCGTGCGATTTAAGCGTTCTATAACACTTACCTTGAGACTGCTATACATAGAATCCTGATGAATGCTGTGTGACTTGAGATAAGAAGAAGAAACGTTGTAAAACTCTTTACCTTGATCAGTTTGAACAATACGTAGGCAGCTTTTTGATTGTTAATACGTGACAACGCCAATAGCATTGTGTTTTTCGACTAGATAACCTCAACATGCATGTGTATGAAGACATGTTAACTCCTAAGTGCAAGTCATTCAATGACTTTAAACACCTGTGTGCTACATGTTAGTTAACACAACGTTACGGCTTCTTAATTATTGACAAAGAAGATAGGTTTTGACATAAATGAAAACAGTCTACATCAAGGGCGCCCGCAAGGGGGGGGGGCAAGGGGGGGTGGCGCTCCCCCTCCCCCTGGAATCCTAAAACGGTTGATGTTCAATTGTTTAATATCATACCAGATTATTTCATAAACTGAACTTACTGACAGTCACCTAGCATCTGTTATAACCTGAAATTTCTGTAAAAAAATAATGTTGCTGACGTTATATTGGTTTTGATATTCAAGAAAATTGTTAATGTGCACCTCCCACCACCACCACATGGAAAAGATCCTGCGGGCGCCCATGGTCTACATATTAATGACGTCACATAATAAATTATGCACGAATAAAGTCTTACTGTTCTGTAGTGACATCGTCAAAGATAATAAGAGAATTGTGAGGCACACCATCTGGTGGTAGTACTTGCTCATGCACATTAAATTGAAAATATCTCAAACCAACTTAAACCAGATACTACATGATAAACTGTAGAATCGTATACAACGGTTGATAGAGTGACTGTGCGGAAATATAAATATTCTGGAAGCGTGTACTATTGGAAGAGGTAACGAGTGTGAGTAAAAGATTTGCCTTGGTGGATCCCGATGGTCCCGTAATGATACATCAAATTGTAGAGGGAAACAATGTTCTATGGCGACTTTGCGTAATTGTTACAGAGGTAGGAAGGAGACAAAAGAATGGAAAGCAGCGCGTAAAGATTTTCGAGGAGAATAGCTCATATGTTATTCTAGAAAGAGAGCAGATATTGTTTGTAATAAAAACCGTGTGCAAAAATTAAATACACGCATGTGCGGTCGATTATGTCTAATGTTCTTATATGAAATCCAGACTTTAGATAAACAGCATCAGTGTGCACGTGATGTCCAACGTTGCAAGAACGTTTATCGTACACGGAGAAGGACCTGAAACAACTGTATATTTTAATCCACCGATTAAACTCAATCTTCGATTTTATAGTTTTGGACTAGTATCGTTTGAAAACCACAATAGAACCTATAACGTGCGAGATAGAATAAACAAGTTCTATTACGATGAGTGTGTGCTAATGCTATTGTCAGGCACTTATTCAGTAGATGATATTCATGAACAATTTGAAAGTGTGTTGACTGAACAGTTTGGTGATGAGGTTTTTAATAATAATAATTACAGGTTCTCTCTTACAGTAAGCAACATCACGCATAAATGTATCATTGAATCTTCTTCCAAGATTGGCTTTAAATCACAATCTGATTCGATTGGGTATTTGTTCGGATTTTCATCAAGAGAACTAAAATCGAACGCACGTCATGAGTCTGATCAACCTATAACACTTTTCTAATACCATCATGTAAACATCACTTATAATATCATTATAGACTTGTATAGTAATCAACAAACTTCGCACGTTCTGCATGACTTTATCATTATGAAAGAAGACAGTTATAGCATTGGTGAGAACCCTTCAGTAGTACTTTATCATCCTGTGACTGTAAAGCACATCAGTGAAATCAGCCTTTGGTTTTGAATAAACATAATCAGGTCATTAATTTAGATCGTCATACCTACGTAGTTTACTCACTTCAGCTTAAACCAGTATGAAATGAATCTATGAAACAAGGTGTACATCGAGGAGCCATACCACATGTTTGCGAGGAGTCCTCGCGTTAACATATGTGCAGATTCAGATTCTCCAAGACTTAGGTTATACTCTACTACAACAATACGGAAGAAATGCTAGACATCGTCAGCAGAGTAGAAACCCAAGGAGGTGTAGTACGAAGTGAGCTCCATTCCTATCATTATTTTACATTTGGACTCAATAACAATGATGAAATTCGAATCATTATCAACCAGCAAGTTGTACACATTCTACATCACAAAAGCTACCTCTAATAGAGAACGCATAGATAATGCTGACGGGAGTCGGCCAAGCATATCTAAACTAAACAACCATGGTCTTGCCTTTCTCTTATGTAAGACGCGTTGTGAAAGTAATAGGGTAGAAGTAGATAGATCGCAGAATGTTTGTATTAAAAGCGCAATGAAACTGTACCTTTCTTTCGATGTAGGAGGAAAGTAATATCTTACGTTTGACAGAATCGTGTCCAAACGCTACTAACAACTGGATGATTAATGTGCTCGGAACATTTGCACGTATGTTATCATTAAAACATATGTCTTTGCTGAAGACATTTTTTTTTTTTTTGCTAGATGTTTTACGTCGCGCCGACACAGATTGGTCTTATGGCGACGATGGGACAGGGAAGGGCTGGAAGTGGGAAGGAAGCGGCCGTGGCCTTAATTAAGGTACAGCCCCAGCATTTGCCTGATGTGAAAATGGGAAACCAGGGAAAACCATTTTCAGGGCTGCCGGCAGTGGGGTTCGAACCTACTATTCCCGAATGCTGGATACTGGCCGCACCTAAGCGACTGCAGCTATCGAGCTCGGTTGCTGAAGACTAGACGTTTTATAATCAACGCAAAACATGAAGTAATTCTCAACCGTGATAGGAAGTGATTACGTGTCTTTACGTCCAATTTAGGAGCAAGATTTCCTTATAATGATTTGTTTCATACATGATATTAATCATGTAAAAGACTTTTACCTTTGGTTATCTATCTGTTTGTGCTCCTAAAACTGGAAAACTACTGGATATATTTCAACCAAACTAACTGTTTAGGATATACTCATTCAGGATTGTGTTATCAGGTGCATATGACATCGAGTTCATCACCTGGGGATTGTGAGAAGATTTTTCTCTACTTTCTTCGTTTACAATAGGTTTATCAAAAGACTGTGCATGACAAACCTTGAATATATTATTTCCGTTCGTTTCTGACATATACATACGTATCGTACGATAGATAATAACGGAGATGCTTACGAAAAATTGAATTTTTTGTCCAAGTCGAGTAGGGCACTTGGTGCATCTCAGTTCAAAGTGGGTTAACGGGAATGACTAAAACGCCATTGTACTCACTTCGATAGGGCAGATAATAAGAGAGGTATCATCAACGATGGGTTTCGAGAGTAAAAGACCACGCCAGTAGTTAGACAAACAACAATATGCATCCAAGAAACAGGGGGATATATCGGACAACTTCAGACCAGAACCTGTACCGTACAATAAATTCAAAAATCGTCCTCTCTTCTTTTTTTTGTCGCTGCTTGTTTAACGTCACGCTAACACACTGAAGGTTTCCGGCGACGGAGGGATGGGGAAGGGCTAGGCCTGGGAATGAAGCGGCCGTGGCATTAATTGAAGCACAGCCCCACCACTGGACTGGTGTGAATATGAGAAACCATGGAAAACCATCTTCAGGGCTACCGAGAGTGAGATTCGAACCCACTATCTCCCAAATACTGTATACTGGCCGCAGCTAAGCAACTGCAGCTATCGAGTCCGATGTGACTTTAATTAAGGTACAGCCACAGCATTTGGCATTTTCCTGGTGTGAAAGGAGAAAACCGCGGAAAATCATCTTCAGGGTTGTTGACCGTGGGATTCGAACCCACTTTCTCCCAAATGCAAACTCAGGGCTGCGCGAACTTAACCGCATGGCCACCTCACTCGGTCTCGTACTGCCTTGACTTCGTTCAGCTTTATCGTACTTCATGTTACTGCTACGTGCCTTCGTAGAAAAATATCAGTTTAATACGCCGTAATAAACATATGAATATAGCCACGTAACACTGCACAGATTCATGAAGGAAACAAGTAATCCATTGCAAAGAACGGGTACAAACGCTAATTGAAGATAAAAAATTATGTAGTGTGAAGTCACGGCCATCTATAATACAATATTTATTAGCATATAGGACAAAACTGCCAGATTAATTTTCAGAATTATTCAGTATTCATTCTGTAGATAGCCTAGGTAAGAACGCCAGGCGTGCAGCGGTGTTCCGAAATCTAATCGATCATCTTACTAAGTTTAATTGCAATCTTCCTGGCCCAATCAAAACCGTTCCCTTGTGAGCGGCATCGTCACTGGCTTTTCATCAACGTCAAAACGGTTCAGGCTCTATCCAATGTAGGTGAGATTTTTAAATTGAAATGGCATGTCCCTATGTCTCTGATTTCAAGTAAAACTATGCTCACGATCTTGGGATGAACAGGCACATAAAACAGCAAGTCTGTTTTTACCTTTACAGATCCCTTAGCTGTGCTACATGTAGCATTTAATTGTGCAACTTAAACAATATTCTTTTTTTCTTTTTTACCATATGCTTTACCTCACACCGACACAGGCAGTTCTTATGGTGAGGCGACGATGGGATAGGGAAAGCCTAGGAGTGGAGAGGACGAGGCCGTGGCCGTGGCCTTATTTTGGGTACATCCTGGTGTAAAATTTGGAAACCACGGAAAACCATATTCAGGGCTGTCGACAGTGGAGTTCGAACCCACTATCTCCCGGATGCAACCTCACAGCTGCGCGCCCCTATCCGCACGGCCAACTCGCCCAGTGAACAATATTCTAACATCGTAACAGTTAATTTCACTTGAATATTTTTCACATCATTCAATCCTTCATCTCAAGGAAACAACATTGGATAATTATGAGGATCAGTTTGCGGCTCCGTGGCTAACTGATAAGCATGCTGGCGTTTAGTTCAAGGGGTCCCGGATTGTATTCCCGCAGGATTTTAAACTCCATTGGTTAATTACTCTGGCTCATGGACGGAGTGGTTGTTTCGTCTTCAACAGTATATTTCATCCTAGGTAGGGCCCCATCCTTACAGACGCGCAAATCACCAATGGATATCAACTCGAAAAACCTGCAACAGACCTCTCCGGAAGCCATACGCCATTATTAACCCCCCCCCCCCTCCATGGCGCAACAGCCCCGGAAATGGCCATGGCTTACCAATTGGCCGCTGCTCAGTCCGAAGGCCTGCAAGATTATGAGGTGTCGTGTGGTCAGCACGACGAATCCTCTCGACCATTATTCTTGGCTTTCTGACCGGGGCCGCCATCTCACCGTCAGATGGTTCCTCAATTGTAATGACGTAGGTTGAGTGGACCTCAAACCAGTGCTCAGATCCAGGTAAAAATCCCTGACCTGGCCGGGAATCGAGCCCGGGGCCCCCGGTTAAGAGGGAGACATGCTTCCCCTATACCGCGAAGCCGGCTTATTACTATACTGTACACGACGGAAATCAATTTCAATATTTTAAACATTTCTATTCTCCTAACCGAAATTATTCCTTGCACATTGTCTTTCATTCAGTACTTCTTATGTTGGCCTTTACTGCCACGACTTACGCAGGGAAATATTTTCGCATCAGAAATTTACAATCTTAAATTCCTTTGGCTTATTCGCTTCAACAACGGTATGTAGCATTTACCAACAAGGTAGCAGCAGTATGCATGAACACTTCCTGCGCAACCAAATACCTTCATTTCACTCGGCTTCTACTATCTCGCTCTAATTCGGTTCCTTGCGTGCGTACTCCAGAATCCATTGTTTCACGCTGGAAAGGAATTCTCCCCCGAGTGACGATGCAGAAAATGTAATCTCACAAAATAACAGAAAGAACAGGTACACTCAACCCGACAAAAAATGTGGCCGTAACAGACAATGATTTTCTTTCAAAATCCTCTTTTTTGAAATAGCATTAACATGTGCAGGTGGTAGGATACCATGTAACATTTCTTCGGCCACCGACTATCCACAGTTAATGAATATCGTCGCGTTTGGAGAAAGTATAAAATTAAATGTTTCCTTCCTGGCCAATTCTTGTGCGTTTGAATGTACGTACATAAATGAAAAAAAGACGTCATTATCCACTGAAATTATAACTGATTTACAACTAATGTCCTAATAAATGCACATTTACTCGTGATGATCAATCAGCTATTTGGGTATAATTAATAATAATAATAATAATAATAATAATAATAATAATAATAATAATAATAATAATAATATACTGTTTATAAATAAAAATATAAATGTTCGTTTGTTCAAAATCAAAAATCTCCGAAAGTTCTTCCTCGATTGCTTCGAAATGTTGATACAACGTTCTGATCGAATACGCGCGTATTATGTACGCTTTACCACTTATTATTTTTTATATCGTAAAAGTACGCGCAAGTTTTTATGTATATTACTAGCAAATGTGTCCGCCTCTGTGGTGTAGTGGTTAGTGTGATTAGCTGCCACTCCCAGAGGCCCGGGTTCGATCCCGGCTCTGCCACGAAATTAGAAAAGTGGTACGAGGGCTGGAATGGGGTCCACTCAGCCTCGGGAGGTCAACTGAGTAGAGGGGGGTTCGATTCCCACCTCAGCTATCCTGAAAGTGGTTTTCCGTGGTTTCCCACTTCTCCTCCAGGCAAATGCCGGAATGGTACCTAACTTAAGGCTATGGCCGCTTCCTTCCCTCTTGCCTGTCTATCCCTTCCAAACTTCCCATACCCCCACAAGGCCCCTGTTCAGCATAGCAGGTGAGGCCTCGGCGAGGTACTGGTCACCTTCCCAAGTTGTATCCCCCCACCCAGAGTCCGAAGATCCAGGACATTGCCCTTGAGGCGGTAGTGGTGGGATCCCTCACTGAGTCCGAGGAAAAAACCGACCCTGGAGGGTAAACGGATTACGAACGAACTAGCATATGTACCCGTGCTTCGTTACGGTATTCTACATTGTATATAGATATCGAAGTAAATTACTGTACACACAGTGAATAGATATTTTTAAAAATAGCATGCTCTTAGCGTTATCCAAGAAACAGCATGGGGAGGTCCGCATACGTTGTTTCCATTTTAAAGTGCGAGATGCGGAGTTGTGAAGATAACGGTAGGCTCACTTGCCTACTACCATTCTAAATCGAGTTGGGAAGCTTCCATGATAACAGAAGACCCCCTTGTCTGCTGTGCGATTACAATCGATTTTTGAAGTTTTCATTACAATGGTAGGCCCCTTTCCTAATTCCTAAATCAAGACACAATCTGGTAGGGGAGTTTTGAGGAAAATTGCACGTTCCCTTGCCTTCTGCCAGTCGAATTCATTACAATGGTAGACCCTCCTTACTATTGCCGGTTACACAGGAGTTAGAGGACGCCATTCCTATCTGGAAAGGCTAGGTCAAGCAGCAGGGAAATCTTTCTGGACAGTAGTAAAGAATCTTAGGAAGGGAGGGAAAAAGGAAATGAACAATGTTTTGAGTAATTCAGGTGAACTCATAATAGATCCCAAGGAATCACTGGAGAGGTGGAGGGAATATTTTGAAAATCTCCTCAATGTAAAAGGAAATCTTCCTGGTGGTGTTGCGAACAGCCAAGCTCATTGGGAGGAGGAAAATGATGTTGGTGAAATTATCCTTGAGGAAGAAGAAAGGATGGTAAATAAACTCCATTGTCATAAAGCAGCAGGAATAGATTAAATTAGACCTGAAATGGTGAAGTATAGTGGGAAGGCAGGGATAAAATGGCTTCATCTATACTAATATTATAAAGAGGAAAAATTTGTTTGTTTGTAACGAATAGGCTCAAAAACTTCTGAACCGATTTAAAAAATTACTTCACCTATAGGAAGCTACATTGCGAGTGAGTAACATGGGCTGTATTTTATTTTTAAAACAATTCGAGGTGGGGGGTACGGGGAGAGAGATATAAAAATAATAGGCTAATATAGGCAAAATATCGAATTTGTCGTATAAGGACGAGACAAACCTCAATTTAATCCCCTTGACGCAAAGAACAAAAGTCGGTAAGCCCTACGGGCCCGAAAACCATGTTTTAAGGCTCTAAAATCAACCGTTACGGAGATATTGGCACCACACTACCCCTGCTCTAGGAATCGGATAAAGTAATGAACTGCCGTAACCATGGCAACGTCAGCTCCAGGATTCTACAGTAACGAAATTCTATATAAATAAAGTTGTAGGGGGTTCCGCTGTCTGTAATTTCGTTTGTTTGGCCAATTTTTCAGATATTTTTCCGTTTTAGGTCAATTCAAGACCGAATCGGTGGTTTTTATTTTTCGTGTCTGTTTGTTTGTCTGTTCCACCATCACGGCGAAACGGCTGGATAGATCTTAACCAAACTTCATATTTGGATTATACTCATCCCGAGGAAGGTTGCGGTATGCATATCATTTTAAAATATTTAAATAGACGGGGGTTTATAGGAAAACCAGATGGTTTTCCTCCATTTTCTCTTATACTGTTGATTTTCTGTAAACTCCGTGGACCGCATGTGATATGCATCTTCATTATAAACAACTTTCGTTATGTTCATAATTTACCTTACTCTTCAAACGACGGAGAAATTTACTATTTTCTGCGGGTATCATACTCTGCATTGAGTGACCGACAGACCGACAACGAACCCACAGGTTACCATGGCAACGTCTCTGACTGCTTGCCAGCAAGGAAGTAACGTATTGCCATTTTCCACATCATGCCTTTAAATTCGTGGTTGTTCCTTGGGTAGAAGGCAAAGGAGGCGTCAATCGACCATTCTGTGGGATATTGGCGGAATATCGTTGGAGGTTATAACCGTCCTCGAATAGCTTAAGTAATAACACCATTAGTCATCTTCTTGTCTGTTTACCTAAGAATCCCTGCGCCTAAATTTCTCCTCTGTTACCGCTTTCTTATATCCATAACTCAAACCAGCATAATTTATTGAGGGGCATTTGATTTTCCAATACATTCACTTGGTATTTACGTATTTGTTGTCATCCGGCTATCTTCAGTTATAATCCATTTTCTATTACTTTCAGCTTTCTTAACTGTATTATTTTCTTCCTTAATTACTCCTTATGTATGCGTGTGCTAATCCCGAAAGCTGGGCACTCTTTCCTTTGAGGAAATGTTCTAAGCTATGCAAATGTATAACTTTTGGCCCCTGAAAATATCAAAATATGGATGCAATTTTAACGACGGTGCAGACCTTCGTTTCGGGATAATTGGTGGCTAATCGGTAAGTCGCATCACAAATCAGAAAGCACAATCGCGTTTCATTTTGGAGAGATCTACAACTTTGGTCCTATGACTTTTTGTCGTATTCCTATTCCTTATACGTTAACACTAGAACCGCGGCTGGGCCATTTGTGACCCAGCTGTTAGTTCTTTCTTCCATTATATCTTCTGAAAAAAATCTATTTGTAGCAAGTATACAGTCAAGGAATATACTGGTACCTGAACTGGATATTTTGTTTGAAATTTAATACACATAGTGTATTTTGATGTAGAATATTAAGCATACAAATAAGGAACATGGAGACAATAGCGTTGCCCTACTTCGCTGACCACAATCGAGTCCAGTTCTAATCCCTTGCTCCTATGGCATCAGTATAGCAAGAAAGGTTTCCATCTCTTCAATTTATAGAGACCAATCATCTGACAATCAGTACAGACGATGTACATTATGCTGCATGATATTTCTTTCTAGGAATGGCACTTCACACGACACACTTTGAGAATACATAATATTCCTTGGCTGCACACCTGCTACAAATATTTTTTGCAGAAGGTACAAAAGAAAGAACTAAAAAACTGGGTCACAAATGACCCAGCCGCGGTTCGAATGTTAAATAGAGCTGTATTTCTCTATTTCAAGTTAATTTTGTACCTTTACACGTAGGCCTATAAGTTATAATTTTGCACATATATAGGAAAGATAGAATCATGACATTTGGAACGCACATTGACATGACCAGTGGCCATCTAATAGCCAAATTTTATGGTTCTAGCTATCACATGAGTATCAAAAATATAAATTAGTATGTGAAAACTGTACAAAATTGCACCTCGTTCAATGACTCTAACTCAATCCGACCATAAATATATGAGATACGAGAAGATGTCATGGGACCATCCATGTAGAACACTGAACGAGGCGTCTGATGGTTAAGTCCGTTTGTAGATATGTCGTACGGTTTCAGTGCAGTAACTCTCGAAGTAAAGGTCTTCACTTCTAGAGTGTGTCTGTACATTGACTCTTTTGGCTAGATTTCCGTACAGTTATCCGTTTCAGTTGTCATAATGACCATCTGCATATTTTTAGCTTTGGTGTCTGTGTGTCTGTCTGTTTGTCTGTCCACCTAACTTCATATTTAGAATTCACCTGTCCTTGGGTAGGTTTAAGGGCAAATATTGTCTGTTCCATGGCTGATAGGTTAGCATGCTTGCCTTTGGGCGCAGGGTTCCCGGGTTCGACTCCCGGCATGGTCGGGAAATTTAACCATCATTGGTTAATTTCTCTGGCACGGGGGATGGGTGTATGTGTCGTCTTCATCATAATTTCATCCTCATCATGATGCGCAGGTCGCCTAAGGGAGTCAAATCCAAAATCCTGCACCTGGCGAGCCGAACATATCCTCGGACACTCCCGGCACTAAAAGCCATACGCCATTTCATTTCATTTCAGGGCAAATATTGTTTCTAAATCCATGAACTGACTGGAGGTTTATACGAAACCGAAACCGTGATTTTTCACTCCCATAAAATATACACAACCAAACTTAATAGAAATCTACCTGCCTTAATAGAAATTAATTTCTATATCTTTTTTCCCATTTGCATCATTTCGATACGAAGATCAATAAGGGAGATATCATTAACGGACCGTTTTTCGGTACAAGTCCCACCGGACTTAACTCAAGAGCGGGTGCGTGTTAAGCGTATTTCTTACAACTTGAAAACTAATGAAGATATTTGAATCAAACTTTATATTTAGCAGCCACCTGTCCAAAGGTAGGTTTTAAAGGTCAATAACATTTCATGTCCCGGAATGGACCGACGGTTTATAGAGAACCGAAGTGATGATGTTACTCCTCCACAATATATACAGTACAAGACCAAGCTGATTGAAAATCGACGCAACTTGGTGGAAATCCATTTCTGAAACTTTTCGTTTTCATGTGCATTTTTTTTCTACAGGAGGATTAAAAAGGGAGATGATATGAATGGTCGGTTTTGCAGGTTAAATGCAGCGGACATAGCCCAAAATGTGTTGTACGTGGAGCAGATTCCTTATCTATCTATATAAATAAAATCTTAACGACTGTGTGCCTCTACATTGACTATTTTGGCGAAATTTTCGTACAGCTACGCGTTTAAGGGGTAATAATGACCATCTGCATATTTTTTTGTTTAGTTTCCTGAAAGTCCTAATTTTACCCTCCTCGCCCAAAATCCAGATTGCGGCATAATCTGCCAGACGAACAAGAAAATTGAAATTTGGCAAAATTGTACGTTTTAGCCTGTAACAGTCGGAAAACTTCCAAGATCTTTAAATTTTTCATTCTTTATCCCCGAAGAATATCAAAATATGGAGGCAATTTCAATGATGGTGCAGATCTTCGTGAAGTCCTATCACATAACGGATGGCACAATCTCCGTTCAATTTGGAGTGATCTACAACCTTGGTCTTATGACTTTTTGCCGTATCTCTATCCATTTTAGGTTTGATTTTTCTCTATTTCTCGATGTAAAGTAAATTTGGAATTTTCACATGCATAATTCATACTTTCAATCACTTATAGGAAAGATAGAATCATCAAACTCTACATGAAAATTGGCCACCCAGTAGCCATATGTATGTAGCCGTCACTTAATTATCCGAAAACCAATGCAATGTGAGATAACCTTACAAACATTTTACCCTATTCAACGTTTATAACTCAATCTGACCCAAGAATAGATGAGATATCATAGGACCAGCCATTTAGGCTGCTAAATATTGTGTCTTATGGTGCAGTCCTTTGGCGATATGACGTACCGTTTTGCAGCAGTTAATCTGTAAATGAAGGTCTGCAATATTG
Organism: Anabrus simplex; assembly: GCF_040414725.1. Taxonomy (NCBI): domain Eukaryota; kingdom Metazoa; phylum Arthropoda; class Insecta; order Orthoptera; family Tettigoniidae; genus Anabrus; species Anabrus simplex. The sequence goes on from NC_090267.1 coordinate 198,370,292, forward strand.
TAAAAATGCATATACTTTCGTATGTCGATCTATATATATATATTCACTGATGTCGATTTGCAGTAATCAGTACTCCCCACACCGACTTTGACTGGCAGTAGGAATGAGCCCACTGAAATGCATGTACCAACCGACCCTATGAGCAACATTTTCACACCATTCATAGCAGGGACTGGCTGCATAATGATTGGCATTACTAGCATCGCTCATACCTCAGTCACTTTCATATTGTCAAAGCCAAGGATAAGACAGAGACAGATCTATGAAAGTAACAAAATTGCTTTAGCCTATACCAGAAGACATAGTGCACTGTAAACACTAGGTCCTACCAGCAAAGGCATCCTGAGAATTATAATTCTCGATAATTATAGTAGTTTCTTTTATGCATCGCGTATTACCTTCATCATTTGTAATAGTTACGAAATGTCGGATCAAACAAATACATTCAATAATATTTATGTTTGGGGTACTATCTAGCGGAAGTATGCTGTACTTACACTAAACCTGCAGCTTTGTGAAGGGAGCAGGTATATCTATGTGGGAATGAAGGAAAAACATGGTAGCAAAAGATTTTAGAGGTCGACGCTAATTAGGAACTAATATTTAGAGGCCCCCATGAAGAAAAGAGGATACACTATAATTCCAAACATGACAAATAATTCATACGTACTTAAGTAAATACACCAGTGATACAAATATCTAATGAAGTCAGTCACGCCGATAGTATGAGTAACTAAAGCCAACCGAACTCGATAGCTGCAGTCGCTTAAGTGCGGCCAGTATCCAGTAATCGGGAGATCGTGGGTTCGAGCCCCACTGTCGGCAGCCCTGAAGATGGTTTTCCGTGGTTTCCCATTTTCACACCAGGCAAATGCCGGGACTGTACCTTAATTAAGGCCACGGCCGCTTCCTTCCAATTCCTAGGCCTTTCCTATCCCATCGTCGCCGTAAGACATATCTGTGTCGGTGCGACGTAAAGCAAATAGCAAAAAAAAAACTAAAGCCAGTTTCTGGTAACCCGTACGAAGAACGGGTACTTCTGCTAGTAGAATAATAAGATTAGCATGGAGTACCTTTAGGTTGGACAAAAGCAGTAATTGCACCTATCTATAAGCAAGGGAACAGGAAGGATTTCAACATCTATCGAAGTATCTCATTGATTAGTGTAGCAGGCAAAGTATTCACTGGCATCTTGGAAGGGAGGGTGCGATCAGCCGTTGAGAGGAAGTTGGATGAAAACCAGTGTGGTATCAGACCACAGAGGGGCTGTCAGGGTCAGATTTTCAGTATGCGGCAGGTAACTGAAAAATGCTACTAGAGGAATAGGCAGTTGTGTTTATGTTTTGTAGATCTAGAGAAAGCATATGACAGGGTACCGAGGGAAAAGATGTTTGGCATACTGGGGGACTATGGAATTAAAAGTAGATTAATAAAATCAATCAAAGGCATTTATGTTGACAATTGAGCTTCAGTGAGAATTGATGGTAGAATGAGTTCTTGGTTCAGGGTACTTACAGGTGTAAAGCTGCGTTTACACTAGCGAAACTCCCTCGCGAATGTCACTCCGGTGAAACTTACTCGCTTCTAGTGAAATTTCGCACTACCCAAAACAGAGCGCAATTCAGAGCAAAAAATAGCGCGAGTGGGGCGAACCGCCTTCGACAAGCCTGAACGCTTCTGTTCTTGTTTTGCAGCCAACATGGAAACTTGTTTTGTCCCTCCAGCCGCTGCAGCCGCGTTTTCCATCATACCAATGTCATTTTTGATCAAGAAAGGGGAGAAGAAATATCGGCGCCCTCTGCGATGGTGGAGCAAACAATTATTCCTTGTAAGAAGCCAATATGGAATCAGCCTTATGAGAGAAATGATACAGGAAACCATTGATGATACAATTAAGAACTTCATCCGCATGAGTACCCAAGATTTTGAACAACTCGTATCACTGATCAGTCAAAAAGTTGAAAAACAAGACACAGCATTCAGAGAAGCAGTAATAACAGTGAGAAAAAAGGTTGGCTGTCACACAGCGTTTCTTAGCAACTGGTGATTCTTACACAAGTTTGCAGTATTTATTTAAAATATCGAAGTGCACAATATCAAAACTCGTCCCAGAAGTTTGTGATGCGTTGATTGAAACACTTCAGGATTATGTGAAGGTAATGATAATAATTAATGGCATTTAAAACAGTAAATCGACTCGGTATTATATATGCATTTAAAAGAAAGTCAAATGAACAAATAGGAATGCTAATAATTAAGAATCACACAATATTAATTCAATTTAGAAATACATTCCATGTCCAAACCGCACCCATTTAAAAAATAGCGTTTGATATATTTGTTAATTGTTGTGGATCAGTACAAAAAGTGGGTGAAAATGTAAAATAAAGATTAAATAATGGAAGAAAAAGTAAATCACAAACCAAGGAAAATTAGTCACAAGCGCAATAGCCCATCTAAATATGACGAATCCAAACGTTCAGGGCTTGTGCCTTCTGAATGTGGTGTTGTCTGCCCGCTAGTGAAAGTTCTTCATAATGACCCTAGAATGCTTCAAAATAGGTACCGGTAGGTCAAAAAAGTAATGAAATGACACAATTTTTAATTATAAACCAATAATAATTGGTTGCCTGATCAAGTGACTCTGCTCTTATTTTCTTTCGATCTTTCACTTCGATATGATCCCAGTAGCGCTTTCATCTTCCCTTTCACTGTAGAAATAGGAAAGTTTAGTTGAGGACTCATTTCCTTCCACGCATCTTTTCTTTTATTGCGATTGAAATAGTTTTTGTTTTTCGGATTCCACATAAAATCTCTATTTTTGTAGAGCTCGATGAGCTGCCAGCACTGTTCTTGATTATTTCGCGAGGAAATTGCGCTTAGTGTAAACGCAGCTTGAGACAAGCCTGTAATATTCCACCTTTGCTGTTCGTAGTGTATATGGATCATCTGCTGAAAGGTATAAAATGGCACGGAGAGATTCAGTTAGGTGGAAAGGTAGTAAGCAGGGGCTGCCTGGTCGAGGCGGTAAAGGCGTGCTCGGTTCGCCCGGAAGAACGTGGGTTCGAATCCCCGTCAGGAAGTCGTAAAATTTAAGAAACGAGATTTCCACTTCCGGAGGTGCATATGGCCCTGAGGTTCACTCAGCCTACACCAGGAATGAGTACCAGGTTAAAGCCTGGGGGCAAAGGCGACCGGGCCCTAACCACTCTACCCCATCACGTGCCGAGGTTAACAATGGTGGAAGTATTTACCTTCCACTTCTCCAAGGGTCTTGATGGCCTATACGGAGGTGACTTTGCTTTGTTTTTGGAAAGGAAGTAAGCAGTCTGGATTAAGACGACTTGGTCTTAATGGCAGATTCTGCCGAAAGCCTGCAGTCTAATATATTGGAACTTGAAAATAGGTGCAATGAAGATGGTATGAAAATTAGCCTTGCGAAGACTAAATTCATGTCAGTAGGTAAGAAATTCAACAGAATTGAATGTCAGATTGGTGATACAAAGCTGGAACAGGTAGATAATTTCAAGTATTTAGGTTGTGTCTTCTCCCAGGATGGTAATATAGTAAGTGAGATTGAATCAAGGTGTAGTAAAGCTAATGCAGTGAGCTCGCAGTTGCGATCAGCAGTATTCTGTAAGAAGGAAGTCAGCTCCCAGACGAAACTATCTTTACATCGGTCTGTTTTCAGACCAACTTTGATTTACGGGAGCGAAATCTGGGTGGACTCAGGATATCTTATTCATAAGTTAGAAGTAACAGACATGAAAGTAGCCAGAATGATTGCTGATACAAACAGGTGGGAACAATGGCAGGAGGGTGCTCGGAATGTGGAGATAAACGCTAAGTTAGGAATGAACTCGATGGATGAAGCTGTGCGCATAAACTGGCTTCGGTGGTGGGGTCATGTTAGGCGAATGGAGTAGGGTAGGTTACCTAGGAGAATAATGGTCTCTGTTATGGAGGGTAAGAGAAGTAGAGGGAGACCAAGACGACGATGGTTAGACTCAGTTTGTAACAATTTAAAGATAAGAGGTATAGAACTAAATGAGGCCACAGCATTGGTTGCAAATAGGCCACAGCATTGGTTGCAAATAGGGGATTGTGGCGACGTCTAGTAAATTCACAGAGGCTTGCAGACTGAACGCTGAAAGGCATAACAGTCTATAATGATAATGCATGTATGTAATGTGTGTTTATGTTTGAAGTATCCGATTTCTTTTTTTACACATTTTGGGCTGGTTATGTGTTAATATATTTTGTGTCGTAACGGTCCTTACGTTTTCATATCTTGTGACGATTACGGAACTATGCCTCAGACCATATCTCCGTTCTGTGGTACCTCCGCTAAGGATTGTTATAGATATCTCTCGTTAATTTCAGCCTAGCTATTCGTCCCAAATTCATTTTTATTAAATTATATTTAATGTTAAAAGATGTGAAAAAATAAAGATAGTTTATTGTGCACCGTATTTAAGTTGCGTTAATAAAAATGAAAACGATTTATATTAAAACCCTATATTAATATTTTATTTGCCATTCGTTTTACATCACAACGACACATATAGGTCTTATGGCGACGATGGGACAGGAAAGGCGTAGGCATGGGAAGGAAGCGGCCGTGGCATTAATTAAGGTACAGCCCCAGCATTTTCCCGGTGTGAAAATGGGAAACCACGGAAAACCATCTTCAGGGCTGCCGACAGTGGGGTTCGAACCCACTATCTCCAGGATGAGAGCTCACAGCTGCGCGCTCCCAACCGCACGGCCAACTCGCCCGGTATATATTAATTTTAATTTCATTGATTTATTAATTTTATAAAAAAAGGATATTATTTCTAATCTGTTTACCTTATATTTTCAAATTTTCATTTGTTTACAAAAAGTGATTCATTTAAGTTTATCTGTAATGTTATCTTGCCATTAAAATGAATTATAATTTTATTTTCAAGGAAAGTGGTGTTATCCTTCTGATGAACTGGCACAGTATTTCCTGGGGATCATAACCCTTTTTTATGGGGGTGGGTTTTCGGTGCAAATTTCTTGCGTCCTCTTGTGGTTGGGTAAGTTAAATTATCTGAGTGTCTGTGTGTTGTATATTTTGATTTGTGCTTTCCTCGTTTGATGTTAACGTAGCCCTATGGCGTTTGTTGTGCGTAACGTCATTCCATTCTTCTTGAGGTTGCGTTGCATCGTCTGACGCGGAGACTGGACGTTGCTTTATTTCTTTTTTAATTGGTGGTTGTTTTACGTCGCACCGACACAGATAGGTTTTATGGAGACGATGGGACAGGGAAGACCTAGGAATGGGATGGAAGCGGCCGTGGCCTTAATTAAGGTACAGCCCCAGCATTTGCCTGGTGTGAAAATGAGAAACCACGGAAAACCATCTTCAGGGTTGCCGACAGTAGGGTTCGAACCCACTATCTCCCGGAGGCGAGCTCACAGCTGGCGATCCTAACCGCACGACCGACTCGCCCGGTGCTTTATTTCTGTACAACCTACTTATCGTATGGTATGGCTCTTAGTGCCGGGAGTGTCCGAAGACAGGTTCGGCTCGTCAGGGGCAGGTCTTTGGATTTGACTCCCGTAGGCGACCTGCGCGTTGTGATGAGGATGAAGTGATGATGAAGAGGATTCATTACACCCAGCCCCTACCCCCCTTTGGGTGGGGGCGGTAAAATAACACCCAAGGTGTTCCTTGCCTGTCGTAAGAGGCGATTGTAAGAGGTCCCAGGGGCTCTCAATTTTGGAGCGTGGGTTGGCGACCACGGGGCCCTTAGCTGAGTCCTGGCATTCCTTCCACTTACTTGTCCCAGGCGTCTCACTTTCATCTGCCTACCCGACCTCCCTTGGTCAACTCTTGTTCTTTTCCGACCCCTACGGTATTAGAGCACTCAAGGCCTAGGGAGTCTTTCATTTTAACGCCCTTCGTGGTCATTGTCTTCCTTTGGCCGATACCTTCATTTTCAATGTGTCGGATCCCTTCCATTTTTTTCTCTCTGAGTAATGTTATACACAGGATGGTTGCTTAGCTGTACCTCTTTTTAAATAGTAATCACCACCACCACCACCACCACCCAGCCTCCGTGCCACCGTAATTAACCAATGATGGTTAAAACTTCCGAACCTAATGGGAATCGAACCCGGGACCTTTTTGACCAAAGGCCAACACGCTAACCACTTAGACATGGAGTCGAACTACAACCTACAAATGGACTCCAGCACTGAGATCCACGACGTTTATTACACACTACCAAACCATTTAAGGCACAACTACAAAAATACATGAAATTTAATCTGATACTCTGATACTCCACTGTCGGCAGCCCTGAAGATGGTTTTCCTTGGTTTCCCATTTTCACACCAGGCAAATGCCGGCGCTGTACCTTAATGAAGGCCACGGCCGCTTCCTTCTCACTCCTAGCCCTTTCCTGTCGCATCGTCACCATAAAACCTATCTGTGTCGGTGTGACGTAAAGCAAATAACAAAAAAATAAAAAAAATAAATACTCTGATACTAGTACAGTATCGCAAATTAGAAGCACACATTTGGACTTACAAGATGGTTTGCATCCAATCGGTCGGCTTCAGACATTACTACTATTGCTGGACTGAGTAATAGGTAATTGGAAGCAAACTTTGTTATCTCAATTTTTATGACAGCCATTACTGTAACAGTGTGTCTAATCGTAGTTTCCAGATTGTTATTGTTCCCGCGACACGTAAGTCCATTTTGGGCCTTGGATTTACAAGGCGTCTGCTACTCAACCAAATGAACAGCAGACCATAGAATGTCACGTGATCAGCGTTACCACAGCGTTAGCCATATTGCTTGACTATTGTGACAAGTTCACTGAATCTCAGTTCGTCTGACGAGTTTTAATGTACCCCGTTCCATCCCTCAATCCAGGATTAAAATCTTTGTATTGGCCAGCAATTGAATGCAGAGGCTGGCTGCAACTGTACCTCAATTAAGGCCACGGCCGCTACCTTCCCAATCCTAGCCTTTTTTCCATCTTCTGTCGCCGAAAACCTTCGATGCCTTAGTGCAAAGTTAAACTACTAGAAAAAATGAGGCAGGCACACTACCCCTACAGCAGAAGGCTGCTTGAAATTAATGACTTCTTCTTCTTCTTTCCTTCTTCTTGGTGTCGGCATTCTATGTGATTTAAGTCTAGTTATACGGCCGCATAACTTTCAGGATGAGAATGCTATGTGGAGGGATTGTGTGTTTCTGTGGCGAAGAATGAAGATGTGTATTAAAATTAGCACAAGCACCTATCTCTTTTATCGGAGAATAGTATAGGCTAATTGAATTAATGACAAACCCTATATTCCAGCGACTGACCTCGAATGCGGGACCTTTAATGTCTTGCCGTTGTCCTGGGCCGAAAGGAGAAATTTTAAAAAATGTTGATTTTGTACTGTCATATCGGAACTTCTGGTGACCCTGTGATGTAGAGAGCCCAATATTTGCCCTTGTCACTAGTTGTGCGTTCACACATCTGTGGAGCAGTATTTCATTGTACATCCGATATTGCTGACAGCTCTGCTGAACAAATCTCCACATTATTGAGTTGAATTACTTTAAGCAGTATTAAATGCGAGATTTTGCTCACATTGAGCTATAAACACTAGTTTGATAATAATATGGATTTATACTACCATGGTAATCCTCATGATTAGAGAACCGCTGAATAAAGTTAGTTGAAAGCTACATTAAACGTGTTATCAGCAGAGTATTGAATTGCCTTGTCTAGGCTTAATGATAGTATGGCATAGAACAGCGAACTGGAACAATGACTGTGGTGTATCTTCTAATTCGACAACTATTTGCGAATACCTCCGAGCGCCGTGGCCTCCTTGTTCCGACAGGGGGAAGATACTATTATGGTGATCATGGCCGCGGTATATCCGGTTTTTAGTGGAATCCGAACCACAGTGAGGTGACCGTCATTTCGAAAATCCCTCATTCAGTGGCCGAAATTTGAGCCGTGGCCGGCTTGGTTCATCAGCGGTATTAAGTACCATTTAATAAAAATAGATGTGATTGTAAGGTTACAGATGATTTCAAATTTGGGCTGCTGATAATAAAGTCAGACATTAAAATTAGCTTAATGTTGTACACCTTGAAACTGTCTACGAAGAATTTCTGAGCTATTCACCTAGCGCCAATCAACTCCCTCCTAATCTCAATATTCCTATGGATGCAGAATTTTTCTTAATGGTAACTGTGGGTGCATGGATGTTGTTCTCCACCAAACTGATTAGTATCATGCATTGATATGGGAATACGCAAGGAAATTCAGGATCTGTGATAAATGTCTATTTTCTAACGATAAGCAAACGGATCACTAATTATCAGTGTTGCTTATTACTGTTCAGCCTAAAAAGAGTTCTACGATAAAAATTCCCTAAAAGGAAGAAACGTTACGGCTTATTCTGAGCGTATTATTTTACAGTACTGGAACGCTGTAGATTATACTTCCTACATCTTAGCCAGCCAGTGGTTTGGGTTTAGCTTCCACACTTCTCAGCTCGAAGCTCTTGATTCGATCCTCGGCTCTACAGAAGATCTTAATTCTGAATATATAGGTGGAGCGGGGTTACCTCAGTTAGCAACATCTGCAAAGGGGCTATCTAATGTGACAGGCAGGGAACCCGGACACGAAAGCTGATCAGTATTGCACCTGCCCCTACCCATTAGAGTCTCTAACGATATATCTACAGGGTCGTTAAATGGGTTGACATCAGGTGGGCATCAAGATAATTTAGCAGCATAAACGGTAGGAGAATACAGGTGTCATAACCTCGAAAGAATGAAAACACTCTTTTAAATTTTAAAAATCAAAGGAGTTTATTATAATCCTGATGATGAAGAAGAGTGACGCAAATAAACAAGGCGAATACATACATCGAATTTCAAATAGTTTTGGATTGCTGATCATAATATAAAGTACATTTAAAGGATGAGACCGAGTACTACCATTTACTAATGAACTATTTCATGACTTCACGTGTACGGAATATTTAGTATTAATCACTGAAGCTATTCCCAAATTTACTGGGCAAACAAAATCATAATACATGTAAACAAATCTGAGCGACACCCAATCTATCATAAATCGATTTCCCATTGGAATAACCTTAGATAATATAACACAAACAACACAAGCTTCAAAGGTCATGAGTTCGGATCGAACCCTCACCCGTATATACAAAAGCTCTCCGCACCAATGGTAGACACAATTGTCGACGCTGAATGATATCACAACACCATTAAACACTCACGGGAAATACAAAACCAAATTCACAATACTGGTGAAACACTAGTCATCTGTCCCAAACATCGTGAGACTGTTGTTCAAATGCCCAGTGCCAAACCTGGGTCCACGACGTCCGCAGGGAGCCTGAAATCCCTACTAATGATTTTATATGCAAAAAGCAATAAGAAAAAGAAAAGTGGGTCCTTGATTTCTGAATTCAATCTAAATCAGCTGAAGAAATAAATCAATTAGCACTCCCCGCAGGGACAAATAGAAGATGGACTACAATTCCACGGTGCGAGTTCTAAGGCACAAAAATAGGCAAGAGGCTCGCATGTAAACACATGTTCCACGGTCTGCCACCCTCTCGGCTGAGGGCGTGGCAGTGGGACAACTTGCCACTGTCAAAGGGAGAACAATTTCGTCCCTCTAAAATATCATTTTCACATCAAATCGCAGCATAAAAATAACAACACCCTGATTACAGTGAGGTGATTCGTAATTCATCTTTCAGTTCATAAGCGTCCACATGTGTACAACCACAATCTATCTTCAAAAATTCACACCATGAGTCCTGACTTCAAATCCATCCTAACATCGTCACCTAACACATTTGTCAGCAAACTATTTCCCTATGTACGCACACAGTCTTTCACACGGCTGGTCCGATAATAATCCAGCACACATAGAAATCTAAATACCAAAACATCGGCTTATATTATTATTATTATTATTATTATTATTATTATTATTATTATTATTATTATTATCATCATCATCATCAGGGATATTTTAAAACAGGTCTAATCTCTACCTGTTGAGCCTGCGTGACTTAAATGGTCACTAATTAGTCAATTTTCACTTAAACCATGACAACAGGAACACACACGCTAAGTAAAAACAAGCACAATAATAATTTCATACGATTCAAAGTGTAAATAGGGTCCTACAATTATCGAATCATACGTTAAAATCGAACACAATAAAAAGAGTGAAAATGGGCCCTAGCTAAATATTTCATTGGAGGTCATGGTTCGGCTCTCTGGGCGATTTCTCAGCTACATTTCTTCTTTCACACAGCTTAATATACACTAATATTACTCGGTTTGCATGAGAGGTTCGTCGGTTGAATACCAGCCCCTCTTACAAAATCCATCCCAAAACTAATAAAACTAACCATTATATTAAAAACCCAAATAAAATGAGAAGAAAATCAAACTCCCCCACAAACAAATTTACCCATATCTACAAGTTAAGTCACTCAGACGTGTTACTAAAAATAACTCTGTGCCATGCCATTGCACATTTACAATTTAAGAAACTAAAATCCCTATATATTAATAGCTACAGCATTATTAAAAAAAATCCGTACCCCTTACGTCATGCATAATAGAATGGCATTACTCAGCTTTATTGTCCCTGGATAACACCTCGGTCAGCTACGGGACGTCCATCGTGGGAATTTAGTGGTGATTCATGTCCATGTTGATAACCGTTGATTCCATCTGCTGGCTGCGACTGCTGCTCTCCATCGTTCTTAGCACTGGAAATCTTCAGTACCTAGGCACAGATACACACGCAGTTAATACTCGTTCCGTTCGACTGCGTCACCGCGCACTAATCGACTAGCTCTTTGATTTAGTGTCCCGGAGTGAAATATTAATGCAGGGTATTTTGACACATAGCGTACAACTTATTCATTGCTCGATTCTGAGTTAAGCCTTGCATTATAGACCGTAGTAATGCTTGGACTATGATTTCTCTCTTTCTTTTCCCGGACGACGGGCGTAATAATAATAATAAGTCTACGAGTTGAATTTACAGTTCGAAACTCATGAAAATTTAACTGCGCACTTAATTGTATCCCGCGTCTTAGTTCACTTCATATTCCACACGAATTAAGCCGCTTAACATATTCTATGTCTTAAGAGTACTCAAGACAATAACTTGGAGCTCGATCTGGACATACATCTGTCCCTCGCGAGAAGAAAACACCGACTGATTTGGGGTGACACTTCTAAAGTCTTATATTAACTGAGAAGCTTCCCCTCTCAAAATTCCTATACACCATGTTCTCGGCGTATTTGAGGCAGAATAGTGCGATAACCAGGCGATCAGTAATCTTGTAATATAGACAAGACACACCCGTGCGAAATCCGATCGAAGAATATCCTGTAATAAATAAATATATTTCTTCTACTTCCCTCGCTCACAGGATTCCCTTTATCAGAAGAGTGTGAAGACATATAAGAGATGGCCTCTGTAACTTTCCGCTGTTACGTAATCATCTATTCTTTCTTTTAACAGAGGATTATTACCAAAAAGGACGTCACGCACTCTAAATAAATTCTTATATTACGAACAGCCCTTTTGAATCATTGAGCAGTGCAGTATTATAAAATTCTTTAATTCTTTTATTATAGAGGACGAAGTTGGTCATGCTAATTTAAAGATGGCTCGCATATTTCGATGCTAAACATGGCAACAACATGAATTGGGGATGACTTCTCCCTTAAATTAAGCTGGGGATTCCTTAGCTCGGCCACACCAGTGGCGTTCCTAACTTCGAGTTCCCGTGAGCTTGCTACCAGACAAAAAAAAATGCACGTCCCCTTGATTACCAGACCTTGGTTCATGTCTCTGTCAGGTACCGTATGACCACGTGATGCACTGATACCTGCAGGCCATACGACATGCCAGAGACCTTAATGAGCTTTACGTGCCATCAGTGTCATTGTACAGTAATTATAATATCGGGGATACATAATTCAACCTGGCAGCAAACAAAGAATCAGTTTGGATCCTACGATACTGTTCCAGACTCATATCAGCCTAACAAGAGAAGTGTACACTGAATTTCTGAGCTCAAGTTGGTAAGTTCGAATACATCAAATACATCAGATTTACCGGCACATAAAATAATTCTCGCGTAACAAAATTCCGGCACCTCGGCGTTACCGTAAAAAGTAAAAGAAGTTAGTGGGACGCAAACCCAATAACATTATTTATATATTTAAAACACCAGTCTGATTTTTACATCGATTTTGAGAGAACGGCTGAACCGAGTGACATCGTAAAGCATTCTGACGAAAGCTCTTGGCCTGTAGATGTCTTTAAAAGCATATAACTTTCTTGTCATATATTTTTAAATTATTGAAGGAAAATGTGGCATTTTCATAAGTCAACACGCTCGCCAGTACTCCCAAGTCCGCCTGAACCGTGAGAGCGCTGAGTAGGTGGAACGATAGGGGAGGTGGAATGGGGAAGGCACGCACTCCCATTCAGATGCCTTACTGGTTAACTGTACTGTTCTTCGTTGACAGGAACAGTCGCTGTTTTGCTTCCCAGCAGTTGAACAGTGCACATTACATTCAAAATTCCTCTAAATTTAAATGAGAGTTGGGTGTCTGGATTCAAATTAAATTCCAAAGAAGCTGACGATATTCGACAAGCACGGTTCACTATGGAATACTCCCCGATAGCAAATAGTCATTCATTAATGTGTTTGAATCGTCATCTAAATAGATCATACGTAACGACATCCCAGTCATTGTGGTGCGAAAATTATTGTCCTTAGGGGAGATTTCATAAAGATTTTGCCTGTGTTGCCACATGGTTATCGCCAAACATGTATTTAGTTATAATTGCATTAAATAGATTCCTCTTTGACCCTTCTTCAAACCACACCGCATATATAAAAATGTGCGCGCAAAACCACATAAAAAATGGAATTCGCTGATTTTTTGCAACAAATCAGTAACGGCGACTACTCCTCTGTAGATGGTAATGGATCAAATGTTAAACCACAAACCCGTATTTTAGCGCATAATGATATCGTGATAGAAATTTATAGCAAAACATTCACTTCTGCGAGAGATGACATTAATTTGAAAGTCGGTAGTTCAAAACCATACACTAGCGTCAACAAATTAATACTGAAGATGAAAGCTAGCAACTCCATTTTCCTTCATAATTCTTGAATTCCTTGCCTCCACATATTCTTTTATTCTAAAAATTGGAGCAACGGGGAAGTTGACCGTGAGGTTAGGGGCGTGAGGCTGTGAGCTTGCATCCGAGAGATAGTGGGTTCGAATCCCACTGTCGGCAGCTCCCAAGATGGTTTTCCGTGGTTTCCCATTTTCACACCAGGCAAATGTTGGGGATGTACCTTAATTAAGGCCACGATCGCTTCCTTCCCACTTATGGCCATTTACTAACCAATCCTTACCGTAAGACCTATCTGTGTCGGTGCGACTTAAAAGAAAATTGTTTTTTAAAAAAGTACAAGGAATGTCTTATATACGGAAATCCTTCAATAAATATTTACCCTATCGACCATCATGTATTGACGGGTTTCAACTATTTAATATTATTATCTATCTTATATCAGTCTACAGAAATAAAATCAGAGTTTTTTCTGCAGTTTGGTCACAATGTTTAGAAAATGATGATAGTTTTCCATCGTGTCCAGAAGAAGAATACAATGCAAGTTTTAAATTTACGTCATGTATGTATATATATGTACACGCACTACAAGAAAACTACTGAACAGATTTTAATGAAGAATTGGTGTTAAAGATCAGGGAAGAAGGCTCAGCAATTTGGGCTATAAATAATTGTATTTACGCTGGATGAAATAATAATTTTGGGGGAAGGTGTTCGTAAAAGGATTTTAACGGGGCTGTATCAGGAACACGGCCGCAAGTTTCCACGTAGCATATGTACCACCTGTTAGGTATTGTCAAAATCAAGTATCTAGTTAGTATGGGTATGAAATGCTATTGTTGAAGTTTTATTTATTTATATATATATTTATTTATTTATTTATTTATTTATTTATTTATTTATTTATTTATTTATTTATTTATTTATTTATTTATTTATTTATTTCAAACAAATGTACACAACTTCAAGACCATGAGTTTCAAGTCATTTTCCACCACTGCAGCAATAGATGTGCTCGGCAGGGGCATTACCAACCCCCACTCGGCTTAGCGAGGTGGATTTCTCACTGCAATTTAGTCGTCCTGATTGAATGGCAATAGATTTCAGAAACAGCGCGGAACTCTCCACAAGGCTCTCGGCGCCATAACTTAAAGACGCTGGGCATTGGTGATTTTGCGATTCTAACGAGCGATTTTATCCCTTCAGTAGCACTTTAGGCCTAAAGCCATTTATTTTCCACATGTCGTGACATACTGCGAAGGAAAATTGTTTTTACAAATATTTGCATCCTTCATTTGATTCCATTTTGCTGTATACTTGTAGAACTCACTGAGAACTCACGATACTTCACTGGAGGTGGTACTGCCGAAGTTTAGAGCTACACTAATCATTAGTCGCGCGGCACGGCGCTTTTCGTACCCCAAAATGGCAGCAGAATTACGTCACCCAGTGAAGTCATAGCGAGTTCAGACCTTTGTTACCAGATACAACCAGATCCTTCCTTATTAAATTGAGATACTGAACACCGTCATCGCACGTGTCGCCTAGAAAAAGTTATATTCTTAAAGTTTCATGTTTTTGTAACGTTCGCTGGCTCAAGAACAGTTCAGAAATTCGAAATACGAGAGGAATAGTACATCCTGATCTTTCATTCCGTACACATTTATATCGTAGGGATAAGGTTTCCGATTGCGATACTAGAATGTATTGTCTGTCTCAAAGACGTTAGCCTACATGAATATTGGTGGGGAGGAACTGAGGAGTTAGATAACTAGTTTATCTCACATTTCACCTGGATTATACATATTCTGATAATTACTAGTTCTTGACTCATGGGTCAATCGTGGTATTCGAGCTATTATGTTCAAAATTCATGTAGATTCTGAATGGGTGGAATGCATATGTGTTCTATTACAAGAAACAGCGGGAAGGCTCACGTTGAGAGAATACAAGTGGATTGTTTTGGAATGAGGACACCATGGCAAACAACAAAGGCACTAGAAGCATTACATAGGACGCTGAAGGATAAAAAAGACGGGAATGCAGTATATTGACCCAATTAATGATCATTTCAGGAACTTACTGGCCAAAGTTCTAAGCTGAAATATTTCACATGGCGGTTTTGGCAGGCGCTACGACGTTATGTCCTGAGCGCACCTAAAACAATCATTACCGTATTTTAGAAAGAATAAAACCGATTAAAGTGAAATTCAGTATAGATTGCCCTCTTTAATTTTTTGAAAAAATCAACCTGTAAGGAGATAAAACATGAAAAAGTGGTGGTGGCGGGGGCGGTGGGTGGGTGGGGGGAAGTTCTGTGTCGGAACCACGACTGCGTTTGTTGTGTGTTGGGAACAAATTAATGGGCAGAATTTAAGTTTACTTGTTTTTTTTTGTTTTTTTTTACCTGGGCTCGCATTTGCGAATGTTATCAAATCACACTATTTCCAAACGCCATCGACTCGATTACGTCTCCTTTAGTGTCCTCGGCCGTATCTACCTCCATAGGCTAGACGAGAGCAGTATATGTACACGGTTGTAGCTTGCAACGCTCGGTAGCCTTGGCTTTTGCTCTCAGCTTCGGATATTTTGTGCTTGTTCGATTTCCTTCAGCTCATTACTTCGTCTTATTTCCTTTTGCGGCAGGCTTGAACATTCTTTAAATTAAGATACTGAGATATTCCGGAAGTGTTCACGAAGTTCACAAATATTTTACTATTTTTAACGTATCTAATCAAGTTTCCTCAGGAACATAAAGGTATCGATAGAGCAGTCGTAAACGAAGCAAACGACAGCTCGTAGTACGTGCTGTCATGTTGCAGTTATACTAATTCTATCGCATGCTCCGATCTCCGACTTCACCATGCACGCGTCTATCACTACTGCGCCATCTGATCTTGAAAGCTATTTGGATATTCTTCTTTTTATAGCAATTGTTATAATATATTTGCTTGCTTTTATAGTTCCGAAATTACTGAAGGAAGTCTAGTACACGCATTTTTTGGGACACTCGTAATTTTGCCAAGGGACCAAGCACTGACACGAAACGATAGACGTATTCTAAAAATAACCGACGTTTAGGAGCGACAGATTACAGTATACAATGCTAGTTCATTGTCATATCATATGGTAGTGTTGATATATTTTTTCAATTTTCTTTATATCGCACAGACACAGATAGGTCTTGTGGTGAGTGACGATGGAAGAGGAAAGGCCCAGGAGTAAGAAGGAAGCGGCCGTGACCTTAATTGAGGTATAGTTCCAACATTTGCTTGGTGTTAAGATGGGAAACCACGGTAAACCACGTTCAGGGCTGCCGACAGTGAGGTTCGAACCTACTATCACCCAGATGCAAGCTCACAGTTGCGCGCCCTTAACGGCACGGTCAACTAACCCGGTTGTTGATAGTTCGCGGACTGGTATAATTGTTACGTTTTTATAAGAATGTATTTACTGTATCCAATGGCCATATGACCATTAGTAGCGTTCATATCTCATGTCGCGTTTTTCTTAGTACTGAGATCAGCAATCCATATTTTGAGATAAAGTAATTGATAACTGATCCTTGCTTTCTTCTGTTGATTGAATGTGCGGGATTGTACGTGTTTCATGTCGCAGAAATATTTTGACCCTTTATTTAAATATGCCTGCTGAATTTGTAGCACGATAGTGGTGGCTATCAGGGGAGATGGAAAATGTCATTTTTTTCTCTGCTTTCTTATTGAATGTTGGCTGTCGTCGTACTGTCCTCTAAAGGACGGCCATGTAGGTGGTTCAGGTAAATCGAGAAATCAAATAAAAAGCAGCACAGACTCTTAGTTTTTACTAACAATATAACATTTGCAGTCTACCACTGCCAAGTTCCAGTGCTTGGAATGAAATGATTCAGATAGTGGTGAAGACCCGCTATAGTAAAAATTTATGGGGTTATGAAAGATCAGAATTTATCATTCCTTCTCTCTTTGTTTATAAGGATTTATCCGTAAGATTAAGAACGGTATGATGTAGGAAATAAATAAACAAATGTCAAATTTTAGGCTACGTATTTCCGTTTTTATTCGTCGCAGGATCAGTTTGCACTGCGTAGGAGATCGCAAATTTTATTTTCTAGAACTTTTGTTAAGTAGCATTTATCGATAGTCAGTACTAACGGACACATTTCAGAATTACTTTTTAGACTTTTACGTAAACTACCATTTCACCCAGTGTGGGTGAAGTTACTACATTACATTACATTACAACACTACATTACATTGTAGTGCCTTCTCCCTTGGCCTCAAATATCATTTTTATTAAATTATTTTCAACCGTTTTCTCGCGATACGCGTACACACAGACAGATATATCACAAACTGTAAAACTGTAAATTTTTTTTCTGGACAAGACCGACACAAAACATTCCTATTTTTAAACAGGTCTTGCCACATCACAGAAAATCCTAGCCAATAAATTAGAGTGAATGAAGTAACAATTCCCATTTTGCTCGTTATTATGTTCCAAATTTGATTTGTGTAAATCAGTGTTATCGTCTGATTCTTCATACGTACCTGTATATATTTTACTGCAACATGTTTTCTTTACACATCACTAACTGCTTTAATCATCTTTGCCTTTAAGTTCAGTCGGTGTTTGCAGCCGTGTTGACTCAACATTTCAGAACAACCTAAAGATAACTTCAAACAAGATTTTGTTTATCATAATCCTCGCGTGGCAGCTGACAAACCTCCGTAGTTCACTTTATAAATGCAGATTACGGACATCCGACCTAACATGCTCGGTACAACGTACAAACTGATGGCGCGTGACGTGTCGTCTCCTTAAGAGTTTCATCAACAAATAAACCTCCGTTCGAAGAACGGGTAACTGCGCTTGTCTAGTACATATAGTCTATGCGGCTCGAATTACCGTTTTCTGACAATGTAGAGGGCAGTAATACTGAACCGCAGCACATGTATAACAACGACAATTCGTTGATACAGTTCATGGAGATGACAGAACCTTTCTGGTCAGAGTTGTAAGCTGAAATATTATTGCATAGAGGTTTCTTTAGTCCCAACGAGGATATACTGCCCTTCAGGTCACATAGGATTAAACAATCGCATTTGACTAGCTGTATAGATAGTCAAGTTGACTGAGGCGATCGCTTTCAGTGATCAGGATTGTCGAACTTATTTCCGGCTTAAGCCATTGGCTCTCAAAACGAAGTGTTACAAAATCAAATCGGAGGCCTCAGACGGATCAGAGCGATCGAAGAATGGATGGCATACGGTCTTTAGTTCGCCTGAGCCAAGAAAAGCATCGTTCTGTGACAGTCTAAAGGGTGTTCGTGGAATCATTCCATTCGTTATGGTCGTGTGCACAGATATACTGTTATGTTGGGCTCGTTCATTTCAGTCGCGATGGTTAGCGAGACAGAAGTTGTGCTAGTTTATTGAATCATGATATAATAACAGAATAAAGGTGATAAACCGGCGAAGAAATGAAAAAATTATTTTAATTTTTGCTAGCGGATGAACGTCGCTCCAACACGCGAAGATGTCGAGCAGACACAAGGATAGGAAAGGGCCAGAATTTAGGAAGGTGGCGGCCATGGCCTTAATAATAGCCTAACCGTTACTCCGTTCAGGCCGACTCCGCGCTCTAGGGGTAGTGTGACTGCCTCATACCCGGGAGCCCGAGTTCGATTCCGACCAGGTGATTACAATTAAGGAGCTACCTGACAGTGAAATGGCGACCCGATCTAGATAACGAAGAATAACAGCCGACAGGATTCGTCGCACTGACCATGCGTCACCTCATAAACTGCAGGCCTTCGAGCTGAGCAGCGGTAGGTTGGTGGTCCAAGGCCCGTCAGGGCTGTAGTGCCATGGAGTTTGGTTTTGTTTCACTCCGTTCATGGCATAAACATGAAAAGATCTGTAGGTACACGGTGAATTCATCATATTACTCTAAATTTCTTCATAATTTAAAATTAATACAGCATTTTTGCTTAAGCACAGATCTGGCCACTGAGTTCTGTACAGTGTCTCAACAGCAATCACCCGTGGAGATGCGAGAAACCTCGCCCACTGATACGGAACTATGGGTTTCATGCTCTCCCGTCGCACGCAACGGATTCTATACCCTCTCGACCGTCTTCAGCAGATTTGTCGTGAAGCGATGTGTGCGGTACGATGAAGTGCACAACAGTGCAATCGATGTAACTACATTAATTTAATTTTACTTCTATAATAATTTCGTGTGGCTATTTCTAGCCGAGTGCAGCCCTTGTAAGGCAGACCCTCCGATGAGGGTGGGCGGCATCTGCGTGTTATTGTGGTGGAGGATAGTGTTATGTGTGGTGAGTGAGTTGCAGGGATGTTGGGGATAGCACAAACACCCAGCCCCCGAGCCATTGGAATTAACCAATGAAGGTTAAAATCCCCGACCCGGCCGGGAATCGAACCCGGGACCCTCTGAACCGAAGGCCAGTACGCTGACCATTCAGCCAACGAGTCGGACATTTTACTTCTGATCCGATGCGATCCAATCCGATCCGTCCGAAGCGCACGATACAATTCAGAGAAAGTTTAGCGTTATAGTGTTTAAATCCGAGAGACCCATGACAGTTGATCTACTAGTGCTTTAATAAACTGCTTTTCAAAACACGACTCGGGCACTTCGTCGTATCTTAATATCTAAAGCAACGGTGTGCAAATGCTGGGAAAGTAGCAGAGACCGGTTAAGGGCATAGTGAAACATTGCATTGGCAAAGGGTTGAGACGTTACAGTCCACTGTAGACTGTAGGTTGTATTAGCAGTTATTCTCACAACAGTTATCATAATGGAGCTTACTGCGGGAGGTTCGAAACGAAGGCTCTAGACTTCATTATCGTTTCGAAATGAATGGGAAGTATTATACTTATTTATGGGAGCTTCAAGGATTATAAAACGTGAACCAATTGAAAACATTCTAGCGAAAATAACACGTTACCACTTGTAATCGTGTTCCGTGGTTCAAATCCCGGTCACTCCATGTGAGATTTGTGCTGGACAAAGTGGAGGCGGAACAGGTTTTTCTCCGGGCACTCTGGTTTTCCCTGTCATCATTAATTCCAGCAACACTCTCCAATATCACTTCATTTCAACTGTCAGTAATTTATCATTGCCGCAGGGGAGTGGGACAGGCTTCGGCAGCCGGCACAATTCCTGTCCTCGCCGCTAGATGGGGGCTTCATTCATTCCATCCCTGGCCCGGTCGAATGACTGGAAACAGGCTGTGGATTTTCATTTTTCATTTTCACTTGCTATGTTAAGGACTGCGATCAGTATAAAGATGAAGATCGTCTTGCACAAATAAACTGAATAAAGGAGGAAATACTGGGCGAGTTGGGCGTGCGGTCAGGGGCGCGCGGCTGTGTGCTTGCATCCGAAAGATAGTAGGTTCGAATCCCACTATCGGCAGCCCTGAAGTTGGTTTTCCGTGGTTTCCCATTTTCACATCAGGCAAATACTGAGGATGTACCTTAATAATTAAGATCACGGTGGTCACTTCCTTACCACTCCTAACCCTTTCTTATCCTATCTGTGTCAGTGCAATGTAAAGCAAATTGTAAATTGTAGCCCTAAGAGGAACTTTCATTATGAAAAACCACCTATACAAAATTTAATGTATATACTTCTCTTTTGCCAAGTTTTCCCTTACGTTTTAAATATATTATCTGGTTTAAAATACTTGTAATTTATATACATGGCTGCCCCTTCATTTATTTATTTATTTATTTATTTATTTATTTATTTATTTATTTATTTATTTATTTATTTATTTATTGACTTTAGCAGGGCGAAGTTAGGGCTCATGGCCCTCTCTTACACTTAACCACATAATTAATGTACAGATAATACATATAAAAGAAATGTACTATTCTATCATAAAATCAAAGATAAGCTAAAATTACAGATTTGGACAACATATAATAAAGAAAGAATTTCTTCTTTAAGATTAAACTCATAGTACATTTATTGAAGATAAGGATTACGTGTGGTAGTGGTAGAATAAGAGATTGAAAGGGAAACCTTCCGTGACCATATGGATTGTTATTGCCAGTCCGAAGGTCATCTTTAGCTTATAGGCGGTGGCAGTTAATGAGCTGTTCTAGCAAGCAAAGCCTGAACATACCTGACCTACAGCAACTGAGGAACGTTAAACACATCGTCCCCACTGTGGCAAACTACGGAAGTGCAAATAAGTTATCCAATTTATTAGGAGAACTGAAACAAGTTCTGATTGTTGATGTAAAATGCACTTATATGCATTTGTGGGTGGTTTTATGTGCTAGCCGTCCAGGACGAGCTGTAGATGCGAGACTTTGCTAGACGGTAGATCTTATACAAATCGTAAAATTTAGACCTTAACTGCCGAGATCCAGGTTCGCTAATTTGACACTTTTGCTAGTGTTCCAGAGGAGGACGATATGTCATTATTTTATTGAGACAATACCTATCTTTGAGATCTAGAAAATAATGCATGGTTTTGAGCATTTCCTACAGTAAAATGCCTTTATTTTCATTTTGAAATAAATTATTATATAGCCTAGTCCATTTTCTCAACACAATATCCCCTGAATACTGTGCATGTAATAAATTGTCATATCCCATTTTATGCGAAATTCTGCAAGTGATCTGAGGACAGAAGGATATGCCCTCTTTTGTGAATGACTTCATGCAATTTCTCCAGTTGGCGATGGTACATATCTGAAAGGATCTTCCGTTGTATGGTATTAGCTCATCCTAAGGGGAACGCCTTTGACATTCCACCACAAGTTTGTTTCTTCATAAATTATTCATCTTTCATCTCCATTCAGCATTCGTTCTGAGGCATTTTGTTGTTGCCTTGGTATATCCACAGATGTAATATTGATCCATGTAGGTTTTTTTTTTTTTTTTCCCGACAAGTTGTATGTGGAAAATTAACTTCATAACACTGAACCCAAGTTTCACTCTACAGGGTGTATCAGAAGTAATGGCTTAGTTCAAACTGCGGAACTTGCACGGTAGAAGCAAAAGATCCTTAGTGAACATGTGGTTGGAATCGAACCGAACGCGAGATAATGGTGGACTTATTTTGATACTCCGCCAAAGACGTGATTGCTTGTACACATGCTCATTGTGCCGCCGTCCTAGTTAGTAAAAAATAACCGAAACACACCTTAAACTTCCTTAACAGTAGCTACTATTATGTACAATGCCTGGTGTACAGTTTTAAACAAGGGTGTTACAATGTAATATACAGTACAGTTCCGTTGTAGGAGGTGCTCTAAATGGTGTCACTTTACCTACTGTACCATTCACCACAGCCTTGATGACTTCTTCACATAGGTACATCGTGTGCGGTTTTCTTTCATACAGAAAGCGCCCTAGTCCTTGGTAGGTCTACTAACCTATAACGGAACCAAAGGTAAAGCACGCAGCTTGTGTTAACTTCGACGTTTTGATACACCCTGTGTATCATGAACACAACTTTTGTGAATATTTTTATAGTAGAAGAGGTTAGGTTTAGGAAGCGGTAGGGCCTCGGGTCTAGATGAGGGAATATCAAACGAAACCAGAAAGCTGCAGGTCAAATCCAAATTACTACTACTCTGGTTTTTGTAAAACAATAAACATATATAAAAGCAAGAAAATAAAGTGAGCTCGAAAATGAACAGGAAATAGAAATGTATAGATGGTTACAACAATACATAAGAAGTCTAGGGAGAACCAGCACCAAAGAAACGTCCTACTGTACAGTAATACTCACGGAGTGTTGTAAAGTCCCTCAAAGAAAGGAAAGTGCAGATGGTGCGGACTTGAAAGCCCCATTTTACACAGTTAGGTAATACAGTTTTATAATTTCACTGTAACCCATAACTTTAAAATAACTCTAGAAATTACTTTGGTATCCTCAAAACCGAGGGAACGAAGAGTTTTGTCAACGTTTTGTTAAGTGACAGAAATACACAGCGCTTGGCCATATCAATCAATCAATCAATCAATCAATCAATCAATCAATCAATCAATCAATCAATCAATCAATCAATCAATCAATCAATCAATCAATCAATCAATCAATCAATCAATCAATCAATCAATCAATCAATCAATCAATCAATCAATCAATCAATCAATCAATCAATCAATCAATCAATCAATCAACATTGGTTTGCCTTTACGACTGTCACCAAAGTGGCAGATTCCCTATCGTTTGCTTACCTAGTGTTTGAAAATTATCGAACATCTTCCTTTGGGTGACAGACCTAAATACAAATAAATTATGATTGATTGATTGATTGATTGTTTGATTGATTGTTCACCTGACTTGAAAACCAATCTATATATATAAAGTAGCTTGTCCTGACTGACTGACTGACTGACTGACTGATTCATCATCGCCGAGCCAAAACTACTGGACATAAAGAAATGAAATTTTGGGCATAGATTCATATTAAGATGTAGGTGCTCGCTAAGAGAGGATTTTTGGATATTCCGCCGCTAAGGGGGTGAAAAGGGGGGTGAAATTTTAAAATGAGTGTGTCTATATCTCAAAACTTTAGAAGTTTACAGATGTGAAAATTGGTATTTAGAATCTTCTTTAAAAATAAGGAAACACGTATTTTTTTGTTTTCAGACAATCCCAATAGGAGGGGTGAAAAAGGGTGAAAAAGGGGTTGAATGCCTTTAATCTGGATACGCTACTTATATCTCAGAAACTGAAGATATTACAGTCCTCAAAATGGGTACTTTTGATCGCTGTGAAAAATAAAGAAACACAAATTTTTTTGTTTTTGGAAAATCCAATTAATGCGAGGGTGAAAGGGGGGTGAATTTTTAAAACGAGTGCATCTATATCTCAAAAGTTTTAAAGTTTAGAGATGTAAAAATTAGTATTTAGAATCTTCATTAAAAATAAAGGAACACGTATTTTTTTGTTTTCGGAAAATCCCAATAGGAGGGGTGAAAAGGGGTGAAAAATGTGTTGAATGCCTTTAAAGAGAATACATATGTCTCTGAAACTGAAGATATTACAGACCTCAAAATTGGTACTTTTGATCGCTTTCAAAAATAAAGAAACACATTTTTTTTTTCGTTTTTGGAAAATCCAATTAATGCAAGGGTGAAAAGGGGGGTGAATTTTTAAAATGAGTGCATCTATATCTCAAAAGTTTTAAAGTTTAGAGATGTAAAAATTGGTATTTAGAATCTTCATTAAAAATAAAGGAACACGTATTTTTTTGTTTTCGGAAAATCCCAATAGGAGGGGTGATAAGGGGTGAAAATGGATTGAATGCCTTTAAAGAGAATACATATATCTCAGAAACTGAAGATATTACAGACCTGAAAATTGGTACCTTTGATTTCTTTTAAAAATAAAGAAACATGTATTTTTTGTTTTTGGAAAATCCAAATAATGGGGGTGAAAAGGGGGGTGAATTTTTAAAATTAGTGTATCTATATCTCAAAACGTTTAAAGTTTATAGATGTAAAATATGGTATTTAGAATCTCCTTTAAAAATAAAGAAACACGTTTTTTTTGTTTTCGGAAAATCCCGATAGGAAGGGTGGAAAAGGGTGAAAAAGAGGTTGAATGCCTTTAACGAGGCTACTTATATTTCAGAACCTGAAGATATTACAGACCTGAAAATTGGTATTGGGGATCCACTTTAAAAATAAGGAAACACGTATATTTTCGTTTTTGAAAAATCCGGATAATGGGGGGTGAAAAGGGGGGTGAATTTTTAAAATGAATGTGTCTATATCTTAAAACTTTAAAAGTTTACAGATGTAAAAATTGGTATTTAGAATCTCCTTTAAAAGTAAAGGAATAAGTATTTTTTCGTTTTCTGTAAATCCCAATAGGAGGGGTGTAAAAGGGTGAATAGTGGGTTGAATGCCTTTAATGAGGATACATATATCTCAGAAACTGAATATATTACAGAACTAAAAATTTGTATATGGGATCTCCTTTAAAAATAAAGAAACGCGTATTCTCGGAAAATCCAATGAAAGGGGGTGGGGGGAAAGAATTCTAAAATTAATTGACTTAATTGTATGAGAATACATACATCTAATAAAAACTAAAGTTGTTACGGACGTGAAAATTGGTATTTTGATCTCCTTTAAAAACAAAGAAATACGCGTTTTATGGGGGAAACCATCTTGGGGGGCGGGAGTGGAAAGGAGTTGAATTCCTTTCATGAGGACACATAAATAAAAAACTGAAGAAGTTAGAGTCGTGATAATTGCTATTTAGAAGATCCTTTACTATTAAAGAAACAAGTATTTTTTGCCGGAAAATTCACTTAAGGGGGGGGGGGGGAGAAGTGTGAAAGGAAGTAAAAAAAGCGAATTATTTTTATGGGGATAATTATATCTCAAAACTCAAGGTAATAGACGTGAACATTGGGGTTTGGAATCTCCTTTGAACATAAAGAAACACTCCTTCTTTTAATTTTTTTTTGGGGGGGTAAATAAACTCAACGGCGGTGGGGTGTAAAAGGAGGTGAGACCAATTGATTTTGCTGTTCATAATGTACTTATAAGGAGCCTCCGTTGCTCAGGCGGCAGCGCGCCGGCCTCTCACAGCTGGGTTCCGTGGTTCAAATCCCGGTCACTCCATGTGACATTCGTGCTGGACAAAACGGAGGCGGGACAGGTTTTTCTCGGGATACTTCGCTTTTCCCTGTCATCATTCATTCCAGCAACACTGTCCAATATTTCATTTCATTTGTCATTCATCGATCATTGCTCCAGAGGAGTGCTTCGGCAGCCGGCACAATTCCTACTGTCGCCGCTAGATGGGGCTTTATTCATTCCATTCCTGACGCTGTCGAATGACTGGAAACAGGCTGTATATTTTCGATGTACTTATTCTGATCATAAACCGATCTTTTTAATCTTTCCTTGGTTCGTTTTCAACAGCCAACTTTTCCTTCGGAGAACGTTCTTATATTACAGTAGATTCTCCTGGCATATGAATAAAAATTTGAACACATTTGAAATAAACGATAGGAATGAGATTGGCCGTCCAATTGTTCACCTCTATAATAAGGTCAATAATGCACGGAAGTATGTCATTCGTATCGCCAGAAATCCCGCACACTTGCCTACGCGCGACATTGGTGCTGGTCACATTCTCAACAAAAACAATGGCAGCAGATGTAATTTACCGCCAAGTAGCGGTCTTGCATCTTGCTGTGGGGTCCAGAACATCTATAATAATAATAATAATAATAATAATAATAATAATAATAATAATAATAATAATAATAATAATAATAATAATAATAATAATAATAATAATAATAATAATGTTCTGGACCGTCGTCAAATGTGCGGACCGCGGTGGAAACGGGTCCTGGACGGGTAATGACTAAGAATGCAGTCGGGCCGCGGGTTCAGTACCGCCAAGGCACCCAAGACGACACCACGCCGGATCTCCTGAAGGATTTGTTCCATATTAAAAATGCTTATAAGAAAAGATGGCAAAGATTTAGGGACCCAACTGACAGGGTGGAATACCTGGACCTAGCCTGGGAAGTACGAAATCGATTGCTGGAAATAATGATTGAAAAATGGGAGGAAACTTGCCATAATCTATTAGAAAACGAGTCAGATCGCGAATTTTGGCGGATTCTCGCAGAAAACGATTCAGATCGCGAATTTCGGCTGATTATATATCTAAAACAACATTCAATTATAAATTTCAATATAATACCGTAGCGAAGCACGGGTATCTTGCTAGTCTATATATATAAAATAACTTGTCCTGACTGACTGACTGACTGACTGACTGATTCATCATCGCCGAGCCAAAACTACTGGACATAAAGAAATGAAATTTTGGGGATATATTCATATTAAGATGTAGGTGCTCGCTAAGAGAGGATTTTTGGATATTCCGTCGCTAAGGGGGTGAAAAAGGGGGTTGAAATTTTAAAATGAGTGTATCTATACCTCAAAACTTTAAAAGTTTACAGATGTAAAAATTGGTATTTAGAATCTTCTTTAAAAATAAGGAAACACGTATTTTTTTGTTTTCAGAAAATCCCAATAGGAGGGGTGAAAAAGGGTGAAAATGGGGGAAAATGGGTTGAATGCCTTTAATCAGGATACCGGTACTTATATCTCAGAAACTGAAGATATTACAGATCTGAAAATTGGTACTTTTGATCCCTTTTAAAAATAAAGAAACACGTATTTTTTTGTTTTTGGAAAATCCAATTAATGGGAGGGTGGAAAGGGGGTGAATTTTTAAAATGAGTGAATCTATATCTCCAAACTTTTAAAGTTTGCAGATGTAAAAAATAGTATTTAGAATCTTCATTAAAAATAAAGAAACATGTATTTTTTGTTTTCGGAAAATCGCAATAGGAGGAGTGAAAAGGGGTGAAAAAGGGGTTGAATGCCTTTAATGAGGCTACTTATATCTCAGAAACTGAAGATATTACAGACCTGAAAATTGGTGTTTGGGATCTCCTTTAAAAATAAAGAAACACGTATTTTTTGTTTCTGGAAAACCCAATTAAGGGGGGGGGGTGAAAGGGGGTAATATTTTAAAATGAGTGTATCTATATCTCAAAACTTTTAAAGGTTATAGATGTAAAAATTGGTACTTAGAATCTCCTTTAAAATTAAAGAAAGACGTATGTTTTGTTTTCGGAAAATCCTAATAGGAAGGGTGGAAAAGGTTGAAAAAGTGGTCGAATGCATTTCATGAGTCTACTTATATTTCAGAACGTGAAGATATTACAGACCTGAAAATTGGTGTTTGGGATCTCCTTTAAAAATAAAGAAACACGTATTTTGTTTGTTTGTGGAAAATCCAATTAATGGGGGGGGGGAGAAATGGGGTGATTTTTAAAAATGAGTGTATCTATATCTCAAAACTTTTAAAGTTTACAGATGTAAAAATTGGTATTTAGAATCTCCTTTAAAAATAAAGAAACATCTATTCTTTTGTTTTCGGAAAATCCCAATAGTAAGGGTGTAAAAGGGTGAAAAATGGGTTGAATGCCTTTAATGAGGCTACTTATATTTCAGAACCTGAAGATATTACAGACCTGGAAATTGGTATTTTGGATCTACTTTAAAAGTAAAGAAACACGTATTTTTTCCTTATTTGGAAAATCCAAATATTGGGGGGTGAAAAGGAGGGTGAATTTTTAAAATGAGTGTGTCTACATCTTAAAACTTTAAAATTTACAGATGTAAAAATTGGTAGTTAGAATCTCCTCTAAAAATAAAGGAACACGTATTTCTTTGTTTCCTGTAAATCCTAATAGGAAGGGTGTAAAAGGGTGAAAAATGGGTTGAATGCCTTTAATGAGGATACACATATCTCAGAAACGAAAGATATTACAGAACTGAAAATTTGTGTATGGGATCTCCTTTAAAAATAAAGAAACACGCATTTTTTAGTTTTTGGAAAATCCAATTAATGGCGGTTAAGCAGGAGTGACAAATTGGGGTGAATTTTTTGAAAGACTATATCTACAGAATATCTTGGAAACGTAAAATGTTACAGACGTAAAAAGTGGGTGTTTGGGGTCTCCTGTAAATGTAAAGAAACATACGTGATTTGTTTTTGAAAACTCCACTTAAGGGGAACTCAAAAGGGGTGAAATTTTAAAATGAGTATTTTTACAGTATATCTAAAAAACTTAACATGTTACAGAAGTGAAAAGTGGTATTTTTTATCTCTATTAAACATAAAGAAACGTGCACTTTTAGTTTTCGCAAATACCACTTGGGTGGTGGTGGTGGTAGGGGTAAAAGTGACTGAAAATGGTGTTGAATTCTTTTAGTTAGGCTACTGATATCTCAAAAATGAAGATGTTACAGACGTGAAAATTGATATTTGCAATGTGCTTTAAAAGTAAAGAAACACGTATTCTCGGAAAATCCAATGAAGTGGGGGGGGTGAAAGAATTGAAAAATTAATTGACTTAATTGTATGAGAATACATACATCTAATAAAAACTAAAGTTGTTACAGACGTGAAAATTCGTATTTGGATCTCCTTTAAAAAAAAGAAAAACGCGTTTTGGTGGGGAAACCATCTTGGAGGGCGGGAGTGTAAAGGAGTTGAATTCCTTTCGTGAGGACACATAAATCAAAAACTGAAGAAGTTAGAGTCGTGATAATTGGTATTTAGAAAATCCTTTACTATTAAAGAAAGAAGTATTTTTTGCGGGAAAATTCACTTGGGGGGGGGGGGGGAGAGTATTGTGGAATGAAGTGAAAAAAGTAAATTATTTTTATGGGGATACTTATATCTCAAAACTGAAGGTAATAGACGTGAACATTGGTGTTTGGAATCTCCCTTAAACATAAAGAAAGAAGCATTCTTTTAATTTCGTTTTATTGGCGGGGGGGGGGGGGCGGTAAATAAACTTAACGGCGGTGGGATGTAGAAGGAGGTAAGACCAATTGATTTTACTGTTATTAATGTACTTATAAGGATCCTCCGTTGCTCAGGCGGCAGCGCACCGGCCTCTCACAGCTGGGTTCCGTGGATCAAATCCCGGTCACTCCATGTGACATTCGTGCTGGACAAAACGGAGGCGGGACAGGTTTTTCTCCGGATACTCCGGTTTTCCCTGTCATCAGCCATTCCAGGAAGACATGATAGTAATAATAATAATAATAATAATAATAATCCGGATCGTCGTCAAATGTGCGGACCGCGCTGGAAACGGCTCCTGGACGGGTAATGACTAAGAATGCAGTCCGGCCGCGGGTTCAGTGCCGCCAAGGCACCCAATATGACACCACGCCGGATCTCCTGAAGGATTTTATCCATATTAAAAATGATTATAGGAAAGGATGGCAAAGATTTACGGACCCAACTGACCGGGAGGAATACCTGAGCCTAGCCCGGGATGTACGAAATCGATTGCTGGAAAGGAAGATTGAAAAATGTGAGGAAACGTGCCGTAAAATAATAGAAAACGAGTAAGATCGGGAATTTTGGTGGATTCTCGCAGAAAACGAGTCAGATCGCGAATTTCGGCGGATTATATATCTAAAACAATAAGCATTCAATTATAAATTTCAGTATAATACCGTAGCGAAGCACGAGTATCTTGCTAGTAAAAATATATGGGAACATGTTGAAACAGTGGGTAAAACGCCAACATCAGCATCCCCGCAATTTGGTGGAAATGGGCGATCTAATCCTCAGTGAGTGGCTTAACCTGAAAGTAACGTACACTGCACAGCCTTGTGGGCTCGAGGCGGATGGTAGAGACATCTAACAGTCGCAAGCCCAAGTATATTACATTAGTTCCAGTTCTACAACCTAGGTGACCTTATAGAAGGCGCACTCTTTTACTGGATGGAGGTGTACTCCCGGTACAATTATAAAAATTAATTTGAAATTAGTATAACCCATGCATTTAAATCACCCTCTGAACTTTGAGGTATAATACCTAAATAATTGACCGGGCGAGTTGGCCATGCGCGTAGAGGCGCCCGGCTGTGAGCTTGCATCCGGGAGATAGTAGGTTCGAATCCCACTATCGGCAGCCCTGAAGATGGTTTTCCGTGGTTTCCCATTTTCACACCAGGCAAATGCTGGGGCTGGACCTTAATTAAGGCCACGGCCGCTTCCTTCCAACTCCTAGGCCTTTCCTATCCCATCGTCGCCATAAGACCTATCTGTGTCGGTGCGACGTAAAGCCCCTAGCAAAAAAAAAAGAACCTAAATAATTGTACCGTCGTTCGGTCCGTAGGGCATGAGGTACAATTACACTGACTGACAGAGCAAATGCAACACCAAGAAGGAGTGGTCAGAACTTTATGCCAATTGCAGGGTAGACTGACGTCACTGAGGTATGCTCATGATGTGAAATGCGCCGCTGTGCTGCGCACGTAGCGAACGATAAATGGGACACGGCGTTGGCGAATGGCCCACTTCGTACCGTGATTTCTCAGCCGACAGTCATTGTAGAACGTGTTGTCGTGTGCCACGTGTATAGCTAAGAATGCCAGGCCGGAGGCATTTCCAGCAGACAGACGACTTTACGAGGGGTATGGTGATCGGGCTGAGAAGGGCAGGTTGGTCGCTTCGTCAAATCGCAGCCGATACCCATAGGGATGTGTCCACGGTGCAGCGCCTGTGGCGAAGATGGTTGGCGCAGGGACATGTGGCACGTGCGAGGGGTCCAGGCGCAGCCCGAGTGACGTCAGCACGCGAGGATCGGCGCATCCGCCCCCAAGCGGTGGCAGCCCCGCACGCCACGTCAACCGCCATTCTTCAGCATGTGCAAGACACCCTGGCTGTTCCAATATCGACCAGAACAATTTCCCGTCGATTGGTTGAAGGAGGCCTGCACTCCCGGCGTCTGCTCAGAAGACTACCATTGACTCCACAACATAGACGTGCTCGCCTGGAATGGTGCCGGGCTAGAGCGACTTGGATGAGGGAATGGCGGAACGTCGTGTTCTCCGATGAGTCACGCTTCTGTTCTGTCAGTGATAGTCACCGCAGACGAGTGTGGCGTCGGCGTGGAGAAAGGTCAAATCCGGCAGTAACTGTGGAGCGCCCTACCGCTAGACAACGCGGCATCATGGTTTGGGGCGCTATTGCGTATGATTCCACGTCACCTCTAGTGCGTATTCAAGGCACGTTAAATGCCCACCGCTACGTGCAGCATGTGCTGCGGCCGGTGGCACTCCCGTACCTTCAGGGGCTGCCCAATGCTCTGTTTCAGCAGGATAATGCCCGCCCACACACTGCTCGCATCTCCCAACAGGCTCTACGAGGTGTACAGATGCTTCCGTGGCCAGCGTACTCTCCGGATCTCTCACCAATCGAACACGTGTGGGATCTCATTGGACGCCGTTTGCAAACTCTGCCCCAGCCTCGTACGGACGACCAACTGTGGCAAATGGTTGACAGAGAATGGAGAACCATCCCTCAGGACACCATCCGCACTCTTATTGACTCTGTACCTCGACGTGTTTCTGCGTGCATCGCCGCTCGCGGTGGTCCTACATCCTACTGAGCCGATGCCGTGCGCATTGTGTAACCTGCATATCGGTTTGAAATAAACATCAATTATTCGTCCGTGCCGTCTCTGTTTTTTCCCCAACTTTCATCCCTTTCGAACCACTCGTTCTTGGTGTTGCATTTGCTCTGTCAGTCAGTGTATATAAAAGAAACAAATACATTGGAAATTTAGAGATTTCTCACGAAAAACATGTTTATATAAGAATTATGTCAAATCATGTGCTAGGCCTTGCAGAATTCTTTTTTTGCAGTAGATTTGGCATCAGGGCACACCCTTTAACGCGTACTGTAGTTTAAGGTAGAAACGCACTATAGCTCAAGTCTTATCAATTCAGTATTTAAAATTAAATATCAGGTCTTGGATTGGTATCGCTGTAAAAATCAGAGTTGCACCATTTTTGCCACGACATACAACCCTACCAACCTGTTATATAGTGGCGTGTGAGTTTAACTAGAGTGTCTTGTTGGATCTTATCGGATCTCCAAGATGGACAGTGTGGACTCAACATCGGTAGGCCATGTTTGTCCCGATGAGTGAAGCTGATGGGCAATAAGGTAACATACTTTCAGACCAACTATGTGAATCGTGTGAAAGCCGTTCCCCTCCTGAATTGAGGGAGATAATTATTTTAAGTTAGGATTTTGTCATGTAAACCGTAAGTCACGTACTCACTTCCTACAAAATCAAACCAAACCAAACCCAATGGCACTACAGCCCTTAAAGGGCCTTGACCTACCAAGCGGCCGCTGCTTAGCCCGAAGGCCTGAAGATTACGAGGTGTCGTGTGGTCAGTACGACGAATCCTCTCGACCGTTATTCTTGTCTTTCTAGACCGGTTCTACAAAATCATGTAGATTAAATGTAAACCGTTCTTTCTTGAGATCTGTATGCCAAATCTATTGAAGATTTTACTTGTAAATTGTCACGAGGATGTTCGAATGTGTTACCCTCGAAATCCTGTTCACTTGTCCTTTTACTGCGACCTGAATTTTCTAAATTTAAATTTAATGTTCATCTTTACCATTTTGAAATTTACCCTTCTGCCCCACCGGTCGCAGTGTAGGATAGAAATAGCCTCTGATTAATTGGGCAACCGTGTCCGAGTACGATATTGTAAATGGGATTTCTTGATACCTTTCTTCTTGTTACCTTTGGCCTTTTCTAAATTTAACCTTATTTAGGTGCGAATTTCCTATTTCGCTAGTTAATGAGGGTGAAGCCAGATCATATTTCAGGGTGGTTATACCCACTTGACTGAAATTGTTTTGTACTAGGTGACAAAGAAATATACACTCGAATTTCCTTTTGTATACGCTTTCGTATTTAGTTTATGTTCTCTTTTTTAGACTGAGATAATATGGGCATTCGTGCCCGTGGAATCTATATTCCCGAACATAAATTGACGTGTATAATAATAATAATAATAATAATAATAATAATAATAATAATAATAATAATAATAATAATAATAATAATGGCTGTTCGTTCCACTGACTACTTTTACAGATTTTGGAGACGCCGAGGTGCCGGAATTTAGTCCTGCAGGAGTTCTTTTACGTGCCGGTAAATCTACCGACACGAGGCTGTCGTATTTGAGCACCTTCAAATACCACCGGACTGAGCCAGGATCGAACCTGCTAAGTTGGGGTCAGAAGGCCAGTGCCTCAACCGTCTAAGCTACTTAGCCCGGTCCCGTTGATCTTACTGTCGGAAGGCAGGTACTTCTCACATTCTAGGGTCCCTTTTATTATTGTTTATTTCTGTTAATACAACTTCCCCCACGAGGAGGCTGCCACAAGGACAAAGTACAGTATATCGACCACAAATTATTAAGTCTGCTAAAATGTGCCAGATAGAAAAGATAGCAAAAAACACAAGGCTCAAAAATAAATTTGGAAATATCGCATGATGTACATACATACATACATACATACATACATACATACATTATCATTATAGACTGTTATGCCTTTCAGCGTTCTGTCTGCAAGCCTCTGAGAATTTACTAAACGTCGCCACAATACTCGATTTGCAACTAGTGTTGTGGCCTCATTTAGTTCTATACCTCTTATCTTTAAATCATTAGAAACCGAGGCTAACCATCGTCGTCTAGGTCAATTGGTCAAATGCTATATAAATGATTGCGGATTGTGGTTACTGGGCTCGTATTGCACGAAAGCGATGTTATGAAGTTATATTATTATTACTTAACACTGTTGTCTGTTTGATCCTTTTATTGTTAACTCACTTAATTATGTCAATCTTTTCTATTACGTTTCTATCTCCAAAAAATAGTGAGGATATTTGAATACGTTACTGAAATTATCTCGTTTTGATTCTTTTACTTCTACACCGTTCAGACCCAAGGTCCAGCCATTCCTTAAACCTCGCCCTCTGATATATGCGGTGTAATAATAATAATAATAATAATAATAATAATAATAATAATAATAATGATAATAATAATAATAATGGTACTTTTTACGGATTTTTGTCCCACAGACAATCCTTTACGTGCAAGTCAATCCACCGACATGAGGCTGACGTATTGTAGCACCTTCAAATACCACCGGACCGAGCCAGGATCGAAAACCCAACTTGAGCTCAGAAGGCCAGGGCTCAGCTGTCTGAGCTACTCAGTCTGGTATTACGATTGTAGTGTTGAGAAACAGACAATAACGCACATAATCATATACACTAGCGTTTGTAGTGTTCACTAAGAGTTTGGCATAGAAAACTGGATTTCTGTTCATGCAACACCAGCGATTGGTACTGCCACCAAATATGGATGTAGAACAGGGTCTGAGTGAGGTTTATTTGGTACTAGGTGTGGGGAAATACTTTTTTGTTAAAATATACTGCTTCGATGTTTATTATTATATGGTCTATGGACAGCGCTGATTGATTACTATCAGAGTGGCAGGTCTGCAAACCTGCTAACCGAGAATAGCGTCGGAGGCTGAGGTTTTATAATGGCATATGTTAATACTATACACGCAGGTTTTCTTGAGCTCTCAGCTCCCCAGTCCTCACTCGGCAATATCACGTACAGGTCTAGCAACATCTAAAAGTAAATTGCGCCTTGACCGCCCCGACATCTCGTGATTTTTACTACAAAGCTGTCATGCTTCCCATTGTAGTGTGTTGTGTTCTGGTTGTTTATTGTTCATTTTAAGCGATTAACTGGATAATCGCTATGATTGAAGCAACATCAACCGCATTACATGTACCTCTGAAACTTTGAACTCCTCCCTGGAAGGGTAGCCCACTCGTACAACCGTGCACAGCGAAGGTAGATAAATAAAGGTCAATGTGGTGAAATGCTGTGACTTTGGCTAGTTGATGGTTCCCACTCAGCAAGCCTATCCTTATATGAGAAAAAGTGTTCGTTCTATGAGTGGAATCAAACCACTGTGTGCGTTTCATCTCAACGAATATCCAAATCGCGGAAATTACTGTGATAATGATTGAGCAATGCTATCGTTTGTTAATTGCTTCACTTATTTTTCCATTATTGACAAATGAAAGTTTTTCCAGATTCTTAGATATTCAGCAAGAGCTACAGTGAGCATGTTTGTATTTACGCAAGTAAATTTTATAATAACTCGATCGCTATTGAAGCTTGGAAGTCACTTTATGCGACTTCTTCATAAGATAGCAGATCAAGGCGTATATTTATAAAGGTTGTATGTTCAAAAACGTTTTAGCAAAGTAAAGTAAGATTTGCAAAATTTTTGTAAACATATGAACAAAGTATAGAGCCTATGTGGTTCAGGCGGTAGTGCGCCGTCTTCTCACCGCTGGGTTCCGTGTTTCAAATTCCGGTCACTCCACGTGAGATGACCGGAATTTGTGCTGGACAAAGCGGAGGTAGGACAGCGTTTCTTCCTGGCACTCTGGTTTTCCCTGCCATCTTTCATTCCAGCAACACTTTCCAACATAATTTCATTTCATCTGTCAGTCATTTATCATTACCTCCAGAGGAGTGCGACAGGCTTCGTCAACCGGTACAATTCCTATTCTCACCACTAGATGGGGTCTTCATTAATTTCATTCCTGACCTGGTCGAATGACTGGAAACAGGCTGTGGATTTTCATGAACAAAGTATTGCATAATATAGCAGATATTTCCGCATAGTTAATTCGCCTTGCATATGTGTATTATCTTGTTGTTGTTTGAGTCATCAGTCCATAGACTGGTTTGATGCAGCCCTCCATGCCACCGTATCCTGTGCTAATCTTTTCATTTCTACGTAACTATTGCATCCTACATCTGCTCTAATCTGCCTGTCATATTCATACCTTGGTCTACCCCTACCGTTCTTACCACCTACACTTCCTTCAAAAACCAACTGAACAAGTCCTGGGTGTCTTAAGATGTGTCCTATCATTCTATCTCTTCTTCTCGTCAAATTTAGCCAAATCGATCTCCTCTCACCAATTCGATTCAGTATCTCTTCATTCGTGATTCGATCTATCCATCTCACCTTCAGCATTCTTCTGTAACACCACATTTCAAAAGCTTCTATTCTCTTTCTTTCTGACCTAGTTATCGTCCATGTTTCACTTCCATACAATGCCATGCTCCACACGAAAGTCTTCAAAAACAACTTTCTAATTCCGATATCAATGTTTGAAGTGAGCAAATTTCTTTTCTTATGAAAGCTCTTCCTTGCTTGTGCTAGTCTGCATTTTATGTCCTCCTTACTTCTGCCATCGTTAGTTATTTTACTACCCAATTAACAATATTCATCTACTTCCTTTAAGACTTCGTTTCCTAATCTAATATTTCCTACATCACCTGCCTTCGTTCGACTGCACTTCATTACTTTTGTTTTGGACTTATTTATTTTCATCTTGTACTCCTTACCCAAGACTTCATCTATACCATTCAGCAACTTCTCGAGATCTTCTGCAGTCTCAGATAAAATAACAATATCATCGGCAAATCTCAAGGTTTTGATTTCCTCTCCTTGGACTGTGATTCCCTTTCCAAATTTCTCTTTGATTTCCTTTACTGCCTGTTCTATGTAAACATTGAAAAGGAGAGGGGACAAACTGCAGCCTTGCCTCACTCCTTTCTGGATTGCTGCTTCTTTTCCAAAGCCCTCGAATCTTATCACTGCAGACTGATTTTTATACAGATTGTAGATAATTCTTCGTTCTCGGTATCTGATCCCTATCATCTTCAGAATCATAAATAGCTTGGTCCAATCAACATTATCGAATGCCTTTTCTGGATCTACAAATGCCATGTACGTGGGCTTGTCCTTCTTGATTCGATCCTCTAAGATCGGACGTAAAGTCAGGATTGCTCTTCACGTGTTCCTACATTTCTTCTGAAGCCAAACTGATCTTCCCCCAACTCAGCTTCAACTTGTTTTTCCATTCTTCTGTAAATAATACGTGTTAAAATTTTACAGGCATGAGATACTAAACTAATGGTGCGCTAGTTTTCACACCTGTCAGCACCGGCTTTCTTGGGAATAGGTATAACAACATTCTGCCGAAAATCGGATGGGACTTTTCCTGTCTCATACATCTTGCACACTAAATGAAATAACCTTGCCATGCCGGTTTCTCTTAAGTCAGTCAGTAATTCAGAGGGAATATCATCAATTCCAGGTTGTTCCTATTTAGGTCACTCACAGCTCTGTCAAACTCTGACCTCAAAATTGGGTGTCCCATTTCATCAGCATCAACAGCCTCTTCATGTTCCAGAACCAAATTATCTACATCTTTACCTTGATACAACCGTTGGATATGCTCCTGCCATCTTTCTGCTCTGTCTTCTTTCCCTAGAAGTGGCTTTCCATCTAAGCTCTTAATATTCATGCACCTAGATTTCCTTTCTCCAAAGGTTTCCTTGATTTTCCTGTATGCAGCATCTACCTTTCCCAGGACAATACAGCCTTCGACATCCTTGCACTCTCCTTCAGCCATTCTTCCTTAGCTACCTTGCACTTTCTATCCACTTGATTCTTTAACCGCCTGTATTCTTTTCTGCCCTCTTCATTTCTAGCATTCTTGTATTTTCGTCGTTCATCAATCAGGTCTATTATCTCCTGAGTCATCCACTGATTCTTAGTTGATCTTTTCTTCCTTCCTAACATTTCTTCAGCAGCCCTACTGACTTCATTTTCCATGACTCTCCACTCTTCCTCTGTAGTGTTTCCTTCAGCCTTTTCATTTAGTCCTTGTGCAACATGTTCCTTGAAACAATCCCTCACACTCTTTTCTTTCAACTTGTCTAGATCCCATCTTTTTGCATTCTTTCCTTTCTTCAATTTCTTCAACTTTAGATGGCATTTCATGACCAACAAGTTGTGGTCAGAGTCCACGTCTGCTCCTGGGAAAGTTTTGCAATCCAACACCTGGTTTCTGAATCTCTGTCTAATCATAATGAAGTCTATTTGATACCTTCCAGTGTCTCCAGGTCTCGTCCACGTATACAGCCGTCGTTTGTGGTGTTTGAACCAAGTATTGGCAAGGACTAAATTATGATCAGTGCAGAATTCAACCAGCCGACTTCCTCTTTCGTTCCTTTGTCCCAATCCAAATTCTCCTACTGTACTACCTTCTCTTCCTTGGCCTACCACTGCATTCCAGTCTCCCATCACAATTAGATTCTCGTCAGCTTTTACATATTGTATTAAATCTTCTATCTCTTCATATATTCTTCCGATTTCCTCATCATCCACTGAAGTAGTAGATTTATAGACCTGCACTATTTTGGTGGGTATTGGTTTGGTGTCTATCTTGACGACAATAATTCTTTCACTATGCTGGTCGTAGTAGCTTACCCGCTGCCCTATTTTCTTATTCATTATTAAACCAACTCCTGCATTTCCCCGGTTTGATTTTGTATTTATAAATAGGTAGTTGCCTGACCAAAAATCCTCTTCTTCCTGCCAACGTACTTCACTTATACCAACTACATCTAACTTTAGCCTATCCATCTCCCTTTTCAGATTCTCTAACCTACCACAACGATTCAAACTTCCAACATTCCACGCTCGACTCGCAGAATGTCAGTATCCATCTTCCTGATGATCGCCCCCTCTCGTGTAGTCCCCACCCGGAGTTCCGAATGGCGGACTAGTTTACCTCCGGAATATTTTACCCGGGAGGAAGCCATCATCAGTACATCATTCATACAGAGAGAGCTGCATGTCCTCGGGACATAGTTACGGCTGTAGTTTCCCGTTGCTTTCAGCCGTGTAGCAGTATCAACACAGCTAAGCTATGTTGAGTATTATTACAAGGCCGTATCAGTCAATCATCTAGACTGCCGCCCTTGCAACTACCGAAAGGCTGCTACCCCCCCTTTCGATGAACCATTCGTTAGTCTGGTCTCTCAACAGATACCCATCCGATATGGTTGCACCTGCGGCTCGGCTATCTGCATCATTGGGACACGCAAGCCTCCCCACCGCGGCAATTAGTATTATTGGTAACTTTATATTTAACACGAGAAATAAAATATTATAGCGCAGAATTATGATTCCCTGCATGCATTTTTTTAACGTTATTATGAACTTTTCCCAGGACGGCAAAGTGCACACAAGACAGCCACAAACATCAACAGCATCATACTTCTTTAAATTTGGCTCAATTTACTACTTTTCACCATTTGTTTCACGCTGTTTGATGAGCAGTAGTGCGGAAATGAATGCTGAAGCGAAAGTCTTTTCCCTCCCCTGCCTTCGCTTTCCCGTAAAGACAAATCTCAAGCTAGCTCGCCCGCACAGTAAGTTCTCAGTAGCATCTTAAACATCTGCGTGCGGACCTTCCAGCTCCGCTTGGACCTAGCGCCACTGAATATGGACATTAGTTCACTCCTGAACCCCTGAACATTAGACGAAACGGTCATCACTTTTGGGTTACACTAGTTACATCCGTACACCATCAATTGTCCGACTCGTTGGCTGAACGGTCAGCGTACTGGTCTTCGGTTCAGAGGGTCCCGGGTTCGATACCCGGCCGGGTCGGGGATTTTCAACCTTAAGTGGTTAATTCCAATGGCACAGGGGCTGGGTGTATGTGTTGTCTTCATCATCATTTCATCCTCATCATGACGCGCAGGTCGCCTACGGGAATCAAATAGAGAAACCTGCACCTGGCGAGCCGAACCCGTTCTGGGATATCCCGGCACTAAAAGCCATACGACATTTCACCGTACAATTCTTTCGTCGGACAACTGAGCACTCTATAACTTTCAAGGGATATTTATCAAGTGAAAAGTCCGGCTCCCTGGCTAAATGGTTAGCGTGCTGGCCCTTGGTCACATGGGCCCCGTGTTCTATTCCGGGCAGGGTCGGGAATTTTAACCATAATTGGTTAATTCCGTCTTCATCATCATTCCATCCTCATCACGATGAGCAAGTTGCCTACGGTCGTCAATTCAAAACACCTTCACCTGGCATGTCCAAATTGTCCTAGGACACTTCCGGCACTAAAAGCCATACGGCATTTCATTTCATGTTATCATGTGAAATGTAAATACGATCTTATTTTATTCGAAATGAAGTGCAAGTGTAAGTGCTTAAGCTACTTCATTTCAAGGTCATATTCTGCTGCGCAATGCAGGTGTGAGGATCTCGCACAGCTCGAGAGGATTACGACTAATATCATCCAGTATTACCGAAGCAAGGGAGCAACTCTATTAGCATCCATTATGCAAAGAAAAATAGCGCTGAATATAAACGAAGTTATTACCCTTCCTCGTGTCTTGAATCATAAATCTCAGATATGTTGTTTGTATTCATGAGAAATATAAAGTATGCTGTCGCATTCCAGTGTTAAACGAAAATATTCTGCATTCTCATCTGTGTTAAATGAAGATATTATATTCCTTTTGCAGCCATAACAGAGAGATCTACTGTGCAGAAAAGCAAGATAAAAGGAAAATAATTTCTAGGTTAGGCTAAATTTGGACTGATTACAAAAAACAGATCCGAAAAATGTATTATACGTACAATGAGGATCAAATTTAAATATTAAAATCGTCAATAGCCATAACACACCTAAGCGGATTTCATTAGGCGTTTCTTTATACAAAAGCCAGTCCCAAAGTACTCTTACAAGGGAAATGGTTAACAATTTCCAACGATAATAATAATAATAATAATAATAATAATAATAATAATAATAATAATAATAATAATAATGTGTGACCTCCGAAGAGACATGGTGGAGGTTTTTCGAGTATACGCCGTATAGGTGACCTGTGCGTCTAAGAGGACGCGACCGTACCTAAGATGAATTCTAATGATGAATACGGCACACACACCTAGCCTCCAAGCCATCGGAATAAACCAATCAAAGTTAAAATCCCCTACCCGAGCGGGAATCGAACCCGGGACCCTCTTGGCCAAAGGCCAACACGCTAGCTCATGGATCCTCACATTCATAAGGGTAAGAAACGATCAGGATAATTTAATTACAACTCACTCTATGTGTGGCTCATCATGTACCGTATTACAAAAGGGCTAATCTCAAACTGTACAGTCGAAATAATTTCTTGAGTGTTTACATGAATAGGAAAGTATAGAACAGAAACACGTGGGAATTATTGGTCTAAGCAGGCTCTAAAGTCGTGAATAAATAAATAAAATAAATAAATAAATAAATAAATAAATAAATAAATAAATAAATAAATAAATAAATAAATTACCGTGATGGTAGATTCATTCCAATCGTCAGCAGGTGAAATTCGTAGACATCATATGCGGTTCATGAAGTTTCAATCATTGCAACTATATGTATTCATCACAAATTATATTTGTAACGTGACGAACACTTGCGTTTTGAACCCACTGTATTTGATGTTCAAAGTTTGAGATAAATCGTTATATACCACTGAACCGCAGTCGAGCTCAAGCAACGAACGGGGGTGGACGTGCGGAGTAGTTAGTGAGGGAGATGAGTATCTTCTTGGCGCAATATCGAGCAGTTATTGGAGGATGCAGGAATATGAATATAGTAGGAAGAATGTAAAGCTAAGTATTTCTGGAGAAGAGGATGGTTGTGGCATCGGTGGCAGCGGTGTTGGCAATTTTAGTAATTATTAGGGGCGTGGAATTTAATCCAAGCTCCAGTCCAGGAGGAAACATTGGTTGGATGGAAGTTGAATATATTAATGAGATTGTGAGGGAGGTGTGCCCAATAGACAAAGTAATGGAGCTAATAAAGGAGCTAATGAAGGAATAGTTGATGAAAATTAAGGATATGAGGAGGTCCCTGGAGGAGAAAATGGAGAAGTTGAGACTGAAAACGGAAGATAATGCTGAAGAAGTAGTGTTTTTGATAAAGAAGGTGAATTCTTTGGAAAAGGAGCTGGAGAAGGTGAAGAGAGAAGAGACAATAATCCGCCAGGAACGCACGAGGAAAAATATCTTCATCTACGTTGTACAGGAGGGAGTGAAAGAAAATAAAGTGGATATAGTGTATAAGGTGGTGGATGTGATACAGTACAAAATGAAAATAAATTGTAGTGCAGTGGATGTAGGCGATGTGGAAAGAGTGAAAGGGAATAGGCCAATAAAAGTTAAGTTATTATCCGCTATGCTTGAAACCTACAAGGCGAGAAAATGTGGTTGAGAATAGGCATGGCGTGTGACAGAAGTAGAACTATTAGAATTTTAAATAGCCACATAATGAGAGCAAGGATCCAAGGCTGAGTGTGTTAATTAGGGGACAACACCTGGTGGTGGGGATTAGAAAATGGTTTAGAAAGTGGTCTGTGAATAAGCTGCAGGAAATGGATAATATTCATAAACAGAAAAGGTGTTTGGTGTCAAACCAAGGTAAAACAGTTCCAGAGAGGTCAAAATGCGATGATCAAGCAGGCAGCGGCAGCACAACCGAGTCTAAGGTACGCGAAGGCGCTAGTGGAGAGAGAAGAGATCACCAGACCCCGGTGGAAAGGGGAAACGATGAAGAAAGTAATGGAGTCGGCAGCGATGGGCATCGTGAAAGAAGAGAGGGAGAACTAGGGGGAAAAAAGAAGTGAACTCCTGAGGAGGGAAAGATCCTTGAGTTTAAAAGACCTGCGGGGAAAGAATAAGAGAGGTCAGGATGAGAAGGTGAATAAAGAGTGTTCAAAAATGAGTAAAAATGATGGTCTGAGTGCGTTAAAAGAATGTGCGATAATAACAAGGAGTAGGGCAAGTAACCTGAGGGAAAAGGATAAGAACAAGGAAGAAGGAGGGTCGGTAGGGGAGAGAAATGCATAACGAGAATGGAAAATAGGTTTTGTAAATATAGAAAATTTGTTATTCAAGATGGGGAACGAGTAAGTGATTAAATTAGTAGATAGTTTTGATATTGTAGCCCTACTAGAGACGTGGCTAGGTGAACGGGAGGTGCTTACATGGAGAGGGTTTGTGGTGAAGAATAAAATCAAAAGAAGGAGAGGGCGATGGCGAGGAACCCATGAGGTATTTTGTCTTGATAAAAGAAGAGATTAATAAATGAATGGGAAACATAAAAATGATATAAAGGACGTGAACTTGATTAGATTTAACATAGGGGGTGGGGTGAGAGATGAAGAGAAGAACGTATGCTTGTAATTCCCGTAAACCATCCAAAAAATTCTCCCTACGCTAATGACAAGATTTTTTTTAGGATCTTTCATTGGAAATAAACGTGATTGGCGAGAAATATGAAGATGGATTGCTTTTGTTTGGGGATTGGAATGCAAGAAAAGAGGGATTAAGCCCTACCTATAGTAAAGAGGAAGGTGGGAAGATGAAGGGATCGAGGTGTAGTGAAGACAAAGAATGCTTGAATTACGTATATATGGGACAGGTAAACTGTATATCTTAAACGGTTGGTG
The DNA here is from genome assembly GCF_040414725.1 of Anabrus simplex. Taxonomy (NCBI): domain Eukaryota; kingdom Metazoa; phylum Arthropoda; class Insecta; order Orthoptera; family Tettigoniidae; genus Anabrus; species Anabrus simplex. The sequence goes on from NC_090267.1 coordinate 198,414,376, forward strand.
GGATGGACATAGGGAAGGGAAAATCTATATATATAAAATAACTTGTCCTGACTGACTGACTGACTGACTGATTCATCATCGCCGAGCCAAAACTACTGGACATAAAGAAATGAAATTTTGGGGATATATTCATATTAAGATGTAGGTGCTCGCTAAGAGAGGATTTTTGGATATTCCGTCGCTAAGGGGGTGAAAAAGGGGGTTGAAATTTTAAAATGAGTGTATCTATACCTCAAAACTTTAAAAGTTTACAGATGTAAAAATTGGTATTTAGAATCTTCTTTAAAAATAAGGAAACACGTATTTTTTTGTTTTCAGAAAATCCCAATAGGAGGGGTGAAAAAGGGTGAAAATGGGGGAAAATGGGTTGAATGCCTTTAATCAGGATACCGGTACTTATATCTCAGAAACTGAAGATATTACAGATCTGAAAATTGGTACTTTTGATCCCTTTTAAAAATAAAGAAACACGTATTTTTTTGTTTTTGGAAAATCCAATTAATGGGAGGGTGGAAAGGGGGTGAATTTTTAAAATGAGTGAATCTATATCTCCAAACTTTTAAAGTTTGCAGATGTAAAAAATAGTATTTAGAATCTTCATTAAAAATAAAGAAACATGTATTTTTTGTTTTCGGAAAATCGCAATAGGAGGAGTGAAAAGGGGTGAAAAAGGGGTTGAATGCCTTTAATGAGGCTACTTATATCTCAGAAACTGAAGATATTACAGACCTGAAAATTGGTGTTTGGGATCTCCTTTAAAAATAAAGAAACACGTATTTTTTGTTTCTGGAAAACCCAATTAAGGGGGGGGGTGAAAGGGGGTAATATTTTAAAATGAGTGTATCTATATCTCAAAACTTTTAAAGGTTATAGATGTAAAAATTGGTACTTAGAATCTCCTTTAAAATTAAAGAAAGACGTATGTTTTGTTTTCGGAAAATCCTAATAGGAAGGGTGGAAAAGGTTGAAAAAGTGGTCGAATGCATTTCATGAGTCTACTTATATTTCAGAACGTGAAGATATTACAGACCTGAAAATTGGTGTTTGGGATCTCCTTTAAAAATAAAGAAACACGTATTTTGTTTGTTTGTGGAAAATCCAATTAATGGGGGGGGGGGAGAAATGGGGTGATTTTTAAAAATGAGTGTATCTATATCTCAAAACTTTTAAAGTTTACAGATGTAAAAATTGGTATTTAGAATCTCCTTTAAAAATAAAGAAACATCTATTCTTTTGTTTTCGGAAAATCCCAATAGTAAGGGTGTAAAAGGGTGAAAAATGGGTTGAATGCCTTTAATGAGGCTACTTATATTTCAGAACCTGAAGATATTACAGACCTGGAAATTGGTATTTTGGATCTACTTTAAAAGTAAAGAAACACGTATTTTTTCCTTATTTGGAAAATCCAAATATTGGGGGGTGAAAAGGAGGGTGAATTTTTAAAATGAGTGTGTCTACATCTTAAAACTTTAAAATTTACAGATGTAAAAATTGGTAGTTAGAATCTCCTCTAAAAATAAAGGAACACGTATTTCTTTGTTTCCTGTAAATCCTAATAGGAAGGGTGTAAAAGGGTGAAAAATGGGTTGAATGCCTTTAATGAGGATACACATATCTCAGAAACGAAAGATATTACAGAACTGAAAATTTGTGTATGGGATCTCCTTTAAAAATAAAGAAACACGCATTTTTTAGTTTTTGGAAAATCCAATTAATGGCGGTTAAGCAGGAGTGACAAATTGGGGTGAATTTTTTGAAAGACTATATCTACAGAATATCTTGGAAACGTAAAATGTTACAGACGTAAAAAGTGGGTGTTTGGGGTCTCCTGTAAATGTAAAGAAACATACGTGATTTGTTTTTGAAAACTCCACTTAAGGGGAACTCAAAAGGGGTGAAATTTTAAAATGAGTATTTTTACAGTATATCTAAAAAACTTAACATGTTACAGAAGTGAAAAGTGGTATTTTTTTATCTCTATTAAACATAAAGAAACGTGCACTTTTAGTTTTCGCAAATACCACTTGGGTGGTGGTGGTGGTAGGGGTAAAAGTGACTGAAAATGGTGTTGAATTCTTTTAGTTAGGCTACTGATATCTCAAAAATGAAGATGTTACAGACGTGAAAATTGATATTTGCAATGTGCTTTAAAAGTAAAGAAACACGTATTCTCGGAAAATCCAATGAAGTGGGGGGGGTGAAAGAATTGAAAAATTAATTGACTTAATTGTATGAGAATACATACATCTAATAAAAACTAAAGTTGTTACAGACGTGAAAATTCGTATTTGGATCTCCTTTAAAAAAAAGAAAAACGCGTTTTGGTGGGGAAACCATCTTGGAGGGCGGGAGTGTAAAGGAGTTGAATTCCTTTCGTGAGGACACATAAATCAAAAACTGAAGAAGTTAGAGTCGTGATAATTGGTATTTAGAAAATCCTTTACTATTAAAGAAAGAAGTATTTTTTGCGGGAAAATTCACTTGGGGGGGGGGAGAGTATTGTGGAATGAAGTGAAAAAAGTAAATTATTTTTATGGGGATACTTATATCTCAAAACTGAAGGTAATAGACGTGAACATTGGTGTTTGGAATCTCCCTTAAACATAAAGAAAGAAGCATTCTTTTAATTTCGTTTTATTGGCGGGGGGGGGGGGGGCGGTAAATAAACTTAACGGCGGTGGGATGTAGAAGGAGGTAAGACCAATTGATTTTACTGTTATTAATGTACTTATAAGGATCCTCCGTTGCTCAGGCGGCAGCGCACCGGCCTCTCACAGCTGGGTTCCGTGGATCAAATCCCGGTCACTCCATGTGACATTCGTGCTGGACAAAACGGAGGCGGGACAGGTTTTTCTCCGGATACTCCGGTTTTCCCTGTCATCAGCCATTCCAGGAAGACATGATAGTAATAATAATAATAATAATAATAATCCGGATCGTCGTCAAATGTGCGGACCGCGCTGGAAACGGCTCCTGGACGGGTAATGACTAAGAATGCAGTCCGGCCGCGGGTTCAGTGCCGCCAAGGCACCCAATATGACACCACGCCGGATCTCCTGAAGGATTTTATCCATATTAAAAATGATTATAGGAAAGGATGGCAAAGATTTACGGACCCAACTGACCGGGAGGAATACCTGAGCCTAGCCCGGGATGTACGAAATCGATTGCTGGAAAGGAAGATTGAAAAATGTGAGGAAACGTGCCGTAAAATAATAGAAAACGAGTAAGATCGGGAATTTTGGTGGATTCTCGCAGAAAACGAGTCAGATCGCGAATTTCGGCGGATTATATATCTAAAACAATAAGCATTCAATTATAAATTTCAGTATAATACCGTAGCGAAGCACGAGTATCTTGCTAGTGTTATATATTACGCCACAGGGGCGAGGAGGAAGTGTGATAGATTTGGTAGTCACCACAGAGGGTATGCTTAATAGAATTAAGACTCTTGAAGTAGGGGATTAGATCGAGTCCCATCATAGTCCGGTATATATTAATTTAAGATATGATGAGAGGGAGGTAGAGAGAAGGTAAGAGCTTGAGGTATCCTAAATACGCATGGTAGGATGAGGTAAAAATGGGGAGAAACATGTTGCCAGAAAATGATATGCAAATGGTTAAGATAGGATGGGAGGTGGTGTTAAGGGAAGGTAACATGGATAGTGCAGTTGAGTTAATGTCCGACTCGTTGGCTGAATGGTCAGCGTACTGGCCTTCGGTTCAGAGGGTCTCGGGTTCGATTCCCGGCCGGGTCGGGGATTTTAACCTTAATTGGTTAATTCCAATGGCTCGGGGGCTGGGTGTGTGTGGAGTAGAAATCATCCTAGGTAGGGCCCTCATCTTCATCTTCACAGACATGCAAGTCGCCTAATAGGCCGTCTACAAAAAAAGACCTGCACCAGGCCTCTCCGGAGGCCATACGCCATTATTATTATTATTATTATTATTAGTTGAATACCAGATAAAAGGGGTAGCAAGGATAGCAAAGGTTAGTAATAGGAAGGAGTTGGTATAATAATGAATGCAAGGAATTGAGTGCTGTAGTTATGAAAGCGCTAAAGGAGTTCAGAATATATGGAGGGAGCGAAAGAAGAAAGCAGTTTTGTGAATCAAGTAAAGAAAATAAGGCGAGAATTTTTGAGAGGAAGAAATCATGGCAGAGAGAGAAGACGGAGGCAATTAATAGATAATGTGAAATTAATCAACCTGATAAAGTTTGGGAAAGAGTGAATAAAATTAACAAGGGGGAAGGGAGTATGTACAAACGAAGATAGAATGCGAAGATTGGGTGGAATACTTTTGTAAATTACGTGCGATAGAGGCTATATAGGTGACTGTTTACTGCTGTATTCGGGTTGAGCAAAGAATGGTAAGTGAGCTGACTGAATATGGCATGGGTCTGAAACAGAGGTGCAAATTATCTCCTATTTTATTTTTAATATTTATAAATGATATTTTGCACGGACATGGAGAGAATGAATGGGCCTGCCCTGTCTTAGGAGAGCTTGAGATCCCAGGTCTGGTTTTTGCAGACGATGTTTTATTATTAACGTTATCGGGGGGAGGTTTGCAAAAAAGCCAGTCTCAGAATACGCTAATAACTGGGCGTTTAAAATAAATTGTAACTAGACTAAGGTGTTCGTAGGCCGGAAAAATAAAACTAGAAAGAGCAAGAGGAAGTGGATTGTGCAAGGCGAGATAATTGAGCAGGTGGATAAGTTGGAATATCTGGTAGTCTTTGTAAATAAAAAAGGGGGGTTGGAGGACCAGATCAAAAGAGCTAATTGGAAAGGATTAACAGCTATATCAGTCTTAACATCTTGGGAAATAAATTTCCGGGAATAAGGTATGAAACACAAAGAATTGTTTATAAAACTGTGTTTCTAAGCAGAGTTCTTTGTGGTTCTGGTGTGTGGGGCGTTGAAAAGCATATGATAAGCTAAATCAGGTAGCCAGTGCATTCAGTAAAACGGTGATAAGTTTTCCGCTTTGCACTGCCAGTTCTGATGCGATGGTAATTTCCGAGGAGTATATGGAAGTAGAAATTGTGAAGAGGTTGTTGAGATATTGGTGGCGATTAAGGAGAGGGGAAGTTGGCTTACTGTTGCAAGCAGCTTTCCTATATCAGATTTCAAGTAGGTACAGTGAGTGCAGAGCTAATAATGTAAAAAGGATTATGGAAGGTCTGGGATTAGGGTACTTGTGGTCTGAAGACTGGAGTTCAAGGGGTAGAGGCTTATGGAAGATTGTTATAAAGAGGGTAAAGGATATACAAATGCAAACTTGGAGAAAGGAATGTTGGAAAAGATCGATGTTAAACATATTTAATAGGGTTAGTTTAGTTTATAGGATGACAATTAGCAACGTATACAGATCGGTGAGAAGTGTCCTTTTATGGTGGCTGTTGGATTTGTATAAGAATAAGGGGTAGATAAGAAATAAAGATACAATCGTGTGTGTTTTATGTGGTGAAGTGAGGGTGGATTACCATCTGATATTTGAGTGTAAAGAAAAAAGTTGTGAGAGAGATGTTATTGAGTGAGAATCAGATAATCATGTTAAGCCAGACTGGTAACGAACAAAAAAAAATTGTGGCTTGTGAAAGAATGGAAATGTGCGGGTAGTGTATGTAAATATTTAAGTGCAGTGAGGAAATTATGTATTAAGGAATTAAGAGTAGGGAATATTTCTAGGAGTGAAGGGTTTAACAGGGGTTACGAATGATGGGGTCTTTTATGTCCACTTCCAATTGTGACGTTAGGTAATGGTAAACATTCAGTGGCTCGTTATGATATCTGAATATATAAAATGAACAGAGTAAAGACAGAAGGACCTGTTGTGAAGGTATTTAGCAAGATAATTCTTCTAGCTCTGTCAACGAAATAATATCAGAAACAGTGACCTAAACAAGTAAGGTAGGTCAGATCTGAATTTACAATGGGAAGGGGGGAACGGGGAGATGAGAGGCTCCAACGTTTGGCGTTGTGATGGGGAAGTGGGGGTGTTGTGCCCCGCTCTCAGTAAGGTTTTCATGAGGGGACAATGAAAAGAGAGTAAAAGAAGGGAATATGTGGTGGAGTGCCCTCCCCGGCCTAAAACAGGTTAGGCGTTGGGAGGTGGGAGCGTGGGCGATCCAAGAGAGAGAACACCACGTTGACGCAGCTAAAGTTCATTGTCAAAGACTCGATAAGTGTTATCCTTTTTATGATTATTTTTGTTTATATTTCTTCTACGTTGCTGACTGAGAAATAGGTAGTGTTGTAGAAGGAAATAATTATTTCATTCTATTATACTACTGCACCATTGTCAATGATGGAGAATATTAGACTTAGAAAAAGTAGTTTTTGCTTTTAGGGTGGAGAGAGGGAGACAATGAGTAGAGTTAATGAATGTTGTGTCCAAGATCCCTCTTATTTTAGGAAATATTTTCAGTAATAATTATTTAAAAATTATGAACAACTCTGTGTGTTCGAACAAGCGTAATTAATGGCATTTCAGGTACAGTAATTCGCGTATTGATAATCATTCATTCTGGGTGAGTAAGCCTAATTCCAACATCTTTACAATGTGCAATACAAGCTGATTGCATATATTATTTGTAAGTAAATAACTTCAATAGCGTTTCCTTAATGTTACGTACCTATAACTGTATTATCGCATCCCTTTTGTCATAATATGTTAAGAAATTGTACCCTTAGTATAGGAATTACACGCGGTGAGTGATAGCTGATGTAGTGGACATAGAACAACATTTCTAATTTCAAAGTTCTTGGTAGCAGATTTCTATACCAAGATGGCTGTGACCAAGCCGACAGGAATTCATAAACCAACCAACCAACCAACCAACCAACCAACCAACCAACCAACCAACCAACCAACCAACCAACCAACCAACCAACCAACCAACCAACCAACCAACCAACCAACCAACCAACCAACCAACCAACCAACCAACCAACCAACCAACCAACCAACCAACCAACCAACCAACCAACCAACCAACCAACCAACCAACCAACCAACCAACCAACCAACCAACCAACCAACCAACCAACCAACCAACCAACCAACCAACCAACCAACCAACCAACCAACCAACCAACCAACCAACCAACCAACCAACCAACCAACCAACCAACCAACCAACCAACCAACCAACCAACCAACCAACCAACCAACCAACCAACCAACCAACCAACCAACCAACCAACCAACCAACCAACCAACCAACCAACCAACCAACCAACCAACCAACCAACCAACCAACCAACCAACCAACCAACCAACCAACCAACCAACCAACCAACCAACCAACCAACCAACCAACCAACCAACCAACCAACCAACCAACCAACCAACCAACCAACCAACCAACCAACCAACCAACCAACCAACCAACCAACCAACCAACCAACCAACCAACCAACCAACCAACCAACCAACCAACCAACCAACCAACCAACCAACCAACCAACCAACCCGGTGAGTGACATCTTCTCACCATTCATTACAGGGAGCGATTACGTTAGGAATATTTTGCTAGCGTCACTCATACTTCAGTCTATTTCATATTATCAAAGCCAAGAATGTGACTGAGACAGTTCAATGAAAGTAACATTCTTGTTCTAAACCACATCGGGAGATACAGTGAACTGTCAATGACACATTTCTTTGTGTGTTTCTCATTGAGAAATGGGTAGAAGCTGTGTCTCGGAAAACTTAATGAGGGGTTGGATGAAGAAGCTTGAGGACTGAGATCTCGACTTTAAGTTGATGGGGGTTGGGAAATGGTGCACTTGGCTTCTCTTCTCTGAGTCACCCTCCTCGACAATCCATGTTGAATGATCCCATATCGTTCTTCACTCAGTTATATGGTGACCACTCCTTCAAAGTCGGCAATACATCTGATTAGAAAGTAATCGTCTTGGCAAACTGAGTTTCGTAATGAGTTTTTATGTGTCGTAGTAGAGGGAGAACTTCTTCCGCTTATTCCAGTTATTTCTGCGGTCTTTGGAGTCTCCCAGGCTCATGTTTTTTGTTTTGGACGGGGTTTAAGGCCGGATGCCATTCCCGACGCCACGCGATATTTTAGATAAAAATCTCAACTCCGGATCGACCGGAATTTGAACCTCAACCTTGCGTGCTGGAAGCCAGGAGCTAAGCCACTACCAATCACAGAAAGAATAAGCAATTAAAATTTATATCTATACTGTAACCCTTCATCACCATGCCATAGGCATGTTAGGAGGTTTAGTCAACCATATGTGCCGTTTTCCGCAACATTGTGCGACTATAGTGTCGTAGTTAGCAATTCACGCCCCAAACCGGGACACGAATTGCGATAGGCAAGCTCGAAGGGAGCAGGTCTCTGTGCTGTACCGAGAGAAGGATAGCGTATTACCGCGGAACCTTGAAATCGCGCTCTAACTCGGAGCGAGAAAGAAGAAGAGATGACGTTACGCCTAAAAGTGTATTTTTCAGAAAGTGGGGTAAATTAAGGTGTGTTAACCTCTAAGAAATTAAAATCCTTCCTGATTCAACACGGCATTCATTGGTACCATTTCACCATATCTAACTAATAATAATAAGAATACATTTTTTATATAACCTATGATAATTTATAAGTCAGGACTCATTCGAACCGGTGTATTTCATGCAAATTGTTGATGCACATAAACGCAATACTTTAATAGTGGATCGGTAAAGATGCATATCATATATCAGTGCGCAGACTGAAGCCAAGTGCTAAGATTTGGCAACGTGAGGAAAAAGGTGGTGTAGTTACGAGATAAACCATGGCGCGTGGATTTTGAGATTGAGATTGTGAACTACCCGCTGATCGGATAGATATTCAGTAATTAATAGTGGCCTATTTGAAAGCATTTAAACAGTGAGTGACGCTCAGTAAATTGAAAGAACGGTGTTCGTGATATGAAAACGTTTGCATACTCCATGGACACTCGTGGTAACAATTAGTCAAGCTGTGTCATAATGGGGAAATGAATAGTGATTTATACAAACTCACCGCTATTCAGGTTAGTCTATTTGAATCAATAAGTGGATCTAATCACTGGTAGGTTATCTGAAAACACATAAAGAGTGTTCATTAACCAATTTCCCATTTTTGCCTGTATGTTCGTGAGTGATCGTCGAAACCAGGATTGGAATCAACTAGAGTCGCGCCTAGTGCCAGCATTCATCTCTTCAGGGAACGTCTAGAGATTCCAACAGTAGAAGACCGCAATTCAAGACATGGACGGTACCACAAGGGAAAGGAACCAAGGACTATTTAAGAGTGAAACTGCCATCATGAAGGTCTAAAAACCCCAGGTGTACCCTCGAGATGACAGCAAACCACGCGCAGTATCGATAAGTACATTTTCTTAAATATACTAAAGCATGAGAATTGCACGTTCATATCATATTTGTAAATAAAAGTCTTGTTTATTTTATGTAATTAATAATATTAAATGTAGGGAACACTATACGCGTGCGGCTAGGAAAGATTATTTTATTAATTTAATTAGGATTTTTTTCTGTGATTTGCATGAATAAGTACATAAGATCCCATAAATTTAGTGCGTGTGAAGCACATGTTTTAAGGTAGAATGGCACTTCAAGTAAATTTATAATTTCTTCTTAATGTTACTAACTGGTATGGATCTTCATAATAACTTCAATATAGATTATGTATTCGCTTCACATGGTAAAGCATGTATTTTGTATATCCCATAATAATTAAAAATATGATCATTGAAGATGTTCGAGCCCGAGGTGCAACTTGTGAATTATATAGATACGCGTGTGAGACAGTACTACTTAAATGACCTGTGGGAATAGAGTCTTCTATATATTTGAATAAGGTGTATTTGAGATGCAGTAGCGTAACAATGGGGAAGATGAGACTTGTGAAATATTTGAGATGACAGAATGACAAAAAATTAGAATAATGGTGGTTATCGCGACGTATTGAATTAGGCTGTATATGGCCGGAATAATAAGAAAAAATAATTGGTGGCCCTTAAATAAATGTGTACTTGGAAACGAGCCAAAATGAGAAGAAAGAAAGACAATAGAAAGTGTCTTTGTGGCCGCAAGGTAGAACACTGACCACAACAAGAGAGACAGATTTATGATGAAAGGGATTTGTCTAGTCCCATGTGCGGACGAAGTCATTTCTAAGAGCGTTCAGAATTTTAGTCTTAGTAAGTCCCCTTCATTCACCTCTGCGATATCAATCCCATGCTAATAATAAGTAATATTATGACTAACGTTGATAATTTTATGATTCTGTGAAGGTCGTATTCCTCCCCATTTTTATTTATTAAATTAGCTCGTGGTAGGAGTTTTAGATGTTTTGCACTTTGGAAGCTGGGGAACGTGGGTTCGACCCGCGTCAGAACGATTCATTTAACCTGATACCATATGGCTTGACTAGGCTATATCTTCAAGATGTATTGTTTGCTAATGTGTTTAATATTTTCCTGCGTAATGTATTTATGCATTTCTATTGTTCTTAAGTGTTTATGGTGATGGGTAGGAAACCAACGTTGTGTTGATCCGCTTCGAATATAAGAGTGTCAGGTAAACACAGAATACGTGTATGTGTTCAGTATGATATACAATTGATGTGATCAAATAGACCATGTGTTCGATATGCGAGATGTGATCTCGTGGGTGATAAAATGTATTGATTAATCTGCCTAAATTACATAACCATGACAGCCAACTGATATTATGACTTAATGAGATAGTGTCATTTCGACCTTATAGTCAATCCATTCAAATAATACACTGACTGACAGAGCAAATGCAACACCAAGAAGGAGTGGTCAGAACTTTATGCCAATTGCAGGGTAGACTGACGTCACTGAGGTATGCTCATGATGTGAAATGCGCCGCTGTGCTGCGCACGTAGCGAACGATAAATGGTACACGGCGTTGACGAATGGCCCACTTCGTACCGTGATTTCTCAGCCGACAGTCATTGTAGAACGTGTTGTCGTGTGCCACAGGACACGTGTATAGCTAAGAATGCCAGGCCGCCGTCAACGGAGGCATTTCCAGCAGACAGACGACTTTACGAGGGGTATGGTGATCGGGCTGAGAAGGGCAGGTTGGTCGCTTCGTCAAATCGCAGCCGATACCCATAGGGATGTGTCCACGGTGCAGCGCCTGTGGCGAAGATGTTTGGCGCAGGGACATGTGGCACGTGCGAGGGGTCCAGGCGCAGCCCGAGTGGCGTCAGCACGCGAGGATCGGCGCATCCGCCGCCAAGCGGTGGCAGCCCCGCACGCCACGTCAACCGCCATTCTTCAGCATGTGCAAGACACCCTGACTGTTCCAATATCGACCAGAACAATTTCCCGTCGATTGGTTGAAGGAGGCCTGCACTCCCGGCGTCCGCTCAGAAGACTACCTTTGACTCCACAGCATAGACGTGCACGCCTGGCATGGTGCCGGGCTAGAGCGACTTGGATGAGGGAATGGCGGAACGTCGTGTTCTCCGATGAGTCACGCTTCTGTTCTGTCAGTGATAGTCACCACAGACGAGTGTGGCATCGGCGTGGAGAAAGGTCAAATCCGGCAGTAACTGTGGAGCGCCCTACCGCTAGACAACGCGGCATCATGGTTTGGGGCGCTATTGCGTATGATTCCACGTCACCTCTAGTGCGTATTCAAGGCACGTTAAATGCCCACCGCTACGTGCAGCATGTGCTGCGGCCGGTGGCACTCCCGTACCTTCAGGGGCTGCCCAATGCTCTGTTTCAGCAGGATAATGCCCGCCCACACACTGCTCGCATCTCCCAACAGGCTCTACGAGGTGTACAGATGCTTCCGTGGCCAGCGTACTCTCCGGATCTCTCACCAATCGAACACGTGTGGGATCTCATTGGACGCCGTTTGCAAACTCTGCCCCAGCCTCGTACGGATGACCAACTGTGGCAAATGGTTGACAGAGAATGGAGAACCATCCCTCAGGACACCATCCGCACTCTTATTGACTCTGTACCTCGACGTGTTTCTGCGTGCATCGCCGCTCGCGGTGGTCCTACATCCTACTGAGTCGATGCCGTGCGCATTGTGTAACCTGCATATCGATTTGAAATAAACATCAATTATTCGTCCGTGCCGTCTCTGTTTTTTCCCCAACTTTCATTACTTTCGAACCACTCCTCCTTCGTGTTGCATTGTCACTGTCAGTCAGTGTATATACCATCGAGTATCATTGTTCAGAGATAAGTAACACTTACTGTTGTGTAAAATGCATATAGTATTATTGCGCGCTAATAAGGTTATTCAAAGTATGCCAATCGATAGCCAAAACAGTGTATGAACTGACAAAGACTTTGAGGCATACTGTATACAAATTACTTCTTCGTTATTATTTTATTTTTATGTGTAATAAATGGCATTATCTCGTGTATTTTATCGTGTGGTACTATCAGTTTAATAAAATTCTTAGTAAATATTGGGAACAAAACTCTTCTCGTTTAATAATATTATTGTATTCCTCCTACATTATAGAAAACCCTACTTCCGTTATATTTAATGTAGTGCCCATTTTCTTTTACGAATATTCCATTACCCGTATGCTTCTGAGCTTTAGCCGTTGACGCAATGAAAGTAGGGAGAATGGGACTTCAAGCCCGGGAAGTGATTTTAGAAGGTTCTCATCCAGGGAAGCCATTTATATATTTATTTGTAAAGCCGAATTATTTAATTGATGCCCTGATATGCCCGGGATGGGTACAATACATACTGGGTGTATCTTAATTATACCGACAAAAATGTCAGGGATGCACTTCGTGTTATGTAAACAACGATGGTGCAATCGGATTGGCGGAGGAAATTTTTCTTTTCGAGAAAATTAGGTTAATGTTACTCCCGGGCGCGCGATTCAAATACCGTAGTCGAACTCACCCTCTCCTAGGGCGCAAATCACTGCCCGTTGCTGTGCTACAGAGAAGGGATGGGAAGGGAAGGTTGGTGTATGATAGACGGAGACTGAGATAATTCTCGGTGCGAATGCACAAGTTTCTCGTTCGTTTAGCGTAGTCACCTCCCAGCCCCAGTACGCGCCTCACTCCATGGCTAAATGGTTAGCGTGCTGGCCTTTGGTCCAGAGGGTCCTGGGTTCGATTCTCTGTCGGATCAGAAATTCTAGCCTTCGTCGTTTAGTTCCGATAGTTTGCGGGCTTGGTGTGGGTGCTGTCTTCATCATTAGAATTCATTGTTAGTAGGGCCCCATCCTCATAGACGCCTGTACCGCGTCAACTCGAAAGACCTGCACCAGGACTCTTCGGAGGCCACACGCCATTTTTTTAAGCGCCAGTAGGCAGTATACAGTGTTTTGGTCCATATAGGCTACTAAGCGTGTGGTATAAGTTGGTGATACTAGTACCGGTTGGGTACGCCAACGAAGAAATGGCTGATATGCATCCAGCCTATGGCGCAGCAAATGGCAACGGGAGAGGAGCCGCACTGATTTATGACGTCCAGCACTCTAATCGCCGCCAACCTCGTAATTCAATCTTCATACCCATTGGCAGGTGACTGCATGAAGGAGGCTGGAAGAAACCCATCATATGACGGCACATTTCAGCAACGGCTTAGTGTCAGTATTTGGCCCGGCATTGTAATCCTTGTGAGGTTTCCATATACTTGAACCTTACTCTAATTGGATTCTTACCAGTTACTTATATGCCCTTTAATTTATATATTTACTTTATCCGTAAATACCTATACCCTGAGGACCATATGTAGAGATCTGTAACCATTATTCATAACCTCTTTAATTACTCAAAGGGTAAGACCTTGTTCACAGCCACCTTGGTATAGAAGTCTGCTACCAAGAACTGTGAAATCAAAAAGGTGGTACTATGTCCACTACCACAGCTATCACTCACCGCGTGTGATTCCTATACTACAAGTACAATTTCGTATCATATCATGACAGAATATTGTCACGCATGTATTTACAACAGTCCCCATGAGATACATCCACTCGATCAATACAGTAATTAAGACGGAGGACTTTTCCTCTTGATGAAACTTATAACCTGAATTTTCACACCATATACCATCACACCATTTTCTACCGTCCATCCCAACAAGTTGTCCAGGTCTTTTCTCAGACCCTCATAATCCACTCCCACAATATATAAAGTACAAGACCAACCAGACTGGAAATCGACGAAACTTGATGGAAATCTAATTCTAAACTTTTTTCTCGTGGATTTTTTCAAGAGGAGGATTAATAAGCGAGATATTATGAAAGGTCGGTTTCTCAGGCTAAGTCCAGCGGACATAGCCCAAGAGGTGGTATACGTGGAGCAGATTCCGTATCTATCTATTGTACCCGGATGAGATAGGCCCTAGTTTCATGATTTGATTTTTTATAAGATAAATACAGATATATAGGAATATTAAATGGAATACAGTGTCAGTTTTGTGTGGACGGGAGGATTTCAACATAAGCTAGACATATCGCGACTGTCCGTCGCCACAGTTAAGCTTGTCATTACGGGGAGAATGTTTCTTGGTCAAAAGCTAAGAGGATTAAATCTAGAGCTCACAACAACAGAATAATGACTACAAGGAAGTGAAAGAGTAGGTATTTCGGAACAATGGCAAGCAGGGGCAGCACCAATACCAAGAATATGACGTACCATTATTTTCCACTGCCTCAAGGCATTTTGTGTTGTCATGTTGCAAGGAAGAGATTTTAAGCTAACCGATGCGGTGTTGACCAATAGAAAAATTTATCATATTTCCGCAGATAAACCAACATAAGAAAAACTCAGAGTGAACTCCAGTTAGCTTCTCCGATAACAATAATTAAATTATTTCAACCACATAATTGAATAGAGGGGATTTTTGGGATATCATTCCCATGTTGATAAATTGTAATCGTAATAAATTAAAGTAATGAATTCGTGGAAATGACCCACGCTATCTCGCCATTGGTCAAGATGAGCACGCCATTAGGGACGCCGAGTTAGCGCGCGAAAGGTGGAGGACAGGAATTAAGTGATATTTCCATGATCACCGAACGATATGAGTTCAGAATACGACACATGAATGTGTATCGCCAGTTTATTAAGTAGGATAAAGCAAGGGATCAAAATCCACCTGCATATGCCAATTTAGGGTAACCAACCCCCCTCCCTAGGAGATGACCGCGGATGACCCCGGCGGGAAAACATGTCGTCCATAAATAACCAGTAGTGGGACCTCACATCAATCAGTTCTTACCAGTCATCAGTTCTTACCAGTCACCAGTTGTTATTAGTCACCAGTCGTGTCAGTCGTATGTAGTTGAGACTCTGACACGTTGCCTCTGTAAGTCAGTACCTCGGGACGCATTCGAAGTCAAATAGAGCTGAAAGTGCGTGAGTTGTTAGGAGAATGAAGACGAACAGTGAGATTATCAATAGTACCGAGTGTAAATAATCAGTACAACTGTATGTTGAATTTAATAAATGTCATGTGATTAAATAATAAATAATTAAGGGAACGCCGATAGTATCTTTGGAAGGCAGTGTGCGGAGCCTGAAGTAAATACCTCAAGATAGACGGTGAATAACTATCCGAGCAGGGAACTATAGGAGCTAGGCGATTATCAAGACGGCTTAGAAATAAACCAGGAAGTGCCGGTTGAAGACGCGATACGCGCCGGTTCAAATGAACGACACTTCGTCGTAATGTGTCACGACGTGTGTTTCGGGCTTATATTAAGAATATATTGTGCGAGTGTCAGGGGTCTAGGCGCACCTATAAGTGTTTTTTAATTAGTATTCTTATATAAAATAGTGTAAATTATTTAATATGGTGTTAATCATGGGTAATCGCACAGAAGTGTTTTGCTGTGTTGATTTTATATTGTGCGACATGATGGACGAGTAAATCACCATGGGGCCGTGAGGCCTATCTCCCGCTACGAGACAATGGAATTCTACATAGGAATGAGTACACAATTTTAATATTTGGGGTTGTTATCGCGACTAAACCGGGTTCAATGTAGGTAAATTATGGTTACTTAACATGGTCCGCCTCCCGAGTCCATGATTTTATTTTTTTGTTAGACGGACGAACTAATTTATATTAACGTAATAATGGGTTAGATTAATTAATTTGAGTATTTGTTTGTTGTATATAATGTAAATATGGGATATATTTCTTTCAATTAATGCATGCTGTTTGTAATACTTTGACTTAAGTCCATTTCAAGTGTTAAATTCCTTTTTGTGCTAACCCATTTATTTGAT
This sequence comes from Anabrus simplex, assembly GCF_040414725.1. Taxonomy (NCBI): domain Eukaryota; kingdom Metazoa; phylum Arthropoda; class Insecta; order Orthoptera; family Tettigoniidae; genus Anabrus; species Anabrus simplex. The sequence continues at coordinate 198,430,650 of NC_090267.1, forward strand.
TTCAATCACTGCGGTGATTATTTGTATGTTAGTTAGGAATATTTTCTATCAGACAGCCAGACTATGAAAGTGCCAGAGGATGTAAAATTTATGTTCCGTACGGAAGGTCATTAAAATAATAATAATATAAAAATATATTTGAAGAAGAAGAAGAATTTACTTTTTTATATTTTGGACATAATAATGATGTTGGGAGTAGAAATGAAAAATTTGAGATTTTTAAATAATAATAATGATAATAATGAGTGTACCGGGTGGTACACCTCCACGCCGATAATTCAAACTTTGCGCCAGTTGAAAATCCTCTGCTGGAGGAAGTCCGAACTTTGTCTAATGTACACTGACTGACAGAGCAAATGCAACACCAAGAAGGAGTGGTTCGAAAGGGATGAAAGTTGGGGAAAAAACAGAGACGGCACGGACGAATAATTGATGTTTATTTTAAACCGATATGCAGGTTACACAATGCGCACGGCATCGACTCAGTAGGATGTAGGACCACCGCGAGCGGCGATGCACGCAGAAACACGACGAGGTACAGAGTCAATAAGAGTGCGGATGGTGTCCTGAGGGATGGTTCTCCATTCTCTGTCAACCATTTGCCACAGTTGGTCGTCCGTACGAGGCTGGGGCAGAGTTTGCAAACGGCGTCCAATGAGATCCCACACGTGTTCGATTGGTGAGAGATCCGGAGAGTACGCTGGCCACGGAAGCATCTGTACACCTCGTAGAGCCTGTTGGGAGATGCGAGCAGTGTGTGGGCGGGCATTATCCTGCTGAAACAGAGCATTGGACAGCCCTTGAAGGTACGGGAGTGCCACCGGCCGCAGCACATGCTGCACGTAGCGGTGGGCATTTAACGTGCCTTGAATACGCACTAGAGGTTACGTGGAATCATACGCAATAGCGCCCCAAACCATGATGCCGTGTTGTCTAGCGGTAGGGCGCTCCACAGTTACTGCCAGATTTGACCTTTCTCCACGCCGACGCCACACTCGTCTGCGGTGACTATCACTGACAGAACAGAGCGTGACACATCGGAGAACACGCCGTTCCGCCATTCCCTCATCCAAGTCGCTCTAGCCCGGCACCATGCCAGGCGTGCACGTCTATGCTGTGGAGTCAATGGTAGTCTTCTGAGCGGACGCCGGGAGTGCAGGCCTCCTTCAACCAATCGACGGGAAATTGTTCTGGTCGATATTGGAACAGCCAGGGTGTCTTGCACATGCTGAAGAATGGCGGTTGACGTTGACGTGGCGTGCGGGGCTGCCACCGCTTGGCGGCGGATGCGCCGATCCTCGCGTGCTGACGTCACTCGGGCTGCGCCTGGACCCCTCGCACGTGCCACATGTCCCTGCGCCAACCATCTTCGCCACAGGCGCTGCACCGTGGACACATCCCTATGGGTATCGGCTGCGATTTGACGAAGCGACCAACCTGCCCTTCTCAGCCCGATCACCATACCCCTCGTAAAGTCGTCTGTCTGCTGGAAATGCCTCCGTTGACGGCGGCCTGGCATTCTTAGCTGTACACGTGTCCTGTGGCGCACGACAACACTTTCTACAATGACTGTCGGCTGAGAAATCACGGTACGAAGTGGGTCATTCGCCAACGCCGTGTCCCATTTATCGTTCGCTACGTGCGCAGCACAGCGGCGCATTTCACATCATGAGCATACCTCAGTGAAGTCAGTCTACCGTGCAATTGGCATAAAGTTCTGACCACTCCTTCATGGTGTTGCATTTGCTCTGTCAATCAGTGTATTAATTTTCAAGTTACCCTGAAGATGTCACTACTTGCAAATTTGAAGTTTCTGAACTGGGTCGTTTTCGACGTATTTTTGTTTTGCTTGTAGTAAGAAGTGTGAACTTTCTCTTCTAGAGGACACTACTGAAGAACTACTATAGTGCACCCTAATGCAAGGTGAAAGAACTGTTTTTTTTGGAGAAATTTTTATTTCAAAAGTTTGTTTCTTGTTAAATTTCTTTCTGGTATTGTTTAAGTTGGCTGTATTCCCCTTTCTTCCCCTTGTTTTGAATGTAGCCAATCCCGAATTTCTTTAATTAATTTACGACCAATAAGGTGTTTCTTCTTCAAATTGGATATGCTGCTTAACCCTAACCAATAAATGATTGTGGGCGGGTGTTTTCTTTCCTGAAACGCCTGGAACTTTCCGCGAGAGTATATAAACTGCTGAGTTTAGGGTCTCTGCGCCACTTCTGTACCATCTTTCAGTGTGTAAAGTACATAGCAGGGGGCGGGAAGCGCCTCTTTCTTCGGACAGCAGTTCAACAACCAGGTAATGGCCGTATAATAACTTCTTTTCTTGCTAGCTCAGCAGTTTAACTCTCGGGGCGGGTCCGAAGCTTTTCCACCATGTAACCTTTCCCTAAAATGTAACGACTCTTAGCATCTTTTCTCTTTTAAAGTTACATATTGGGATAGGGAGTGCTTAACCCTCTCGAGCTCCCACTCATATTGTTTTGAGGTGAACTTATTTCTCACAACCGATTCTTCCTTAATGTAATGTAAATTGTTCTTTTTCTAACGTCACCTCTGTAGTATGGGATTAGCCCTTGCATTTGTGGCCTAGAGCCAGATTAGGTTTTAAAACAAAATGTATTAGGAGTGCAGTTCGCCTCCTCTCACATTGGTATTTTGGAGGCCATGTAATTATCCTTTTCTCGCTTAATAGGCCTCAGTAGGTTGGGTATTTTACCCCTGTGTTTACGTCCTTAGAGGACAGCTTGAAGGTCGAGTTAGGTGTGGCCTTTTGATAGGCTTGAAATTTTGAGAGCGGATCGCTCTTTTGAAATTTGTTTCTGCGTGCCTCTAGGAGGTCTTACTGTGTAATTTGGAGCTAGTGCTCCGGGGCGTGATTGGGGTTTTCTGCCCCTTTGTTAAACCTTATGTACATGTAAGCTTGGGCTAACTGCTCAAGAATTGTGAGTTCGGGGCTCGAAGCCCAAAGCCTGTAAATACTGTTGTTGCACGTTTGTTGCCTTGCTACTCTGTACCTGCCATTCGTGTTATTTCTGAATTTTGAAAAGAAAATATAACCTTGTTAAATTTTAAATTAACTTTAATTTCGTAGTTTGAGACCCGTTCACCCCCGCACCTTCTTTCACCTCTACCTACCACAAAAATACGGTAACAAGTGGTAGTAGAGCGTGGTTGAATGGGTCTCAATTTAGCCCCTTTTGACGGATAAACATTGCCTTATTTTCGAACTCTAACAATTTCCTCAGTTGCTGGATTTTTTTTATTTTTCCGTTTGTTTTCAAAATTGCTTTGTCTTCATGCCTGGCCCTCGCGATGTTCTCCATCTTAACTATTTGCGCAAGGAGGAGTTGATCTATGAATTGACTATTAGAAATGTGCAATCTGGAGGCACGGTTGCGGTAGACACAAACAAGCTTAGAGAGTCCCTTGATTTGCCCATTTCCATCCCCACTTTGGGAGAGAAAGAAATTGACGACTCTCTTTCCACGATCATCGAGAATATTACTGGGCTAGCATCTGTAGTTAGTTTTTTGACGAAAATGATCCTTCTCCTAATCAAATTAAGCGTGTGCAAGCCAGGCTATTTCATTTTTCAAACAGAGTTAACGATCTGTTGTCTCTAAAGTTGAATGACGTTCAGAGGAAGGAAGCTAGTACGGTGCTTGAAAATATTTCTGAATTATCTAGTAAGGTCACTCAATTGTTAACTGGGGAAGTTCCTCCCAAAACTGATCAACCCGCTAAGGTGAATGTAGGTAGCGAGGAAGAGCCTCCTAAGGGAGAAGTCAATAGGAAAACCGTTGGAGCTCAAACTACCTCTGCCCCATTGGACAACGAGTCTGAACGCCGTATGTCGTTGAATAATGTACGTTCTGAACTAACTTCTTTGCCACTGAAACCTTTACCTACTATGTCACCTGGGTTCAGCAGCTTGCCTCATCCATTAGCAATGTTGCTCAGAGGTATCTCTAAGTTTTCTGTTAATACCACCAGTGACGTTATTTCATTCTTAAGGTTTTTAGTTGAATTTCAGGATCATGCCCTTGTTTTTTCTCTTTCTCCGTGTCAAATTTTACAGATAATTTATCCTTATGCAATTGGTATTCTCTCAGATAAAATAGTAAGAGCCATTGCCGAACAGTCATCTATTGAAAATTTTCATGCACATCTGCTTGCAAATTTTATTCCTGCTCGCGCGAGGTCATCTCTGATTCAGAAGTACTATTATCGAGTACAGAGATTGGATGAAAATCTGGCTGACTTCATACAAGACATTAAGTTCTATACTAGGGTGTTTGCTCTTCACTTCCCTGAGGATCAGATTGTACAAGCTATTGTGGAAGGCATTTCACCATCTTATAGGTCATATTTGTGTTTCGCGGCGTGCCCGCAAACCTTCTCTGAACTTGAAGCATTGGCCGTCTCAGCGGAAGGAGTTAGATACGCCGATTCCTTGCGTGTCGCGAAAGAACCCCCTCCTTCGTTTAGTAATACTCGGCCTCCACCTCGCCGACCAGTCACACCCTGTAAATGTTGTGCTTGCGGGTCGCCTGACCTTCTTCGCAATAAATGTCCATTGGTCAAAACTAGTAGGGCAAATAATGGAGCTGGTTCATCACAAGGCTGTTTTAAATGTGGGGCTTTCTCACATATCGCCAAGAATTGACCAAATTCAAATAGCACCCCCTCCTGCTCAACCTCTGGTGCAAATTCCACCAATGCCAATAATAAAAAGTGACTAGTGGCTTCGGCTGAGTCGACTAATCCATCTTTCCGAGGCTCAGCCCCTGGTAAACAGATCGAAAATTCAGGGAACGTTCAATCTGCAAATCCATCTTTCGAATGCCCCAAAGAGTGTCTTAGGATTGCGGCGGATACCCCCGCACCGGTCCCCTTTCTCAAAATTGAGTTAAATAATGAGCCTATAACAGCTCTAGTAGATTCAGGCAGTGTTTGTTCTATTATTTCGGCTGAATGGTATGCAAAATTGAAATCTGTTTGTAAACTTCCTGACTATTGTTCCTCTTCGATCCAATATGTTTCGGCTAATTCATCCCCATTAGAAATTCTAGGTTCTTTATAGGTCAAAATTCGTATTTTTAAATTTACATGGAAAATCAAATTGTTTGTGGCTAAGCACTTGTCTTGCCCCCTCATATTGGGAGCTGACTTCATTTCTCACACTGGTCTTGTGCTCGATCTTCAGAGTAAGTCGTGCACATTCAAATTTGCTTCCAATTGTAAAATCCCCTTGTTAAAATGTAATTCTGCATCATGTTCATCTATTTCGCCTACCCAGGATGAGATGTTGTTAGACCTTAGACATCTACCTGAGGAGCAGGCTGATGGTATTCGTAAGTTGCGTCAGTCGTTTCCAGAGGTGTTCTCTGATACGCTTGGTGTTACTGACCATATTGAATACAAAATTGAGGTCACGGATTCGATTCCTGTCCGTTTTCCACCTTATAGGCTATCTCCACCAAAAATGAAGGCTCTGAAAGAAATTATCGATCAGATGTTGAAGGATGGTATTATTAGGCCCTCTAAGTCGGCGTATTCTTCGCCTATTTTTCTAGTCCCGTAACCCCAAGGGGGCTTCAGGCCTGTGATTGATTATAGGGCTCTCAATCGGAAGGTGGTGTTACAATCTGTGCCCCTTCCTGAACTTCATTCTTGTTTTTCATGGTTTCGTAAGGCCAAGTTCTTTACTATCTTGGACTTGAATCAGGCCTATAATCAAATTCCCCTAGCGGAAGAGTCTAAACATCTTACAGCGTTTGCCACGGATTGGAATTTATACGAATACAACCGCGTGCCTTTTGGGCTCCCCACGGGAGCAGCTGTACTCACTAGACTGCTAGATAGAGTCTTCTCCGACATCAAATTTGAGTACTTGTATCACTACTTGGATGATGTCGTCGTATTTTCGGAGACCTTTGAAGAACATCTAGATCATCTGCGAGAAGTTCTCAATCGCCTGCGTAAGGCTGGGTTAACTGTTAAATTGTCCAAGGTTGCCTTCGCTAAACCCTCTATGTCATTCCTAGGGCATATTGTGTCACCTGATGGTGTGGCAGTCGACCATTCTTGAACACAGGCCATCCGTGATTTTAAACCTCCCAATGACATTAAAGGTATCGCCAGGTTCATTGGTATGGTGAATTTCTTCAGGAAGTTTACTCCTAACTTCGCTAATAGAGCGGCGCCCTTAAACCTTCTTCGTAGGAAAGGCATCAAATTCGAGTGGGGACCTTCTCAACAAGCCGCTTTTGAAGATCTTAAATTAGCTCTCTGTAATGCCATTGTCCTTGCTATGCCTGATTTCTCAAAGAAATTCATCGTCCAAACTGACGCGTCGTCGTCAGCAGTAGCAGCAGTCCTTCTTCAAGAGACTTAATTAGGGAGGCGACCCATCGCCTATGCATCTAGGACTCTATCGGCTCAAGAAGCCAAGTATTCCATCTATGAGCTCGAAGGTTTGGCAGTCTTATTTGCCTTAGAAAAGTTCCGTCTCTATCTGGAACATGTCAAATTCGACCTGGAGACAGATAATCAAGCCTTAAGCTGGGTCTTAGGTAGGCCGCGTCGTACTGGTCGTATAGCCCGTTGGGCCATCCGTATTTCTGCCTTCCAATTCGATGTCAGGCATATCAGAGGGACCGAAAATGTTGTTGCCGATGGACTCAGCCGTATGTTTTCCAACGACGTCGAGACCCATGAAACGGTCGACAGTTCATCACCTACCGAGTCCATACTATCTGATGTTAATGCCATCTTAACAGATGCTCCCAAGCTCTTTAGGGATATCGAGAAATACCAACGTGAAGATCCGACGCTGGCTCCGATAATGGAAACCCTTTCTTCTGGGGAACATGTTGTCCCTTATATACTGAGGAATGGTGTTCTATGTTGCCCTTCGAGGCATGATAAGATAATGAAGGTTGTCGTTCCAGCTGTTCTTGTGCCTATGATCTTCAAGTACTATCATGAGACCCCATTAGGGGGGCATCTTGGAATCTTTAAAACTCGTGAAAAGATTCGTGAAAGGTTCATCTGGAAGGGTATGGACGGTGAAATCCGTGAACTAGTAAAAGCTTGTAAATCTTGTTTGCTTAGTAAACCCACCATGTCCACCAAGGTAGGCCTTTTGTCTTCGCATCAGGCTTCGCGCCCCATGGAACGCCTGTATATTGATTATGTAGGACCCTTCCCCCAGTCAAAGGGAAATGCCAACAAGTTCATCTTTGTATGCGTAGATGGTTTTACAAGATTTTCCTGGTTATTTCCGACTAAGCTGGCTACCGCTCAGTCCACCATTACTTGCCTAAATTCTATTTTTGCTTCTTTTGGTCCGTGTTAATATATTGTGTCTGATAATGCTAAGGCGTTCACATCAAATCTTTTTCGTAAATTCTGTTTTGACTTGTCCATCTCTCATGTGACCACTTCTGCTTATTACCCTCAACCATCTCTGGCTGAACGGGTTAATCGTAATCTCAGGACCGCGCTTATTGCCTATCATCATGAAGATCATTCTAGGTGGGACACGTCCCAGCATTGGTTAGCTTTTGCTTTGAATTCGGCGGTTCATGAATCTCACAAGTTTACCCCAGCTTCGTTGATGTTCAAGTTCGTTCCCAACACGCCGCTCTCTAACCTCTGGTCTCTGAGTGACATTCTGCCCGAGACAATAGATCCGGATAATATTAAAGATCTTTGGAAGAAAGCTAAAGCCAATCTTAAGGTGTCTCATGAAAAGGTTAGGGAAAGATATGATCGCGGACGGAGACAGTAGTATAATTGGACAGTTCGGCCGCCACCGCCACCTCCGGCTCCCAGTGGCCACCTCCACCTCAGCCAGTGGCCTCTTCCAGTACTGCCAACTTAACCTAACTAGCGCGACAGTACTGCCAACTTAACCTAACTAGCGCGAAATTTGAATTTGTAAACAAAGCCACGTGCTTTTTGACAGCTGTCATCGACAACAACGCATCGCTAACCTCAGTACTGCCATCTTGACGGGCCTAAACCTCAGTAGTGCCAACTTAACCTAACTAGCTCGAGATAAACAAAGCCACGTGCTTTTTGACAACCACGTGCTTTTTGACAGATTTGTAAACAAAGCCACGTGCTTTTTGACAGACAACAACGCATCGCTAACCTCAGTACTGCCATCTTGACGGACCTAAACCTTAGTGATACCAACTTAACCTAACTAGCGCGAGGTAAACAAAGCCACGTGCTTTTTGACAGCCACGTGCTTTTTTGACAGCTGTCATCCGCCATCTTTAAACCACAAAGCACTGTGCTGCCCTCTATATCGCAGTAGCTGCAAAATTCGTCACCTGTCATCGGCAGTGCTGCCATCTTGACGGGTCTAAACCTTAGTGCTACCAACTTAACCTCACTAGCGTGAGATAAACAAAGCCACGTGCAGCTGTCATCCACCATCTTTGAGCATCGTGCTGCCCTCTTTAGCTACTTACCTTTGAAATGTGGTACGTTATCCGCCATCTTGCATCCGAAACCTCAGTGCTGCGCTCTATGTAGTGGCGGCAAATTCCATGTGCTCTTGTTTGGAAACAAAGCTACGTGCAGCTGTCATCTACCATCTTTGAGCATCGTGCTGCCCTCTTTAGCTACTTACCTTTGAAATGTGGTACGTTATCCGCCATCTTGCAACCGAAACCTCAGTGCTGCGCTCTATGTAGTGGCGGCAAATTCCATGTGCTCTTGTTTGGAAACAAAGCCACGTGCAGCTGTCATCCACCATCTTTAATCACCGTGCTGCCCTCTTTAGCTACTTACCTTTGACAGTTGTCATCCGCCATCTTGCATCGCCAACCTCAGTGCCGCACTCTATGTAGTGGCGGCAAATTCCACGTGCTCTTGTTTGGAAACAAATTCACGTGCTTTTTTGACAGCTGTCATCCGCCATCTTTGAGCACCGTGCTGCTATCATGCGGGCAATTTCGTTAGGTGTCATCCGCCATCTTTAATCCAGAGAGAACAGTGCTGCACTCTATGTGGTGGCGGTAAATTCCATGTGCTTTACAAACCTATGTGCTTTTCTGACAGCTGTCATCCACCATCTTTAATCACCGTGCTGCCATCTACGTGGTGGCGGTAAATTCCACATGCTTTACAAACCTATATGCTTTTCTGACAGCTGTCATCCGCCATCTTTAATCCAGAGAGAACAGTGCTGCCCTCTATGTGGTGGCGGCAAATTCCACGTGCTCTTGTTTGGAAACAAAGCCATGTGCAGCTGTCATCCGCCATCTTTGAGCACCGTGCTGCGAGCAATTTCGTCAGTTGTCATCCGCCATCTTTAATCTACAGAACACCGTGCTGCCCTCTTTATGGCTACTACCTTAAGCACGTAGTAGCGGGCAATTTGAAAAGTTCTGTTAGCTATCATCCGCCATCTTTAATCACCGTGCTGCCATCTTTAGCTAGATACCTTTGAAATGTGGCGGCGGATAATTTGAAAAATGCTTTTTGACAGCAGCTATCTTTGAGCACCGTGCTACCCTCTATGTGGTGGCGGCAAATTCTACATGCTTTACAAACCCACGCGCTTTTTTTTTGACAGCCATCTTTAAGCAACAGAGTACAGTGCTGCCCTCTTTGTTGTGGCGGCAAATTCCACGTGCTCTTGTTTGGAAACAAAGCCACATGCTCTTTTTGACGGCTGTCACCCGCCATCTTTAACCAACAGAGCACTATGCTGCGGGCAATTTCGTTAGCTGTCATCCGACATCTTTAATCAACAGAGCACCGTGCTGCCCTCATGCGGGGTAATTTCGTTAGCTGCCATCCGCCATCTTTAAACACCGTGCTGCCCTCTTTATGACTACTACCTTAAGCACGTAGTAGCGGGCAATTTCGTTAGCTGTCATCCGCTATCTTTGAGCACCGTGCTGCTCTCTGTAGTAGCGGGTAATTTGAAAAGTTCTGTTAGCTGTCATCCGCCATCTTTGAGCACCGTGCTGCCATCTATGTGGTGGCGGCAAATTCCACATGCTTTACAAACTCACGCGCAGCTGTCATCCACCATCTTACATCGCAAACCTCAGTGCTACACTCTGTGTGGTAGCGGATAATTTTAAAAAGAAAAATTCTACAGCAGCCATCTCTCGACGCTAATTGCACAAGATGGTAGCTATACATGACTCCTTAAAGGTGCTCATGCAAGATGATCGCTATACATAGACGCCCTTGGGATGCTTGCGCAAGATGGCGGTTATACAAGGCTCCTTATGAGGGATGCTTGCGCGAGATGGTGGTTGCTCTTATGAGGCGGCTCAAGGATCCATGGCTAGAGACGCCCTAAGGATGCTTGCGCAAGATGGCGGATGCAAGATGGCGGCTATACATAGCTCCTTATGAGACAGCCAGTACAACATGTGATCAGAAAATTGATTGATGTGTTCAGAACACAAAATAAGTAGAATCGAACACTGTACTCGATACAACATGTGATTAAAACATTGTGTGGTGTGTTCAGAACACTAATCGAACGCTGTATTAGGGGATACCTTTGTTTAGATTGAAACATAACAAGACTAGAATTGAACACTGCACATTGATTGATGTGTTCAGAACACAAAATAAGTAGAATCGAACACTGTACTCGATGTCGTTAACTTCAACATGTGATTAAAACATTGGCTGGTGTGTTCAGAACACTACATAAGTAGAATCGAACGCTGTATTAGGGGATACCTTTGTTTAGATTGAAACATAACAAGACTAGAATTGAACACTGCACTCGATGTCGGAAGATCAGATTGAAAACATAACAAGACTAGAATTGAACACTGTACATTGATTGATGTGTTCAGAACACAAAATAAGTAGAATCGAACACTGTACTCGATGTCGTTAACTTCAACATGTGATTAAAACATTGTCTGGTGTGTTCAGAACACTACATAAGTAGAATCGAACGCTGTACTCGATGTCGTTACATGTGACCCGATACAACATGTTAGGGGATACCTTTATCCTAAGAACCGAACACTGTACAACATGTTAGGGGATACCTTTGTTTAGATTGAAACTAACAAGACTAGAATCGAACACTGCACTCGATGTCGTTACATGTGATCCGATACAACATGTTAGGGGATACCTTTGTTTAGATTGAAACATAGCAAGCCTAGAATCGAACATTGTTTGATGTGTTCAGTACAACTTCAATGATTAACATACACACTGTGCACATATCGCATAGCTAAAAACACACTGTGCACATATCGCATACCTAACACTTCAAATGATTTGCTGAGTACGAAAATAAAAATAAAAAGTCTATACCGCGTAGCTAACTCGTTCATCACACTGCTAAGACGCTTAGTAATTGTGAATACACTCATACGAAAATCAAGAAAGCACACTGCGTAGCCAACTCGCTCGGCACGAAAAAAATCTATACCGCGTAGCTAACTCGTTCATCACACTGCTAAGACGCTTAGTAATTGTGAATACACTCATACGAAAATCAAGAAAGCACACTGCGTAGCCAACTCGCTCGGCTCACTCGCTTAGTAATTGCAACACACACGGATAAGAATGTTCCGAGATACTTACATGTTTTTTAAGGGGGGTGAAAGATCATAAATTATATGTACACACATGTTGTCTCCTCCAAGTTGTAAGATGAAATAGACGCAGTACTGCGAGTTTCCACTCTAGCTGGCGAACGGAAGTAGCATGATATCTCAGCAAAAAATAAAAATACGCGTGAGCTTGCAAGTCAGACACAATGATGGATACCGCGATTCAAATCCTGGTAACTTATGCCGTCGGGAAGGGCATCCGGCTAGATCATGTAATGATGATCGCACAGGTCCCACGCCTAGCATTTACAGCTTCCAGTTCGAACCCGCTATCATCCGAAGTAGCGAGAATGATTGAAGAGTGTTTTAGTGTGATTCATTTGTTGGATGGAGGCGTTAAGCTGCCTTCTTCGGTAGGAGTAGGCTATGTCGGGATATCGATTTAAAATCCTAGTCAGGAAGGGCAGTCGGTCGTATAAAACTATGGTGTGAGGCGGGGTGTGCAAAAAAGCTAGCAATAAGTAAGGGCTGTTGATGGGGACGTTAAACCTTGTGCAGACTCCTTCGAAAATTATTTTTTGAGTACAAGTGTGTTGATGCTGATTCATTTGTCGGATGGAGGCAATAAGCCTTGTGCAGGCTTCTTCAGTGGAGTAGGCTATGTATCGGTACCGGGATATCTAGTTATAAAACCCGCTACAACAAATTTATCGCGTATACTGCGATTTAAAATCCTAGTCAGGAAGGGCAGCCGGTCGTATAAAACTATGGTGTGAGGCGGGGTGTGCAAAAAAGCCAGCATTAAGTAAGGGCTGTCGATAGGAGGCGTTAAACCATGTGCAAGCTCCTTCACCAGGAGAAGCCTACATGCCGGTACCGTGCAGGTTCTTTCGATAGGAGTAGGCACTGTGTGTGTTTTAACCTCTCCGTACAATCATGATAGTTTACGTTAGGAACTTACATAGGCTAAATGCTACACATTCCGTGGCAGAGCCGGGAATCGAACTCGGTCGAAAATTATTTTTTGAGTACAAGAGTGTTGATGCTGATTCATTTGTCGGATGGAGGCAATAAGCCTTGTGCAGGCTTCTTCAGTGGAGTAGGCTATGTATCGGTACCGGGATATCTAGTTATAAAACCCGCTACAACAAATTTATCGCGTATACTGCGATTTAAAATCCTAGTCAGGAAGGGCAGCCGGTCGTATAAAACTATGGTGTGAGGCGGGGTGTGCAAAAAAGCCAGCATTAAGTAAGGGCTGTTGATAGGAGGCGTTAAACCATGTGCAAGCTCCTTCACCAGGAGAAGCCTACATGCCGGTACCGTGCAGGTTCTTTCGATAGGAGTAGGCACTGTGTGTGTTTTAACCTCTCCGTACAATCATGATATTTTACGTTAGGAACTTACATAGGCTAAATGCTACACATTCCGTGTAAGAGGTTAGATACTACCAGTTTTGCGTCAGGAAGGGCAACTCAACAAATTCTTGCGATTTAAAATCCTAGTCAGGAAGGGTAGCCGGTCGTATAAAACTATGGTGTGAGGCGGGGTGTGCAAAAAAAAGCCAGCATTAAGTAAGGGCTGTTGATAGGAGGCGTTAAACTATGTGCAGGCTCCTTCACCAGGAGAAGCCTACATGCCGGTACCGTGCAGGTTCTTTCGATAGGAGGAGGCACTGTGTGTGTTTTAACCTCTCCGTACAATCATGATATTTTACGTTAGGAACTTACATAGGCTAAATGCTACACATTCCGTGTAAGAGGTTAGATACTACCAGTTTTGCGTCAGGAAGGGCAACTCAACAAATTCTTGCGATTTAAAATCCTAGTCAGGAAGGGTAGCCGGTCGTATAAAACTATGGTGTGAGGCGGGGTGTGCAAAAAAAAGCCAGCATTAAGTAAGGGCTGTTGATAGGAGGCGTTAAACTATGTGCAGGCTCCTTCACCAGGAGAAGCCTACATGCCGGTACCGTGCAGGTTCTTTCGATAGGAGGAGGCACTGTGTGTGTTTTAACCTCTCCGTACAATCATGATATTTTACGTTAGGAACTTACATAGGCTAAATGCTACACATTCCGTGGCAGAGCCGGGAATCGAACTCGGACCTCCGGGGGTAGCAGCTAATCACACCACAGAGGAGGACAATTTCAGAATATTTTACAACCTTAATTGGTACTGTGTTTTAAGAGCTTACACTCAGCTAAGAAGACGTTCGCGAGTTACAAGTCGCTTATCAGTGTCCTCGCTCACGGTTGAGCCGGAAGATACGTGTACAATTTCAGCTAACACACGCATTCCGCTGCTCGCTCAGAATGACTGTGCCGATACTTCAAGGACTGTAGAACAAACCCATAGCCTACAGTACGCATGCCTCTCACCCGGTAGTCTCGGGTTCGATTCTCTTGGGAATAAAATGTGTTTAAATCGCATGAATTTGTTGAGTTGTCCTTCCTAACGTAAAACTAGCAGTATCTAACCTCATACACTATAGTTTTTTAACCGGTTGCCCTTCCTGACAACTCGGATTAAGAATCTGTTTTGTTTTAAGACTAGTTGTCCTTCCTGGCGCAAAACTGGTAGTATCTAAGCTCTTACATCATACGCTATTGTTGTTAACCGGCTGCCCTTCCTGACGTCAAAGAACTCGGATTAAGAATCTGTCGAGAATCGGGGGGTTTTTCAGCTAGATGCTCTTCTTAGATTTTAAATCACGAACTATTGTTTTACTGCCGGATGCCCTTCCCGACTAAGATTTTAAATCGCAAGAATTTGTTTTAAGACTCGAGTCTTGTTATGTTTCTTTCATAATCTGCAAGTCTAAACATGCATATCGCTGCACACTCCTGCCTTCGCGATGCGTGTTCGATAATTGTTGTTAACCGGCTGCCCTTCCTGACGTCAAAGAACTCGGATTAAGAATCTGTCGAGAATCGGGGGGTTTTTCAGCTAGATGCTCTTCTTAGATTTTAAATCACGAACTATTGTTTTACTGCCGGATGCCCTTCCCGACTAAGATTTTAAATCGCAAGAATTTTGTTTTAAGACTCAAGTCTTGTTATGTTTCTTTCGTAATCTGCAAGTCTAAACATGCATATCGCTGCACACTCCTGCCTTCGCGATGCGTGTTCGATAATTGTTGTTAACCGGCTGCCCTTCCTGACGTCAAAGAACTCGGATTAAGAATCTGTCGAGAATCGGGCGGTTTTTCAGCTAGATGCTCTTCTTAGATTTTAAATCACGAACTATTGTTTTACTGCCGGATGCCCTTCCCGACTAAGATTTTAAATCGCAAGAATTTTGTTTTAAGACTCAAGTCTTGTTATGTTTCTTTCGTAATCTGCAAGTCTAAACATGCATATCGCTGCACACTCCTGCCTTCGCGATGCGTGTTCGATAATTGTTGTTAACCGGCTGCCCTTCCTGACGTCAAAGAACTCGGATTAAGAATCTGTCGAGAATCGGGGGGTTTTTCAGCTAGATGCTCTTCTTAGATTTTAAATCACGAACTATTGTTTTACTGCCGGATGCCCTTCCCGACTAAGATTTTAAATCGCAAGAATTTTGTTTTAAGACTCAAGTCTTGTTATGTTTCTTTCGTAATCTGCAAGTCTAAACATGCATATCGCTGCACACTCCTGCCTTCGCGATGCGTGTTCGATAATTGTTGTTAACCGGCTGCCTTTCCTGACGTCAAAGAACTCGGATTAAGAATCTGTCGAGAATCGGGGGGTTTTCAGCTAGATGCTCTTCTTAGATTTTAAATCACGAACTATTGTTTTACTGCCGGATGCCCTTCCCGACTAAGATTTTAAATCGCAAGAATTTTGTTTTAAGACTCAAGTCTTGTTATGTTTCTTTCGTAATCTGCAAGTCTAAACATGCATATCGCTGCACACTCCTGCCTTCGCGATGCGTGTTCGATAATTGTTGTTAACCGGCTGGCCTTCCTGACGTCAAAAACTCGGATTAAGAATCTGTCGAGAATCGGGGGGTTTTTCAGCTAGATGCTCTTCTTAGATTTTAAATCACGAACTATTGTTTTACTGCCGGATGCCCTTCCCGAATAAGATTTTAAATCGCAAGAATTTGTTTTAAGACTCAAGTCTTGTTATGTTTCTTTCGTAATCTGCAAGTCTAAACATGCATATCGCTGCACACTCCTACCTTCGCGATGCGTGTTTGATAATTGTTGTTAACCGGCTGCCCTTCCTGACGTCAAAGAACTCGGATTAAGAATCTGTCGAGAATCGGGGATTTACAGCTAGATGCTCACCGGATGCCCTTCCCGACGGCATAAGTTACCAGGATTTGAATCGCGGTATCCATCATTGTGTCTGACTTGCAAGCTCACGCGTACTTTTATTTTTTGCTGAGATATCATGCTACTTCCGTTCGCCAGCTAGAGTGGAAACTCGCAGTACTGCGTCTATTTCATCTTACAACTTGGAGGAGACAACATGTGTGTACATATAATTTATGATCTTTCACCCCCCTTAAAAAACATGTAAGTATCTCGGAACATTCTTATCCGTGTGTGTTGCAATTACTAAGCGAGTGAGCCGAGCGAGTTGGCTACGCAGTGTGCTTTCTTGATTTTCGTATGAGTGTATTCACAATTACTAAGCGTCTTAGCAGTGTGATGAACGAGTTAGCTACGCGGTATAGATTTTTTTCGTGCCGAGCGAGTTGGCTACGCAGTGTGCTTTCTTGATTTTCGTATGAGTGTATTCACAATTACTAAGCGTCTTAGCAGTGTGATGAACGAGTTAGCTACGCGGTATAGATTTTTTATTTTTATTTTCGTACTAAGCAAATCATTTGAAGTGTTAGGTATGCGATATGTGCACAGTGTGTTTTTAGCTATGCGATATGTGCACAGTGTGTATGTTAATCATTGAAGTTGTACTGAACACATCAAACAATGTTCGATTCTAGGCTTGCTATGTTTCAATCTAAACAAAGGTATCCCCTAACATGTTGTATCGGATCACATGTAACGACATCGAGTGCAGTGTTCGATTCTAGTCTTGTTAGTTTCAATCTAAACAAAGGTATCCCCTAACATGTTGTACAGTGTTCGGTTCTTAGGATAAAGGTATCCCCTAACATGTTGCATCGGGTCACATGTAACGACATCGAGTACAACGTTCGATTCTACTTATGTAGTGTTCTGAACACACCAGACAATGTTTTAATCACATGTTGAAGTTAACGACATCGAGTACAGTGTTCGATTCTACTTATTTTGTGTTCTGAACACATCAATCAATGTACAGTGTTCAATTCTAGTCTTGTTATGTTTTCAATCTGATCTTCCGACATCGAGTGCAGTGTTCAATTCTAGTCTTGTTATGTTTCAATCTAAACAAAGGTATCCCCTAATACAGCGTTCGATTCTACTTATGTAGTGTTCTGAACACACCAGCCAATGTTTTAATCACATGTTGAAGTTAACGACATCGAGTACAGTGTTCGATTCTACTTATTTTGTGTTCTGAACACATCAATCAATGTGCAGTGTTCAATTCTAGTCTTGTTATGTTTCAATCTAAACAAAGGTATCCCCTAATACAGCGTTCGATTAGTGTTCTGAACACACCACACAATGTTTTAATCACATGTTGTATCGAGTACAGTGTTCGATTCTACTTATTTTGTGTTCTGAACACATCAATCAATTTTCTGATCACATGTTGTACTGGCTGTCTCATAAGGAGCTATGTATAGCCGCCATCTTGCATCCGCCATCTTGCGCAAGCATCCTTAGGGCGTCTCTAGCCATGGATCCTTGAGCCGCCTCATAAGAGCAACCACCATCTCGCGCAAGCATCCCTCATAAGGAGCCTTGTATAACCGCCATCTTGCGCAAGCATCCCAAGGGCGTCTATGTATAGCGATCATCTTGCATGAGCACCTTTAAGGAGTCATGTATAGCTACCATCTTGTGCAATTAGCGTCGAGAGATGGCTGCTGTAGAATTTTTCTTTTTAAAATTATCCGCTATCACATAGAGTGTAGCACTGAGGTTTGCGATGTAAGATGGTGGATGACAGCTGCGCGTGAGTTTGTAAAGCATGTGGAATTTGCCGCCACCACATAGATGGCAGCACGGTGCTCAAAGATGGCGGATGACAGCTAACAGAACTTTTCAAATTACCCGCTACTACAGAGAGCAGCACGGTGCTCAAAGATAGCGGATGACAGCTAACGAAATTGCCCGCTACTACGTGCTTAAGGTAGTAGTCATAAAGAGGGCAGCACGGTGTTTAAAGATGGCGGATGGCAGCTAACGAAATTACCCCGCATGAGGGCAGCACGGTGCTCTGTTGATTAAAGATGTCGGATGACAGCTAACGAAATTGCCCGCAGCATAGTGCTCTGTTGGTTAAAGATGGCGGGTGACAGCCGTCAAAAAGAGCATGTGGCTTTGTTTCCAAACAAGAGCACGTGGAATTTGCCGCCACAACAAAGAGGGCAGCACTGTACTCTGTTGCTTAAAGATGGCTGTCAAAAAAAAGCGCGTGGGTTTGTAAAGCATGTAGAATTTGCCGCCACCACATAGAGGGTAGCACGGTGCTCAAAGATAGCTGCTGTCAAAAAGCATTTTTCAAATTATCCGCCGCCACATTTCAAAGGTATCTAGCTAAAGATGGCAGCACGGTGATTAAAGATGGCGGATGATAGCTAACAGAACTTTTCAAATTGCCCGCTACTACGTGCTTAAGGTAGTAGCCATAAAGAGGGCAGCACGGTGTTCTGTAGATTAAAGATGGCGGATGACAACTGACGAAATTGCTCGCAGCACGGTGCTCAAAGATGGCGGATGACAGCTGCACATGGCTTTGTTTCCAAACAAGAGCACGTGGAATTTGCCGCCACCACATAGAGGGCAGCACTGTTCTCTCTGGATTAAAGATGGCGGATGACAGCTGTCAGAAAAGCATATAGGTTTGTAAAGCATGTGGAATTTACCGCCACCACGTAGATGGCAGCACGGTGATTAAAGATGGTGGATGACAGCTGTCAGAAAAGCACATAGGTTTGTAAAGCACATGGAATTTACTGCCACCACATAGAGTGCAGCACTGTTCTCTCTGGATTAAAGATGGCGGATGACAGCTAACGAAATTGCCCGCATGATAGCAGCACGGTGCTCAAAGATGGCGGATGACAGCTGTCAAAAAAGCACGTGAATTTGTTTCCAAACAAGAGCACGTGGAATTTGCCGCCACTACATAGAGTGCGGCACTGAGGTTGGCGATGCAAGATGGCGGATGACAACTGTCAAAGGTAAGTAGCTAAAGAGGGCAGCACGGTGATTAAAGATGGTGGATGACAGCTGCACGTGGCTTTGTTTCCAAACAAGAGCATATGGAATTTGCCGCCACTACATAGAGGGCAGCACTGTTCTCTCTGGATTAAAGATGGCGGATGACAGCTAACGAAATTGCCCGCATGATAGCAGCACAGTGCTCTATTGATTAAAGTTGGCGGATGACAGCTGTCAAAAAAAGCACGTAGCTTTGTTTCCCAACAAGAGCACATAGAATTTTTCAAATTGCCGCCTACACATTTCAAAGGTATCTAGCTAAAGAGTACAGCACTGTGCTCTGTTGATTAAAGATGGTGGATGGTAGCTGTCAAAAAAGCACGTGAGTTTGTTTCCAAACAAGAGCACGTAGAATTTTTCAATTTGCCGCCACCACATAGAGGGCAGCACGGTGCTCTCTTGATTAAAGATGGCTGCTGTCACGTGGAATTGTCTGCTACCACAGGTATCTAGCTAAAGAGGGCAGCACTGAGGTTTGCGATGCAATATGGCTGCTGTCAAAAAGCATTTTTCAAATTATCCGCCACCACATTTCAAAGGTAAGTAGCTAAAGAGGGCAGCACTGTGCTCTATGGATTAAAGATGGCGGATGACGGCTGTCAAAAAACACGTGGCTTTGTTTACCTCGCGCTAGTTAGGTTAAGTTGGTAGCACTAAGGTTTAGCCCCGTCAAGATGGCAGCACTGCCGATGACAGGTGACGAAAGAGGGCAGCACGGTGCTCAAAGATGGCGGATGGCAGCTGTCAAAAAGCATGTGGCTGTCAAAAAGCACGTGGCTTTGTTTACCTCTCGCTAGTTAGGTTAAGTTGGTACCACCGAGGTTTATTCCCGTCAAGATGGCAGTACTGATGTTAGCGATGCGTTGTTGTCTGTCAAAAAGCACGTGGCTTTGTTTACAAATCTGTCAAAAAGCACGTGGCTGTCAAAAAACACGTGGCTTTGTTTACCTCATGCTAGTTAGGTTAAGTTGGCACTACTGAGGTTTAGGCCCGTCATGATGGCAGTACTGAGGTTTGCGATGCGTTGTTGTCTGTCAAAAAGCACGTGGCTTTGTTTACAAATCTGTCAAAAAGCACGTGGTTGTCAAAAAGCACGTGGCTTTGTTTATCTCGAGCTAGTTAGGTTAAGTTGGCACTACTGAGGTTTAGGCCCGTCAAGATGGCAGTACTGAGGTTAGCGGTGCGTTGTTGTCGATGCCAGCTGTCAAAAAGCACGTGGCTTTGTTTACAAATTCAAATTTCGCGCTAGTTAGGTTAAGTTGGCAGTACTGTCGCGCTAGTTAGGTTAAGTTGGCAGTACTGGAAGAGGCCACTGGCTGAGGTGGAGGTGGCCACTGGGAGCCGGAGGTGGCGGTGGCGGCCGAATCCCTGTATTATACTACTGGAGACCCACCAATTTGAAGGTAGGTGACCAGGTGATGGTCAAGAATTTTGTTCCCGCGGGCAAGCTTGCACCCAGATTTCATGGGCCGTGTATCATTCTCGATTTCCTTACTCCCGTTACCTTATTATTAAGTAATCCAGCCACCGAGAGGATATTTAGGGTTCACCTGTCCCAGGTGAAACCGGTGTAATTTTTGTGTTAACTTGCTTCTTATAATCTTGAAAGGAATATGAAGGTTATATATATTTTTTTTGAGGTTTCCACTTTTAAGGCCTTCTGCCCCTTCTATAATATTTTGTTTTATATGTAAGCATTTTTGTAAAACCTTCCCCGAACCGTTAAACTGCCATCCTGTCGTTGCCACGGCCATTACCACGCTCCCGTCTCCTGCTCCACTACACACAGTGGCTTGTACATGAAATAAATATCTCCACGCCGCTGGCCACTCAACCTCACCACAATGAATGTACCCTACTATCATTCTGGTCCAACAAAAATTCTGCCGTCCAGTTTTAATGTTTCAGTGCCCCCGCAGCCGAGCGGCGCCGTGCCGCGACTGGGATAGAGGAAGGGCCCCCTCTACTCCAGCGAGGTCGACATGTGCACGGCGAGCCGGTGCCCTCCTCCCGGCCAAGGCTGATGTGCGGCGCACAACCTACTTGCCCGCAGCCTGTATATGTTCACCGCGGGCGCGGCGTGCTTCAACACCACTACTCCTCTCATAGTGCGGGCGAGCGCTATCTCAGGGTATTGAGGGGTCCGAGCGGCCTCCTCTGGACACAAGCTGCAGTGGCCGGTCTGGCCATCCAATTTAATCAACTACATGGACATTTACTATCAGCAATTACTACACTTGGGAATTCTACTGCAATATTTGGTGGACTTTGAAAATTTTTCTTCACTTTCAAGTATTAAAAGATTTTCTGCTGAATTCAATTCCTACAAACATAAAGACATTACTTCAACGGTTACTACAAGAATGTTGAAACTGGATCAAACTAAATTTAGAAAATTTTTATAAATGCTTCTGCAATTAATCTCCATATCAACATCATAACTTGGACCTTATTTTCAAACAAATTTCATGTGTCACCCCTGGAGGGAATTTTGGGGGGGGGGGGAGGTCTGTACCGGGTGGTACACTTCCACGCCGCTAATTCAAACTTTGCGCCAGTTGAAAATCCTCTGCTGGAGGAAGTCCGAACTTTGTCTAATGTATTAATTTTCAAGTTATCCTGAAGATGTCACTACTTGGAAATTTGAAGTTTCTGAACTGGGTCGTTTTCGACGTATTTTTGTTTTGCTTGTAGTAAGAAGTGTGAACTTTCTCTTCTAGAGGACACTACTGAAGAACTACTATAGTGCACCCTAGTGCAAGGTGAAAGAACTGTTTTTTTTTTTTTTTGGAGAAATTTTTATTTCAAAAGTTTGTTTCTTGTTAAAT
Organism: Anabrus simplex; assembly: GCF_040414725.1. NCBI lineage: Eukaryota > Metazoa > Arthropoda > Insecta > Orthoptera > Tettigoniidae > Anabrus > Anabrus simplex. The sequence continues at coordinate 198,452,374 of NC_090267.1, forward strand.
TTCTTTCTGGTATTGTTTAAGTTGGCTGTATTCCCCTTTCTTCCCCTTGTTTTGAATGTAGCCAATCCCGAATTTCTTTAATTAATTTACGACCAATAAGGTGTTTCTTCTTCAAATTGGATATGCTGCTTAACCCTAACCAATAAATGATTGTGGGCGGGTGTTTTCTTTCCTGAAACGCCTCGAACTTTCCGCGAGAGTATATAAACTGCTGAGTTTAGGGTCTCTGCGCCACTTCTGTACCATCTTTCAGTGTGTAAAGTACATAGCAGGGGGCGGGAAGCGCCTCTTTCTTCGGACAGCAGTTCAACAACCAGGTAATGGCCGTATAATAACTTCTTTTCTTGCTAGCTCAGCAGTTTAACTCTCGGGGCGGGTCCGAAGCTTTTCCACCATGTAACCTTTCCCTAAAATGTAACGACTCTTAGCATCTTTTCTCTTTTAAAGTTACATATTGGTATAGAGAGTGCTTAACCCTCTCGAGCTCCCACTCATATTGTTTTGAGGTGAACTTATTTCTCACAACCGATTCTTCCTTAATGTAATGTAAATTGTTCTTTTCTAAAGTCACCTCTGTAGTATGGGATTAGCCCTTGCATTTGTGGCCTAGAGCCAGATTAGGTTTTAAAACAAAATGTATTAGGAGTGCAGTTCGCCTCCTCTCACATTGGTATTTTGGAGGCCATGTAATTATCCTTTTCTCGCTTAATAGGCCTCAGTAGGTTGGGTATTTTACCCCTGTGTTTACGTCCTTAGAGGACAGCTTGAAGGTCGAGTTAGATGTGGCCTTTTGATAGGCTTGAAATTTTGAGAGCGGATCGCTCTTTTGAAATTTGTTTCTGCGTGCCTCTAGGAGGTCTTACTGTGTAATTTGGAGCTAGTGCTCCGGGGCGTGATTGGGGTTTTCTGCCCCTTTGTTAAACCTTATGTACATGTAAGCTTGGGCTAACTGCTCAAGAATTGTGAGTTCGGGGCTCGAAGCCCAAAGCCTGTAAATACTGTTGTTGCTCGTTTGTTGCCTTGCTACTCTGTACCTGCCATTCGTGTTATTTCTGAATTTTGAAAAGAAAATATAACCTTGTTAAATTTTAAATTAACTTTAATTTCGTAGTTTGAGACCCGTTCACCCCCGCACCTTCTTTCACCTCTACCTACCACAAAAATACGGTAACAATGAGAATATTTGAAGAAGAAGAAGTAGAATAAGAAAGGAAGCTACTTTTTTATTTTTATTTTTTTGATGAAAATAATAAGAGCGAGAAGTTGAAGTATTATAGCAAGGATGATTACGGGTTACGATAATCACGATTTCTACTAATAATAATAATGTTCGTGAGTTGGCAAAGGAAAGTAAATTAATAATAATAATAATAATAATATTTGTGCGTTTGCAAGTTAAAGTATAATAATAATAATAATAATGACAGTGCTTCGTGAGTTAGCTAGTGCAAATAATAATCAATGTGGAGATGACATGTAGCGTTAAAGACTTTCATTCGCGTAATCAGTTTGATTTTACGTATATTTTTGATTTCACGTTTTTGGACTTTATTTTAACCATTAAAATTTGTTTAAAAGCGATAGAGGCACGTGAATTAGAATGGTCACGATATGTTAAAAGCCCAGAATGGTTTGAGCCCATAATTAGAGTTGGAAGTCATGAGGGACGAATATCCGACGTGAAATAAGTTGAGCCGTATTGTTTGTAATGATGAAATAGATGAATCTCAAGGCCTAAGATGATTTAAAATGAATATTCCGGTGTTATTAGTGGCAGAATCCACGCACCGAGGATTAATTTATGAATTAAATGTTTGAAGGGTTCCGATAAAAGCAAATGGACTTCAAATTGGAAGGAATAGTTTAGCAATCGCCGGCATTGGAGGTATTTGCCCAGCCGCGATGTGCCATTGGTTGTGAGATGTGTCTTGGGAGGACGTGTGTCCCCATATAAATTAACGGCAGTACGAAACGGAAGGTACGGTCCCGAATACCGTGTTGTCCCGACCGATATAAAGCAGATCTTAGTGGTTCATGACGGGATTTAACATATGTGACTAAATTCTAAAGAGTGGAAATTAAAATATCATATTTCCATTTTTAATAATAATAATAATAATCGTACTCCAAGTGAATCTTGTCTTAAATCAATTGCGTAGTGCCAAAGTAGACTGAAATTGTAAAGGTTTATGCATTTAGCCATAAATATCGCTAACGGTAGTGTAAACGTGAAATAATAATAATAATAATGAAAAGTTGAAGAAGCAGAAGATGAAGAACTTGCAATAGTAATTTGAGAATAATAATTATGATGAAAGGAAATTAAGATATTTAATGGGCGATGATTCGTTGTTACGAATATCATATAATAATAATAATAATAATAACAATAATAATAATAATAATAATAATAATAATAATAATCATATTTATTAGGAAGCTGATCATTAAATTGTGCGGATGAATTACGAGGAAGAACGACCCTTCGTTTGAAACGTCGGCAAGGGTTGGCATATAATCATCCCGGATGACAAATGATAATAATCAAATATAGGATTATAATTGAAATTAATGATAATAATAAATTAATTGATGGTAGTCACAGAATATGATAATGCTCAGATAAAGAATGATAATGATATTATTTAATAATCATAGGAGGATAAGATAGGGACAGTCATCCTGTGTCGAACTGCTCAGAACCAGATGTTGGGTTTTCACGGGGAGATTGTTAGCGGTAGATACGCAACTAACCCACGGATGGCACATGTCTTCATTGTCAGAGCATAGTAATGAACCTTTCCGTACGTCTTGTCGTATTGACAAGTGTAAATATTAAAATAGGCTTTGAGTTAATGAACTCTACCTGGCGTGTTTGTGAATCTGGAAATAATAGGCTAGAGTTTGTCCGTACTATAAATTCCCGTTTTTCGAGGCGATAACATTTCCACGGTGGGTGTCCGGCTCACCAGAATGTACATACCGGAAGTGTCTCATGTCCAACGTGCCTTCGTCTCCGAAAAAAGATCTCCAGCGGTGAAACGTCCACTCATACGGATGTGAATTCGATCCCCAGTAACCAATTGGGGCGAATTCACCAGATGTTTACACTACCAGAGTAGTGAGGTAAATCCAAGTAGTATGTCATTTATTTTTCAGGATGGAAGTGTCCCAATGTAATAATTGTCATCATGTGTAGTATGCAAATAAGTGAATAAATTGTTCCCCATTGCAATTTCAATAGGAAACAGTTTCCATATCTTTTTATTGTAGTTAGTCCAGTATGCCCATGGAATTTAAGTTGTCACTTCCCAGTCCTATTGTGGAGTCAAAAATTTGTATCCATGAATGAGTCGTTCCCCGTAACCTTAATTCGCATGCCCCGTTCATCCCTGTGTTCATTTGATGCGCCGATATATAATTTGATTTTCTTTATATAAATTTCTTTTATCGTTTTCGAACTGATCACCCCTGAGATAAATGCTAGTCTGGGACTCAGGAAGTGAGCGGGTGCACTATATAAATCAAATCGTAACGACCGTGTGCCTGTGCATTGACTATTTTGGCGAAATTTTCGTACAGCTTTCCGTTTAAGGGGTAATCATGACCATATGCATATTTTCAGCTATAGATTCCTGAAAATCCTAAATTTTCCCCCTCTCCAAAATCAACATTGCCTCAAACGAGCTGGAATATTGAAATTAAGCAAAATTGTATGTTTTAGCCGGTAACCTACGGAAAACTTCCAAGATCTTTAAATTTTTCACTTTTTATGCCGAAGAATATTGAAATATAGAGGCAATTTAATGACGGTGCAGACCTTCGTTTTGAGGTATTTCGCGGCTAAACGGTTAAGTTCTACCACAAAACGGAGGCATAATCTCCCTTCAATTTGGAGTGATCTACAACTTTGGCCCTGTGACATTTTGTCGACTTTCCCTCGCGCTTATAAGGTACATTTGGCTGTGTATTTCGATTGTTCGTAAATTTTGTGCTTTTTACACATATTTTACTTAGTTTGACACACTTATAGGCAAGATAGAGTTATCGAATTTGGCACGCACATTGACACGACCAATGGATATATGCGAACCAAATTTCCATGCAAGTATGTGAAAATAATGTAAAATATTAAAAATGTACCCAAATTGCACCCCATTCAAATGTCGTTTAAGTCAATCGAACCCATAAATATGGGTGATACGAGAAAATTACTTAAGAACAAACATGTAGAGTGAGAAAAGAGACGTCTGACGTCTACGGTTTAGGAGCAGTAAATCTCGAAACGGTTTGCACTTACAAACGTGCCCATGCTTATCTGTTATCTATATAAATATAATCGTAACGACCGTGTGTCTGTACATTGACTATTTCGGCGGAATTTCCATACAGTTATCCGTTTCAGGTGTAATATTGACCATCTGTATATTTCTTAGCTTCGGTGTCTGTTTGATTGTATGAGTTCTTATAACTTGAAAACTACTGAATATATTTCTACCAAACTTGATATTTAGAATCCACCTGTCCCTGAGTAGGTTTTAGGGCCAATATTATTTCTGAACTAGCAAAATGTACCCGTGCTTCACTACGGTATTCTACACAGTATACGGATTTCTCCGTAAATTACTGTAAATGCAGTGAGTAAGACTATATTAAATTGCATCTACAAACGGACTTCACCATCAGACGACTCGTTCAGTGTTCTACATGGATGGTCCCATGATGTCTTCTGTATCTCCTATATGTATGGTTTGATAGAGTTAGAGTCATTGAATGGGGTGAAATTTTGTACAGTTTTCACATACTACTTTATATTTTTGATACTCATGTGACAGATAAAATCATGACATTCGGTTCGCATATTAACATGACCAGTGGCCATGTGATAGCCAAATTTAAGTGTGCCAAATGATGACATATACGTGTAAAAGTATAAAATTAACATGAAATCGAGAAATACAGCTCTATTTAACGCATAAGGGATAGAAATACGACAAAAAGTCATAGGACCAAAGTTGTAGATCTCTCCAAAATGAAACGCGATCGTGCTTTCTGATTTGTAATCCGACCTACCGATTAGCCACCAATTATCCTGAAACGAAGGTCTGCACCGTCGTTAAAATTCCATCCATATTTTGATATTTTCCGGGACCAAAAGTTATACATTTCCATAGCTTGGAATATTTCCTCAAAGAAAAGAGTGACCGGCTTTCGGGATTAGCACTCGCATACATACGGAGTAATTAAGGAAGCAAAATAATACATCTAAGAAAGCTGACATTAATAGAAAATGGATTATAACTGAGGATAGCCGGATGACGACAAATATGTAAATTCCAAATGAATGTATTGGAAAATCAAATACCCCTCAATAAATAATGCTGGTGTGAGTTACGGATATAAGGAAGCGGTAACAGAGGAGAAATTTAGGCGCAGGGATTCTTAGGTAAACAGATAAGAAGATGAGTAATGGTGTTATTACTTGAGCTATTCGAGGACGGTTATAACCTCTAACGATATTCTGCCAATATCCCGCAGAATGGCTGATTGACGCCTCTCTTGCCTTCTACCCAAGGAACAACCACGAATTTAAAGGCATGATGAGGAAAATGGCAATACGTTACTTCCCTGCTGGCAAGCAGTCAGAGACGTTGCCATGGTAACCTGTAGGTTCGTTGTCGGTCTGTCGGTCACTCAATGCAGAGCATGATACCGCAGAAAATAGAATTTCTCAGTCAGGTGGTGGTGGTGATTATTGTTTTAAGAGAAAGTACAACTAGGCAATCATCCTTTATATAACACTAATCAGAGGGAAAAAGAGAAGGGATCCGACACTTCGAAAAATGAAGATATCAGTCAAAGAAAGACAAGGGCCACGAAGGGCGTGAAAATGAAAGACTCCCTAGCCCTCGCAAACCTAATAGCGTCGGGGTCGGAAAAGAACAAGAGTTGACCAAGGGAGGTCGGATAGGATAGATGAACGTGAGGAGCATGGCACAAGTAAGTGGAAGCAATGCCAGGACTCAGCTAAGGGCCCTGTGGTCGCCAACCCACGCTCCGAAGTTCAGAGCCCCTGGGGCATTTCTCCGTCATTTCAAGGGTAAGGTAAACTATGAACATAGGGAAAGTTGTTTATAATGAAGATGCGTTTCACATACGGTCCACGGAGTTACAGAAAATCAATAGTATGTAACGATCACTCACCTATTTTCGGCTACCGTCACCTGGAACTCCATCTATGTTCATATACTCGCCGCTACTTCACTCATCTAACCGGCCTTGGACTTTCTCTGCTGCCTCGCCGTGCATCCGTCCTGGTGAACTGCTGACTACACACTGAGTCTCCTCTGGGTTACGTCACCCGCTACGACAGTGTCCGATATTTCTCGACGTTTTGTGTACTTTTTTCCTGAACTTTCCGCAGCGGTATAAAGGCTTCCCCCACATACTCGGTCTTCAGTCCAGCACTGATACCGAGTGTGGTTGGAGGGTCGTCTGAGGACTTCCCAGTATTTGCTGGGAAGCTCCACTTCTTTTATTTGCTGTATTGGGTGAGCAACGGAGTATTTATTTTATAATTACCACTATTATTCTTCTCCTATGGATTTTGGAGTTATCTTCATTGCTGTGGCCGGTTTTCTTTTAAGCCTGATATGAGTGATATTTTTCCTTAACAAATGAACATCGAGTAATATGCAATTTCAAGAGTTAGTGAGTGATTGAACTTGTGGCCTGGACGGTACAACTTATCACATAAAACTGTTCCTGCATTTGGCAATGTTTATACTCAGGCGACTCCCATTATTGTGATCTCCGTCTTTGGTCTTTCCCGTGCCTTTCTTTTCCCTTTGTTTACCTTTTTGGAAATGTGTGTCCATATTCTCCAAGGCTTATAGGTTACCATGTTCATTTGATTAGTCACATATTATAACTTGTAAATGGTCTAGGGATTCTATTCTAATGTACGTCATTCACGATGAGTGTTTTCTTTTGTGTGTCAGATTACAAAATTTTGAGTTGTAAAATTTAAAATTGATTTCCTTGTAGAAACAATATACTGTTTTGATTAACGTTTTCTCTTCTTCTTATTAGATCCACTAACCTGCAATTGATCCCAGCTCTTTTCTCCTTGAACGTCTTGTCAAAGAATCTTAATCAACCAATACGTTGTTGTTTTAAATCATCACAAGTATAAGAGAAAATGGAGGAAACCCGTTCTGGTTTTCCTATAAACCTCCCGTCTGTGCAAAGGATTTTAATATGATATGCATTTAAAAACCTTGCTTGGGATGAATATAATCTAAATATGAAGTTTGGGTGAGATCTATCCAGCCGTTTCGCCATGATGGTGGAACAAACAGACAAACAGACAAACAAACAGACACGAAAAATGAAAACCACCGATTCGGTCTTGAGTTGACCTAAAACGGATAATATCTGAAAAATTGGCAAAACAAACGAAATTACAGACAGCGAACCCCCTATAAATTTATTTATATAGATACCTAAATTTACTGGGGATTGATCCGAAACCGAAACCATGATTTTGCACTCCCTCTAAATATGCACATCCGAAATTAATGGAAATCTACAATCCTATCCTTAATGGAAATCCATTTCTAAAACTTGTTTTCTCGTGTGCATTTTTCGACAGGAGGATTAATAAGTGAGATATCATGAACGGTCGGTTTTGCACGGTAAGTCCAGCGGACATAGCCCAAATGGTGTTGTACGTGGCGCATATTCCTTATCCAGCTATATAAATAAAATCGTAACGGTAGTGTGTGCCTGTACAATTTATTATTATTTTGGTGAAATTTTCGTTTGAGGAGTAATAATGACCATCTGAATATTCTGGTGTAGTTTCCTGAAAGTGCTAATTTTTACCCCCCCCCCCCTCACCCAAAATCCAGATTGCGACATAATCTGCCAGACGAGCAAGAAATTGAAATTTGCGTTTTAGCCTGTAACGGACGGAAAACGTCCAATATATTTATATTTTTCACTTTTTACCCCCGAAGAATATCGAAATATGGAGGCAAATTTAATGATGGTGCAGACCTTCGTTTCGAGGTATTTCGTGGGATAAACAGGAAGTCCTATCACATAACGAATGGCACAATCTCCATTCAATTTGGAGTGATCTTCAACCTTGGTCTTATGACTTTTTGTCGTATCTGTATCCCTTATACGTTAGATTCGTCTCTATTTCTCGATATTAAGTAAATTTGGAATGTTTACATCCATAATTCATACTATCAATCTCTTATAGTAAAGATAGAATCATCAAACTCTACATGAACATTGGCCCACCAAGTACCCATACGTGAGCCAAATGCTCCGTCACATAATTATCCAAAAAGTAATGCAATGTAAGATAATCTTACAAAAATTTACACTATTCAACGTTTCTAACACAATCTGACCCATGAATAGATGAGTTGCGAGAAAATATCATAGGACCAGCCATTTAGGCCGCTAAATACTGCGTCTTATGGTACAATCCTTTGTCGATATGACGTACCGTTTAGCAGCAGTTAATCTGTAAATGAAGGTCTGCAATATTGTAAAACATGCATATATTTCCGCATGTCGTACTAAATAAGTATTCATCGATGTCGATTTGTAGCGACCGAGAAAGGGTGTGTCTGCTATTGTAACCAGTACTCCCCACACCGACTTTGACGGGCTGTAGGAATGGGGTCCTTCTCTAACTCCTGTGTAACTGGCATTAGTATGGAGGGCCTACCATTGTAATGAATAATTCACTTCACGATTTGATTTGCAAAAGGCAAGGGAGCATGCAATATTGTTCAAAACTCCCCTACCCTATTGTTTTTGGCTGTAGGCCGTGGTGCCCGCCATTATAAACAAATGTACGACTGGCATTAGGCATAGTGGCTTGCTATTTTAATGGAAACTCACCAACTCTGCGTGACTGGCAGTAAGCTGGCTGGCAGAAGGAAAAAGTTCCTGTCATTATAATGATAACTGCACAACTCAATTCTTACTGGTAGTAGGGAAGTTACCTCTGTGGTGTAGTGGTTAGCGTGATTAGCTGCCACCCCCGGAGGTCCGAGTTCGATTCCCGGTTCCGCCACGAAATTTAAAAAGTGGTACGAGGGGTGAAACGGGGTCCACTCAGCCTTGGGAGGTCAACTGAGTAGAGGTGGGTTCGATTCCCACCTCAGCCATCCTGGATCTGGATTTCTGTGGTTTCCCACTTCTCCTCCAGGCAAATACCGGGATGGTATCTAACTTAAGGCCACGGCCAATTCCTTCCCTCTTCCTTGCCTATCCCTTCCCATCCCCCGCCAAGGCCCCTGCTCAGCATAGCAGGTGAGGCCGCCTGGGCGAGGTACTGGTCATCCTCCCCAGTTGTATCCCCCGACCCAGAGTCTGAACCTCCAGGACACTGCCCTTGAGGTGGTAGAGGTGAGATCCCCCGCTGAGTCCGAGGGGAAAACCAACCCTGGAAGGTAAGCAGATTGAGAAAGAAAGAAAGAAAAAGATAGAAAGAAAGAAAGAAAGAAAGAAAGAAAGAAAGAAAGAAAGAAAGAAAGTAGGGAAGTTGCCTGCCATTATAATAAAACTCCTCAACTGTAATCTGTCTTGAAGTAGGAATTGGGGCCTGCCATTGTAGCGAAAACTCCCAAAATCGATTGTGACCGCGCAGTAGGCAATGGGGCCTGCAATTATAATTTAAACTTCCCAACTCGATTGTGAATGGCAGTAGGCAAGTGAGCCTGCCGTTATCATCACAACTCCGTAACCCACACTTTGCATTGGAAACAACGTATGGGGACCTCCCCATGCTATTTCTCGGATAACACTAAGAGACATGCAATTTTAAAACAATCTTATTTACTGCACGTACGGTATTTACGTCGATATTCGTATACAATGTAGAATACCGTAGTGAGCACGGGTACATTTGCTAGCGTTAAATAAAGAAAATAAAGGAATGATTTAGCATATAAGACAGCAAGGCTTGTACAAATAGCTTTTTAAAAATACTGTAATTCCTAGTTTCAGCTGGCTAAAGTGGAATAAAATGTAATTTTTACTCTACAAAGTGGGGCTCGAAGCGACTGTCCCTCCTCACCCCACCCCATAACCGCCGCTACTATTAGTAAACACTAGCCATTGCCGATATGCAGAAGCAAATACAGTGCGGCTGTAGCATACACCAGCCTAGAACTATGCGGTCGAGAACAATGTTTACAAATGCAAGGGGTGCATTAGACCTGTAGCATTGACTAACATGCTGCGAGCGACACTCCGTTTCTTATCTCTTCATATTCTGACATAACCTGCCCGCTGGCAGTAGTTCCCCCTGTGAAAATCAGTTGGTAGTCATCCCATTCATCATTTGTGTATGCGGGGCATTTTTAAGTAGGAATTACGGCGTTCGGGGGCCACCTGGTATATAAAACCAAGCAGTACACATCACAGCCTTCTAGAGCACATTCTCACTCCGATCCTACCAGTATATTCTCACTCATTTTAACATATTCTGTGACGAAGTCCGCCATTTTCAAGTTCCACATCTCTCATACCACCAATGCTACAGACACGTAACCCCTATAGTGCACGATGGGAGACTCCAGGCTACTACCACATACAAACACCAGTGGTCTACGGTGTGTATTTGTGGCTGCAAGGTGAAATGAATGAACACACATGTCTGTTTTCATGTACAGTCGGCCAATATCAATCCCCATACCCCCACACTACCCCAGCCCCTGACACAGACCCACTACAGTTCACGATGGGAGACTCCAGGCTACTAACGCACACACATACCAGCGGTCTGTAATGGATAATTGTGCTGTAAGGTGAAATATACGAACACACGCGTCTATTTTTATATATAGTTGGTCACTTTCAACCACCACATCTCCCTCACCACCGCAGATACCGATACACAATCACCATAGTGCTCGATGGGAGACTCCAGGATACTACCGAACATAAACACCACTGGTCTGCGGTGGATAGTTGTGGCTGCAGTGTGAAATATACGAACACATATATGTCTAATTTTATATATAGTCGGCCAATTTCAACCCTCATATCTGCCACACCACCACGGCTACATACGCACAACAACGTCGGGAAACTAGAGGCTACTACCGTCACACAAACAGTAGTGGTCTGCGATAGTTAGTTTTGGCTGCAAGGGGAAATATTCGGACACACACGTCTGTTTTTATATGTACATAGACTAGCTGAAGACAACCTGCTTCGATGGGTATTTTTGTACATCCGTGCGGTTTTCTCCATATAATACAGAAGACGTTCATGAACAGACCATTATTATTCTGTTTCTTATTTTATTTTTATTCTCTTTTTGGGGTACATAAATATGTTAAATTCTAAGTCATTTCATGCTTCGAATTAACTCCGGAATTCGGACCAATCACGGTGTATGTCGGGATCTCCTGTACAAGTGGAGGAAAAGACGTTCACCATGTTGCGAGTGTGGCCCTGTAAGACAGATTGTTAGGCACTTAGTTCAAGAATGCCCACAAATATCTTACAGTGGCGAATTAAGAGACTTCTTCCTGGGGACACTGCTGGCAGTTCAATAGATTTGTAATCTTGATGTAGAATTATACATAATTGTCATGTATGCCATACGATAAATAAATACTGCGGAATTGTGGAACGTTTTACCCTGAGAGTTATTGACGGCCATGCTATGAGCTAATCTCATTGGAATAATTGCAATGGTTTGAAACATAATTACAATTCGTTTGGGATCAATGGAATATTTGGTGTGAAAAAATATTTTCCTTTTTTTGCCGGTTAGGATTATTGCCTCAATGATATTGTTAAGGAGCTGTTTCAGTGAGTATCCGCTTTATATTCAAGAATTACAGAATTTCGGACAGATGAATTCAAGCAGCAAACTGTTATAACCATACTCCTGTCCGGCTCCATGGCTTAATGGTTAGCGTGTTGGACTTTGGTCACAGGGGTCCCGAGTTCGATTCCCGGCAGGGTCGGGAATTTTAACCATCATTGGTTAATTTCACTGGCACGGGGTTGGGTTTATGTGTCGTCATCATCATCATTTCATCCTCATCACGACACGCAGGTCGCCTACGGGAGTCAAATCGAAAAACCTGCACCTGGTGAGCAGAACATGTCCTCGGACACTCCCGGCACCAAGAGCCATACGCCATTTCATTACCATACTCTTTGCAAGATGAATCAAAGGTGGTATATAAAACCAAGGATTACACATCACAGCATTCTAGAGCATAATCTCACCGCGGTCCTTCCAGTACATTCTCAGTCATTGTAATACATTCAGTGACGAAAGTAGCCGTTTTCAGGCCCCACATCTTCCACATCAACACAGGTACATACACGCAACCACTACAGTGCATGATGGGAGAATCAAGAATAATACCACACTCTAACGCCAGTGGTCTGTAGTGGGCAGTTGTGGTTGGAAGACCAAATATACGAGCACACACACACATCTCTATTTATATGTATAGTCGGCTACTTTAAACCCCACATGTACCACACCACCACAGCTATATTGCACGATGGGAGACTCGAGGCTTCTGGCACACAAAAACACCAGTGGGAGGCGATGGATATTTGTGGTTGCAATGTGAAATATACCAACACATTCGTCTACTTTCATATATTGTCGACCACTTTCAACCCCTACATATACCACGGAACAACAGCTACCGACACGCAAACACCGTAGTGCACGATAGGAGACTTAGGGCTACTACCCACACAGACACCAGTGGTTTGCGGAGGATAGTTGTGGCTGCAAGGTGAAATATAGGCACACGCAAGTTTTTATATATGTACTTGGCGAAATTCAACCCCCATGTCTACCACACCACCACCATAGTGCACGATGGGATACTCGAGGCTACTACAACATACAAACTCCAGTGGTCTGCAGTGGTATCTGTGGCTCCAACGTAAAATATACGAACACAAGCGTATATTGGTATATGTAGTCGGCCATTTTCAACTCCAACGTTTCCCACACCACCACAGCTACTGACACACAACCATTGTAGTGCACTATGGGAGATTCGAGGTTTCTACCACACAGAGACGCCAGTGATCTTCGATGGATAGTTGTGGCCCTAAGACGACATATACGAGCCCACGCGTCTATTTTTATATATAGCCACTAATTTCAACACCCACCTCTCCCACACTACCACAGCTAGCGATGCGCAACCACTATACAGCACGATGGGAAACACGAGGCTAATGCCACACACAATCACCAGTGGTCACAGATGGATAGTTGTGGTTGCAAGTTGATATATACGAACCCACACAGTCAGCCAATTTCAAACCCCATATCTTCCACACCACTACAGCTACGTACACACAGCCACTACAGCGCACGATGGGAGACTCGGGGCTATTAACACACACAAACACCAGTGGTCTGTAGTGGGTATTTGTGGCTACAAGGTGATATATACTGACACACGGGTCGTTTTTTATATGTATTCGGCCACTTTCACCCCCCCCCCCCCCCACGTCTACCACGCCACTACAGCTACCGACACGCAAGCACTGTAGTGCACGATGGGAAACTCGAGGCTAATACCACACACAAACAGCAGTGGTGTGCGGTGGGTAGTTTTGGCTGCAGGGTGAAATATACGGACACAAACATCTATTTAGATTTATTTATTTATTTATTTATTTATTTATTTATTTATTTATTTATTTATTGTTCAACGAGTATTTCTAGCCACTTACAGAACATTTCCATTTCTTATTTCTAATGTTGTAAATAATATACATTGAGAATTAAAATATGAAAACTAATACTATACGTATTAATTCATCGATCTCGATAGCTGCAGTCACTTAAGTGCGGCCAGTATTCAGTATTCGGGAGATAGTGGATTCGAACCCTACTGTCGGCAGTCCTGAAGATGGTTTACCGTGGTTTCCCATTTTCACACCAGACGTATGCTGGGTCTGCACTTTAATTAAGGCCACGGCCGCTTCCTTCACTCCTAGGCCTTTCCTATCCCATCCTCGCCGTAAGACCTATCTGTGTCGGTGCGACGTAAAGCCAATTGTAAAAAAAAAAAAAACTTATGAACTATGGACAGTGATAAGTGTGTGTTTCAACTCAATATTTTAATTTCATCTAAAATATGCATTGTTTAACTAAATTAATCTGAGGACGCGAGTATGGTACTCTATGCAATTTATGTTTTCTGTCTGTGTGAGTTCCCTTCTGACCAAGCTTAAGAAGACACTCTCCTCGTGAAATATATACATGTTTGGCATTTTAATAAACTGACTGATATCCCTGTTTAATACTGAATGCATATGATGATTTAGGTTTGACGTATTATTTTAAAAAAACACATTTCCGTTACATAGAAACGGTGCTTACAGTTTTATTTGGTGGAGTAACTCTCGATTATCTGCTTTACCTTTGAGAATTCTATGTAGGTATTTTACACTCGTTAATGTTCACCTAGTATGCAACATATCTTTGAACAAGGATTATTTCTTATATCTTTTGATGAGCAACAAGTGTTGAAGATATTTTATATTAATCTTTTTCCTGGCCACTTCTGTAACAACTTTCATGAATTATTCAGTACATAGACGACACAAAAGATTTGTTGATAAATATAGTTAAAGAGAAAACATAGCGAACTAAACAAGTTAATTTCATTTTAATTACGGTCTCCTGCCGTCTCTTCGGTTTTATAATCACCCCCTTTAATAAAACATTAAAATGGACCATTAACAGAAAATGACACGTACTTGGCAGACTACATACAGATGGAAAAAAGTGGTTACAATCTAGGCCTGTTAGACACAGTATGACTAGATGCAGAGGAGAAGAGTCGATTTAGAATCCTTGAGCATACACCAGTGATTTTAGAATATCGAAATAATTTGAGCACTTAAATTAATTACTTTCCAACTCGTCTCCTCTAATCATCTTATGTATGTTAACGATGCTAACTTCTGTGATGTCAAAAGGCGCTACGCCTCAACCATTTTAATCTCCCGCCCATCTTTGTGTCGTAATTACCTCTTTGATATCGTAACAGCGTAATCTTTGCACCAACGTTTCCTTGCAGTGAAGTTCTAAACCTGTAAGCGAAACCCTAAAATGTCCTTGTGTGTATAGTATATTGAGATGAAGATGTAGAAGCGCGTTCACCTCCCACGATTCACTTTCCCGACACAGTCGACAACCGCCATAAATCACTTTTGGATTTGGTTTTAAGGTGGCTCTTCTAATAACAGAGAACAAAACTCTCCAATCCTGAATTTAGTGGAGCGAGATAAAATATTCTGAATATGATGTAACTCTATATCTTTACTTATTATATTCGTAGAACAAGGTAATTGAACAGGGGAAGTGCTGACATAGTGGCCTACCAACTCCAGCCCTAACCTCCTTAGTGTTCCGGTTTCAAATTTCGGTAACTTCAGGTGGAATTTTCAATTGGGCAGTGAGTGGCAACAGTGAACCCGGTTAAGTCCGAAGTTGAGTGTGCGTTCTCTACCGCCCATACAGACACATTGAAAGGTGATACTGATCATAGAATACATATCCTCGTATTTCGTGTAGAGACCGAGCGAGTTGGCCGTGCGTTTAGGGGCGCGCAGCTCTGAGCGTGCATTCAGGAGATTGCGGATTTAAACCCCACTGTCGGCAGCCATGTAGATGATTCTCTGTGGTTTCCCATTTTCACACCAAACAAATGCTGAACCCCGTGGAGACCTATTAATTAATTAATTAATTAATTAATTAAATGAATTTATTTATTAAGGGCACGGCCACTTCCTTCCCACTTCCCCTTTCCTATCCCATTGTCACCATGAAACCTATCTGAGTCGCAGCGAGGTAAAACAAATGGTAAAATTTAACTTTCTTGAGCTCATCTCGGGTTTTTCAGTAATCTTCATAATCATCCTGGCTAGTTTTGTATTTCAGCCAGAGGTTTAATGCCGGATGCGCTTCCTGATACTGTACTACGTCTATTTCCAAGTGAAAATTCCAAACCGAGGTCCACTAGATTCGCACTCGGTCGTGTGGGCGGGAAGCAGCAGCTAGCCTACAGCACGAATTATGTCCTCCGCTTCGAATCTGAGTGCTATTTTAAATTCACCTTAGCCAGATAAGTAACTCTGCTGGTTACGTTCACGCTTCCTGTGACCAGAGTTGTGAGAGGGCTTAAAGGAAACCGAAAGTGTGAAAGTATAAAATAATACATTGCTTTTGCACAAATTCTCGAAACTATTTTGAATAAAATTGTATATATTTCTATTGTAGTGGGTTCGAACCCCACTGTCTGGGGCTGTTCCTTAATTAAACCTACAGCTGCTTCCTTCCCACTCCCAGTTTCATCCTCTCCCATAGTCGCCATAAGACCTGTCTGTATCGGCGCAACTGTAAAGCAAATTTAAGAAAGAGTGGACTGAATCGATAATTTGGTAACTGGGAAAGGGCCAGGGAAAATATAACGATGATGATGATGAGTGATGGGTGGTAGTAGTAGTAGTATTTACAATGTTCATCGATCATCGATCCATTTCTTGACAACTTACAAATAAAGATAAAAATTTCATTGTTCCGTATTGAAATTATTGATGTTAAAAATTAAATAACTGGAGGTTCAACCTATTCAATACTCAAAAGAAAGAAACGTAGCAATCACATTTCTATTTAAATGGGACCGGTTTCGACCTTAGTCTAGGTCATCATCAGCCATAAAAAACATGTAAAAGGTTTAAGAATGTTGGAGGTCAGTTTTTCACTGTTAGGCACCGGGAGCTGGCGGCTTTCATCTACAGATCTGTTCGTCTGCGAATTCAAGCCTTTTTGATCTTCGCAAGTTGATTGTTAATGTTGTGACTTTGTGCAGAACAGAATGTGATGTCGTGTCTTTGTGCCTAACAGTGAAAAACTGACCTCCAACATTCTTAAACATTTTACATGTTTTTTATGGCTGATGATGACCTAGACTAAGGTCGAAACCGGTCCCATTTAAATAGAAATGTGATTGCTACGTTTCTTTCTTTTGAGTATTGAATAGGTTGAACCTCCAGTTATTTAATGTTTAACTTACAAATAGTCAAATACTTATTTATTTCTATGTGAAATAACCGAATATGACTTTTGAAACCCTTAGCTCACATTTACTTGAAGAGAAATTTACTTTATGACTGAGTGAAATATTACAATTTTGATAAACAATACAAATATATGTTGGAAACACTTGTCTAAGATAAAAATCTGATACACTGACTGACAGAGCAAATGCAACACCAAGAAGGAGTGGTCAGAACTTTATGCCAATTGCAGGGTAGACTGACGTCACTGAGGTATGCTCATGATGTGAAATGCGCCGCTGTGCTGCGCACGTAGCGAACGATAAATGGGACACGGCGTTGGCGAATGGCCCACTTCGTACCGTGATTTCTCAGCCGACAGTCATTGTAGAACGTGTTGTCGTGTGCCACAGGACACGTGTATAGCTAAGAATGCCAGCCCGCCGTCAACGGAGGCATTTCCAGCAGACAGACGACTTTACGAGGGGTATGGTGATCGGGCTGAGAAGGGCAGGTTGGTCGCTTCGTCAAATCGCAGCCGATACCCATAGGGATGTGTCCACGGTACAGCGCCTGTGGCGAAGATGGTTGGCGCAGGGACATGTGGCACGTGCGAGGGGTCCAGGCGCAGCCCGAGTGACGTCAGCACGCGAGGATCGGCGCATCCGCCGCCAAGCGGTGGCAGCCCCGCACGCCACGTTAACCGCCATTCTTCAGCATGTGCAAGACATCCTGGCTGTTCCAATATCGACCAGAACAATTTCCCGTCGATTGGTTGAAGGAGGCCTGCACTCCCGGCGTCCGCTCAGAAGACTACCATTGACTCCACAGCATAGACGTGCACGCCTGGCATGGTGCCGGGCTAGAGCGACTTGGATGAGGGAATGGCGGAACGTCGTGTTCTCCGATGAGTCACGCTTCTGTTCTGTCAGTGATCGTCACCGCAGACGAGTGTGGCGTCGGCGTGGAGAAAGGTCAAATCCGGCAGTAACTGTGGAGCGCCCTACCGCTAGACAACGCGGCATCATGGTTTGGGGCGCTATTGCGTATGATTCCACGTCACCTCTAGTGCGTATTCAAGGCACGTTAAATGCCCACCGCTAAGTGCAGCATGTGCTGCGGCCGGTGGCACTCCCGTACCTTCAGGGGCTGCCCAATGCTCTGTTTCAGCAGGATAATGCCCGCCCACACACTGCTCGCATCTCCCAACAGGCTCTACGAGGTGTACAGATGCTTCCGTGGCCAGCGTACTCTCCGGATCTTTCACCAATCGAACACGTGTGGGATCTCATTGGACGCCGTTTGCAAACTCTGCCCCAGCCTCGTACGGACGACCAACTGTGGCAAATGGTTGACAGAGAATGGAGAACCATCCCTCAGGACACCATCCGCACTCTTATTGACTCTGTACCTCGACGTGTTTCTGCGTGCATCGCCGCTCGCGGTGTTCCTACATCCTACTGAGTCGATGCCGTGCGCATTGTGTAACCTGCATATCGGTTTGAAATAAACATCAGTTATTCGTCCGTGCCGTCTCTGTTTTTTCCGCAACTTTCATCCCTTTCGAACCACTCCTTCTTGGTGTTGCATTTGCTCTGTCAGTCAGTGTATATACCCTATCAAATATCACTTCCTTTCATGTGGCATATACAGTTCATTATAGACATTCACCTGCAAAGACAGCCTGCAGAAACTTGACTAGCACATGGTCAGCGTGATATCCTCTGAAGTATTGAGCAATTTTCTTGGCGGATTATACATATTACTACACTACGTAATACACTGGAGGCATTATTATTATTAATATTATTACTATTATAATAAATGGAAAGGATAATAGTCCTTTGGTGTAAGTTTATCAACGTCGACTTTAAATTCTGGTTTGAAGGGAGCGGGAAAGATATTGCTGATACTTTCTTGCTTAGACCGGAACACCTATAACTAATGACTTCGCTTTAGAGCAACACTCTGTTAAAGTGATCCGTGACTGATTCAATACAGAATACTCTATATGATATTTCTTTCGGACCACTAATTTTATCTAAGTCACGTAAACTGAAATAACAGTCTATGTTATTCAGGTCATAAAAGCTGAGTGCTATCGTTGATAGTTTCTCACCAACAACGTCGCCCCGGCTCGAAACACAAGGCAGCATTTGCCTGGTGTGAAAATGGGAAACCACGAAAACCATTTTCAGGGCTGCCGACAGAGGGGTTCAAACCCAGTATCTCCCGGATGCGAGCTCACAGCTGCGCGCCCCGGCTCGAAACACAAGGCAGTGGTGATTTTAAAAGGTAAAATCGCGTCTGTGTGGCTATAATCCCTAAGCTCTCCATGCCAGCCTGCGTCGGTTTTCTATGGGTGTAATACAGTATATAATGCATACACAGTATTCCTTAGATGTCATAAGAGGCGACCAAGAGGGGTGACATCCAATGGTTCGAGCTGGCGAGCAAGGGTTCCCAGTCTTCTTTCAGGACTTTTCCTAATATTCCTTGGCGTATGGTACTTGACATGTATTCGGCTCACTTTTACGGCAGGATGTCGTATGTATTCATTATTATGTTTATCTGCAGGGGTTAGCAGTGTGGTGTGTTGAATGTCAATGAAGAGAAGTGTATATTAAGACGAACACCCAGTCTAAGAGATCCAGGAATTTGCCATTTGCAGTTAAAATCCTCGGCTCGGCCGGGAATCTAACCCGGGATCCTCTGAACCGAAGGTTAGTATGCTGATCATTCAGCCAAGGAGCCAGACACCAGGGGTTCCCTAAGAGAATCTTTAACTGCTTCCACTTCGCTCTTTATGGTCCTACCCTTTTTCCGAAATCTTTAAACATTACCAGGAAGGGTCGGATCTCTCTTTCTTTTTCTTCTGATTACGAGGCGGTCCTTATCTATAAGTAGGCCTACTTTCCCTTAAAGTAATATTCATCACCACCTTATCTGTCAGTGTGGTACGGATATTTGTAATTTACTAAACTTGGGACATGGATGGAAGCAGCCATCACATGTGTGCTTACTTCCGCTAACAGTGAGATACTCAGACGTTCGTATCTCCAGTTCTATTAATAATTCATGTATTAATAGCAGTCCGCCTCTGTGGTGTAGTGGTTAGTGTGATTAGCTGCCACCCCCGGAGGCCCGGGTTCGATGCCCGGCTCTGCCACGAAATTTGAAAAGTGGTACAAGGGCTGGAACGGGGTCTACTCAGCCTCGGGAGGTCAACTGAGTAGAGGTGGGTTCGATTTCCACCTCAGCCATCCTCGAGGCGGTTTTCCGTGGTTTCCCACTTCTCCTCCAGGCATATGCCGGAATGGTACCTAACTTAAGGCCACGGCCGCTTCCTTCCCTCTTCCTTGTCTATCCCTTCCAATGTTCCCATCCCCACGCAAAGCCCCTGTTCAGCATAGCAGGTGAGGCAGCCTGGGCAAGGTACTGGTCATCCTCCCCAGTCGTATCCCCCGACCCAGAATCTGAAGCTCCAGGACACTGCCCTTGAGGCGGTAGAGGTGGGATCCCTCGCTAATTCCGAGGGAAAATCCAACCCTGGAGAGTAAGCAGATTAAGAAGAAGAAGAAGAAGAAGAAGAAGAATTAATAGCAGAAAATAGGTATAACGAAATGAAGTAATAAAGCGTACTTCTGTAAAGGCAAACTAGGGAAATGAGTAGTGAGGCAGTTTAATGCTTATTTTCTCATCGCGCCAGAACGGACTATAATATACTAAACTACAAAGCCCACTGAAATATATCCACCAAGTGACCCTGAAAGCTATACTTTCTTAGAATTCATCGTAGGAACTGATTGTAGTGGCGTACGCAAGGGTGGGTGGAGTGGTGGGGATGATGTTATCACGTTTAATCCTCCCCACTTGAACATATGAAATTATCTTTATTTTTAATTGGGAAATACAAAATATATAATAAATATTATTAATTACATCCGTGTGTTTGTTTGTCGCATCCAAAATAGCACCTGCCTCCAATAATAAGAAGAAGGTGACATTGGAGGTGTGGTTAAGCGAGTGGCTAGGCATCGGGGCTGGGCGGGAAAGTAAAGAGAAACATAAGGAAAACTTTTAAATTGCATTTTTCCCTAGCGGTTTAACTTCGCACAAACACATCGAAGGTTTTCAGCGACACAATAATGGGAAAGGGCTAGGATGGGGAAGGAAGAGGCGCGGCCTTAATTAAGGTACCTGGTATGAAAATGCGAAACCACGGATAACCACTTCAGGGCTGTCGATTGTAGGATTCTTTTTTTTTTGCCATTTGCTTTACGTCGCACCGACACAGATAGGTCTTATGGCGATGATGGGACAGGAAAGGCATAGGAATGGGAAGGAAGCGGCCGTGGCCTTAATTAAGGTACAGCCCCAGCATTTGCCTGGTGTGAAAAAGGGAAACCACGAAAACCATTTTCAGGGCTGACGACAGAGGGGTTCGAACCCACTATCTCCCGGATGCGAGCTCACATATGCGCGCTCCTAATCACACGGCCAACTAGCCCGGTGATGGCAGGATTAGAACCCACCATCATCCGAATTCAAGCTCACAGAAACACATCCCTAACCGCGTACCTAACTTGCTCGGCTTTTTCAATATTTATGTCTCTTTTAAGAAAAAAACAACAAATATTTAAAAAAGGTAACAAGAAAATAAATGAATATATAGGTAAAAACAGTGAGTTCAACAAATATGAATTATTTACCTAAAAACAATTTTTCTCTTTAGAATATTCGGGGACCTGCTTTACAATAATGAAAAATGAAATGGCGTATGGCTCTTAGTGCCGGGAATGTCCAAGGACAAGTTTGGCTCGCCAGATGTAGGTCTTTTGGTTTGACACTGTAACCGTACAACAGGGTTACAGATTCCATTCAGTACTTATTATTATTATTATTATTATTATTATTATTATTATTATTATTATTATTATTATTATTATTATTATTATTATTATTATTATTATTATTATTATTATTATTATTATTAACCCGATTCATTAGATTTTATATTCTGTTTCTCATCATTTAGACTGTAATAATTAGGTATCACGTATATTATTGTATTTAATCATAGGGTAAGTGAAATTTGTTTGTAATTATTCTGTATTGTAGTAAGTGAGATTTGTTGGTTTCATATTGTCATGCTGTGGCTTGTAACTCTGGCTAGATGAGCTGGCATAGTATTTTGCAATCGAGGCTATGTTCAACTGTGCAAGTAGATTTCCCGGTGACGCATTCAGCCTAGTCATTCTCAATCCGCTTGAGTACGCTTAGACGACACATGACTGATGACATCAGTGCGTGAGCACGTGATTGCGACCAAGTGTCAGTATTCGCCAGCTACTGTATGTTGAAGTGGAAGGGATGGAGAGTGAGTAGGGAGATGAGTCGTCATCGCGAGGTGATATAAGTCGAGGCGACGGTGGTGAGAGGTACTCAGTTCATATCGCTCAGATCATATCGTGCAGATCATATGTAACAGTCAGATGTATCAAATGGAAGAAGTGGTCTTAGTGTGATGGTCAGAGCTAAGAGTTGTGTTTGAAGAAGTAATAATCGAGGAAGTCTACAAGTGGTGGTTGTATCCGAGCAGAGACGGGTACTATGCAGATAAAGAAACATCATCTTCTTGTGATGATGGACTTCACAAGATGTTTCAATAATATTTTCCAATTTCTTATAATATATTGAGTGGACGTAATTACATTGGAGCTCCCTACACGCGTACATGGTATGTAGGCCAACTCCTTGTTATATAAGAAGATAACAGCAGACGGCTCCCGACTTCAGCTCAGAGGTTTTCCCAAGAATTTCAAGTTCAACAGCGGTGTATGCCGACATCAGGTAATTAAAGCATCAGACATGTTATGCATTCATAACATGAAGAAGAATGTAATCAGCGGCGATATCACATCTCACTTCAAGTTCATGCCAATAGCTTTTTTTGTTTAGATTAAATTTTCCTTTTATTAGTACCGCAAATCTCACGATATATTTCTTTTGTTAAATTATAAGACGTCAATGATTGTTCATTGTGACGTAAATTATAGTCATAAACTCAGTTTTATTTTAATTATAATAAGTGATTCCAGTTCCATGTACAATCCTCAATTGCGGAAATGCAACAGTAATTTAATATTTCCTGATCCATATCCCTGTATATTGCCAGATATGTGAGTTTATCACCTCACGCCTTGAGATAATTGATATAAGAGGTATGCTCTACCGAATTTTGTTGTTTTTCTTAAAAAGCAACTGGCGCTCAAACAAATGTTATTTATATTGTGTGGAAGATATAAAGGTATAAGAATAGTGGTTGGAGTAGCCACATCGTGTCGCCAGCAACGTGGGACTCGAAAGGTTCAGAAAAAGTGTTTCTGAATGGCGATATACATGGATCAGTTCTTTTAATGAGTACGCACATGTTAAATTCACCGAGTAATGTTAGGAAGGTCATTTTGTTGAAGTTTGTATTTAAGGGGTAATGTCAGAGGAAGTGCAAGGGGAAATAGCTTTGAGATCGCGAAAAATTAGTAGGAAACCGAAGATGGACAAGGATAGCAATATGCAGTCAGGTGATGAGGCTGAAGTTATTGTGTCCAAGGAAATCCAAGGTGGTAACATAAATAGGAAGTTGGTGACTAAGTTGGGACCTGCGGAAAGTCAGAAAATAGTAGAAAGTGAGGAAAACGCTGTCACGCAAGATCAAAGTAAAGGGGTGATTGACCTGGGTTTATTTAATTTGCTGATGTCCAAAATGACTGAGCAGAATAATGCCATTAGTGAGAAAATTGAATCTCAGAATAATATTATGAGTGAGAAAATTGAAGCGGTCATTAGTGAGAAAATTGAATCTCAGAATAATATTATGAGTGAGAAAATTGAAGCGGTCATTAGTGAGAAAATTGAATATCAGAATAATATTATGAGTGAGAAAATTGAATCTCAGAATAATATTATGAGTGGGAAAATTGAAGCTCAGAGTAATGTCATAAATAGTATTAATAAGAAGATTGATGATGTTAGTAATAAGATAGATCATAAGGTGTTAGAAATAAGTAAGCAAATTAATAATTTAGAAAGTAAGGTAAATAGGGAGTGTAGTGACATCAGAGCTGAGATGGAATTGGGTCGGAGCAATCTCCATACTGAAATAGAGCAAGTTAGTGAGACATGCATCAAACAAGGGCATAAGATTGATGAATTAGGCGCCAAGATCGAGTCTAAAAAGGGGGAAATCAATGAGTTAGTGGAAGAAAGGTTTGAAAAGATAACCAATACAGTGGGGCAAGAAACTAGGAAATGTATTAGTAGGGTAGAACATGTGGAAAGAAAACTTGGAGAAGTAGGTGATCTAGAGAGTGAACAAAAATCATTATCACAGAAGGTGAGAGAATCGGAAGAAAAGTTGCAGGAGGAATTAAGAAAAATTCAAGAAAAGGCTGAGGAAACAGTGGAAGAAAAATTTCTGAGTTGCCAGAGAGTACTCCAGCAAGAAGTGCGTGATAGTAAGAATGTACGTGAGATAATTGTAAATAATGGTTTAATCACCAGAGATCATGATTTACCTAAGTTTTCTGGGAAATAATTCAACCCGATGGAATTTATGAGAGTAGTAGAGAAGAAATTTGCTGTTCAATTAAGAGACAATATTATTAGCTGGGAAACTGTATTGGAGATCTTATCTAATGCTTTCGTAGGAGAGACTAAGTCTTGGTTTTAAGTATATAAAAGCTCGATGTCTAGTCTAACTGAATTTAAGGAGAAATTCATGGCTAAATTTTGGAGTGAAGGTGTTCAGAGTAGAGAGAGAGAGAGTAATGTTTGGCAGGTATAATTCTACCGAGGGAGTTAGAATGACTGAATACTTTTTGGCTCATGTTTTGGTGTGGAGAAATTTAGAATGTATAGGACCTGAGGCTGATATAGTTAGACTTATGGCTAAGCACTATCCCGATAGAATAAGAGAAGCTGTTTGTATGCAAAGAGTGGAGACTATTAAGGAAATGGAGATTTTGTTGGAAAGTTTTGATGCTTTAGGTAGTAGCTTGAATAATAGTAGGACACTAAATAGGAATGTAGAAGGAAGGGGTAACCAATCTAATAATCAGGACAGGCCTATGAATAATCGTAACTACAGAAGAGAATATCAGGAGAGACCTAATAATAATTTCCACAGGGAGAGAAATTATCAAAATAGTTCGGAAAATTTCAGGACTGGGAGGCGTGATTATGGTAATCAACCAGAAGCTGGGAGGCGGGAGAATACAGGCCACAATAATAATAATAATGACGCTAGAGGAAATAGGCAACAGGGGAGGCCGACTGAGGTGTGTAACCAACAAGTCGTATCCGAACCAAGTACTTTAAACGCGCAACGGACTGTATAAACAGGTCACTGAGACAGTCCGTAAATGGTGAGTTCACGTATAAGGTAGATAAGTATGTCAATGTCGACCAGCCTATAGTTGTAAGTGAACATGATTGTGACCTAAGTAGCAATAATTCAAATGTTTTAAGTGACGACTTAATCGTAGACAATAAATTTTATAAGTGTAATTTAAATTTAGATATAAGGCAAGATTTGTTAAGTGATCTTATATTATGTAATGAGGATAATTTAAGTAGTGTTACTGTTACACCGACGATTGAACTGCTGATATGGGGCAGAAAAGTTAAGATTTTGTTGGACTCTGGTAGTGAGAAGTCATGTGTAAATTCCAAGCTGTATGAGGAAGTTTTGAGAGAGAAGTATGATGTAGCGGAAATTCCAGTGAGAAATACGTTCATCGTAACAGCTGTTGGAAACAAGTCTCAAAGAGTGAATAAACAAATAGCTGTCCCCATTAGAATAAGTGGAGAATGTATTTTCCAACCATGCTTAGTTGTGCCTAATTTAGTTTATGCCGTTATTTTAGGTACTGACTGGTTAACGTGTCACAAGGCTAAATTAAATTTTTATCTGTGTAATGTCAATCTTATTTGGGGAAAGAGTAGCAGGGAAGTCAGTTTACCATATGATGTTTTGTCAGAAATTAGTGCGAATAAAGTGTGTTCTAGTACGGAAGGGTCTTGTGAAATTCCTAATATTAGAAAAAATATTGATGTCTGCCATGTGTCTATACAGAGAGATTCTAGAGATGAATTGTATGAGACAGTGGAGAAATGTAATTTAGCGGAAAGTCAGAAGGATGAATTGTGTGAATTATTGAAATCACATTGTGATGTTTTTAGTGACCGGCCTGGTAGAACACATCTTTACGAACACAAATTTAATGTTCTTGATAACTCAACTTTTGTAGGACCGAAATATCCCATTCCGTTAAAATACGCTAGCGCTGTTGAAGAGCAGATTGACATTATGCTAGATTATAATATAATTGAACCATCATGTAGTCCTAATTTAAATCCACTTGTTATTATACCTAAGGAGGATAACACGGTAAGATTGTGCATTGATGGCAGATTAATGAATATGAGAATTGAAGCCGATCAGCAAAGGGCGGAGACGGTAGAGGAACTTATTCAACGTTTTGAAGGTAGAAAATGGTTTTCTACTTTTGATTTGTCGTCATCTTTTTGGCAGATTCCACTTAGAGAAAGCGACCGTCCACTTACGGCGTTTGCATACAAGAATTGCTTGTATCAGTTCGCCAGGGTGCCTTTCGGGACCCGTACTTCATCTGCAGCATTAATTAGAACCATGAGTAAAGTATTAGGGAGAGATACGGATAGTTTTGTGACCATGTACATCGACGACATTGTTATAGCATCCCACACGTTTGAGGAACACATGAAACACTTACAGATTGTTCTACATAAAATCAGGGAAGGGGGATTTACATTAAAACTGAGTACATCGACATTGTGTTCACAACAGATTACATTTTTGGGACACACTGTATCTGAACAGGGGGTAAAACCGGAACAGACGAGATTAGACAAGATAAACAACACTCCTACTCCACGTAATGTTAAGCAATTGAAATCTTTTCTGGGAATGTGTAATTACTTTCGACGTTTTGTGGGTAAATATTCTGCGCTGTTAGAGCCGTTTCGTGAGCTATTGAAAGGAGGTGCGAAGTGGAAGTGGAGGAAAGAACATGATGAGGCTTTCCAGAAGTTGAAGGATGGATTTAATGAAGCAGTTATGTTGAGATATCCTATGTCAGATCGTGAATTTATTCTCATGACTGATGGTTCAGAGAAGGGAGTTGCTGGATGTTTATGTCAGAGAGATGATAACGGCAATTTAGGCATAGTTTCCTTGGCAAGTCGTGGGCTCAGTATGGCAGAAAAGAGATATACGATCACTGAGATTGAATTTCTTGCAATCATGTATTCATTAAGTAAATTTAGAATGTATGTTTTAGGTAATAAATTCGAGATATGGACTGACCATCAGGCCTTGGCATTCTTAAATACTTATAAACTAACTAGTAATCGTATGACTCGTTGGATTTTAGCCATAAGTGAATATGATTTTAAGATACGTCATAGTAAAGGGAAAGATAATGTTATGGCTGACTTTCTCAGCAGGTATCTCCCTAAGGAGGAAAATACTGTCTCTTTAGAGGTGAAAGAAGGTATTTTGATTTGTGTTGGCTCGATGACTGATAATACTGCAGAAAGAGATAGACTTCGTTATCTGTTGTCCGAGCAGGAAAGAGAAGAAGAGTTGGCGGGACTGTTGACCTCGCTTAGAGATAAGGAACTAGGTACTGTTCTAGTGAACGGTAAACTTACGTATAAGTTATGTAATGGTTTTCTCACTCGGAAATGTTATTCTGGGAAGTTCAATGTATGTGTACCTAAAGCCCTGCAAGAGGATATGATTTGGTTTTATCATAAGGAGCTGGGTCATTTTGGAGCAAATAAGGTCTTATATGCTATTCAGGGTAACTTTGTGTGGAGGAATATGGGAAGGCACGTGAGGAAAATACTCGCTACGTGTGATCTCTGCCAACGCTCTAAGCACCCAACTAGACTTCTAGAGGGGTCCAGGCAGGCTGTTATTGTTGACAGACCCGGGAAGCTTATTAGTGTTGATCTGTTTGGACCGTTAGTTAAATCCAGATATGGTTACCAATTTGTTTTTGTCTTGATTGATGCCTTCAGCAAATATGTCAAGATGTACCCATTGAGGAAAGCTACAGGGAGGGGTTGTCTCAAACAGGTCGTGGACAGATATATTCCTGAGTTCGGATGTCCCCTCAGAATATTATCTGATCATGGCAGCCAGTTTATTTCGAAGATCTGGAATACCAAACTAAATGAACTGGGGATCAAAACTATATTTTCATCGGTACGTTGCCCGCAAAGCAATATGGTTGAAAGAACAATGCGTGAAATAGGACGTATATTTAGGGCATATGTGCATGACAAACACAACTCGTGGTTTTCACAGTTGAGTAATGTCGAACGTTGGTGTAACATCACGTTGCACGAGTCCACTGGATTTACGCCCTATGAAATTCATCACGGCAGGAAGCCTACTGATGAAATTGCGAGTATGTTAGGTTTGGACTTGGGAGAGGAGAAAACTAAGCATTTTTATATCCAGCTGGCTAGGGAGAATTTAAAGAAAGCAGGAGATAAACGTATTCGCCAGCAGAAAAAGACTACATTGGATGAATTTGAGCTTGGTGACAAGGTTTTACTCAGACTGCCAATCCCGTCATCAGCAGAAGCTGGTCAATTTTCTAAGTTTTTCTTGTTATATCAGGTATACTTCACCGTAGTGAAACGGATTGGGAAATGTGCTTATTCATTAGAAGACAAGGAAGGAAATATCGTAGGCACATACAATATAAGAAATCTTAAGAAATATATCATGTGAGTTTGTTGATTAATTCCCATTATTATGTTAATTCACCATATTTTATGAAGCTGGCATTGCGAACAGGACTTCAGTGAAATTAGCGTGTGTTATGATAATAAGTGAAGCACGGCAGTGCAATAAACTCCAGTGCTTGGAGAAAGTGTATATAATGAAATGTCTTCGAGAATTACTTTTGAACACTCAATGAACGTTTGAAACGACAGAAGTGAGAAAGAAATGTAATCTGTATATAAATAATACTGTATAATCAAAGTGAAAATGATAATTGATCAATGTTTTATATGTGTAACAACGAACATCCAGATGGATGATAACATGTACCCAATTGGTAAAGGGCATTTTTATACATGTATCTATGGTGTACTCGATTTCAGGTGATTATGTATATATTTCATGAATCAATCGATTCATTTAATCGATTATTTCATGAGGGAGGCGTTCTGTAACCGTACAACAGGGTTACAGATTCCATTCAGTATTTATTCTTCTTCTTCTTCTTCTTATTATTATTATTAACCCGATTCATTAGATTTTATATTCTGTTTCTCATCATTTAGACTGTAATAATTAGGTATCACGTATATTATTGTATTTAATCATAGGGTAAGTGAAATTTGTTTGTAATTATTCTGTATTGTAGTAAGTGAGATTTGTTGGTTTCATATTGTCATGCTGTGGCTTGTAACTCTGGCTAGATGAGCTGGCATAGTATTTTGCAATCGAGGCTATGTTCAACTGTGCAAGTAGATTTCCCGGTGACGCATTCAGCCTAGTCATTCTCAATCCGCTTGAGTACGCTTAGACGACACATGACTGATGACATCAGTGCGTGAGCACGTGATTGCGACCAAGTGTCAGTATTCGCCAGCTACTGTATGTTGAAGTGGAAGGGATGGAGAGTGAGTAGGGAGATGAGTCGTCATCGCGAGGTGATATAAGTCGAGGCGACGGTGGTGAGAGGTACTCAGTTCATATCGCTCAGATCATATCGTGCAGATCATATGTAACAGTCAGATGTATCAAATGGAAGAAGTGGTCTTAGTGTGATGGTCAGAGCTAAGAGTTGTGTTTGAAGAAGTAATAATCGAGGAAGTCTACAAGTGGTGGTTGTATCCGAGCAGAGACGGGTACTATGCAGATAAAGAAACATCATCTTCTTGTGAGGATGGACTTCACAAGATGTTTCAATAATATTTTCCAATTTCTTATAATATATTGAGTGGACGTAATTACATTGGAGCTCCCTACACGCGTACATGGTATGTAGGCCAACTCCTTGTTATATAAGAAGATAACAGCAGACGGCTCCCGACTTCAGCTCAGAGGTTTTCCCAAGAATTTCAAGTTCAACAGCGGTGTATGCCGACATCAGGTAATTAAAGCATCAGACATGTTATGCATTCATAACATGAAGAAGAATGTAATCAGCGGCGATATCACATCTCACTTCAAGTTCATGCCAATAGCTTTTTTTGTTTAGATTAAATTTTCCTTTTATTAGTACCGCAAATCTCACGATATATTTCTTTTGTTAAATTATAAGACGTCAATGATTGTTCATTGTGACGTAAATTATAGTCATAAACTCAGTTTTATTTTAATTATAATAAGTGATTTCAGTTCCATGTACAATCCTCAATTGCGGAAATGCAACAGTAATTTAATATTTTCCTGATCCATATCCCTGTATATTGCCAGATATGTGAGTTTATCACCTCACGCCTTGAGATAATTGATATAAGAGGTATGCTCTACCGAATTTTGTTGTTTTTCTTAAAAAAGCAACTGGCGCTCAAACAAATGTTATTTATATTGTGTGGAAGATATAAAGGTATAAGAATAGTGGTTGGAGTAGCCACAACACCTGTACGTAACCTGCGCGTCGTGATGAGGTTGAAATAATAATAATAATAATAATAATAATAATAATAATAATAATAATAATAATAATAATAATAATAATAATAATATATATAACATATATATTATATGTTATTATTATTATTATTATTATTATTATTATTATTATTATTAAAATACATCGCAGCTTAATTATTACAAGTGTTAATAAAGTTAAAATATAACTACACAACTACAACAACAAGAGAACAACAAGGAATTCAATGGAAAAAATATAAAAAATACTACTGATTTAACACCCTAAATCCAGCACCATAATATACGAATTCACACACTTACTAGAATTACACAGATAAGCTGCAAACTGACCACCAATGAATGCAAATTAATGATCACAATAAGGGTTACCTAGCGGTAAAGGCAGCTCTGTCTACCTTTAAAGACGTGGATTCGATTTACCACCAGAAGTCTAAACATTAAAAAATGAGTTATACATTTCTGGAGAGAAACATATCCGTGAGTTTCACTCATCCTACACATAAATAAATACCAGTTTCATTCCTTCGAGCAAAGGCAGACGGGTATAGAGCTAACCACTCTATTACACTTAGTGCCGAGGTTTACCTCTACCTGTCACTCCTCCCAAAATCTTTAACGTATGTTTGGAGATGGCAGTGCTTTGATTACCCCGATATATCTTGTACTGCAATGTAACCATAGGACAATTATTATTGTGTGTACCTGCATGACTTCCTTATACTTGGTGTGGTACTGGAGTAACTAACATTGTCCTGCAAGGAATGATACAGAAGATTATTATACGTGAGTGAGAACTGGACAACAAAGTGAAGATAATGTTTTTTTCTTTTTTACACAGATAGGTCGTATAGCAACGATGGAATAAGAAAGGGCTAGGAGTGGGAAAGAATCAACCGTGGCCTTAATTACGGTACAGCCCTAGCATCTGCCTGGTGTGAAAATTAAAGTAGAGCCCCAGCATCTGCCTAGTGTGAAAATGTGAAACCACGGAAAACCATCTTCACGGTTGCCGACGGTGAAGTTTGAACCCACTATCTCCCGAATACGGGATACTGGCCGCACTTAAGCGACTGCAGCTATTGAGCTTGATGCAGATAATAATTCATACGAATATTTAGTCTCTTAAGAAATTAGGCAGGAAGGAAAGTTTTACTATAACACCAAGCAGATGCTATATGTATATCTAGAAGTTCCCGTAAACATATCATAAAACGAAACCATTTTGGAAGCATATTATTACTGAAGCGTACAAATAATAATTGCACCTTGTGATGAATGTAACTACCGCAAAGTATCAAGGCGATGCAAGTAAGTGAGGTCAATCCTGGAATGTGGAGCAGTAGTACAGGACTCATTTCGAGAAAGTGCTTATTTGTGATCTGAAGATGGTGCTATTAATTGCGTCAAGGTTCTGTATTTAGTCATTCCAGTTCTAGAAATAACGTAGCCATGATGATAAATGTGGGTGAGTATACACGTGGATTGGGAGGTGGACATTATGGTTTTAATAGGAAGTACAACTGGGCAACCATTCTCTTTTAACACTCGTCAGAGGAAAAACGGATGAGGTCCGACATTCTGAAGAATGAAGGTATCCGCAAAAGAAAGAGAAGGGCCGTGAGCGGCATGAAAAAGTAAGAATTTCTAGGCTTCTCAAGCATAATAACGCCGGAGTCGGAAGAGAACAAGAGTTGAACAAGGAAGGATAGATAGGGAAGATGAAAATGTGGAATCTGACACAAGTATCCGTGGCCATCAACCCACGTTCCCAAGTTGAGAGCCCCTGCCTCCCTTTTAGTCGCCTCTTACGACAGGAAGGTTGTACCGTGGATGTATTCTATCGCCCCCATCTACACGGGGTCGTGGATGAGGAGCTAGAAGGAAAACGTTCGACTATATACTATCTGGAATGACTGTACCAACAAACCAGCAAGGGAAGAGTTGAAGCCCAGGCAAGAAGCCTTGCTATCTGGAATGACTGTAAAAACAAACCAGCGAGGAGAGAGTTGAACCGCAGGCAAGGAAAGACCTTGTTATCTGGAATGACTGTACAAACAAACCAGCGAGGGAAGAGTTGAACTGCAGGCAAGGAAAGACCTTGTTATATGGAGTGACTGTACAAACAAACCAGCGAGGGAAGAGTTGAACTGCAGGCAAGGAAAGACCTTGTTATCTGGAGTGACTGTACAAACAAACCAGCGAGGGAAGAGTTGAACTGCAGGCAAGGAAAGACCTTGTTATCTGGAATGACTGTACAAACAAACCAGCGAGGGAAGAGTTGAACTGCAGGCAAGGAAAGACCTTGTTATCTGGAGTGACTGTACAAACAAACCAGCGAGGGGAGAGTTGAGCAGCAGGCAAGAAAAGCCTTGTTATCTGGAGTGACTGTACAAACAAACCAGCGAGGGGAGAGTTGAGCAGCAGACAAGAAAAGCCTTGTTATCTGGAGTGACTGTACAAACAAACCAGTGAGGGGAGAATTGAACCGCAGGCAAGAAAAGCCTTGTTATCTGGAGTGACTGTACAAACAAACCAGCGAGGGGAGAGTTGAGCAGCAGGCAAGAAAAGCCTTCTTATCTGGAGTGACTGTACAAACAAACCAGTGAGGGGAGAGTTGAACCGCAGGAAAGAAAAACCTTGTTATCTGGAGTGACTGTACAAACAAACCGCAGAGGGGAGAGTTGAGCAGCAGGCAAGAAAAGCCTTGTTTTCTGGAGTGACTGTACAGACAAACCGCAGAGGGGAGAGTTGAGCAGCAGGCAAGAAAAGCCTTGTTATCTGGAGTGACTGTACAAACAAACCGCAGAGGGGAGAGTTGAGCAGCAGGCAAGAAAAGCCTTGTTATCTGGAGTGACTGTACAAACAAACCAGTGAGTGGAGAGTTGAGCAGCAGGCAAGAAAAGCCTTGTTATCTGGAGTGACTGTACAAACAAACCAGCGAGTAGAGAGTTGAGCAGCAGGCAAGAAAAGCCTTGTTATCTGGAGTGACTGTACAAACAAACCAGCGAGGGGAGGGTTGAACCGCAGGCAAGAAAAGCCTTGTTATCTGGAGTGACTGTACAAACAAACTGCAGAGGGGAGAGTTGAGCAGCAGGCAAGAAAAGCCTTGTTATCTGGAGTGACTGTACAAACAAACCAGCGAGTAGAGAGTTGAGCAGCAGGCAAGAAAAGCCTTGTTATCTGGAGTGACTGTACAAACAAACCAGCGAGGGGAGGGTTGAACCGCAGGCAAGAAAAGCCTTGTTATCTGGAGTGACTGTACAAACAAACCAGCGAGTAGAGAGTTGAGCAGCAGGCAAGAAAACCCTTGTTATCTGGAGTGACTGTACAAACAAACCAGCGAGGGGAGGGTTGAACCGCAGGCAAGAAAAGCCTTGTTATCTGGAGTGACTGTACAAACAAACTGCAGAGGGGAGAGTTGAACCGCAGGCAAGAAAAGCCTTGCTGTGTTGATAAGGCTGACCTCGATTCCAGAGGACGAACTGTAACAAGAATTCGTAAACTGGAGACTGGTCACTGGTCGCAACAGTCTTAGAGATTCATCCGAGAAATGTAGATTGCTTCAAGAAGAGGGATCCAGACATTTTTCCTATTTATGGTATAAATATCATGTAACAACCTCGTGGTGTAGGGGTAATGAACCTGCCTCTTACCTTGAGTCTCGGCATTCGATTTCCAAACAGTCCAATTATTCTGATGATGATGATGCTTGTTGTTTAAAGGGGCCTAACATCTAGGTCATCGGCCCCTAATGGTACAAAATGAAATAACAAATTAAAAGTTCAAAATCATCCACTGACCAAAATAAAAAATGTCATGAACAATGAATGGATGGATATGAATTTAAAACAATAAGTGGATCCGACCCAGAAACTGTCATAAAAATAGTATTACTGACCAAGGGACCAGTTCTAAAGCAAAATCCTGCAATGAGGATGCTTGTTGTCTAAAGGGGTACAAAATCCAGGTCAACGGCCCCTCATAACGGTACTGATCGTTAGTAAAGTAGAACCATGGTATTTGTCCTTTTCGCTACTAATCAAAAGTAACAAAGACTCGCGGTATTCCACACATTATTGTACAACTCACAAGTTATGAAATTCGACATATAATACAGACCTATGTTTTTCTCTCTTTGCGGCGCCATTTACAGGCAACGCAAACCTATGGTGTTCATCACATAAGAGTAGTAACCACAGGGACCTTCCCCTATCCCGTGGTGTTCCTCATATAATGGGTACTAATTACAGGCAAGGCAGAACCATGGTAGCTATCATCTCATGGTCCTGCTCATATGGTGGTACTAATCAAAGGTACTGCAAAAGCCGACGGCACGTGCTCCTGTGTGCTACTAATCACAAACCTATTTGGTACCTAATATAGTGGTACTACGCGCAAGTAAAAGCGACCCATGATGCTCTCCGCGTGGTGGTACTAATCACAAGTAGTTTCATGGTTCCAAGACAATCATCCCTTGGTCGCCTCTTTTAGTCGCCTCTTACGACAGGCAGGGTATACCGTGGGTGTATTCTTCGTCGGCGTCCCTCACCCACAGGGGGTTGTGTGTTTGGTCCGCGAGAGGTATTTTATTTCCCTCAAGTCCGCCGGCAAGCCGGTTAGGACCCCCTATCTGCCACCTGGGGCGCACCACGTGGGAAATCACCTCTCCCCCTGCTACGCCAGCGTAGCAGGTTCGTGGTTCAATTATTCTAATTGTAGAGTGAGAGTTCACTCGTGAGACCAACGGAGGAGAATAGGCTGAGGATGTCTTCTTTCTGAACAGCAGTCATCCCGGCAGACTATTAGGAATTTAATGAGCTGTTGCGACTTGTATAATTATCAAGTTCTATTAAGTAAATAGCTATATATATTATTAGTTAATAAAGGACTAATCGTGGGTTCTTCAACTTAAGGTCACCATCCGCCAGTCGGCTGTTATGTAATTCAATTAATACAACTTGCCAGCCCCTGGTGTCGGTATTGGCTACCTGACTCTTACACGGTAGTCGTGGGCTCGATTCCGACCAGTCCAGGAAATTTATTTCTGGACTGAATGCTAGTATGGGTTTCACCCAGATTCGCGAGACCAGCTGAAGAGCCGTTGATGAGAGAGACAGCGATACGTTGGTGAAATCCAAGCAATACGACTGAGCATGTCGCCACGCTGATCAAGAGGCACTTCAATATCTGCTGGGTGGGCAGCAGTCTGTTTGGCAAGCCACAAACCACAATGAACTGTATTTGCCACGTGTTAAAAGTATAACTTGCTGCTTTGGAAACGATCCGTACCTAAACGATGACCGCCATGCATTGCGAACGTTATTTATATATTAATCCAAGAAATTCAACTTGGAACATAATCAAAGTATTCAGTCACAGCTGTGCTACCTGCAACGACCAATGTTGAAAAAGGATATACTCCTTGGCTTCATGGTAAATATACCTGTACACAGTGAAATGAAAAGTATTCGATCGGATTTCATATGTCTATACTTATGAATCTATAAATCATAGGTGTACTTTACAGGTATGGAAACAAGTGTTTTTGTTAATACATCGTATAAGCTTTGCAATAAAAATATGTTTTTCAGTAATACATTCTAAAAGCTTTGCAATAATTTATAGCATACTGTACGTAAGAATACTTGTTTGACAGACTCTTTTTCCATAAGTGCCAATCAATTTTTATTTAAGGTTAATATATGAGCGATTCTCCGTTACCATAAACGTCATCATCATCATCATCATCCGTTTACCCTCCAGGTTCGGTTTTTCCCTCGGACTTAGCGAGGGATCCCACCTCTACCGCCGCAGTGTCCTGGAGCTTCAGACTCTTGGTCGGGGGATACAACTGGGGAGTATGACCAGTACCTCGCCCAGGCGGCCGCACCTGCTATGCTGAACAGGGGCCTTGTGGAGGGATGGGAAGATTGGAAGGGATAGGCAAGGAAGAGGGAAGGAAGCGGCCGTGGCCTTAAGTTAGGTACCATCCCGGCATTCGCCTGGAGGAGAAGTGGGAAACCACGGAAAACCACTTCCAGGATGGCTGAGGTGGGAATCGAACCCACCTCTACTCAGTTGACCTCCCGAGGCTGAGTGGACCCCGTTCCAGCCCTCGTACCACTTTTCAAATTTCGTGGCAGAGCCGGGAATCGAACCCGGGCCTCCGGGGGTGGCAGCTAATCACGCTAACCACTACACCACAGAGGCGGACTACCATAAACGTAACACTGCAAATCAGAAGTGAAGGGCTGTAACCGGAGTTAGTCGATTGAATTACTCTCCAATCGCCACCAAAATAAATGGTCTTATTGATTTGAAACAAGATCTATAACATAAAATGATATTGCTTTGATATTCAGAGATGAGGAAACTTATTAAGTTCCTTTTCCGGGTTGAATAGTAATTCAACCGACCGTGGAAGCTTCACATCTACGATGAGGAATCTGATTTATTCATAATAATGTCACTTAACCGGTCGTAATAGCACGACTCTACATTCCTTTGTGGGAACTGTCCTGCATTCCCAATACATTTTAAGTGGACGAGAATTCTTTGTCTTATAATAAAACTATAGTGCCCGTCGTTGATTTTCAATGTCAGGAATCACTTCAAAATTCATTGCGAATAGCCTATCTTACATTTTTAAGTACTCGCTAAAAAAGCCACTTGCTGGATGAGTTGGCTTCGCGGTATGGTTTTGTATGTGTGAGCATGCCTTCGGTACTTAGTGGGAAGGAATCCTTCTGTCAGAAAACTTGGAAAATAATTTTCATGTTTTCGTACTCTTCACATCAGACAATTACCCGAGGATTTTGCATTAATGAACAGCAGAGTTACTACTTTCCCAACTCTGGCAATTTTTTGAAGCAGCGTCGTCGAAACATGTATGCTAGTGCGAAGTAAAACCGCTGACAAAATGTCCCCTGCAG
This sequence comes from Anabrus simplex, assembly GCF_040414725.1. Taxonomy (NCBI): domain Eukaryota; kingdom Metazoa; phylum Arthropoda; class Insecta; order Orthoptera; family Tettigoniidae; genus Anabrus; species Anabrus simplex. Next base: position 198,490,156 of record NC_090267.1, read on the forward strand.
AAACATTTCATTCAATTTAGATTAGGTTTCTTCAACTGGTCTGAAGTTTTATTTTGGGCACCACGACGATGACTAAGCAGCAATTTTTTTTTGAATGGGGGCGGAGAGAACTCCAGGTACAAAATGTTTAATTAATAATACGAGTATAATTTGTTATTAGACACGTGTTACACAAAATAATGAAACTAATTTTGTGTGACTATTACTAGCCTGGTGCAGGTCGGCTGAATGGTCAGCGTTGATGCCTTCTGTTAAAGGGTCCCGAGTTCGATTTCCGGCCAGGTTGGGGAATAAATTCGCGTGTGATTAATTCTTCTGGCTCGAGGACCGGTTGTTTGTGTTTGTCCCAACACTCTTCTCTTCATATTTAGACAGCACACTACATTACCAACCACCACAGAAACACGGAATAGTGACTGCATCCCTCCATATAGGGTTGGCGTCAGGAAGGACATCGGGCCGTAAAACAGAGCCAAATCTACATGTGCGGCACATTTCACACCCGCGACCCCACAAGATGTGGAAAAGCGGTAGAAGAAGAAGATTACTAATGTTGTGCAGCCCTTTGGTCATGGTTGGTGGCATCTGCCGTGTATAGGAAACTGCGTTGTGTTCTTTTGTGGTGGAGAACAGTGCTTGTGTATGGTCTGTGAGTTACAGGGACGTTGGGGACAGAACAAAGTCTCCTTCCTCGAGCCAAGGTAATAAACCATTTAAGATTAAAATCCCCGACCCGTCTGGGAAACGAACCCACTTCCTTTTTTACCGAAGGCCACTATGCTGATCATTCAGCCAGGGTGCCGAAGAGAAGAATAATATGGTCCAAGCATTTCCTTGAGCTCGATTTTTAAAGATAGAGTACTACGACACAGAACATTTCAGGGTTTCAATGCTCACAAGAACTTTAAAGCACAAAGAGCTATTTTGTCCTAAACTATTTAAATAAGAATGTAATATTTTGGTTTATCAAATTGAATAATAATGTGATATTCTTTTACTTAAAGTAAAAAAATACTTGCGTCTGCCTCTTTTTTGTAGTGGTTAGTGTAATTAGCTGCCACCGCCGGAGGCCCAGGTTCGATTCCCGGCTCTGCCACGAAATTTGAAAAGTGGTGCGAGGGCTGGAACGGTGAAAACTCAGCTTCGGGAGGTCAACTGAGTAGAGGTGGTTCGATTCCCACCTTAGCCATCCTGGAAGTGGTTTTCCGTGGTTTCCCACTTCTCCAGGCAAATGCCGAGATGCTACTTAACTTAAGGCCACAGCCGCTTCTTTCCCTCTTCCTTGTCTATCCCTTCCAATGTTCCCATCCCCCACCAAGGGCCCTGTTCAGTATAGCAGATGAGGCCGCCTGGGCGAGGTACTGGTCATCCTCCCCACTTGTATCCCCCGACAGGACACTGCCCTTGAGGCGGTAGAGGTGGGATCCCTTGCTGAGTCCGAGGAGAAACCAACCCTGGAGGGTAGGCCGATTAAGAAAGGAAGAAATCATACTTGCTGCAGTTGTATCTGTTAAAATTACGATACCGGTTCAATCGCTGACTTCCTGGCAGTGTTTGCCTATTTTTTTCTGTACGTCGCACCGACACAGATAGTCTTATGGCGACGAACTGCAAAGAGAAAGGAGCCAACACTGTTCTCTGACCTGCCCATTAACGATGTAGTCTACAATACAGGGAGTGACTGAAATAAGATCATTAAGTGTTAGACGAGGTTCAAAGTGGAACACGGGTTGGAATTTTTATTTTAAAAATTATGCGACGACGGAAATCTTCCGACTTAAACGCAAAATGAGTCCGAGTGTCTCTCTTGTAACCTCATAGATACCCGTTAAAGCTGAAGAAAGTATTGGTGGAGAATTGGATGAATACTCAATCTTCTTCAACATTCGTTAAAATTTTACATTTAATACAATTTTATTTGTCCATTGCAGTGCATCGCTCTTTAAAAGCATATGGTTGATTCTTTGGTGATGTTTGTAAGCCGACTGGGTAGGGTTTTAGAATTTTTATTATTACAAATCGAGCCAAGTTTTATATATAAACTTACTTCCCGCAGACCAGAAATTACCAACATTGGGACTCAGCGACCCAAAATATATAATGTAAGCCTATTTCCAGAACTACCATGATTTTTTCTAGGTAAGGTCCCTATATATTATATTATATTATATTATATTATATTATATTATATTATATTACTAGCAAGATACCCGTGCTTCGCTACGGTATTATACTGAAATTTATAATTGAATGCTTATTGTTTTAGATATTATATAATCCGCCGAAATTCGCGATCTGGCTCATTTTCTGCGAGAATCCACCAAAATTCACGATCTGACTCGTTTTCTAATAGATTACGGCAAGTTTCCTCCCATTTTTCAATCTTTCTTCCCAGCAAACGATTTCGTACTTCCCGGGCTAGGTCCAGGTATTCCACCCGGTCAGTTGGGTCCCTAAATCTTTCCCTTTCCCTATAAGCATTTTTAATATGGATCAAATCCTTCACGAGATCCGGCGTGGTGTCGTCTTGGGTGCCTTGGCGGTACTGAACTCGCGCCCGGACTGCATTCTTAGTCATTACCGGTCCAGGACCCGTTTCCAGCACGGTCTGCACATTTGACGACGGTCCAGAACATTATTATTATTATTACTATTATTATTATTATTGTTATTATTATTATTATTATTATTATTATTATTATTATTATTATTATTATTATTATTATTATTATTATTATTATTAGATGTTCTGGACCCCACAGCAAGGTGCAAGACTTGGCGGTAAATTACATCTGCTGCCATTGTCATTGTTGACAATGTGACCAGCACCATTGTCGTGCGTAGGCAAGTGGGCGGGATTTCTGGCGATACGAATTACATACTTCCGTGCATTATTGACCTTATTATAGAGGTGAACAATTTGATGGTCAATCTCATTCCTGTCGTTTATTTCAAATGTGTTTAAATTTTTATTTATACGTCAGGAGAATCTACTCTAATCTAAGAACGTTCTCCGAAGGAAAAGATGGCTGTTGAAAACGACCCCAAGAAAGATTAAAAATTATCAGTTTATGATCAGAATAAGTACATCGAAAATCTACAGCCTGTTTCCAGTCATTCGACAAGGTCAGGAATGGAATGAATAAAGTCCCATCTAGCGGCGACAATAGGAATTGTGCCGGTTGCCGAAGCACTCCTCTGGGGCAATGATCGATGAATGACAAATAAAATGAAATATTGGACAGTGTTGCTGGAATGAATGATGACAGGGAAAACCAGAGTATCCGGAGAAAAACCTGTCGCGCCTCCGTTTTGTCCAGCACGAATGTCACATGGAGTGACCGGGATTTGAACCACGGAACCCAGCGGTGAGAGACCGGTGCGCTGCTGCCTGAGCAACGGAGGCTCCTTATAAGTATATTATGAACAGTAAAATCAATTGGTCTCACCTCCTTTTGCACCCCACCGCCGTTAAGTTTATTTACCCCCCCCAAAAAAAAAAGGTTAAAAGAGGGCGTGTTTCTTTATGTTTAAAGGAGATTCCAAACACCAAAGTTCACATCTATTACCTTCAGTTTTGATATATAAGTATCCCCATAAAAAAAATTCACTTTTTTTCACTTCCTTTCACACTCCTACCCCCCCCCCCTCGCCATAAGTGAATTTTGCGGCAAAAAATACTTGTTTCTTTAATAGTAAAGGATCTTCTTAATACCAATTATAACGACTCTAACTTCTTCAGTTTTTGATTTATGTGCCCTCATGAAAGGAATTCAACTCCTTTTCACTCCTGTCCCCCAGGATGGTTTCCCCCAAAACGCGATTTCTTTGTTTTTAAAGGAGATAGAAAAAACAATTTTCAGGTCTGTAATATCATAAATTTCTGAGATATAAGTATCCTCATTAAAGGCATTCAACCTCTACTTCACCCCTTTTTACCCCTCCTATTGGGATTTTCCGGAAACAAAAAAAATGCGTATTTCATTATTTTTAATGAAGATTCTAAATACCAATTTTTACATCTGTAAACTTTTAAAGTTTTGAGATATATATGCACTCATTTTAAAAATTCACCCCCCTTTTCACCCTCCCATTAATTGGATTTTCCAGAAACAAAAAATACGTGTTTCTTTATATTGAAAGGGATCAAAAGTACCAATTTTCAGGTCTGCAATATCTTCTGTTTCAAAAGATATAGGTACCGGTATCCCGATTAAAGGCATTCAACACCTTTTTCACCCTTTTCACCCCTTCCATTGGGATTTTCTGAAAACATTACAATACGTGTTTCCTTATTTTAAAAGAAGATTCTAAATACCAATTTTTACATCTGTAAACCTTTAAAGTTTTGAGATATAGATACACTCATTTCAAAATTTCACCCCCCTTTTCACCCCCTTAGCGATGGAATATCGAAAAATCCTCTCTTAGCGAGCACCTACATCTTAATATGAATACATCCCCAAAATTTCATTTCTTTATGTTCAGTAGTTTTGGCTCGGCAATGATGAATCAGTCAGTCAGTCAGTCAGTCAGTCAGTCAGTCAGTCAGTCAGTCAGTCAGTCAGTCAGTCAGTCAGTCAGTCAGTCAGTCAGTCAGTCAGTCAGGACAAGTTATTTTATATATATAGATATTATATTATATTATACCCGTGCTTCGCTACGGTATTCCAGATTGTATACGGATATCGAAGTAAATTACTGTACCTGAAGTGAATAATAATTTTTAAATTGCATGTAAATTGGCGTTATCCGAGAAAAAGTATAGGGAGGTCTGCAGATGATGTTTCCAATGTAAAGTGCGAGTTGTGGAGTTGTGATGATAACGACAGGTGCACTTGTCTACCACAATTCAGTATGTTTTAGAAACGTTGAACAGGGTGAAATTTGTGTAAGATTTTCACACAGTGACTTACTTTTCAGATACTTATGCGACAGCTTCAAACATAGAATTTGGCTCACATATGGCTACTGGGTGGGCCAATATTCGTGTAGAATTTGATGATCCCATCTTTCGTATAAGTGAATCAAACCATCAATTATATGTGTACAAAGTGCAAAGTTTAGGTAAATCCAGAAAGAGAAGAATTTAATGTATAAAGGATAGAGATACGACAAAAGTTCATAGGACCGAAGTTGTAGATCACTCCAAATTGAACGGAGATTGTGCCATCCGTTTTGTGATACGACTTACCGTTTAGCCCCGAAATACATCGAAAGAAAGGACTGCACCGTCATTAAAATTGCCTCCATATTTCGATATTTTTCGGGGGTAAAGAATAAAATTTTTAACATCTCGTAAATTTTCCGTCGGTTAGCTAAAAGCTATAATTTTGCAAAATTTCAATTTTCTAACTCGTCTGGGAGATTGTGCTGCGATCTTGATATGGGAGACTGGGTTAAAAATCAGGACTTTCAGGAAACTTTCAAGCCCATAAAACCTGTAGGTTCTGGATAAATATCACCGACTGTGTTCTTATGCAGGTTTGAAACTCCCAGATGTACCCCTCAGAGAATTATGAAAATTTGAGATTTTTCTAGGGATCCTGAAGTCATCAGCTTGTCTGGTACCAAGTTTCAAATTTCTAAGATGCCTAGATGGTCTCACTAATTCACGTCTGTTTTTATTTTTATGCCTTAATTTATATATACAGTATATATATAGTACAGTATATATAGATCGCGCCAATCAGACTTCCATTTATTAGTGTGGATTATATTTCACCCGCTTCCCTAGTGATTCTAGGGGAGTCTTACTCCCACAGTACGTTTTTCAGGCAGTAAGTTATACTTGAAAGTCATACTGGAACATACACACGTCCATTATCTCGGTCATTTCTGATAATTTATTTTTCACCCTTTCTTACCCCCTATGCCAAAGGGGGCTGAAGTTAGACTTAAAAAATCCGGAATGTTACTATTCATCTCAGCGACCCGAAAAACTATGGAATCGGCAGTATATTCGATGATTATTGTGATATCTCACTCCCCCCTCCCCCAACCTAAAGGGGGCTAAACTTTGAGTTTTAAAAAATCGGAATGTTACAATTCATCTCAGCAACCCCGAAAATTATGGATTAGACACTACTTTCGATGATTTGTATATCTCAGTCCCCTTGCTCCCCCCAACGCTCCTAAGGGTTCCTGGAGTGTTTTACCCCCATGTGGTGTGTCTCCTAATACAAAAAAATCGGAGTGTCACTATTCATCTCAGCGACCCTGAAAACTATGTATTGGACCCTTGAACTTACCATTCCATCGTTGGTCGGCCACGGCTGCTACAGTAGAACAATATAGAACTCTTAAATCATGGGTCGTTGCGGGAATAAATTCGGTCACGATCTTAACCAAACGATGGGGTTCAGAAGAGAGCCTAACTACTTGAAATGAGGAGCAAATATGTGCTTACTAACTTTTATTAAAATCGAAATGACACGACGACATTATTATTTTAATATAAATCCTTGAAATAAAAAAATTAAAATTATTTATTATTGAATGTTTCAAACGCAGTCACATTGCATAGCGTTGATTTATTTCTCACAATATCGAAGAGTTGCTTCGGAGAAATTAGTACATTAGTGGACAGCGAAACTGAAAAACTGAAAAAGGAAAGACCTGAAAACCGGGCACCTATTACTCCAAACGAGAACTGAGAATTAACCCACACGATCCGTGGAAAATCTGACTTTCAACAAGTAGAACGCCTGATTTCCTCTCAATTAAGGTTATCCACCAGTCGAATACCCTTTACGGATACGGAACACCCGCCGAATGGACCCTTAATCGAACCAAACTGACTATCAGTTGCTTTGGATAGGTTGCGAAATATTATGGGAAAGCATGGTGTTCACCACGAGTTAACAGCATCATTCACAATTGAAATAAAATTCCACCATGTATTTGTCATTCATGACACCCTTAAGTGATAAGGTAATCCCGATGCTAAATGTGCATCACCCAAAGAGCTGTTCGGAAGGAACCAACAACAACATGATCCGCGAGGATCTTACGTTACGTCGTTCTAAAGGAACAAAACTGCGAAATGCAGGAAACACTTATTCATCATGCATTTAGAAGAAATGCCACACACTGAAGTTAATTAAAAGTTGTAAATCACTTGAAAAGTATTATTATCAAACCGATTTTCAGGTTAGAAATGGTTTTGTTACGCTTAATAAAATTACCAGTCCACATTGAAAAATACTACAACTTTAAGGAATTCTTTCCTTTGAAAAACAATGACTACCATTACAAATCCATCTACTTATTGTCTGTCCCAACACACTACCTATAAAGTGATTACTTAATCGAATTCAACTACGAATAAAATGAAAGTACGACAAAGATTGAAAATAAAATAGTATTACTGGCTGACGAATCGAAACCGCATTCGCAACTCAAGTCTCACACTAATACACTGAGTGTCAATATGCACACTATCAAGACGAAACGGACGTCAGAACGACAAAACAATTAAGTCCGAAAAATAAAATAACATATCGAAGTCATTAAAACTCAACACGCATGGAGAATTACAGTAAAAATTTAATTTCCATCAGGTCGATATCCAATATTTGGGCAACCCTCATTCACCGATAGCGGCTCCGTTATCTTAAGGAACACCCTTCAGCTGTTGGAGCTACGCACTAGTTGGACTCGTTATACCGATCTAACAGTCTTCATATTTCATATTTTACTGCAGATGCTATCTTCGCCCAGGTCACTTCGCGAAAACAAAAGAAACATCTAATCTGAGACTTGAGTATGTACAGCTGACATCCCAGACCTATCGTCGGGCTCACTTAAAATCTGTACATCCTAACACTAATCTCTATGTACACGATACCTTCCAAATTCTATCGTCGGGCGTGAACTAGGACGTCTCATCATCAGTAACTTCAAGGATAACATGTGACGTCCTAATTCTATGGTCGGGCGTAAAAATGGGTCCTACTATGCATCCCTTAGCATATCAGGCGAACTAACAATTTCAAACGAACTCTGACATTTCAATACACATGGAATCACGTCTCTTACTATTAAACGAATGCAAGTCGAAAAATGCAGTAAGTCTCCATCTCGTTACAATACGTGAACTCGAAAATAAATATACGTGACGAACAATTCTCCAACTCAAACACAATCTCGGCCTGTGCCATGAAGTTTTAGGGAAGCAATGATAATTCCCAGCACACGTCGACCATTTAGTGGATGTATTCAAAATAATAATCATCACTACCGCATTTAGAGGAAACTCTCAAATCGCCTACCGTTAATTCCAAATATTTATATCATTGACATATCCAGTGAAACGAAATTCAATACAACACCAACCATGTATTCTAAATGCTCTTTTATCCTTGAGGTCGCATTATCTTAATATTCATACGGGCTTTACGTAACTAGTCACCTGACTTTTACTACCAAGATTTTTAACCTTTACTACAGTCGTTTTCACTTGGGATCTTACTAGAAATCTACGGTGCTTCACACAGTAGTCGTCTCAAATTTCGGATTGGTAGCAGAATACTCTACAGCCTGTCACAATACAGTCTGTTTCACAAATACTTCCTCGGCAAACATAGCCTGTCTCAAACTCATTCTCCTCGCCTTATCCCAGCGGTATCACTTAAAATCCAGGCTTTATTTCATCTTCAATATTCCTATCCCTCTCATCTCCACATATATAAATTCTTCGCTCTCAATCCATTTTCTTATATTTCCAAGACCCTTTTCATTTTTCAATCCTCTAGTGAAAACAACAACCATTATAAAATACACCTCTTTATTTTACTATTACTACGACTTTCGGACCTCAAGAATCCAAGAACACACCGCGATTTTCCGTATCATTGATATACACGATGTCCCAAAATTTTTACTTCCCATGAATAAATATAACTCTATCGAATTTCACTGAAATATTCTAAGTGTCTGCGATCCTTGTAAAATATACAGGTTAAATGCACTTTTAACATAGACAAATTTCTTTATCCCGCGGTAGACATTATTATTATTATTATTATTATTATTATTATTATTATTATCGACAAACATTTCCGAATTCAACTGATATTGGAAATTAAGACATTCGCCACGACTATTTTACAATTATAGCTTTCCGAATTTTCCTCACTTTGGACAATATCTCATATAACATTAACACCAGATTTAAACGTCGCATTTTTACAGTTTCTTGGCGTGAAATTTACAAACCAATATTTTCACACGCTGACCAAAATTATAACACTTTTCGCCTGATAATGACAAATATCAACCCGACAATCATCTTGAAAAATTGGTTGGGACAGAACAATAAAATCTAACTGCAACATTGGTAAAACCAGGAAAGAACAAGGAGTAATTCCCAGTTTTACGGGAATGAAAGATAAAGGATCAGCAGTCAACAACAACATTTATTATATTCTTTCAGAAAAAAAAACAAATTATTTGAATAATTTGATCCATGATTAAATACGAAATTCAAGTGACGTACACTTAGCCTTGAGCCGAACTGACCACCGGCCGTGCACATGATAGTGATTATAAATTGAAACTGAGAACATTCAGAATTATCTGAATATTGCATTAAATGTGAAAGGCTGGCGCAAGCCAAACCAGTATTGAAACTTTACATAGTAGTAAATGAATATTCAAAAACATCAAATGACGAAGCTAAATAGAAAAACCATTGGTTGCTTTAACAATAGATTGAAAAAGACACGAAATTTAATAACGAACTTGAGGCAGACTTGCAACATTAAATTCTCCACCGGGGAGATAACATTAACAATAATGAAAACATTGAGCTGTTAGATTAATAGTCCAACACTGCAGTGTAAAATTCAAATCCTTTTAGGCAAACCAGCTCAGTAGAAAATGTCATCTTCTAAATCAGACGTGCTGACAAACGTAGATTAAAAGTGTGCATAAAAGTAGAGCAGAATGCTAACTCCAGGCTCGCATTAATGAAATTTAATAGAGTTGAATTGCTGAACAGGCCAGCTGGTGCGAAGTAGAAGGTACTCGGCTTGACATAGTTTTGTTTATACAGGAGGGCAAGCCCGTGTCAACGGCCCCAAGCAGGGCGAAGTGATTACATGTCATGAGAAATGCCGCTTCCAAACACGCGGCGAGGCTTGCAGGCTGTGTGTGTAGTCCCCATGGACGTTGCTGCGAATTGACAGTTCTAGCAGGCTGCCCGAAGCAAAGTGAGGAGCCAAGTCCTCACGCCGAGTCCTCAAGTCGAGCCTTGGAACGGAGTCCAGGTTCGGAGTCTAGTGCAGAGTGCAGAGTGCAGAGCAGAGTGGAGTGCAGAGTGGAGCAGCAGTCCTTAAGAAGCACTGCAGAATATTCCAGATTCAACAAAAAGTAGTGCTGCAAGACTAACCATAATAATTACTAAAAAGTACATGAGAAACCTTACCAAAAAATACAAAATAATGAAAAAAGAGAAGTCCAGAAAGAATATTCATAATTTCCATACAATTAATAATGTAATAAAGGCAAGGGAAAAAGCAGAAATAACCAATGAAAAAATAGAAAGACGCGGAAGAACACATTCTCGGTACCAGAAGGAGACAAGTTACCGGTGACGCAAGCAGTCATGTGAAGGTAATGCGACCAATCAACAGGCGACGTAAAAAATGACATAGGTTAGCGAAGCGAAAGGAAGAAATAAGCAAACAGTGTTCGTATGACCTGTAACATGAGTGCACGCCAAGGGAAACTTGTTATAAATCAACGAAAAATAACTAAACGTAACATAATTAAAGGAAGCGCAACATCATACTTAAATTCAAACAAGAAGAAAAGTACCGAAAATAGTGAGAATTGCCAATAAATCATACGTTCATGGGCGCATGAACCAAACATAATACAAATATAGACAGACCTGCAAAACGGAGTCATCCTCAGTATTCTGGCTACATTGTCGCCAGATGACCTCGTGCCTTTAGCCGTACATTGGTACAAATAACATCATCTTCTTCAACATATCAATCTTACAAACACTGCCTTTTTCACACGATATTAAATTACAACACAAATCACGCACTTTCCTCGTTATAATTTGTACCATGAACCTCTCTTGTTCTGCAGTCAACTGCTACTGTCCGCTTTCTTCCCAGAGTTGTCTCTCCCTGTCACCCACACACGACAGGTGTTCAACAGATAGCGAAATCAGAAACACTCTGACTAGCTTCCCCAACTCTCTTACCACTTTCAAACGCACATGAGGTGATATAATAAAATCTGCTGTGTACTTTAACAGACGCCTATACTTTCACAGTTTGTCGGCAAAAGTTCAGAAATTTTCAGTCACCTTCCCTTTCTAACCGAATATGTGGACCTCAGCCACTAACATGTATAAAGTTGTTCGTAGATCAATCTGGTACAATTTTCTGCTGACGACGGGCGTAAGCTACCGCCGCTTCAAAAACCAGATCGACACTGAAAAATATGCAATGGGGGGTTCCTCTTATAGTCTTAGGCGGGACGCTACACACACTACTAAGCTTGACTGCGTAATCTGCTAATTTCGCGTCCAATAGACCGATTTTTATGAGACTTGTCCCAGAATTCCGGACAGACTTGTAATTATTTTAGATGTTAATCTCATAATTTTACCACACTCACAACAGGCGAAATAAATTATTTCTGCCCGGGCGTTTCGCGCGTTTTCTTCATCCATTGACCTTGGCACGTGGAGCTAGTCCACTGATCTGACGCTGACATGTACTTAGACTTAACTGCATTTATAATTTACCCTGGGGTTCTGTCTTCACGTAGGGTTACATAATAATTTAGATTATTTATTTCTTTATTTACTGTATTGCCAAAATCCCTCGTTACGCAGAATTCCGTGAATTTAAAGAATTATCGGGCACTCGAAGTCCACCGAGGTGTCACGGTATTTCACGAGCCTGCCGCGGGTGAGATCCTTCCCACGCGACATCGAGGCTCTTAGGAGCGCAACATGGCTGCCCTCAAAAATAAAAGTAGCTTGTTGATTAGAAATAAATATTGAGAAAATAAAAAAAAATTTTCTCATCGTAGAATTATGGGTTCAGTATTCGACACTATTTTCTATTATTTCTATATATCACTCTCCCATCGCCCCCACCACGAAGGGGGCTGAACTTGGACTGTGAAAAATTCCGGAGTGTCACTGTTCATCTCAGTGACCCCGAAAAGTATGGATTCGACGCTATTTTCGATGATTTTTATATCTCAGCCCCCTCGCCCCCCCTGCCCCTAAGGATTTCTGGGCTGTCTTACCCCTACGTGGTTTGTGTCCTGATACTAAAGATCCGGAGTGTACAATTCCCCTCGGCGACCCCGAAAACTATGTATTCGACACTATTTTCGTTTAATTTTATATATCACTCCTCCCTCGCCCCCACCCCAAAGGGGGCTGAACTTGAACTTTAAAAAAAATCCGGAGTGTCATTTTTCATCTCCGCGACACTATTTTCGTTAATTTGTTTATCTGACCCCCTCGCCCCCCATGCGAAAGGGAGCTGAACTTTGACTTTTGAAAAATCGGGAGTGTCACTGTTCATCTCAGCGACCCCGAAAACTGTGGATTCGATTATTTTTATACCTTGCCTCCCCCTTCCCCCCACCCCTAAGGGAGCTACGGATGGCTTACCCCCACATTGCTCGTCTCCAGATAGTAAGTCATAACTGTACCAAGTTTGGATGAAATTGCTCCAGTGGTTTAGGAAGAGATTTGTCATTTACACACACACACACACACACACACACACACACACACACACATACATACATACATACAACATCCATTTTATATATAGTAAGAAGAAGAATATTATGCTTGCTTTATTATTACATGGAGAAATTTTATTTTGAACACTGCAGACATCTAAACTTAAACTGTATATCCGAAGAAATTATTCGAATCCGAGGAATGAATATTACTTCGCTCGCGACATGCCCAATCATGAGAATGGCATCAATAATATTAGTCATCAGTTTCAGAGTCGTGTTCATTGCAAAGGGCAGGATTCTTCTTCTTAAGAAGGATAATTGGTGCCTCAATCGTCCGCTCTAAGATGTTCGAGGGTACTCCTGGTGACTCCCAAGTCTTTCGAAGCTCTGCATTGTAGTCCATAGACTTGTAACTGTGTAGAACATCGGGTAATTATTGTAAAAGTTGCTTGTTGAAAGTAATGAATGACATGATATATGATAGCAAGAATGAAGAGGCTGAAACCCGCCGCCGGCACATAGCCCACTGCTCTCGAATAGCTCAAGACTTAACGTCCAGAACCGACGAACGAATCATCATCAACACCTTCATATTCCCTCACACCATATAAGACCAAAAACAGCTTCCTACGTCCTGGACGTAAAATGGCTCCTTGAATATTGTGTTCTCTACCTACCTTATGTACGTTGCCTAGCGACAGCGACTCTATGCATTTAATCTTGGTGACAGCACGTTGGATTGTCATATCCCATTGCACGTTTTCCGATGATTTTTCGTTCATAACTCACCAACGAAAGCGAAAATGAAAATTCCGGCTTCGAGGTGCATTCGGACCCCCTTCCATCTACCTCTGTTCAAAATTTCAGATCTCTGCGTGCTGTAGATTTTTCTGGGCATCGCACACAGACACACACACAGACAGACAAACACTTCCTTTTATAATTACAGAGATTATATTATATTATGGATAGTGTACGACGGTCAGTAGGTACTTGTATGTTCACATATGAAGAATATTATCAACTTTACTTCATCAGACTGTAACTTATTTGAACTCAAGACCTTTAACTATCTATATGTATAAAATAACTTGTCCTGACTGACTGACTGACTGACTGACTGATTCATCATCGCCGAGCCAAAACTACTGGACATAAAGAAATGAAATTTTGGGAATGTATTCATATTAAGATGTAGGTGCTCGCTAAGAGAGGATTTTTGGATATTCCGTCGCTAAGGGGGTGAAAAGGGGGTTGAAATTTTAAAATGACTGTATCTATATCTCAAAACTTTAAAAGTTTACAGATGTAAAAATTGGTATTTAGAAACTTCTTCAAAAATAAGAAAATACGTATTCTTTGTTTTCAGAAAATCCCAATAAGAGGGGTGAAAAAGGGTGAGAAGGTGTTGAATGCCTTTAATCAGGATACCGGTACTTATATTTCAGAAACTGAAGATATTACAGACTTAAAAATTGGTACTTTTGATCTCTTTTAAAAATAAAGAAACACGTATTTTTTGTTTTTGGAAAATCCAATTAATGGGAGGCTGAAAAGGGGGGTGAATTTTTAAAATGAGTGCACCTTTATCTTAAAATTTTAAAAGTTTACAGATGTAAAAATTGGTATTTAGAACCTTCATTAAAAATAAAGAAACACGTATTATTTGTTTTCGGAAAATCCCAATAGGAGGGGTGAAAAGGAGTGAAAAGTGGGTTGAATGCCTTTAATGAGCATACGTATATCTCAATAACTGAAGATATTACAGACCTGAAAATTGGTGTTTGGAATCTCCTTTAAAAATAAAGAAACACGTATTTTTTGTTTTGGGAAAATCCAATTAATGTGGGGGGGGGTGAAAAGGGGCTGAATTTTTAAAATGAGTGTATCTATATCTCAAAACTTTTCAAGGTTACAGATGTAAAAATTGGTATTTAGAATCTCCTTTAAAAATAAAGGAACACGTACGATTTTGTTTTCGGAAAATCCCAGTAGGAGGGGTGTAAAAGGGTGAATAATGGGTTGAATCCTTTAATGAGGATACGTATATCTCAGAAACTGAAGATATTACAGAACTAAAAGTTTGTTTATGGGATCTCCTTTACAAACACAGAAACACGTATTTTTTGTTTTTGGAAAATTCAATTAATGGTGGTTAAACAGGAGTGACAAATTGGGGTGAATGTTTTAGGAAAACTATATCTACAGAATATCTGAGAAACGTAAAATGTTACAGACGTAAAAAGTGGGTATTTGGCATCTCCTGTAAATGTAAAGAAAGATTGGTGATTTGTCTTTGGAAACTCCACTTGAGGGGAACTAAAAAGGGGTGAAATTTTAAAATGAGAATTTCTACAGTATATCTCAAAAACGTAACATGTTACAGAAGTGAAATTTGGTAACTTTTATCTCTATTAAAAATAAAGAAACGTGTATTTTTAGTTTTCGGAAATACCACTTGGCTGGAGGGGGGTTAACGTGATTGAAAATGGTGTTGAATTCTTTTAATTAGGCTACGGATACCTCAAAAACGAAGATGTTACAGACGTAAAATTTGATATTTGGAATCTGCTTTAAAAGTAAAGAAACACGTTTCTCGGAAAATCCAATGAAGGGGGGGGGGGGGGGGGCGGGGTGAAAGAATTGAAAAATTAATTGACTTAATTGTATGAGAATACATACATCTAATAAAAACTAAAGTTGTTACAGACGTGAAAATTGGTATTTGAATCTCCTTTGAAAACAAAGAAAAACGCGTTTTGGGGGGGGGGGAAGCATCTTGGGGGGCGGGAGTGAAAAGGAGTTGAATTCCTTTCATGAGGACACATACTTCAAAAACTGAAGAAGTTAGAATCGTAATAATTGGTATTTAGAAGATCCTTTACTATTAAAGAAACAAGTATTTTTGCCGGAAAATTCACTTGGGGGACGGGGTGAAAGGAAGGGGAAAAAAATGAATTATTTTTATGGGGATACTTATATCTCAAAGCTGAAGGTAATAGACGTGAACATTGGTGTTTGGAATCTCCTTTAAACATAAAGAAACACGCCTTCTTTTAATTTTTTGGAGGGGGGGGGGTGGTAAATGAACTTAACGGCAGTGGTGTGTAAAAGGAGGTGAGACCAATCGATTTTACTGTTCATAATGTACTTATAAGGAGCCTCCGTTGCTCAGGAGGCAGCGCGCCGGCCCATCACAGCTGGGTTCCGTGGTTCAAATCCCGGTCACTCCGTGTGACATTCGTGCTGGACAAAACGGAGGCGCGACAGGTTTTTCTCCGGATACTCTGGTTTTCCCTGTCATCATTCATTCCAGCAACACTGTCCAATATTTCCTTTTATTTGTCATTCATCGTTCATTGCCCCAGAGGAGTGCTTCGGGAGCCGGTACAATTCCTATTGTCGCCGCTAGATGGGGCTTTATTCATTCCATTCCTGACCCTGTCGAATGACTGGAAACAGGCTGTAGATTTTCGATGTACTTATTCTGATCATAAACCGATTATTTTTAATCTTTCCTGGGTTCGTTTTCAAGAACCATCTTTTCCTTCGGAGAACGTTCTTAGATTACAGTAGATTCTCCTGACATATAAATAAAAATTTAAACACATTTGAAATAAACAATAGGAATGAGATTGCCCGTCAAATTGTTCACCTCTATAATAAGGCCAATAATGCACGCAAGTATATCATTGGTATCGCCAGAAATCACGCACACTTGCCTACGCGCGACAATGGTGCTGGTCATATTGTAAACAATGATAATGGCAGCAGATGTAATTTACCGCCAAGTAGCGGTGTTGCATCTTGCTGTGGGGTCCAGAACGTCTATAATAATAATAATAATAATAATAATAATAATAATAATAATAATAATAATAATAATAATAATAATAATAATAATAATAATATTGTGGACCGTCGTCAAATGTGCGGACCGCGCTGGAAACGGGTCCTGGACGGGTAATGACTAAGAATGCAGTCCGGCCGCGAGTTCAGTACCGCCAAGGCACCCAAGACGACACCACGCCGGATTTCCTGAAGGATTTGATCCATATTAAAAATGCTTATAGGAAAAGATGGCAAAGATTTATGGACCCAACTGACCGGGTGGAATACCTGGTACTAGCCCGGGAAGTACGAAATCGATTGCTGAAAAGAAAGATTGAAAAATGGGAGGAAGCTTGCCGTAATCTATTAGAAAATGAGTCAGATCGGGAATTTTGGCGGTTTCTCGCAGAAAACGACTCTGATCGCGGATTTCGGCGGATTATATATCTAAAACAATACGCATTCAGTTATAAATTTCAGTATAATACCGTAGCGAAACACGGGTATCTTGCTAGTTTATTATAAAATGATTCTCATGACCCTCAACCTCTCATTCCTGGTCAGTTTTTAATTGGTCCTCCTTTGTTAGTTTTCCCTCAGTGTGATCTGAATGATGTTCATTTAAGCTGTCTGTTCAGCTGGGAAAAATAGTAACACTTCTCGGACCAGATTTGGAAGCGTTGGTCCACTGATTATGCCCATGGACTTCAACAACGCTTTCAGTGGAAATCTGTCCAGACCAATCTTCAAGTGGGCGAAATCGTGTTGCTGAAGGATGATAAAACCTCCCCACTTCAATGTAAAATGACTCTTGTGACCAAACCTCATCCAGGAAAGGGGTGGAATGGTTAGAGGGTTAGATGTAAAAACTGGTAAAGGCATGTTTAAACACCCTTAGCATTTACTTGTGGACAATTAGTTTGATCTATAGATGAACGGGACGGTGGAATTCAGAATATAGTGAGTTATGAAAACTGTTTTGAGATTTGAGTATGTTGATTGTATTTTGTTTTTATTTTTACTCTCTCTGTTGTTATTAAAGTATTAACCATGATGCTAGAAACAGTGCCTATCGATTGTTGCGCCCCATGGAGGATGTCAAGGAAGGCTGAAAACTCCGATGTTTTCTTCCTAAATACAATAGATTTATGACTTTCTTCCTAACGTGTTAGTGTCGATAAGTGGGGCCGATGACCTAGACGTTAGGCCACTTTAAACAAGCATCATCATCACATCATCAGTGTCGATAAATATAAGAAAATTGAACTTCATTATATTATATTATATTATATTATATTATATTATATTATATTATATTATATTATATTATATTATATTATATTATATTATGGTCCGATATACTTCTAAGTGCTAACGTTGACATTGCCTTACACGTTAGTACGGTTATATGAAGAAAACTTACAGCACACTTTTCAGATGCGGATAATATTTATTACATTCAAGCACAAATAACACACACACAAAACAATCTTAATACACAACAATAAAATTAACAACATTTACAAAGACGAGGAATGTGTCAGCTGGAGATGCGATTTTAAGGAAGTCCGTAGGGTCCAGGAGCCGGTCCGTGTCCATGGACTGGAGTAGGAGCGGCGTAGACTACGGCATGAGGTGCGGGGGCGGGGGCATGATGCACAGGAGCTGGAGCGGCTACGAGCACGGGGGCCGGGGCGTGATGTACAGGAGCTGGAGCAGCTACGAGCACGGGGGCCGGGGCGTGATGTACAGGGGCTGGGGCAGGGGCGTGGACTACTTCATACTGAGGAGCCACGTTCACCTCATAGCTGAAGACGTTGGTCTTGGAGGAGGCTACTGGAGCGGGGTGAACTGGCTCAGGAGCATGAGCGGGGATGTAGCCAGCCGACACGGCGACGACCAAGAGGGCAGCGACTACCTGTGAACAAGAGAACACAACTGAGTGAGTGGGTAGTAGACATTATATTATAATGTACAAGAATATTCAGGGAGGTTCTACAGTACATTGTCTTGATTGCTCATTGATGGGATCTCCCCATCCAGCGCTTGGCAGGTGCGGATTTTCCTCGGACCATTATTTTGAGGTGGACGAAGGCCCGTCTTTATGAACGGTTCCGAATTCTGTCTCCACGATCTACATCAGGGCACTACAAGCCGTCCAAATCAGAGTCCTGTCCATTAAGACTAATTCCTGATGATTCACCAATCAACGAAAACATACTGTACCTCTCTACAGATATTAAATATACGTACATTCATAGACTAGACTAGCGTGCCTGTCTCTTAGCCGGAGGTCCCGGGTTCGATTCCCGGCCAGGTCTGGGATTTTACCTGGACCTGAGGGCTGGTTCGAGGTCCACTCAGCCTACATGATTAGAATTGAGGAGCTATCTGACGGTGAGATAGCGGCTCCGGTCTAGAAAGTCAAGAATAACGTCCGAGAGGATTCTTCGTGCAGACCACACGACACCTCGTAATCTGCAGGCCTTTGGGCTGAGCAGCGGTCGCTTGGTAGACCAAGACCCTTCAAGGGCTGTAGTGCCATGGGGAGGGGGGTGTTCATAGACTAGACAGATCTAGGTGTTTTTGGCCGTATCCCTGCTGTTTCTGAGGGCAGCGGCGTTAAGTTAGTTTAAAGTATTTTTCAAAGTTCAAAATCGCCTACGAGACGTAATCCCCGAGGAATTCCAGCCATGTATTTTAATACATGATCGGGCACGATTTCCACCCAATAGACAGTACTTTAAGGTACAGACGAGCCGATCTGGTGGTCAAGTTCGTTAACGTGTCAGGTCTTTATGGTCTTACACCGTATAAGCCGGTTCGAGTCCCATTGGTGGAAGAAATTTTCACCATCAGAATGTTGGCCACCAGTTTAGGAGAGGTGGTGGTATACGACTTTTAATCACTAGAATATGTGGTAAAAGGCTGGGTTAAACCCAAACCTCCCCGCAGTGTTGATATGGAGTGAGGGCTTAAGATGTTTTTGATATTGATTCGTACGCCGGATGGAGACGTTAAGCCTTGAACCCTTGGTGTTATTCGACAGGAGTAGGCTGTGTGCCGACACCGGGTTTCTCCATCTCCCTAGCTCATTATCGTATACAATCAGTCACGCAGGTTGCTCATAGGCGTGAACTGGAAAGACCTGCACAAGGCCTCTGCGGAGGTCACAAATTATCAATCAATCAATCAATCAATCAATCAATCAATCAATCAATCAATCAATCAATCAATCAATCAATCAATCAATCAATCAATCAATCAATCAATCAATCAATCAATCAATCAATCAATCAGCTACAGACGGAATTTTACCTTAAGTAAGTCTTCACTTTTCTTAAAATTTCGCCCATAGGAAGTTACATGTACAGTGGGTCCTGGAACATGCAGCTCCATAGACGACATAATAAGAAATACTAAATAACCTGACGTGCGGATGTACTGCAACCATTAGATTGTCTCAGAAATATTCACATGTTCACAGATATGTCCATTGCGGTTCGTGCATGTAGGGCTTTTGGGCGTCGCCCCGCCACCTTTTCAAAAACATTAAACTTTATTTCATTCTAATTGATTACATAAAAAGATGGACAAATGTAGCGAAGTCAAACTTATGTGCTGTGATGTTCAGTTGTACAATGTTATCTTTATTATTTCGGATGTAAATAATTTGCTTTTCTATGTTCAATAAAATGGCAAAGGCTTTCAGACGTGGCTACTGTCCAGCAAGCACGATGTTTTCTCTTTAGTCTTGAGGCGCTCGAACTGTGGCAGGAGACCCCTCAGTGGATCCGAAGATTTAGCAAGTGTGCGAAGTGCGGGAGGAGCCTAAGAAGGGCGATATGAACTTGTCAGGGGTAAGAAGAGTACAGGCGGATATAGGCGCGGAACAGCGCAGTCCTCAGTAACATCGCCAACCACTTTACAATGTAGCTACGCTTTTCCCACGCACGTCTTATATTACTTGTTGTTCGAGATTAATTCCAAAACATTTTACAAGACAACGAATTCCATTATACCGACTATTTAAACAATTCAGTTCTATAAAGAAGCTAAAATAAAAATTCAAAATGGAACTATAACGTGATGGCACTTTTTTAGGGCGGTCGATATACGACATAATAATAAATAATAAATAACCTGACGTGCGGATGTACAACAACCATTACATTGTCTCAGAAATATTCACATGTTGTCCTTTTAAAGGAAGATATGCCCAGTGGCGGTTCGTGCATGAAGAGCTTTAGGGCGTCGCCCCGCCACCTTTTCAAAAAACATGTTGTCATGCTTTGAAATTTGAGCAAGGAGAGAGAAATTCGGGAGTGCACTGTTTATTTGTTTTCATGAATATTGTTATTAATTAATTAATGCTGTAGTGCAAGCAGATTTATATTTTGCCAATTTCATCGGACTAATTATTATTATTATTATTATTATTATTATTATTATTATTATTATTATTATTATTATTATTATTATTATTATTATTATTATTATTATTCAAAGTACCGTGGTGCTGGTGAGTGAACACTGAACTGATTGGAGAGGTGAAAGAGATGGCGGCAGAGCCCTGCCAGAGTAAAATGTCACGAACCGTCACTGACTATACCTTCGAGGTATAAGAAATTCTTGAAGTGTGTATGATCCACCGTTCCCACTACAGTAAGACGCTATCAAACTAAAACGAGAAATAAACAAGAGAAAGATAAAATAAAATAAAATAAAATAAAATAAAATAAAATAAAATAAAATAAAATAAAATAAAATAAAATAAAATAAAATAAAATAAAATAAAATTAAATTAAATTAAAAAATAAAACATGATCCACTTAATATTTTTCAGTGTTTAACAATAGCCTGCCCCCCTCTGTGGTGTAGTGGTTAGCGTGATTAGCTGCCACACCCGGAGGCCCGGGTTCGATTCGATTCCCGGCTCTGCCACAAAATTTGAAAAGTGGTACGAGGGCTGGAACGGGGTTCACTTAGGCTCAGGAGGTCAACTGAGTAGAGGTGGTTCTATTCCCACCTCAGCCATCTTCGAAGTGGTTTTCCGCGGTTTCCCACTTCTCCTCCAGGCAAATGCCGGGATGGTACCTAACTTAAGGCCATGGCCGCTTCCTTCCCTCTTCCTTGTCTATCCTTCCAATCTTCCCATTCCCCCACAAGGCCCCTGTTCAGCATAGCAGGTGAGGCAGCCTGGGCGAGATACTGTACCTCCTCCCCAGTTGTGTCCCCCAACCCGATGTCTGACGCTCCAGGACACTGCCTTGAGGCGGTAGAGGGGGGGATACCTCGCTGAGTCCGAGGGAAAAACAACCCTGGAGGGTAAACAGATTAATAAGACTAAGTAGAAGAAGAAGAAGAAGAACAGGCTGCTTTGCGGATTCATCTCTGTATGAATACGTGCAGTGATTTCTATCTTCTTATCTTGCTGTTTTTGATTAATTTGTGGAGTTTTATTTTTTTATTTTGATCTGCACAGATAGAAGTTGGACGTATGATACTACACAGTGCCCTTTTGTAGCGAAACGATCATCTCATTCCTTCAAAAGTCCGGAGGAATCGTGTCCTATACTGGAACAGGTTCACTAATTCCATATGATGATATGTTCAAAGAGTTAATTAATTATAACACCGGGCGAGTTAGCCGTGCGGTTAGAGGTGCACAGCTGTGAGCTTGCATTCGGGAGATAGTGGGTTCGAACCCCACTGTCGCCAGCTCTTCCGTGGCTTGCGATTTTCACACCAGCAAACGCTGGGACTCTACCTTAATAAAGGCCACGGCCGCTTCCTTCCCACTTCCATCCCTTTCCTGTCCCGTCGTCGCCATAAGACCTGTACGTGTCGGTGCGACGTAAAACCAATTTTTAAAAATCTAACAGCTTAATGCTGCTTACATTTGTACAGAAGCGCTCAGTAATGCAGCATATGAGACCACTAGATGTGTCGCTCACGCGTGAGGAAGTAATAGTAAGCAATGAAGGTAACCTAGACCAAGGCCATTATGTCACTAGAGATGTCTATCGCGATCACGGTTGAAGCATGAATGGAGTAGCAATTACAGCCGATCATGGGTCTGCTGTCCGGAAGATTAATTTTTATAACACTCGAGGGAAAGCCGGCCTTCTGATCGATAGCAGGGCGAGTGGTACTAAATCCATCTACATGTGATCACCTTGAGTACCAAGCTTTCAGAACCCCGCAGTAAAGTAAAATGGTGATGTTGTCGTACGCACGATTGAGCACGCAGATTAATATCTTTCTGACACTATTTAAGTATTTTCACCACATCTTGGTGAAATGTCTTTACTAAACTTTACGGCTATGTGTTTTACAGGTGTCATCTCCTTATGTGATCATCTAGCACGTTACTTTCCCCAGTATCCCTGTTCCTTTGCATTGCCTACGTCACCATACATGCTCTAGTCCAAGGATGGCGAACCTATGACACGCGTGCTATAAGGTGACACGCGAACACTACTTCTGTGGTACAACATACTAACATATCTTAATGTTTTTAACATGTAATAAATAAGTCGAGCATACTTTGACTTTACGTATCAATGAAGAAGTATGTATCAATTAATTCTATGGGGTCTGGCTCCGTGGGTAAATGGTTAGCGTGCTGGCCTTAGGTCACAGGGGCCCCGGGTTCGATTCCCGGCAGGGTCGGGAAACTTAACCATAATTGATTAATTCCCCTGGCACGTTTGCTGGGTGTATGTGCCGTCTTCATCATCATTTCGTCCTCATCACGACGCACAGGTCGCCTACGGGCGTCAAATCAAAAGACCTGCACCAGGCCTCTCCGGAGGCCACACGGCATTTCAATTCTATGGGGATATTTTTTACAAAGTTTATTAGGTTAAAGCAAAAATGTACCTTATTCTTATATTTAACTGTTTTTAGTGTAAGTTTTAGTGACGTTTGCAAAACAAAATCATTAAACATTCAGGCGAATTGATTTGTATGTAATTCAATATAATAACTAAATGAAGTTAAAAGAGGGATTTCATAATAATTTTATAGAAAAATAACCCCTGGCACACGTGAGAGTAAGAAGTAATGAACAAGACCTTAATTGACATGCTAGTCGGTAAAGTTAGCCATAGCTGCTCTAGACCATCTTTCCTCTAACATACACCGAGCAATTCGCTATCATATAACGTGAAATACTGTACGTATAGAAAACTCCATATCAAGTATTTCATAGAGCCGGGAACATTGATCTAGTAGCCATTGCATAATGAATATTGATTTACTCACACGTTTCTATCAACGTATACCCTGAAATAACACGCTTGAAGGAGGTAAGGTCCCCGTTACTAGTGGTTAACTTGATCCGGAGCAACGTGGATTATAGCAGACTGATCCTAAAATCTTGCCTTTGGCCCTTCCAAGCAAAATGTAAACGCCTAACCCCCTGAATTAGCGCCCCTATAGTTACCTCGGGTGCATGCGTTTTCTATATCCAATGTATTAAGCAGGAAAAAGCATTATAAATTCGAAAATGAATTAGTACTCTATTCTAGAACACGTTTTTATTACTTCTAAACGAAAGAAATCCTCATAGTTACAAGCGCAACGAAATTATAATCTTCAACATCGGACATTGCTCCTCTCCAAGATATAAATTATATAGGTATTAACAATACCAGAATATTTGTACTATCGATATTTTGCCATGAAATCTCTTCTTAAATGGATCTTTCGCATTTAAATGTCGACCGACTGTGCCAGGTTTCGAACTAACAATCTTCGGCTTAGAATACAAGCGTCAAACCAGCTAAGATACACAACCAGTTGTTCCCCTCAAAAAAGATACCTGATCGTATCGAGATAGTAAATTTATTGTGATATGGCATATTGTTCTGTAATACTCACCAGCTTGTACATGTTGGTGTGTTTGTGTTTTGTCTTGCACTGACTGAATGTGACAGTACCTCGAGTTACCTACAATATATACTCCATGGACCAGGGTCAGACTGCTACCATTAACTTTTTATGTTCTTAGCACGATCACACACTCACCGGAACACATTCAAACAAAGAGAGAGAGGTACAATTACTTTTAAACTGCAAAGTATTTTATCGTCTGATAAAGAGATTTGTGAAATGTAGTTATAACCGGCGAATTGTGTCGTGCATCAAAGCTCTTGACTCGTTATCCTTACTAATTCTCTTCATAAAATTACAATGCTTTCTATTCACTTAAGAGTTTTGTCTTTACTTCGTTTCTATGTCGAATTATGTATACAAAAGTCGAAGGTGAGCTCAGTTTAATTTCTGTCTGTCTGTTTGCGTGAACATCACGGGAAAGCAGCTCGACAGAATTCCTTGAAAATGAGAAATATCACCTGCACTCCATAGAGATCAGGATTGATGATAGGAGAAAGAGGCATCACTACTCACATATTTCACAATTTTTGTAAGAAATTTAATTTTGATAACTAATTTATTAAGGACGTTTTGTTAGTGGCCCAGGAAGGCTCGTTAACAAACAGTCTCTATTAGCTATACCTTTGTCCTATAAGGAGTTCCTTTGGGTTTCAAAATATTGGTTGGTACGATAGGTATAACATAGGTATAACATAGCATACTAATCTTATATAGACAACATATTTTACTCTACCTTGGTAGCTGTCACCAACACTTTTCACGTAAACTTTGTATTTTTGGTAGCCTCCAATTGGGGTAAGTGGAAATAAATACATTTCAAGTAAGTTCAGGGATATCAGAAGACGTACTAGGTTATATATCATTTGATTAGTATACAGTGGACTTTGGTAGGATGATCAGCCTCAAAAAGACAAAACGTTCTGATACTGCATGTTACCATAATAAAGATGTAGTGCATCAAGTAAACAGTTTTAATACATTGGACAGATTCCAACAGAAGATCTTCGTTACGAAACTGAAATCAGAAGTCGCATAACCACGGCGAAACCGGCATTTCGTGACAAACAGTCTCTGATGTGTCATCGCAACATGTCCCTCAGGTTAAGGATAAAGCTTGTAAAGGCATACGTGTGGCCATTTGCAATATACATACATTATCATTATAGACTGTTATGCCTTTCAGCGTTCAGTCTGCAAGCCTCTGTGAATATACTAAACGTCGCCACAATCCTCGATTTGCAACTAGTGTTGTGGCCTCATTTAGTTCTGTACCTCTTATCTTTAAATCGTTAGAAACCGAGTCTAACCATCGTCGTCTTGGTCTACCTCTACTTCTCTTACCCTCCATAGCAGAGTCCATTATTCTCCTAGGTAATCTATCCTCCTCCATTCGCCTCACATGACCCCACCACCGAAGCCGGTTTATGCGTACAGCTTCATCCATCGAGTTCATTCCTAAATTAGCCTTTATCTCCTCATTCCGAGTACCCTCCTGCCATTGTTCCCACCTTTTTTACCAGCAATCATTCTGGCTACTTTCATGTCTGTTACTTCTAACTTATGAATAAGATATCCTGAGTCCACCCAGCTTTCGCTCCCGTAAATCAACATTGGTCTGAAAACAGACCGATGTAAAGATAGTTTCGTCTGGGAGCTGACTTCCTTCTTACAGAATACTGTTGATCGCAGCTGCGAGCTCACTGCGTTAGCTTTACTACAACTTGATTCAATCTCACTTACTATATTACCATCCTGGGAGAACACACAACCTAAACACTTGAAATTATCTACCTGTTCTAGCTTTGTATCACCAATCTGACATTCAATTCTGTTGAATTTCTTACCTACTGACATCAATTTAGTCTTCGAGAGGCTAATTTTCATACCATACTCATTGCACCTATTTTCAAGTTCCACGATATTAGACTGTAGGCTTTCGGCACAATCTGCCATTAAGACCAAGTCGTCAGCATAGGCCAGATTGCTTACTACATTTCCACCTAACTGAATCCCTCCCTGCCATTTTATACCTTTCAGCTGATGATCAATGTAAACTATAAACAGCAAAGGTGAAAGATTACAGCTTTGTCTAACCCCTGTAAGTACCCTGAACCAAGAACTCATTCTACCATCAATTCTCACTGAAGCCCAATTGTCAACATAAATGCCTTTGATTGCTTTTAATAAACTGCCTTTAATTCCATAGTCCCCCAGTATGGCGAGCACCTTTTCCCTCGGTACCCTGTCATATGCTTTCTCTAGATCTACGAAACATAAACACAACTGCCTATTCCTCTCGTAGCATTTTTCAATTACCTGGCGCATACTGAAAATCTGATCCTGACAGCCTCTCTGTGGTCTGAAACCACACTGGTTTTCATCCAGCTTCCTCTCAACAACTGATCGCACCCTCCCTTCCAAGATTCCAGTGAATACTTTGCCTGGTATACTAATCAGTGAGATACCTCGATAGTTGTTGCAATCCTTCCTGTTCCCTTGCTTATAGATAGGTGAAATTACTGCTATTGCCCAATCTGGAGGTACCTTACTAACACTCCAAACTAATTTTACTACTCTATGAAGCCATTTCATCCCTTCCTTCCCACTATACTTCACCATTTCAGGTCTAATTTCATCTATTCCTGCTGCCTTATAACAAAGGAGTTTATTTACCATCCTTCCCACTTCCTCCGCCATCTTTCAGGCCAGGAGTTTCGTGGTGGAAGTGAGAGGGTTGGCGGCCGTGGCATGTATTAGAAACTGTCTCGACATTCGCCTAGTGCATGAGAATGAAAAACCATGGAAAACCATTCTCAGGACAGCCGATAGTACGGACCGGCCATTCTCCGTCTCACGATTACCCCTCCTCTGCTTTGTTCGCCGGTCGGAATGCAGAGCTGTCGGACTACGGACCAGCCGTGGCCGCTAGTAGGTCGAGACCCACTCTGCACCCACCGATTCATGGACTACACCATACACTGGAAACATTGGACAACCGAAACTGATTCATTTCATGACTGTTGCACGGCCTCCCTTAATGCATGGAGATTGGTAGGAGTAGAGTTCAGGGTGGGTACATCCTTCTTCATAAAATCCCAGATATGCTCATTAGGATTGAGTTCGGGTGAATTTCAGGGCCAGGCAAGCATCGTCATATCCGTGGAGTGTTCGTCAAATCAAACAGCCGCAATTTGGGAGCAATGGGCTGGAGCATTGTCTTGCTGTAGATACAGTCAGAGAGGGTAATGGTACAGATCTCCTGCAGGGAGTTAGAGGAAAACAAATGTCTGGACATGATCTTAGAAGGTTCCTGTATCATTTCCCCGTGAGGTACATTGGCAGATATACCAGTATTCCACTTTATCCTATGTTAACATTCCTCATCTTAGAAGACAAATGACACTGAAGAAAGAACGGCCTAAATGCAATGAAAATTATCTCCTGGCAATACACCAGGACTGCTCATATCAGGGCCTCAGGTTAAATTCAAGGAAACCATCATGGGTACTAAGTGAAAGACTGATCCAAGCACAATTTAACTTGAATCAAACATGGCGCAATATGTTGTTCACTTCAAACCCAGACAAACTAGGCTTAATCTTGGATCCAGTTAACCGTCCTCCTGGTTTCAACCTACCCAGAAAAATCTTGACGTCATTAAATCGAATAAGAACCGAACATGACAGATGTCAATACTGGAAGTAAATTCGAAAGGTAACTGAGATCCTTACCGGGATTGTGCAGACGTACCCCGGACTGTTCAACATATTCGCTATGGATTTCCCACTCAGGAAGTTCAATGGAACAATGCAGGACATCCATGAGGTCATTCATGAAGCTATAAAAAGGTTAAACATATTGTACATTCAACTCTGACACTACTATATCATGTGATCTCTCCATCTGAATGTTAAGCTATTTGCTTTACTTTGAACCGACACAGTTAGGTCTTATGGCGACGATGTGATAAGAAAGGCCTAGGAATGGAAAACCACCTTCAGGGCTGCCGACAGTGGGGTTCGAACCCACTACCTTCCGGATGCAAGCTCACAGCTGCGGGCTTCTAATAGCACGGCCAACTCGGCCGGTAATCTGCATGTTTTAAAACTACTCAAATATGTTTATAGTTGTAAATATCTTTTTGTCATTGTTTATAAACCGACTCGTTGGCTGAATGGTCAGCGTACTGGCCTTCGGTTCAGAGGGTCTCGGGTTCTATTCCCGGCCGGGTCGGGGATTTTAACCTTAATTGGTTAATCCCAATGGCTCAGGGGCTGGGTGTGTGGCGTATTCAACATTAGAAATCATCCTAGGTAGGGCCCTCATCTTCACAGACATGCAGGTCGCCTAATAGGCCGACTACTAGAAAAAAAAAAAACCTGCACCGGGCCTCTCCGGAGGCCATACGCCATTATAATTATTATTGTTTACAAACTCCTATCCTTCTAAAAACCAAACCCCACGGCACTGAACGCCCTGGAAAGGGCCTTGGCCTGCCCAGAGACCGCCGCTCAGCCCGAAGGCCTGCAGATTACGAGGTGCCGTGTGGTCAGCACGACGGATCCTCTCGGCCGTTATTCTGGGCTTTCGAGACCGGAGCCGCCATCTCACTGTCAGATAGCTCCTCAATTCTAATCACGTAGGCTGAGTAGACCTCGAACCAGCCCTCAGGTCGAGAGAAAATCCCTGACCTGCCCGGGAGTCGAACCCGGGACCTCCGAGCGAGAGGCAGGCCCGGTACCCCTACATCACGGGGCCGGTTCGTATCCTTCTGCAATACGAAATAAATAAAAATTCCTCATACGAGGATGCTAACACCACTGGCCACATTTTTTCTATATCTGAGAGTTTGTTCGACAAAAAAGATTGCGACCTCGATATTGGATGTTGGAACTGTACTGGGGCCGATGACCTAGATGTTAGGCCCCTTAAAATAACAAGCATCATCATCATCATCATCATCGGAACTGTACTCTACTCACGGGAGGGATCCTGTACTTCCTTTGCTTGGCGACGTAATCTTATCCTACTATCCGAATGTAGTAACAGGTACCTCAACACATCTATTCAGGCAACCTTTTTACATGCTTCAAGAGGCTATTGGCGATTTCTTTTTCCATATCAGTGTTTTTTTTTATAAAGAAAGAAAGGCTCATGGATATGGAAGCAAGATGTGGTGGTTTATATAGGCCTACGGTATAAGAATAAGGATCTAAGTGAGAAGCATGACGCAAATAAATTTTAAAAAAACATTTAAGCTCTCTTGGTCTTTTCAATCGTGAAATTACCAGCGTTTCACCCCAGTGTAGGAGTGGACTCATCAGTTGGATTGCTACACCTTTCCAAGACGCTGGCAGGTAGTGCGCCGTTGAGACACCACTGCAGGTGTAGGACAATGCAGTGACAGTGCACTAGGGGGAAGCATGTGCCTCCCCTTGTATAAATGCCTGTCTTTGGCCTTTATATCAAAAATTAAGTTCCCTGAAGGAAACCATAATTTAATTACATCGATTGCCAATGTTAAAAACATTTAAGCTGTTTAGGCCTTTTCAATAATGAAATTACCAGTGTTTCGCCAATATGTGAACATTCCTCATGCGAGAATACTAGCACCAATGACCACATTTGTTTGTGTATTTGAGAGTTTGTTCGACAAAGAAAGATTATGACCTCGATATTGAATGTTGGAACTGTACTCCACACACAGGAGGGAACCTACACTTCCTTTGCTTGGCAATGCAATCTTACCCTGCCATCGAAAATAGTTGTGTATTCTGTGGAGAATCAATGGTTCATGTATCGAGAGCATAAGGAGATTGATTCACTTAGGGATAAATGTGTGGGTGGTGAATAAAAAGTAGCATTATTAAATAAAGAGTTTATTGCACCGGGAAATGCATCAACTTTTTTTTTTTACTCTAAAAATATGTGGCAAAAGAAAATTAGAGGAAACAAAACTAGCACTAACATGATCAATGAAGGGTAGGATACATGCTTGTCCTAGAGTAAATAACATTGTATGCCATCTAGGACAAAATGAAAAAGTAATAATTAGTACAAGTGGGTTCGAACACCACTGTCGACAGCCCTGAAGATGGTTTTCCAAGTTTTCCCGTTTTTACACCAGGCAAATTCTGGGGCTGTAACTTAATTAAGGCCACGGCCGTTTCCTTTCTACTCCTAGGCCTTTCCTATCCCATCGTCGTCAGAAGAACTATCTGCGTCAGTGCGACGTAAAGCCAATAATTGTAACCAAAAAAATAGTGGAGGAGGCAAGAGACACTATTAGATTTAAGTATAATTTAATGTAGTAATAGGAAATAAACTGAAACGAGGAAAGTCAAATGCAGGCACAAACAAAAATGGATTGCAATAAGTGAATGCCCTCTCCCAAGTTTCAAGTGTTCCGGATTTAGGGGATGGGAGTGTTCTATTCTATTCTATTCTATTCTATTCTATTCTATTCTATTCTATTCTATTCTATTCTAAATAAACTAAAATTTAAAAGAAGACATTGACAAAACATTAGCGTTTACATTCCCTACAAAGTACACTGTTGCCAACTCTCATGACCTTACGGCTTGTAGTAACAGAGAACGTTGCCCGAGAAAATGTTTCAGTTCCATACATTTGATAATTCTTAAAATTTCGAACACCATGTAACATGAGCTAATTGCCCTTAGTCTGCTGCAATTTTACAAGCGGCGAAAAATATTCTATGCAATGATAGATACACCATGAGTCGGAATTTACATTCACAAGTCGACATGGAGCTAATTTAGAAATTATCTCACAATTTTGACTTCGTATCACATTTTTAAAGGGTTGTTCTTTGTAGGATAACCGTTGCGGTATCATAGTCTCCGTCTCAGAGAGCGCTTTACAATGGTGTACCACATGAAGGGCCGGAATTGACATTTACATGGTCAAATCACTGACTTATCAAATCTCCTCAAAAGTGTTCACTGACGGAAGTATGGAGTATAGCGATGTGTCAGAACCATTTGTGGCAACACGGCATTGTTCGGGGCAGCCCGACATCGTTGTGTTAACGTAAGAGCGAGTATTCTTTCTCTATTAGGTAAAATTCGATATAAAATCAACGCATGGATCCAAGTTTTCCATAATCATTCTCTACAAAAACACTAAACAGAACGATTGTAACGGCGTGTGGTATAACTTCATTAGAGTTCCCGCTACTGAGGTGATGCCTCTTCACTAAACTGATACCATTTTATTAAAAAAGAAAACCTCCATAATTTCAGGAGCTTCTTGAGAACACTTAAGGCTACTTCGTGTTGAAATTGGATTACAATCAGATAGCAAAATTTTATTGTAGGTGTCTTTAAAATGGAGGTTCGTCCGCAGAAGGTAAAAGAACAAGGTATTTTCCGATCCCGTCAAAATATATACAGCATTAAATACTTGAAAAATTATTTTATCCTACTAAGCCTAGAGGGAAAGACGATAAACTTTTGTATATTTTAAGTTGAAATCGGCCTACTCGTTCAATATTTATAGGCGTAAAATTCGAGTTTAATTCATTTTGAAACTGACAATAAGTTTAGTTGAGGAAGTGAAATTTCAAGATATAAGAATCTTCCATTTCACACACGATTACAAACAAGGGTTCCACATACACAGCGATTACAAATTGAAGCAGTTACGGTTCAAGAAAGGAAAGCCGAAAATTACAAGCCTGAAAACACTGCCTTACAAATGAAATAAAAAATCTTCAATAATTTCATGACTGTCCAACCACCATTCCCCCAGAAAAACTAAAGGACATACAATATGGGAGTTATTACCGATGTCCCGTTACTGTGGGGCAAGGTTTCGTTACAAAAACTTTCGAACTTACCGACCATTCAGCCAGCTGCATTGTTATAGTTTTCTTACTATTACTAATGGGCTGACTTGATGAATTTAACTTATACATTTAAGACGAACACAAATAACCAGCCCCCGAGCCATAGACATTAACCAAATAAGTTAAAATCCCCAACCCGACCGGGAATCGAACCCAGGGCCCGCCGAAACGAAGGCCACTACGCAGACCACCCAGCCAAGGAGCTGGGAAAAGGTTTCTTTTGTCATCATCGTCACCCAAACTGAACAAGAGAATGACAACAATGACGACGAAACGATTGACTGTGAAACTTATTTTTCTAGGGCTGTTACCAAGTCCCCGTGGACGCCACTTAGTACGAATTTAGCCCAGTTTTACGGCCGGATGCTTTTCCTGGTGCCAAAAGTCTGTGGAGGGATGTATTTAATCTTGCATGTTTCTGTGGCGGTTAAGAAGAACAAGACCGCCAATCCCAGCGTTAGAAGAAGAGGAATTAACCAGATAAAATTAAAATTCCGACCTAGCTGGGAATTGAACCCGGGGCCCTTTAAAATGGAGGCTACTACGCTGACCATTCAGCCAAGGAGCCAGACTCATGATTGACTACAAATAAGTAACATAAAGTGATTTTTTATAGTAGAATATTATCTGAAAATCCACAGCCAGTTTCCAGTCATTTGACCGGGTCAGGAATGGAATGAATGAAGCCCCCATCTAGCGGCGAGGAATTGTGCCGGCTGCAATAATTAATGAATGACAGATGAAATGAAATGAATACTGCAGATTGTTGCTAGAAGGAAAGATGACAGGGAAAACCGGAGTACCCGGAGAAAAACCTGTCCCGCCACCGCTTTGTCCAGCACAAATCTCACATGGAGTGACCGGGACTTGAACCACGGAACCCAGCGGTGAGAGGCCGGCGCGCTGCCGCCTGAGCCACGGAGGCTTATCAGAATATGATCTGATTGGAGGAAACCTATGTTGTAGCTTCCTAATTTGTTCATTAAAGATATCCAGCCATCGAAAATATTTTTAAAAACTGTAGAATGCAGCTAATATAAACTGATTCCAGTGTACATTTTCTGAATAAATGTTTTAATATGAAAAATTACGTAACATTTCTAAGCCTATTTTTGATGGATTCGCACGATTGAAACAGGAAAGAGTCCTAAAGTACCGGCCGGCTTGCAGTACAAGCTGTTCTGGTTCTCGTTTTACGTGCTGAATTGCAGTAACTTACAGGTGGCATATGAAGGATGCTACATTCCCACGTGTCATACTTTGAGTGTTTCGTTCAGCGTTCAGTCTTGTGTGAGATGTGAGTGTTGTACTTTGGCTGGCTTACGATCGCGCGCGAAAAGATATTTTCAAGCCCTTGGTACTCCATTTCCAGGTCGACTGTTGATTTTGTTTTAATATTGATACGTGTTATATGTATTCTTTAAGGATCTAGCTATTTGCTTTACGTCGCACCGACACAGATAGGTCTTACGGCGACGGTGAGATAGGAAAGGCCTAGGAATGGGAAAGAAGCGGCCGTGTCCTTAATTAAGGTACAGCCCCAACATTTGCCTGGTGTGAAAATGGGAAACTACGGAAAACCATCTTCAGGGCTGCCGACAGTGGGGCTCGAACCCACTATCCCCCGATTACTGGATACTGGCCGCATTTAAGCGACTGCAGCTATCGAGCTCGGTTCATTAAGGATCTATAGCTTGTAAAATTTTCTTGGCATCGTCTGTTAAACAACAATCAGTCGGAGAAGTTCCTTCGCTTGAGTTTTGTACTCAACCGGCCACCCATATGTCTTCCAGTACCGGCCAATAGGACTTTTAAAGAAACAAAATGATATCCGTCTGCCTCTGTGGTGTAGTGGTTAGTGTGATTAGCTGCCACCCCCGGAGAGAGGTTTCGATTTCCGGCTCTGCCCCGAAATTTGAAAAGTGGCACGAGGGCTGTAACGGGGTTCACTCAGCCTAGGGAGGTCGAATGAGTAGAGATGGGTTCGATTCCCACCTCAGCCATCCTGGAAGAGGTTTTCCGTGATTTACCACTTCTCCTCCAAGCAAATGCCGGGATGATACCTAACGTAAGTCCACGGCCGCTTCCTTTCCTCTTCCTTGTCTATCCCTTCCAATCTTCCCATCCCCCAACAAGAGCCGTGTTCAGCCCAGTAGGTGAGGCCGTCTGGACGAGGTACTGGTCATCCTCCCCAGTTGTATTCCCAGATCCAGTGTCTCACTCTCCAAGACACTGCCCTTGAGGCGGTAGAGGTGGGATCCCTCGCTGAGTCCGAAGGAAAAACCAACCATGGAGGGTAAACAAATTAAGAAAGAAGAAAGAAGAACGAACCCACTATCTCCCGGATGCAAGCTCACAGCCGCGTGCCCCCAACTACACGGCCAACTCGCCCGGTACAGTGAGAACTAAGCCACGTACAGATTTAGCGACAGCGTTTCACAAAGCCCATTTAAATCAACCGCGAAGCGATCTAATTAGCTAACCCCAGCAGCTGATAAAATGAATTATGTTTTCATATTATTTGTCAGTAAGACAAGCCCTCTAATGCGCTTATACCCCGGGTCACGTTGCTTCTCACCATTCTGTATACAGTACTACAGCCACACAGATCATCAGACTGACTTCACATTCATTTAGGACACGGAACTCTAGACAACGATGTCTATGGCGTACATCTACAGGTGCGTCCACACCAAGATATTTACGTTAACTTTGTTAATAAACACTGTTAACCAACAATGTTCATGGACATTTTTGAATGTTAATATACGAAATAGCGTGATCGTTAACTTTTCGAGCATATTGATAAAACCGGGCGAGTTGGCCGTGTGGTGAGGGGTGCGCAGCTGTTAGCTTGCATCCGAGAGATAGTGGGTTCGAACCCCACTGTCGGCAGCCCTGAAGACGGTTTTCTGTGGTTTCCCATTTTCACGCCAGGCAAATGCTCTGATTGTACCTTAATTAAGGCCACAACCGCTTCCTTCCCACTCCTATGCGTTTCCTCTCCCATCGTCGCCATAAGACCTATCTGTGTTGGTGCGACGCAAAGCCAATTGTAAATAAAAAGTTGTGAAAGAAAAATCTTCAGCATTCCGAATGAAATTTTTCATTAACTTTTTGTGTTTTCGTTAAGATTTCGGTTCACACATGTGCAAGGACGCAATTAGAACACGCAACTTCGTAGCGCGGAATACGATGCTCTCTTATTTTTTTCTAAAAAATGACTCTCAGATCGCAAGCAAAAGTTATAATATACCGTGTTTTTAAAATTCTGTATGATATTGTTTTAGGTGTATCCCAATGTAGTTTAATTTCAGCTTCGCTCCTCGCTGAATAAGCTAACCTTCCACAATCACTTGTACATCATCAAAATAATACTATCTTTAGTAGGTTAAATGATTTTCTTTATTTCGTACCTTTACAAATTCCTTGAGATTGTTTTGTAAAGCTTCAAACACCTCAGACACATGACTGAAATTGCTTGTTTTGGGACTCTAGACAAATATATAAGTGAAATGTCAGAGTCACCAGTTGCTAGGAATCTTGAAGTTATACCTATAGAAAAAGTAGTCTGTCATTAATGGAACAGGCTTTCGGGAAATCTGTATCATTTCTTGCAATTTCTGTCCCCAATAACCGCCGACAAGAACTGGAAGTCATGTTGGGAAATTCTCAAGAAAATTTGGAAAGCCTGCTGCATCATGAATCAAAAGTTCAAGTGTTCTCTCTAATTTTAATTCTAAACGCCTTTCCAATATTTATCTTTGCCAGACTTTGCATGTATTTTCTTCTTCCTGACTCTATGGATCGTAACTTCACAAACAACTTTTCTGGTGAGGACAAAAGTTTAACAAAAGTTTAACAAAAGTTTAACAAAAGTTTAACAAAAGTTTAACAAAAGTTCGTTAACTAGGTTGAGAAATGTTTTCAACTTTGGTGTGGAGCAGGCATCACAAAGATACAACAAACAATCTGGTACTCCTTTAGGTTTGAATGTCGCATTGAGTGGCTCAGACAGTAGATTGGCGACCTTCTGAGCCTCAGTTGGCGCGTTTGATTTCGGCTCATCCTAGTAATATTTGACTGTGCTCAAGCACGTCAGCATCTTGTCAGAAGATTTACCAACGCAGAGATAAATATTTTCAGAGCAAAATTAAGATACATCGGTGTCTCCGAAAAGAGTAAAAGTAGCTGGCGAGACGAGATGCCATTATTATTATTATTACTATTCCTGATTAAATGCCGGAGACGGTAGTGCATTAGCCTTATGAGCCAAAGTTGACTGGTTGGATCCCGGATAAGTGCGGTGATTTTTGAAGGTGCTAATATATATTTGCTCAGATATTTTTACCAGCAAGTAACATAACTACTGGCAGAGTGAAAGTAGTTACGGGACCATAAAACCTGTTATATTATTAGCCTATTTTATAGGTTATTAGATTAATAAAATAAGTTTATGGGAACAACAGTTTGTAGCTAGACAGCGCGGTCTCCCCATCATCCTGTTGTACAGGCGAGCAGTTCTCTGCACTGACATTTTTCAAGTACACGCGTATCCCATTCTTCTCGCTTCGGCACGGGAGTCTGAGATGAGTATCTCGCTATCCACGGTCAACTCGGCATGAATGGGCTTCCTTTCTGGCGTCGACTCTCTCCATCGAGCTCCAATGACGCGTATCCTCGTGCCTTACGAGTGAATGGTGAACGGGTTCCGTTCCAAGTCAGCTGGGTATATAATCTGACCAGCCAGAGAGTCCAGCATCATTGTCAACGCACAGCCTAACACAACCCACATCAACATGTACAAGTTGGTAAGTAGCTTTTGTACCCAAACTACAGCTACAAGCTTAAATTTTAAAACTATACCAACTATCCATTTGCATTTTGAGCTTAAAAATACTATTACAGGAATCAATCAATCAATCAATCAATCAATCAATCAATCAATCAATCAATCAATCAATCAATCAATCAATCAATCAATCAATCACCACTGATATGCATTTAGGACACTCGCCCAGGTGGCAGATTTCCTATCAGTTGTTTACCTAACCTTTTAAATAATTTCAGAGAATGTGGCAATCTATCGATTTCTCATGATTTGGATATATATATATAAACAAATCCGCGGAGCAACAGCCCATTAAGACCCTTGTCCTGTCAAGGCGACTGCTGCCCAGCCAATCACCTGCACATACTGCAGTGCCACGTGTTCAGGGTGACATCTTCTTCTATATTGGTCGCCATCCTTGACCGGGTCCACTGTTTCTCGTATCAATTGAAACACTTGACTGACCGGGAATCGAACCCCATACTGTGGGTAAGAGGCAGACAAGCCAACAGTACAACACAGGACTGACTTTGCATAATATTAATAATAATAATATGAAGCCTTACGAATTGGCTGTGCGGTAGGGGTCGTGTAGATGTAAACTTGCTTTCAGGATATGGTGGGTTCGAAATAGAGGCGTGCATAGAGCGTAAATGAGTCTAAAAGCCATACGCCTGTATGAGCCTGAGACTGGGACTCGTCCAAATGAATCGACTCATTTGAGCCGATAGTGAGGTGACCACTACTCAAAATGTTTTCATTCCGTACCCTGAAGGGGTACGGCGGGCCTTCTAGAAGATTACGCCCTCTCCCAGGCCAAAGAGATTTCAAGAGGTGATTCGAAGTGCGGAGGAGATGAGGGCTTGGCGGGCGTGGTCTATAAATGGATCTGTCCCGGAAAACCGTTCTGAGGGCAGCCGGCGGTGGGAAACAGCCCCTCCGTCTTCCGAATTCAGAGCTGCAAGGCTAGTAAAACCAGTCGCTGTTGAGCCGGAGCCCACTTTGCTCGGTATAGTGAGACTACGTGAGTTTGAGCATCTTTGAACCGTGTCTGATCCTTCCGAGCTCATAAATAGTTTGAGCTATGCTTATTTGCTACGTATTATCTGACACTGTACGACTCTTTGGCTGAATAGACAGCGTACTGGCCTTCGGTTCAGAGGGTGCCGGGGTCGATTCGCGGACTGGTCGGGGATTTTAACCTTAATTGGTTAATTCCACTGGTTCGGGGGCTGGGTGTTTGTCTGTCCCCAACATCCCTGCAACTCACGCACCACACATTACACTATCGTCCACCACAATAACACGCTGTTACCTACACATCGCAGATGCCGCCCACCCTCATCGGAGGGTCAGCCTTCAAGGGCTGCACTCGGCTAGAAATAGCCACATGAAATTAATTTAAAAATCTGACACTAATAAACAAACAACGAAGTTCAAATAGCTCACTGCATTAGTTCCATTTTATTACTGTAAATCTAACAGTGCTAGCCTCAACCGCTACCCGTTCAACGCCACGTCTCTTTGTCTATTTACCCACCGCGTTTTGTACGGTATATTTTTTTAAAAAATATTTTGTGTTCATATATAAATATTTTTATTTACCAATATTCCGTAAATGACCGTGTTTTTGATAGTGCCTAAAAGTGTGCGATATAATATTAGATAGTATTAAAGCGAAAAATCGAAACCAATTTTTGCCACTTCAGTGTCGACATAAATAATTTTTATCACTCAGTTGCCAACAGCGCACGTATCTTCGAGCTTGATGAGTCCCACACGTGACGCTTTCTCTGACTTGGCTCAATCCCATTTCAAGCTCATTCGCCCCAGTCAGTCCAACGTGCTCGAGTCTATGACTTTATTTTGACAAACCGAGCTCAGTTAAGCCCAATAGGCTCTGAGCCTGTTAACAACTCTGTGGGCGTCAAAGTCCATGCTAGTCTCATGAGCATGAGCTTGTTTGAGCTTCCTTGGTTAGACAGGCAGTAGGCCTATTTGAGCCGCGGACCTCTTCCGGCTCTTTGGACGCAGAATATTGTTTTCTGTTCTTTCACAGTTTCACTACAGGGAAATGCCAGGACTGTTGAATTTTGTGCCGGCAGTTGTTTAACATGCCCAGTTCTACGGGGTTGTGAATTTCAAACACCTTCAGAACCCGTTGCCCTCGTCTGAGGTCGAAGACATTATCATGGGAAGAGGAGGACGACAGTTAAGCGGTTGCCGCACTAAGGTATCTTTAGTGTCTGTACTCCGAATTTCAGAAACAGGATCGTGGGTTCAAACCCGGCAGATGTAGTCAGTTTTTCGAAAGGCGGAATAAAGTCCCTTCGGAACTCCATGTTGTGCGATGATGGTTTGTAGAAGATCTCTGGTAGCACATCTGGAGTCTGCGCAAAAAAATGAATGAACGCTCAGATATAGGTCGTCCAACAGAGATCTGTTTCTCCGCCGTCTGGTAGAATAAAAATAATGTCAAAATTGACGCGCAATCAGCTTAGAAGGCGTTAAACCAAAATGCCTACAACGGTTAACTGAGGCTATAGATTTTTATTTATTTATTTATTTATTTCATTTATTTATTTATTTACACGATTGTTCCACTTAAGGAGAGCGATTGAACTCGAATACATGATGTCATCTTCGGGCGTTTTTCCTCTTCCCTTCCCAAAATCTCGTCATCCTCTCTGATTCTCCCTCTTCCGCTCCTCTGTCCACATTTTCCCAGATTGTCGTGATATTCTTGACTCAAATTTTACATTTGTGATTTGATTTCGACACTCAGTACGTTTCTCGAGATTCACTATGTTGATTTGTTGGAACTCCCTCTGAACCTCTTTTAGCCATTCCGTACCACGCTTACTCTTTGTTACGGTATTGAATAGTTTCTTTGCCGTTCTGGAGTTGTCCATTCTGTAAGTGTGTGCGTAAAACATTGCTAGACGTTTTCTGATTTCATAGAGGTCGTTCTGCGCTCTCTTCATCCAGAAGCCGTTTGCCTTGACTTGCCCCATAAATCTTCTGAAGAATTGTTCGTTCTTCTTTTTATATGTCCTTAATTTTAGAATGACCGTTGATCATCATCGTTTCAGCTGCATAGGTTGCTCCTGAAAAAATACTGTTTTATAGTGCTGTAAATGTATATCTATCGAAATTCTTTTCTTGTTGTAGTGAGCCCACGTTAGCTTGTAGGTCTTCTGTAGCTTGGTGATTCTTTGTTCATTGGCGATCCGGTATAGACCAGAGAACTGTACATTTTCACCAAGGTATTCAAAATGACTTACTTGTGAGATTTTACCATATTGTGAGATTAAAGGGGATTTATTTTCTGGCCGTCTTTC
This sequence comes from Anabrus simplex, assembly GCF_040414725.1. NCBI lineage: Eukaryota > Metazoa > Arthropoda > Insecta > Orthoptera > Tettigoniidae > Anabrus > Anabrus simplex. The sequence continues at coordinate 198,530,666 of NC_090267.1, forward strand.
CATATACTGGGTTTTCTCATAAGAGATTTGTAGTCAGGTTTTATTCCGCCAAAGCGAGACACTTGACTATAATTCGGTTCTCTTTTTCCTGTCCTAGGACAATATTGAAAAGGATAGGAGATAGTTCGACCCCTTGTCGGACTCCAGTTTTTATTTCAAAATGCTCCGATATTTCGCCCATGAATTTCACTTTGGACACTGTTCCTGTAAGTGTCTCTTCAATGATGCTTCGAGTCTCTCTGTCTATCCCGAATTCATCCATGATTTTGAAGAGAATTTCACGGTCTACTGAGTCATATGCCTTTCTGAAGTCGATAAATGTAATTACTGTGTTTCTGCATTTCCTCATTTGTAGAATCGTCTTCAATCTCCAGATCTGTTCAGCACAAGATCGCCCTTTCCTGATCCGGCTGGGTAGTCTCCAATTAGTGAATTTGCTTGCAGTTCTATTCTGTTTAAAAGTGCTTTGGAAAGGATTTTGTAAGCAACCAGGAGCAAGGAGATTCTGTAATTGTTTATGCCCGTATTATCACTCTTTTTGTTAAGGGATGAATTAGAGCACATTTCCAGTCATCTGTCGTCCATATGTCTGAAATTATGTTACGAAGTTTCTGCGTTAGTGTAGGATCATTTAGTTTCCGAAATTCAGCAATGATCCCACCTTCTCCTGGTGCTTTGTTGCTTTTAAGTTGCTTGATGATCTCTGCTATTTCTTTGAGGTCGGGGACTTTTGAGTCCGAGTGTGTGAACACTGGAGGGGTGAAGATAAGTTTTTCTTCGGTTGGTTCGCAGTTGAGAAGGGATTTGAAGTATTGGGCTAAGATTTTGCAGTTATTTTTTGTATTGGTTTTCATTGAACCGTCGGGTTTTTGAAGCACACTCTGGGCACTTCACATCCCTGTAGATTCTCTCTAAACGTGTTGTAGAAACATCTTGAATTATTTTTCGTGAAATCCTGTTGCATTTCGCGGAGTAGGATGATATCATATCCTTGTTTTCCTTTCCTAATTGTTTTTGGGCATGTTTTTGAATTTGACGGAAGTTCTCACAATATTACTCGGAATTGTGACTGCTACACTTCTTCCACGCAGTTATGTGGTTGTCAGTAGCCTGATCGCAAATTCCCTTCCACCAGCCATGTTTTCTGGTGCGAGAGGGTTGTCCTAGTTCCGTGACTTCCTGAATTCTCTTTGTTATTTTCAGCCAGTCTGTTGATTTCTCCTGATTAATTTGCATGAACATTTATTCTTTGTTTAGTATCAATTATTCTAGATCAGGTTTAATCTTTTTAGGTTTGCCTTTTTGTCTTCTATTGGGTTGGAATTTCATCTTTATTTGGAAAAGATAATAGTCCGATTCAAAGGCTCCTTTGCGAGCTCTAACATTAAGAAATTATTTTGTTGTGTTCTTTGAAATAGCGACATGGACAATTTGGTATTCACCCTGTCGAAGACTGGGGGATCTCCACGTTGCTAATTTTTGTGAAGGTTTCTGAAATTGAATACACATGATTTTAAGTTCGAAGTTTCTGCAAAAGTCACTTAATTGTTCACCATTCTTGTCGGTACGCCTGTGCTATATATGGGTCCCTGTGGTATCTCTCGAATTTTCTTTCTTTACCTAGCTAGCTGTGCGTTAAAATCGCCTAATAAGATTTTCACATGATGCCTTGGTATTTTGTTCCTTCTTTCTTCTAGAGTTCCCAGAAATTTTCCACAGTTTCAGGGTCAGTCTTGTTGTGCTGATTTGTGGGGGCGTGCACGTTGATTACTGTGTAAGCTTTATTAGCTGTTTTAAAGAAAAGCAGAGAGATTCTTTTGTTGGGAGATGTAAATGACTGAGTTTAGTACGGAATGGTGTATGGCGAATCTGGTTCCAAGGTGAGGTAGTTTGTCTCTAACTTTTATGGCAGGTTTGGCCTTGTAGATACTGAAATTTTCTGTATCAAAGTGTCCTTCATCCGTGAATCGCGTCTCTTGGAGTGCGGAGATTTTTAGTCAAAGCTTTCCAGGATGTTGTTGAGTTGTTTTAATTTGCCTGTTTTAGTGAGGGTGTTCACATTAATTGTGCCAATAAAGTTTTTGCGTCTAGTTTTAAGAGTATGACAAAGTCTTGAGAAGCTCCTATTCTTCTCCGCATGTTATCCCTGATCCCCCAGAATCCGATGATCACGTAAAGAAAGTCTGTCGACTGGTGCCTCGGGTAGTGATTCTAAGATTGTCTCTTCCATCATGCGCTCAAGTTGAGTTTCGGTTTTTGTGGTGATCTCAGTACCACTGGTGTACGACTCGACTTTGAGTTCGAGAAGATTTTAGTGCAGCCGCCTCTACTGGAGGATCAGACGCTGACCACTTCGGCGCTTGTTACAAGTCAGACGCAATGTGAATTTTGCAGGATGTTATGCTTCATCCACCAGTTCTGCCGTACCGAGACCTACTCTCTCCCCCTTCACTACCGTTGAGGTCTTCACCGTAACCCCGGCAAGGGTCCATTACATGGGACTACCAGCCGGGTCAGCTGGGCCAAGGTTTTTTAAAGAGGTGTTTGTTGCTCCTCTATCACTCTCACTTTGCCCTGACTTATGACAGGCAGAGCCTGGCTTCCCAGACATTGGGCCTACGTTGGTGGGGTTATTATTATTATTATTATTATTATTATTATTATTATTATTATTATTATTATTATTATTATTATTATTATTATATCTAAAAAGCCTTAGAATTATGCTATAGGAATCCTACAAACGTTGTTCAGCTTATATTCCACACAAAGTTTTGTGTTCACATTCTCAGGAACATCCGTAACCATTCCAGTTTTTTTTAACAAAAGCTCTCGTCACTACAGAGAATGTTGATTACACCAGTAGAATTTCAACCTTTTTCTTGTTTATTTCAACGACAAATTCTTCCTGACCTTTTCCCAATTTATGTGGGTAGGCACTTGTTGCAAGTTTGGCCCATATTTACGATCGAATGCCCTTTCTCACGTCAACCATAAGTAGAGGAATGTATTCACTATCGTGTGTTTCTGTGGTGTGTTGTGTGTGTATGAAGGGGATTTTGTTAAGACGAAAACAAACACCCAATCCCCGAACCAGAGTAATTTACCATACGCTGTTATAATCTTCAGCCCAGGCGCTAGTCGAACCCAGATTCCTCTGAATTTAAGGCCAGTATGCTGACCATTTAACTCAAGAAGCTGGATGTTTATTTTAACGACATAAACCTGAATAACTAGCAAACCAAGCCCTCTGAAAGCTGAACAACATCATCCCAACATTGATTGAATTAATGTTCATGTCTGCAGGTTGTCTTCGCCCTGCTGGTCGCCACTGTGGCCGGTGGTTATATTCCTGCTCCAGCTCCAGTGGCACACGCTGTTCCAGTTGTTCCAGCTCCAGTAGCTCACGCTGTACCAGTAGCACCCGCCAAGACCAGTGTGTTCGGCTACACCGTGGACGTGGTCCAGCACGCCCCCACTGAAGTCAGGGTGTCCGTACCAGTTGTTCCCGCTCCTCCCCCTCACCCTGCTCCTGCACCCGCCCCTGTCTACTATACTGTCGCTGCCCCTGCGCACGGTCATCCTGCAGGACCTCTGCCCTGAAGATCAAGTTGTTGGATATGACCTAATCGCTCCTTTTCTGTGAATAATGATCCTTTGTTATATTTTGTTGATATTTAACGTGATGATATTTTGTTGGTAATAAAATGGATTTTGCAATAAAACTTCTGAGCATTGTGTGATTGATATTCCTATTCTCGGTACCCGTTTGTTTCATTTCGGAATTTTACTAGTCACTTAGTTCACTGAGTGGTTCCATTTTTTTTTTTTTTTTTTTTTTTTTGCTAGTTGCTTTACGTCGCACCGACACAGGTAGGTCTTATGGCGACGATAGGACAGGAAAGGCCTAGGAATGGGAAGGAAGCGGCCGTGGCCTTAATTAAGATTCAGCCTCAGCATTTGCCTGGTGTGAAAATGGGAAACCATGGAAAACCATCTTCAGGGCTGCCGACAGTGGGGTTCGAACCCACTATCTCCCGGATGCGAGCTCACAGCTGCGCGCTCCTAACCGCACGGCCAACTCGCCCGATAGTGGTTCCTTTGACACCGTAGATGTCGTAACCATAAAAACAAACAGATACATTAATATCCTAGTGACAAATGAGAAACCTCACTCTTGTGTACACTAACTGCACTAAACAATTCCAGACTGGAGGTAGGAGTATTTGGCGAGACATGGAAACGAAAAATTCGGGAATATACCGGTACTTCTCGTGAAATTGCTTTACCTCCCAGAATAATCTATGGGCACAGGTTCTTCATATTTTGCTCGAGGCATAAGGCGAAATTTCTCTCTTATTACAAAAATGCAGATTAAATCAAGAAGTTGAATGTTTAAACTACAATATGTCGGAAACATCTGTTTAAATCGCGGAACTAATAGCTAGTTAAACGCGTTAAGTGCGGCAACAGTTACAATTTCAAATAGGTCACGCTTTACCAGTTCTGTTCTGTTCTAGAAGCGCGTTTCTTTGGAAAGAAACTAACATTGTAACGTAAAAATGCATGGTACATTTGTAAACAATATAGTTTAGTGCCCATTGTATCACTTGGGTACTTAATTTTTAATTCAGGTAAACTACATTTACACTATCCAGTACTTTCTGTTGATACGATCTACCATGTCACTCAGTACTTCATAAAAATCAACATCACCTGCACTTTCTCATGGTGAATACACTGAGAAAATTCTCGTCCTAATTCCTCCAACCGCTGTATTTATCCACATCATTCCCTCATTTACGTGCCTAACATAAACTATGTTACGTGCAATGGTGCTCCTAATAAACTCACCTACCCCACATTCTGGCCTTCCCCTTTTCGTACTTGTTAAGAACACTTCACTATCTCCTCTGTCTTCAACTACTGTAGTTAACTCCTCTTACTCGAATACCATTTTTTAACTCCTAACACGTACAGACGCATCCTCCTTGCTAACTCAACTAGTTCTACATTTTATTTCCATTAGCCCCATCAATATTGACAGCACCCAGTCGAATTCATTCCACTTCGTTCGCCAAGTTATTTCCAATAATAACAATCATCATCATCATCATTAGTGTTCTGTCCTAGGGCAGGCCTTCACATGGCAGCCCTCCATGCAATCCTGTCACCTGCTACCCTCTTCGTTTTCTCATAATCGGCACCTATCCTTACACTATCAACTATCTGCTATCTTCTGTGTCCTCTTCTTCTTCTTCCATTGACCACTCCTTCCACAGCATCCATTAGTAAAGCATCTCTTCTTATCCGATGTCCAAGTTTCTTCCTGATTACCTTTAATATTTCATTCTTGTCTCCCACTCTTCTCAGCACCTCTTCATTTCTCACTTTCTCTACCCATTTTATCCCCTCCACCCTCCTCCAAATCCACATCTCAAATGCTTCCACTCTTATTTCTTCCCCCTTCATCAGTGTCCATGTCTCAGCTCCGTATAGTACAGCGCTCCATTTAAAATATTTCGCCATTTTTCTTCCTCCGGTCCCTGTTCGTGCACCCACAAAGGAGCCTCCCCTTCTTCTTCTTATAATAATAATAATAACAATAATAATAATAATAATAATAATAATAATTAATAATAATAATATAAGAAGAAGAAGAATAAAAATCTCTTCAGTGCGTCAAACTGAACTTTTTTATTGACAATTTTTATTTTATTACAATCTTCTTCTCCTACTTCTCATGCGGAGGTTGCTGGGCAGCATGAAAATAAGTCAATAGTATTCTTTTGGCAACCAGTTGTTGAATAGTTTTGAATGGTCTTCCTTCCTTTATGTTATCCAGGAGCGTTGTTCTAGGTCTTCCTCTAGGAAATGTTCCAATCACATTGCCTTCTAGTAAGGGGGCGCACCAACTGGAGTGTCTTACCAGGTGGCCTACGAGTTGGTTTCTTCTCTTCTCAATGGACTCCATAAGATGGCAGTTCTCCAAAAATAAGCATACGGTGCAAAACCCCGAGTTTTGCATGGACAATCATAAAATTGAAACAGTAAAAACTATCAAAATCTTAGGAGTTATGTTCGATACAACGTTAAGTTGGATACCTCACCTGAGAAACATTATAGATCATTGCTTACGAAGACTAAAGATAATGAAGATACTGGCAGCAAGAACGGGGAGGGGGGGGGGTCAGACCAACGGGTGCTAATGAACACGTACACAGCCATTAGTAGGGCTAAATACTACGGCAGCATTGTATACAATTCAGCAAGAATATCTTCACTCAGAAGCCTTGATTCCATCCAGTCGACAGTTCTTCAAATTGCTCTAGGAGCCTTCCGCACCAGTCCAGTAGCCAGTATTAAAATAGAAGCAAGTGAACTACCACTCACAATTAGGAATAGACAACAAAGTTTGACTTACGCTCGCAAGGTAGCAGCTATGACTGAATCATGCATTAAGTTGTATGTTCTGCCTAATAAACACCAAGGTATAAACATTAGGTCAGGGTAAAAACAACCACCTTTCAACGTCAGAATAGCCAAGTTTCTTGAAAAATTAAATCTTAATATCCCTCCAGTACTCCCCTCAGGCCATTGTCGTAATTTCTCACCATGGGAAATTACCCTTCGAACAATTACATTTGAAATAAACAACAGTGTCGACGACCAAACTGACAAATCTCAATTCCGTCAATTATTTCTCGAAATTTCTAATAGATGCCCAAAGCACAGTACAATCTATACTGATGGATCAAAATGTGAGGAAGGAAATGGTTGCAGGGTTATATATAATTATATATCCTAAACATACCATGCTATACCGATTGCCTCACTACTATAGAGCCTTCTCTAATGAGCTCGGTGCAATAAAGCAAGCCGTTTGGAAAACCAACACCAACAAAAACTCCTTCATAATTTTCTCTGATACAAAAAGTGCATTAAAATCAATAAAGAGTCCATCATCGAAACACATTTTTTTACAAGAAATACAACTGTAGTTTAACAAAATCATGAACAAAGGCAAACAAGCCATCCTGGTGTGGATACCCCCACACAGAGGTAATGGCATTGAATCCGCTGATTAGGCAGCTAAAGAAGCTACAATTACTACCGTGTTATGCCGTGTGGCCTCTGGAGAGACCTGGTACAGGTCTTTTGATTTGACTCCCGTAGGCGACCTGCGCGTCGTGATGAGAATGAAATAATGATAAAGACGGCACATACACTTAGACCGCGTGCCAGCGGAATTAACCAATTATGGTTAAAATTCCCGACCCTGCCGGGAATCTAACCCTGGACCGCTGTGACCAAAGGCCAGCACGCTAACCATATAGCCATGGAGCTGGACACAGTACTGATCTGCAATTAGTGCAGTCACCCAGGTGGCAGATTCCTTATCTGTTGTTTTCCTAGCCTTGTCTTGAATGATTTCAAAGAAATTGGAATTTTATTGAACATTTCCCTTGGTAAGTTATTCCAATCCCTGTCTCCACATTCTATAAACGAACATTTTCCCCGATTTGTCCTCTTGAATTCCAACTTTGTCTTCATATTTTGATCTTTCCTACTTTTAAAGACAACACTCAAACTTATTCGTCTACTGATGTCATTCCACGCCATCTCTCCGCTGACAGCTCGGAACATACCACTTAGTCGAGCAGCTCGTCTTCTTTCTCCCAAGTCTCCCCAGCCCAAATTTTGCAACATTTTTGTAACACTACTCTTTTGTCGGAAATCACCCAGAACTAATCGAGCCTATTTTCTTGGGATATTTTCCAGTTCTTGAATCAAGTAAGGGAAAGGGGGCGGGGGGGGGGAAAGATGGGGACGCTAAGAAAAAAGTAGTTCAGGTGCATTATACATGTTGATAATATATTCACAAATAGGTCCTTTTTGTTGCGTCACTATCTGTTTCTTATAGTGCACCAACATATTTTTTGATAAGTCAAACACAAAAACTCCACACACAAAAAATCGTGCATACTACCAATGTCCCGTCTTTCCCCACATATGGGGCAAGACGGGGTGGAGGTTTCTTTGCCTCCATGGTGCTACCACTGGCCTGGAAAATTGAATTTTTCAGTAAAAATTATACTTAAATTTGAATCTATTCCCATAACCTTGAATTACTAATATTAACGTAAAGTATTACACCATAATAAACCATCATAAGGCTCGTAGATAGCATAATGAGCAAGAATGCAATTTAAATTCATTTTTATGGTAAAAATATATGGATTTTAAATGGCCTATTTTTTTTCATATGACCTCCTGAGAGGCCGTGTGCAGGACTTTAAAGTCGACTCCTGTGGGCGACCTGCGCGTCGGGATGAGAGATGGAATGGATGAAGATGAATGAAACTAGGCAAGGGTTTCGAAGGAAGTGGCCGTGGACTGTCAGAAGGTACCGTCCCAGCATTGGACTGGTGTTGAAAACGGGAAACCACGGAAAACCATTTCAAGGACAGCCGACGGTGGGACTGTAAACGAGAATTCAATATCTGATCCATGATCTTGCCCACAACTGAAAGTAAGTTGCTTCCTTGGTAATTTCTTCACCTTGTTTTGTTTTTTTCTCGAAGAGTGGGACAATATCTGCTGGTTTCAATCTGATGACAGCTAATGGAAGGAACAAAAAACAGAAAAACTATTTAGCAACAAGTGGCATTATTTCCTGGGCTGCATCACTTCTCTAATTAACCTTTAAATGTCAGACAGCTCATAACATAAATCTACTTGTCTACTTTTGGAAAAGGCTACACTAATATCAAACTGAAATAAAGTAGGTACCATACCTTACATGAACACACACATACTGGAAGTGCAAAATCTGTAGGTAAGCTTCTCTTATTCACTTTAATTCTCTATTTAGTACTTCTTAAGGCAAACACGTTGAAGAAGGCCTGATTTCATTGGAAAGGTTTTGGAGAAGAAGTGGGTTTTCTTGTCTTTATTTGCTCTGTCTATCATTACATTCAACACAGACTATCTACTGAGAATGTGACTAGATAAGTATGACTTTCTGTTCATTGACATCTTAACTTTAAGAAAATCCTATTCTAATAACTATAAACTGTTACCTTGTACATCTGATATTGCCCAAGATTTGCTGAAGGCTTAAGTGTTGCCATTAACATGTGTAATTCTTAGAACAAACATATGTCAGAAGAGTTCTGGCATAAGAATACAACTGAAGATTGTGATGTCAGATCATATCTCCCAAATGAGTACAATGGGTTGATTGAAGTACAATGCAGTCATGAAAACTAAAGACAGTACCGTATTCACTTGTATTGGCCCACAGCAAGTGTTACCCACATGCTGTAGGGGAAGTGGTGTCAGGTCTATAGCTCAGATACTTTCCAGCAGAAGAAATATGACCTATAATAGTTCAGTCAGTACATTATTCGATGCCAAATGGGAAGGTTGCGGATAAATATTCATAATATTTCTTTTACACTCATCACAACTTTTCCTTAATAATTTATTTATTTATTTAGATTATGGCCCATACAATCAAGATGAGTACAGTAATAAATTATATACATATTTACTTACAAGAAAACAATGAACAAGGAAAGACTCCTTACAACTGAATGTCAATACCATTGATCCACTGTATTGCTTCTGGAGTTGCCATCAGAAAATCCGGTTTGCTGCCTGTGTATGCCCACATTTCACATTCTCTGACAATGTGGTATATGGTTTGTCATACAGCTCCCCAGACATACACGGGTGTCGGCAACTTGTTCTATTTAAACAACATGTCTTTGCATCTGACATGGCCTGTTCTTATTCTGTTCAGAACAGACCATGTTTTACGTAGTAGCTGGAATCCATTTGGAAGTTTGGCATTCGAGAACATACTGTGCTGCTTTCCATCGTCTTTTCACTCTGTAGTTGGGTTGTAGCCTCTAACAACCATGTCTAAGGCGTTACGTAAAGTTGGATGGAATGAACGTAATCTGTTTTGGTTTATAGTTTGTAGATCTTCATGTACAAGTAGATTGGGGTTCCGTAAGATTTTAATAAATTCCTTGATGAGAGCACCAATATACTGTATAGCTGGTATTGTAAATTTACTCATTTGGGACAAATATTTCTGGTTCCCTATGGTAATCAACATCTATATCATCATCCATAATAATGTTACTCAATTTGGAGTCAGAAGAAGTTCTGGTAATCTGGACGAGTTAATACAAGAGGGCAACGAACAGAAGTTCTCTCTCCTCTACCATTCATGTAGCACAGTCCTTCCATACATGTTAAAATGATCTTCAGAATTAAGGCGGAGCTCTAATCATACAAAAATAAGAAATAAATAGATATCACAGTTTCAATGACTATAAATAGTTGAAGATTAAATTATTCGTCTTCTACTTGAGTACACGTACAAGCACAAATTGATGCTTAAACACTTTGAATATTATTGGAATTATCATTAACATGTCTTTTTCCCTTGACACTCATCCCAAAGTTTAATTCCACGCTTCTCAGTGAAGTTTCTTAGTTGCTGATGGTGGCACTCACAAACAATGGGGTTGTTGGAGATGTCAAGTATCCTAAGGTAACGTAGGCCTCTAAATACCTCTACATCAATTTCGTTGATCAGATTGCCATGAAGACGAATATCCTCCAAATGAGGTGTTCCTTGGAATACTTCAACATCCAAACTTGTGATGTTGTTATCCCCAATCTCGAGGCGTTTTAGTGATTCTGATTTGAGGAAGGATTTCCCAGCTGGTAAACTAATCTTGTTTCCATTCAGCTGAAGATATTCCAGCTCTTCATTATCCTGGAATGAATTGGCATCGACAGAAGTAATTGCATTATAGGAACAGGATAACTGGACTAGTTTCTTTAGGTAACTTATGGCTCTAACATTTATTTTCTGAAGATTATTACCATTTATTACTAATGATTGCAGGGAAGGCATGCGTTTAAACATAACGTCAGGAAGCCTAGTGATGTTACAGAAATTCATTGACAATAGAGAAAGCTTTGTAATATTCAGAAAAGGAGTCATATATGGAATTCTAAGAGGATTAAAATCTAAAATTAGTGATTCTATATTTTGGGGGAAAATATTTTCTGGTATATTCTTTAACTGGGTATCATATATTCCCACTATTTTTAAATTATTAAGCCCTTTAAATGCATTAGGCTCAAGTTCGTTCAAGGGAGCATGGTTAATTAGAAGGAAATTTAATGAGGATAAGCCTTGGAAAGCATTGTTTCTCAAAACATCAGTGTCAACCATGGCTATGTATAGGCCTGTAGTATTTGTAGGTAATGAGAACAGTATTTCAGCCAGTGATCCATTGCTGCAGGACACCATATGCTGTCTATCGCATATACAGCTCTCTGGACAGGATGCTCCATGAATGATTTCTGCCATTAGAAGTACCATCGCCAGAGGAAATGCTATGTGGTAGACTCTACAATCCTATAACAGAGAGAAAGTAAGGAAATATATTACCAACATAGTTCATTTTCCAAAGTGAACAGTCAACAAATAACCCACAAATACAAAGAGAAATACAAGAACAAGCTGCAACAAACTTAGTTAAAATAGAAGTGTGGTAGTTCTTGCTTGTGCAGCGTGGGCTGCAAGCTCCGGGTGACGTTCAAGTAGTTGGGTGTGGCGAAGGCAAGCACGTCACATCATTCTGTGTGTATATTGCACCGTTTGGTTTATTAATGTTCCCGCGGTGACTTCCTCTTTTGCGCCGCTTTGGAGCATTAATTAAATATTCACCTGTTAAAATATTGCTCCGGCTACGAAATTCACAACATAGGGTCAGGAATCATACCTAGACTCTGTATTATATCATTTATGGATAATTTACATGAAAATAGGGATATCATGTATGAACAAGAGCAATAAAGATAATGTGCATATTCGTTTCTCAGGGTAAATTACTTCCATTATATTCCCATATACTCTAGATGAGTCGTAGGTTCCGTTGAAGAGCAGCTATATGTTCAATCAGTCATTCAGTTCTCATACATTTAAGTAATTGCCTGATCAACGCTTAATATTCGGCATAAACAAATTCAATTGATCCATATATTATCTTATTACTACGTACAATAAGTTACTTTAAGAATAGAAACGCAATAGTAATACTATATCTAGTTTATCAGCATGCTAATATATTATAAAGTGGAATCTCAGTACATCTATCGGCAATAAAGAAAAGAAAGTCGTACGAAATTACAAAGATCATTCTTAAATTCTTGACTTCTGAGATAAACATAGTTGAAAAATCTTTAAATTACCATTATATTTGTTTACATTTACGTTAACCTTCAATAATATATCATATTTTCAGTATTTAAGCTGATTTATGGGAAAAGGTAAGGACCAAAACTTTATTCATCAACGGGGAGTGGAATATCTTCCTGTTATTGCCGTTTGGGACTGTCTTTGGGGCATCATTTGGGTTTTCATCTTTCCTTTTGGTCTATTTGTCTGAATTTATTTGGATACTTGTTTGGATTCTCACTTCTGACTCATCACGTCACGAGATAAGTATTACGTTTGTTTAAATCTGGGTTAAAAAAAACACCAATACAGTTATTAACATTCCTATCATAGCTAAAATTGAGTAAATTAAAACTGTACACCATCATATGTACATAATAAACCAAATGTCCTTTACAGAGTGCCATAGATATAATAGTATATCAGTCTAACCTGCGAAAATCGTGCTGCGTGAATTCCTAATCATATGCCAACGTATTTACTTATATTCTCAAATATCTTTTCGCTGTGCCAAGATTTTGTCAAAGAAAACCGTTCTTCATATTAGCGTTGACGCGCTGAACTTCTCAAATATATATACATGCGAGACTCCATTTTATTATTGTATATTTACATTATGTAACGTATAATAAACAAGTAACCTATCAATACCTTCAGCTTGAAAATCACTACGAAACATATCATGTTTGGCTCAAGTCATACACTCAACTTAACATGGCCTGAATCCTTCACTTGCAGTGCTAATTCTAATATAAATATTACATGTAACACAGGAACTCGCAATTCAATCAGCTATCCCTTACTCATGCGACGAACAGAAAACGTATCTCTTCATAATAACAACATCTTGCCATACTATTATTCCATTTCCTTTATATACCTCCATATTTAAAAACATAATCACTTAACTCCATTTAAATAACCTCTGTGTTACGGTAGAAATACTTAATAGCCTGAATATTCTTTTACACACTGCAACTCCGTAATATTTCAACATTTCCTTACAATACAATTATCGTACTGGCCATGACTTCAACTCATATTGACCTCAAATATTAGGTTACGTCTCGTATCTCGCATGCATTCTCTACAACCACAACTGTTTTAACGTTCCACGGTCTGCTCGTATGGATTGGCACTAAACATGCACAAATGCTCAATCTGATCTTGTTTCCATTAACCTAAAATTATCTCATAAGCATCTTAGTTATACTGCAGAAATTGGCACATATCATCGGTTAATAATTGGCATTTATACTCTAATATCTGTTCATTGGCACTAAATCTCTTACTTCTAGCACTCCTGCACACATACGAAATATTTTTCATCAACTAATCTCAAATTCAATACGATGCAACTCATAATACTTATCTCGTAACGGGATGTTGCTGCTGGATTCCTCCTGGTCTAGGACATCTTGGAATAGGCAGCCATCGCAGTCCAAAGGTTACGTCATCTGCGGCTCCGGCTGGGAATCTTGGCTTGAGCTATTTTCATCTTGAGCAATCAATCCATCTGTTTAGGCTGACTCCATCTTGTCACCAGTTCTCATGAAATGACAAAACAACAAATACATGGTAGAATGCATATTTCACTGGTGATCAGTAGGTTATTCAATACGTATTAATTGCCTTGTGGTTCTCCTATTGGTCGTAAGTTTCTTAATTTGATAATTTCTTTAACTCGGCCTACTTTTCGTTAATTCTTTATCCTAAACAGATATTGTTTCCCACTTGGAAACAATAAATTATGCCTTCCTTAGCATAAATTGGCCGCTATAATATTGATTTCGGCAATGTTCGACTCGGCTGTAGTCTCTTTTTGCTTCTGAATTTGGCTGTTGCAATAATAAATATTCTTCTTCAAATCTTCGTTTTTCCTGCCGATATTTTGCAGTTAAAGTCTTCAACGATGTCTGTATATTATTACTTTAATATTTAATGTTGCGCTAATCTTTTTCTTCTCCTTCAGTAGGTTGTGCTGATCCTCTTCAACTCGTAACTTTTCTCAAGGTAGTCAAGAATCGGTTCAATTCAATTTTTTTTATGATCCTTCATTATTTAATCTTGAAACTCTTTTCTTTGCGACCGGTCGATATCGATTTACTATATCTCTATTCTGTGCATTTGCACATTGCCTGAAGCTATTGTACGCCATATTTGTCCACTGTTTCCATGACATTTACGGACGCAAATGTAACGTAATGGTATAATATATACAGGGTCATCCGTTTGGGATGTCAGAAAAGTTAAACGCTATACACAAGAAACTATGCACATTTATTGCTTGTTAACGGTACATACAAGTTAAGGGGAGTCTGGAGTTTGTGTCACAGCACATTAGCACTCAACATGTCCACAATTGCGCATGCGGCACAAACGATACCTCGAATCCATGTTGCGCCACGTGGCACGCAGTATTTCTGGAGTGATTTGCTGAAAGGCCGCTGTAATCTCCCTCCGTATGTCAGCCAGATTCTGTGGTCTTCGTGCGTACACTGTCGACTTGACGTAGCCCCATACAAAAAAATCTGGAGGGGTTAGGTCAGGTCTATTAGAAGGCCATGGGATAGGTCCACCACGACCGCACCAGCGATCGTTGAATATGAGGTTTAATTGTTCCCTCACTATGATAGCCCAATGCGCTGGAGCACCTTCCTCTTGATAGATAATGGTGTCCAGTATCCCATCTTGCTGTAATTGAGGGACCTCATACTGCTCGATCATGTCAAGATAATTGACGGCACGAACAGTCTCTTCCGCAAAAAAGAATGGTCCGTAGACTTTCTCAGAGGTCACACCGCACCACACATTCACTTTAGGGCTGGCTCTTTCGAGTTCGTATGAGACATGTGCATTTTCTGTTTCCCAAATGATGCAGTTATGCGTGTTGACTCGGCCACTCACATGGAATGTGGCTTCGTCCGTGAACATCCATCGTTTTGACCATTGATTGTCACCTTCCTCCAGCTCACACATCATCGTAACAAAATTGAGTCGAGCTCCGTAATTCAGCTGTGTCAATGCTTGCATGCGCTGCATACGGGATGGATGCATGTGAAGATAACGGCTAACAATCCTGTGACATGTTGTGTATGGTGTATTCTACTCTGCTGATAAGCGGCTGAGTGACTTTCGTGGACTCTGCGTCAGGGCTTGTCGAATATCCTCCTCCTTGTCGCTATGACGCCCCGTGTGAGGCATCTGTAATCCATTTTCCAAAAACATGTTGTACCATTCAACAATGTCCCGATGTGATGGGACATGCCTAACGTTGTACTGACGTCTGAAAGCTCGCTGGGTCTCCACTACACTCGAAAATTTGGCATACCATACGACACACTGAGCGCGTTGTTGTGTTGTAACGACCATCTTCACTCAACTCTGTATCAACAATGAGCACTGAGCGCGCGCGCTAACTTGTACCGCCTCTGTACCTGACATCTGGTGATTGCACTATGAACTACACTGCTGAATTGTCTCGCGGAAGTCATTGTTGCAAAGAGAGTCATTGTTAACTCCCATCATTGTCACGTACATTACAGAAAATTGCATAGATATATATGCATTAACACAATAGATATAATGTTATACTTTTCTGACATCACAAACGGATGACCCTGTATATGGAGATCACCGCCGTCTCAATCCTATATACTGCTTGCTCTATGGTATGCGGTTAACATGCTTCTCAGCGTGAGCTCTTAGTGTTACGGACCTCGGCTAGCAGCGCCAGCTAACGCACCCAACTTATCTCCGCATCCACGTTGTTGTGTTCCAGTGCGTTTGCATCGAGCATTTATGTATGTGTCTCTGGTTGTAAAATGATTAATTGTTGCGTTCCTCTCTGTATATCAAAGCAGGAAATCCAAATTCTTCAGGAGTGAGGATTCATGTTATCTCCCCAGTAAAGAACTTGGGGAAAATTGGCTTAACGCTATATCAAAACAAGGATCAACCAAGGGTATCAGAGGATTCCATCCGATTATTCTCGTGTGTGTAGACTGAATTTTAGAGATGGAGTATGGAGATAAAATATAAAACTAGAAGAAAATGTATTGATGCCAGAGAGCGTGCCAAGTCGGTCTTCGAATTATCTCCATCACGTGCACACCAGAAAAATAGCTCCACGAATGACTAGACAGCGACAAGATATTTCTTCGGAAGAAATCTGTGATGCAACAAGCTCTTCAACCGCAGGGAATACATTGGATGACGAGTACGAAATTCATGTGAACAACGATGTATCAATCCAAGTCAATATTCCTACGAGTAATTGATCGTCTGAATAAAGTAAAGGAAGCAGCCAAATACAAAGGAAAACCGACCGCCTTTTTAAATGAAATTCATAATTTTCGAAAGACAAAATCCGGGCAGTTAGAACAAATCACGCGGTACTATGTGGCGTGGGGAATAGTATCCAAAACGGTTACGAATATGGCAGGATCCTGGTCTAGTGTCCTTTTAGTTCAGAAATGATGACTGTAATGCCTTTCGGCAATACAATCCAGACTGTGTGCATTTCTATTAAAAACGTGAAAAACTGAAGTGTCTGACTAATGAGATGGCAGATGCTGTCTCGCTAACTGTAGTGGAATGTGTGTCTTATCTGTTACAAAATCGGTTATTTTATGTTCTCACTAGATGATTTTCTGGAGGCGCAATAGAAGTTATATTTAGTTCAGTGAGATTGGGTGGTGGATTTTTTCTTTCATTTTTTTTTGCTATTTGTTTTACGTCGCACCGACACAGGTAGGTCTTATGATGACGAAGGGATAGGAAATGCCTAGGAGTGGGAAGGAAGCGGCCGTGGCCTTAATTAAGGTACAGCCCCAGCATTTGCCTGTTGTGAAAATGGGAAACCATGGAAAACCATTTTCAGGGCTACTGACAGTGAGGTTCGAACCCACTATCTCCCGAATACTGGACACTGGCCGCACTTAAGCGACTGAAGCTATCGAGCTCGGTAGGTGGTGGATTTAATGACATGACGAACGCACGCATTATGTGCTGTAAAACGTATCCTCAAATCTGGTCATGAACAAAGGGTCAGTGAAATAGTGATAGAATTATTATTATTATTATTATTATTATTATTATTATTATTATTATTATTATTATTATTATTATTATTATTATTAATATTATTATTATTATTTGCGTCCACTGCAGGTAAATAACAGTAAGAAAAGGACTGAAAAGGTGCTCCGTTACTCGTGTCGAGAAAATTCTGAACTTTGTATGTACCATGCAGCATGGGATGATCCTAATATATTTACTGTAACTGGTAAGATTTTATGTATTTTACGTTTCTATATCTTAAGCCAAGCGCAAATGTGAAATGTTAATTTCTGTATATGCATTATCTTCTCAATTAGTTACATGTCAAGGATTAGTTTTCATTTTATATTGGCGTTACGGACCAACTCTCATTTAACCAACATGTGCTCTGGGTGCAGTAAGTGCTGCCATCTGCAATGTCGTTGTAAACGTAATTCTCGCGGCACTGAGCAGGCAGTATATAGAGATTGAGACGGCGGTGATGGAGACACGTAGCAGGGACAGCACATGGGCATGCCGGTCGAGCGACACCCATACACTTGACGCCGTACACGACGACTTATGATCAAGTAAAAATGTGTACCAGCTGCTGGAGGGAGTGGTTGTTGTGGGAGTTCCACTCCGGGACATAGTGAACCTGATTTACTTATAAGCTGAAGAATATTTGAGTATAATCAATTGGTGGACTTACAGGACTTGGTTTGTCATATATTTCTGCGCTTAGACTGCTTGACTTTTGGATAGTTTTCCTTTAAGACTGAAAGTTATCTTTCAACTAAAGCTGAATCATAGTGCTTATCTTGCCGGACTCTTGTGTAAGAATACAGTTTTGTTCCTTTTCGTTCTGATTATGTGCTAGAAAGAATGATCTAAGTTAATTCCAGCACAAATACTCTTGTAAGTTATGGTTAAAGTGATTTCTCCGTTGGAAGAAATGTAACGTGATTGTATCACTAATGTTTACCTGTTCAATAAACGTTTGTATTTGAACTGTAATACATAACAGAAAGCATCATAAAAAGGCGAACTAGACACCCAGAATAAGACACAATTAATGACTAAAAACCCAAGAAATACATATAACTGCTAGTAGAAATATTTTAAAAGTATACCATCGGAAATTGAAACCACTCCTGAACCAATAAGCCTGTTGGACTATACCTCGATACAAACTAACTTATCACTCTCATATAACCTCAGAAAGAGAGATGGTATTCCAGTACTGCTAAGAAGCGCAATACTTAGTATGCTACATACATACATATATCATCATTACAAACCGTTATGTCTTTCAGCGTTCAGTCTACAGGCCTCTGTGAATTTACCAAACGTGGCCACAATCCTCTATTTGCGACTTGTGCTGTGGTCTCATTTATTTCTGTACCTCTTATCTTTAAATCGTTCGAAACTGAGTCTAACCAACATCGTCTTGGCCTCCCTCTACTTATCTTACCCACCATAACATAGTCCATTATTCTCCTAGGTAACCTATCGTCCTCCATTCGCCTCAAATGACTCACCACATCAGCAGGTTTATGCGTACAGCTTCATCCATCGAGTTCATTCCTAACTTAGTCTTTATCTCCTCATTCCAAGTACCCCCTGCCGTTGTTATTACCTGTTTGTACCAGCGAACATTCTCGCTACTTTCATGTCTGTTACTTCTAACTTGACTTGACTTAATTCCAGTTGTTCCTTGTGGAACATAGGGCATCAACAAAGCATCTCCATCTGATCCTGTTGCCAACCAACCTCTTCACTCCTCTCCAGGTCTTGCCTTGTTCCATTGCCACCATGTATACAGATCTTCGCCACGTTTGCTTCGGCCTTCCTCCTTTTACCCTGCTGGTTCCAATCCAGTGCCTCTCTCTCAATGGCTTCATTCCTTTCCTCAAAGTATGCCCTATCCATTTCCATTTCCGCCGCTTTATCTGTATGGCCATCTCGGTTTCACCCGTCCTTCCCCATAGTTCATGACTGGAGATTACTTCCGGCCAGTAGATGTTTAGAATCTTCCTTAAACAGCGGTTGACAAAGGTTTTCAACGTGGAGGTAATCACTTTAGTCACTTTTCTAGGTCTCGGGCTCATATAGTAGAACAGCCTTGACATTACTTCGGAAAATGCGAAGTTTGGTCCTGACAGATATTTTGTTGTTCTTCCATACCGGATAGAGCCGAACAAAGGCACCATTTGCTTTTTGTGTACGTTGAGAGACATCCTGTACCGCTCTTGCATCTTTGGTAACTACACTGCCTAAATGAGAAGCTTATTTCCAAAAGGTACCAAATCCAAAAAATAAAATTTTACAGGAGAGGAAAAACGCTCAGAGTTTAAAATTTCAACTGAAAATTTATTTGACACTTATATTGTGTTCAGATAGAATAAATGCATTTTTATACAAATTATTTCTGTTGAAGCTTTTTCTGTTTAGGAAATATTCAAAGAAAATGATGGATTTGGTACTTCTTGGCTCTGAAACTCTAACTATCTTCACCTGAAAGACATAATTTTCACTGCAGTCATCAGCATTTTTTATAAAACTGACCGTATTTAGTTATAAAATAGTCAGATTTAAGGTATTTACAGTGAAGGCATAGATTATTTAAATAATATTAAATAAAACAATGAAAATGCAAAGTACCAGTTTTGAACTAAAGAAATTCTCTTTCTTCCCCTTAGCAGCATTCTCAATTTTCCTTCCACTGACATTCAGGAGGCTTCAAAATGTATCCCTACACACACTGACAACACTACTATCACTTCTAGCTTTATATTTAATCGTCATTTTCGTCGAAACACGCGTACATTGTGTTCTTTTGATTAGGCCTGTGCCTTTCTGGTGATACAACGAAGCAATAATTTTTTTTTGAGAAACAGCATCTTTATTCTCCCAGAAGGCACCATGAAACGCTACTATTTCTTGTTCTGTTGAATCACGGGCTCTACAAAACTCACCGACATTGTGGAAACAAGCAACACTCGCTTTAGTCTCGTACTTTTGCACTTTCGCACGCGTCTTCTTCCATTTATCTGGAGCTAACACCCTCTTCCTTGCTTTATTTACTTCTTCAGGAGTATCACAGTACTCATCTGAGATATCTGATTCCATACGTTTGAAAAACAAATAGCGCAGAGTAACAAAACCATCTTCGTAAGAAAACTGTCACTTCACGTCATGTGAACATAGCGCGGCCATTTTGCTGCTGTTCACGTGACCCAGAAATGGCCTCTCATTGGCTGCATGGATACGGTACGTATTGGCACATTTAGGCCACATGATTTGATACTTATTGGCATCAAACGCGATTTTTAATTCCCTGTTTGATATGGATTTAGGTCGTTTTGGCTATTTCTTTTTCTTTCATACGATGGAGCTACCTACCAACGTACGTTTTCCATCATAATCTCAATTTTGATTTTTTTGGAGTTTTCACAAATAGGTGAAACTATCCACATCCTCTTTAGGTTCATCACTGAAGACAAATGGGTCTAGTTTGTTGGTGTTAGTCGTTAGCGCCTTGGTCTTCTTTGAGTTGACCTTTAGTCCCACCTTTTTTCCTTCTTTTACCAAGTCTTCAATCTTTGATTGCATTTCACGATATGCCTCAGACAGGAGACACACATCATCAGCGAAGTCTAGGTCTTCCAGCCTATTAACCAATCCCCTCTGGATACCACCTTTCACATTTCGCGTTACTTTCTACATTACCGCATCAATCACCACCAGGAACATGGCTGGCGACAGGATACAACTTTGACTTACTCCTGAACGTACAGATATAGGCTCAGATGCACGTCCCTCATGAATGTCTCTGCATGTATAATCACGGTTGTTTCGTGAATGAGGTTGGTAATTTGTGATGGCACTCCATACCGCTTCACTTCCTTCCACATAGCTTCTCTGTTGATCGAATCAAAAGCTTTTTCGAAGCGCATGAACACAGCATAGAAGCGAGATGACCACTCAGCACACTGCTCCAGAATTATCCTCAAGGTGTTTATTTGGTCTACACACGAGCGAGGCGATCGAAAGCCTGCCTGTTCCCGTCGGAGCCTCAACTTGATATACGACTTAATTCTGTTCAGCAGAACCCTTGTGAATACTTTGCTAGGAATTGACAGAAGCGTAATACCCCTCCAGTTGTTACAGTTTGACGTATCACCCTTCTTTGGAAACTTCACCAACAACCCATACCTCCAATCTGTCGGCATTTCTCCATTAACCCATATCTTCTCAAACAGCGGCTGCAACATATTGGCAGTGGTATCCATATCAACCTTCATGACTTTTGCTGGAATATTGTTAACTCCTGCAAACTTACCAATATGTAACTCTCTCAGTACACGCTTGATTTCCTCCACTGTTGGAATGCAGATTTTAATCACTTCTAACTTATGAATAAAGTATCCTAATTCCACTCAGCTTTCGCTCCGTAAAGCAAAGTTGGTCTGAAAACAGACCGGTGTAAAAGTAGTTTAGTATAGTTGCCCGCAGAGAGCGGAACGAGTTAGACGTGCCTGTTTTGTCTTACGTACAACAAAAACACCACAGTGATCAGTGCACTTTTACCAGCAAGTCTTGGTAATATTTTCTGTGATTAGTTTTTTTTTTTGAATTAGTAAATTGTTCAGTTTGAAAGTAATCATGCAAAGCATTCGTAAAAATACACTGAAATGCAGTTTCCAGCGGAATGATACAAGGCCAACAGCAGCGGAAATTGCCGAACGAAAAAATCAGGAATTATTTCACAAAATGCGGGAATGATAAAGATATTTATGATGCATCGTGGCCTCAGTTCTACCGTCTACCAGTCCCCAATGGTATCCGACAAATAAAAATTCAGTTAGAACAGCAAATTCCATCCTTCGTAACCATAGAGGGGTACAGAGGACAAGTAACATATGAGGGGCAAGAAAAAACCTGTACTATAAGCAACGACCCGGATCACCTGCGTATTGACTGTCCCCGCCGAGCGGGCTAAGTTTTGAGACAGCCGACATCACTTGCCACACTATTTCGCCCCTGTGTCCCCACAACAACAGCAACCACTCTCCAATCTGACTTACAATTGACGAGTGGAGCCTTTCCTTCACTCGTAAACAGGTCTAACACAGATGACCTCGCCGCACTGGACTCTCAACTGCAATCTGTTGTAAACACCTTATTTGCTGGGGAACAACTTGACCCTGAGAGCGAAACGGCTGTTCATGTGTCAACAGATGATATGCACACGCTCACCACATCAGAGCCGGCTCCAAGTCATGTAACACAACACACTAAAGACCAGCACATGGATGTTACAGAGCAACCAGATACACAACTGAAACCAGATCATTCCACAATACAGGATGATCCCATTAAAATTGAAAATAGTGCCCAGTTTAAGTAAATAGCACGTCACACACAAGAAAATTAAATTGGCGGAGGAAGTTAACACCCCCACGATCGATACACCAGCTGATATATCAGAAAATTCCGATAGCTCTCTAACAACCAAAACACGTAAATGCCAATCGCAGCAAGTTAGTTCTAAAGACCCGCGGTTGTTTAAGGGAAACCAAACTTGCGGGAATCGAAATAAATCTAGTTCCACCAAAAGCCATTCGACCAAGAACAAGCAAGCATTGCAGCGTAAAGAGAAGATCGGTAATTGAAGAATTGGATACAGCTCATAGTTGCCAATTTACAGAATAATCTCCTTTCAACTCATCACAGTCACACTATGTTTCGGATCTACCGCGTGTTCACACTTTTTAGTCTCCTGGCCATTGTGTTTAAGCACCAGCACTCCACCTAGACCGATTCACCTTTTCATCCTGACGTTACCCATGCACATAGCACATGTGGCACCTACTTTCCAGAGATGATTCTGCATACGTTGCTACGGCAAACATCTGTGGCATTTTCACTAACACGAAATGGGCACTCATTAAGAAGTATATTGGAGACAATGACATTGATATTTTATTTCTCCAAGAAGTGTGTACCTACAATTTATATATATTAAGCCCATACGAATACAGTCTAACGCATTTTAGGGATTGGATTCGGTGACTCCCTTGTGTACAGGGTTTCACCAACAGAGCCAGTGTCAAACAAGGACTACTCTTAACGAAAAATGAGTTGTACGCAACAGTGAATTCCGTAACTACTATTCTCGTTACAATCACCACCGCCGCCAGTACCAGCAGAAGTAATATCGCCCTGACAAACATCACACAAATTCATCTGTCTGCAACTATGTGTACTTTTGAAGATATACCACCATCTATATCACGCCATCTACTCATTCCTCCTCCGCCAGCAGACAGAGACTCCAGCAGAGTACAATATAAACGCATTCATCCTCAACAGTCCCCGTAAAACGAACCTCCTGTAAGGAAGTTAGCTGTCGACACCACTCCAGCAGATTTCAACCGCGAATCACCAGCAGCTAATGACATTACTGCAGCAGCAGGCTCCAACCCAGGCTCGCAGCCAATGGACGCAGCAGCAATCAACACCGCTTCAGCCACCGAATTTCCTCCTCGGTTAAAAGCAGCCCGCGTAATAAATAATATCCCATCCATCCAACAACGCCTTCAAGGAACCCGGAGCTTCCTACTACGGAACCTAGTCCCCGAATTCGTACCCTCTCAGGCAATCTTTCGTGCCCTTCGTTGTTTCAGTATGAAACGAGAGGAGATTGCCAACATTCGACCAACCTCAAATGGTTACATTATCAAAATCAATGGTGAGGAGGCGGCCCACAAGTTGGTCAATTCCATAGGTGCCACTCAACTAGGTTCATCTACCCCTTTTCAACAGCTTTCACAATCCCGCACCAAAATTCTTCCAGCACCCCCCAACACAGTCCCTTTAGCTGCGTGATCAGAGGAGTCGACCCGGACCTCACCGATGATGTCATTCTTTATGAATTAAATGCGGAGAACCTCCCTGCACGGAAGGTATTCCGAATAAGAAACGCGTCCGGGCCGACCTTCACGGTCCGCATTTTGCTTCCAACAACTCAGACGTTGACCACCTGTTGAAATATAGAATTTCAATATTCAAACAGCACTACAGAGTTGAACCATCAATGGCCCCTCCACCCCAACCAATTCGCTGTGAGCAGTGTGTATTGCACCCGACGGGGGCATGATCCAAGGATCTCTGGTCAAGACTGGTCATCTAAATTGCAGACGAAATGCTATTTTGAGGAAATAAATCTTGAAATTAATAAATATGAACATCACTGAGACAGATGAAGAAAGTGTTTAAAATTCATTCTATAAATTTAGTATTTGCGATCTATTGTGCAACTTTTTCCTTTGGACAGCGGTGATCCCGCGGAAGAGTGAATCCTGTGACGTCATTGGTATGGCTGTGCCTGTGGTTCACCACGACGCAACTTGGGAGAAGTTATCCCCACCTCACGTTCAAGAAAAGGGGGAGAGGCGAACTTTTTCGAAGCGAAATATGAGAGCCATCTTTAAATCAGGTTGGCCAACTTGATTGTCTACGCTGTGAAAATTAATAAAATCTAAATTCTGGCGTCGCTTTTCGATCCAGAAGAGATAGTTATTGTACCGGGCGGTACACCTCCACGCCGCTTATTTAAACGTTGCGCCAGTTGAAACTCCCCTACTGGACGAAGTCTGAACTTTGTCTTATGTGTTAATTTTCAAGTTACCCTGAAGATGCCACTACTTGGAAATTTTGAAGTTTCTGAACTGTGTTGTTTTCGATGTATTTTTGTTTTGTTTGCAGTAAGAAGTGTGAACATTCTCTTCTAGAGGACACTACTAAAGAACTACAACGGTGCACCCTAGTGCGAAGTGAAAGAACTGTTTTTTTTGAGAAAATTTAATTTCAAAAGTTCTTTCTTTGCTAAATTTCTTTCAGTCATTGGTTAAGTTGGCAATATTAACCCTTTCTTTCCCCTTGTTCTGAATTTAGCCAATCCCGAATTTCTCGAATTAATTTTCCACCAATAATATGTTTCTTCTTCTTCGTATTGTGTAGGGGGTTTCTTGGTGAACCAATAAAATCCTTGTGGGAGGGTGTTCTCATTCCAAAACGCCTCGAACTTTCCACGAGAGTATATAAACTGCTGATTTTCGGGTCTCGGTGCCACTTCAGTACCATCTTTCAGTGTGTAAAGTACATAGCAGGGGGCGGGAAGCGCCTCTTTCTTCGGGGAGCAGTTCAACACCAAGGTAATGGCCTTTTAATAACTTCTTTTCTTGCTAGCTCAGCAGTTTAACTCTCGGGGCGGGTCCGAAGCGTTTCTACCATGTAACTTTCCCTAAAATGTAAAGACTCTTAGCCTCTATTCTCTTTCAAAACTACATATTGGGATAGAGAGTGCTTAACCCTCTCGATCTCCCACTCATATTGCATTGAGGTGAACTTATTTTCACAACCGTTTCTTCCCTTCTAATATAACGTAAATTGTTTCCTTCTAAAAGTCACCTTTTTAGTATGGGATTAGCCCTTGCATTAACGGCCTAGTGCCAAGTAGGTTTTAAACAAATGTATTAGGAGTGCAGATCGCCTCCTCTCAATTGTTATTTTAGAGGTCAGGTAATTAACCTTTTTCTCACTTAATAGACCTCAGTAGGTTGGGTATGTAACCCCTGTGTATATGTCCTTAGAGGACAACTTGAAGGTGGAGTTTGGTGTGGCCTTTGATAGGCTTAAAGTTGAGAGCGAGTGGCTCTTTTTCGAAAATTGAGTATTGTATGCCTCGAGGAGGCTTTACTGTGTAATTTGGAGCAAGTGCTCCTGGGCTTGATTGGGGTCTTCTGCCCCTTTGTTGAATTCTGTATATCGTAAAGTTGGGCTAATTGCTCTGAATTGTGTGTCTGGCTCTCGGAGCCCAAAATCCTGTAATTGTACATTCTCGATTAGTGGTTTTGCTACTCTGTACCTGCCATTATTGTTATTTCTTGTTTTTAGCTAAGAAAATATAACCTTGTTAAATTTTAAATTCACTTTAATTTCGTAGCCTGAGACCTGTTCACCCCCGGCACCTTCTTTTACCTCTAACTACCACGGAAAACTCCGTAACAAGTGGTAGCAGAGCGTGGTTGAATGGGTCTCAATTTAGCCCCTTTTGACGGCTAAACATTGTTTTGATTCGAACTAACAATTTTCTCAGTTGCAGGAATTTTTAAATTTTCCTTTTTCAAAATTGTTCTGTCATCATGCCCGGCCCTCGCGATGTTCTCCATCTTAACTATTTGCGCAAGGAGGAGTTGATCTATGAATTGACTATTAGAAATGTGCAATCTGGAGGCACGGTTGCGGTAGACACAAACAAGCATAGAGAGTCCCTTGATTTGCCCATTTCCATCCCCACTTTGGGAGAGAAAGAAATTGACGACTCTCTTTCCACGATCATCGAGAATATTAATGGGCTAGCATCTGTAGTTAGTTTTTTTTGACGAAAATGATCCTTCTCCTAATCAAATTAAGCGGGTGCAAGCCAGGCTATTTCATTTTTCAAATAGAGTTAACGATCTGTTGTCTCTGAAGTTGAATGACGTTCAGAGGAAGGAAGCTAGTACGGTGCTTGAAAATATTTCTGAATTATCTAATAAGGTAACTCAATTGTTAACTGGGGAAGTTCCTCCCAAAATCGATCAACCCACCACGGTGAATGTAGGTAGTGAGGAAGAGCCTCCTAAGGGAGAAGTCAATAGGATAACCGTTGGAGCTCAAACGATCTCTGCCCCATTGGACAACGAGTCTGAACGCTGTGCATCGTTGAATAATGTACGTTCTGAATTAACTTCTTTGCCACTGAAACCTTTACCTACTATGTCACCTGGGTTCAGCAGCTTGCCTCATCCATTGGCAATGTTGCTCAGAGATATCTCGAAGTTTTCGGTTAACACTACCAGTGAAGTTATTTCTTTCTTAAGGTTTTTAGTTGAATTTCAGGATCATGCCCTTGTTTTTTCTCTTTCTCCATGTCAGATTTTGCAAATCATCTATCCCTATGCAATAGGTATTCTCTCAGACAAAATAGTAAGAGCCATTGCCGAGAAATCATCTATTGAAGACCTCCACGCCCACTTGCTAGCTAACTTCATCCCGGCTAGGGCAAGGTCATCTCTGATTCAGAAGTACTATTATCGAGTACAGAGATTGGATGAAAATCTGGCTGATTTTATACAAGACATTAAGTTTTATACTAGGGTTTTTGCTCTTCATTTTCCTGAAGATCAGATTGTACAGGCTATTGTAGAAGGAATTTCACCATCCTATAGGTCATACTTGTGTTTCGCGGCGTGCCTGCAAACCTTCTCTGAACTTGAAGCATTGGCCGTCTCAGCGGAAGGAGTTAGATACGCCGATTCCTTGCGTGTCGCGAAAGAACCCCCTCCTTCGTTTAGTAATACTCGGCCTCCACCTCACCGATCAGTCACACCTCGTAAATGTTACGCTTGCGGGTCGCCTGACCATCTTCGGAACAAGTGTCCATTGATCAAATCTAGTAGGGCAAATAATGGAGCTGGCTCATCACAAGGCTGTTTTAAATGTGGGGCTTTCTCACATATTGCCAAGAATTGCCCAAATTCAAATAGCACCCCCTCCTGCTCAACTTCTGGTGCAAATTCTACCTATGTCACTAATAATAAGTGACTAGCGGCTTCGGCTGAGTCGACTAATCCATCTTTCCGAGGCTCAGCCCCTGGTAAACAGATCGAAACTTCAGGGAACGTTCAATCTGCAAATGCAACTTTTGAATGCCCCAAAGAGTGTCTTAGGATTGCGGCGGATACCCCCGCACTGGTCCCCTTTCTCAAAATTGAGTTAAATAATGAGCCTATAACAGCCCTATTAGATTCAGGCAGTGTTTGTTCGATTATTTCGGCTGAATGGTATGCAAAATTGAAATCTGTTTGTAAACTTCCTGACTATTGTTCCTCTTCGATCCAATATGTTTCGGCTAATCCATCTCCCTTAGAAATTCTAGGTTCTTTACAGGTCAAAATTCGTATTTTTAAATTTACATGGAAAATCAAACTGTTTGTGGCTAAGCACTTGTCTTGCCCCATCATATTGGGAGCGGACTTCATTTCTCACACTGGTCTTGTGCTCGATCTTCAGAGTAAGTCGTGCACATTCAAATTTGCTTCCAATTATAAAATCCCCTTGTTAAAATGTAATTCTGCGTCATGTTCATCTATTTCGCCTACCCAGGATGAGATGTTGTTAGACCTTAGACATCTACCTGAGGAGCAGGCTGATAGTATTCGTAAGTTGTGTCAGTCGTTTCCAGAGGTGTTCTCTGATACTCTTGGTGTTACTGACCTTATCGAATACAAAATTGAGTACGGATTCGATTCCTGTCCGTTTTCCACCTTATATACTATCTCCACCTAAAATGAAGGCTCTGAAAGAAATCATCGATCAGATGTTGAAGGATGGTATTATTAAGCCCTCTAAGTCGGCGTATTCTTCGCCTATTATTCTAGTCCCGAAACCCCAAGGGGGCTTCAGGCCTGTCATTGATTATAGGGCTCTCAATCGGAAGGTGGTGTTACAATCTGTGCCCCTTCCCGACCTTCATTCTTGTTTTTCATGGTTCCGTAAGGCCATGTTCTTCACCATCTTGGATTTGAATCAGGCCTACAATCAAATTCCCCTTGCCGAAGAGTCTAAACATCTTACAGCGTTTGCCACGGATTGGAATTTGTATGAATACAACCGCGTGCCTTTCGGGCTCCCCACGGGAGCAGCTGTACTCACTAGGCTGCTAGATAGGGTCTTCTCCGACATCAAATTTGAGTACTTGTATCACTACTTGGATGATGTCGTCGTATTTTCGGAGACCTTTGAAGAACATCTAGATCATCTGCGAGAAGTTCTCAATCGCCTCGTAAGGCTGGGTTAACTGTCAAGTTGTCCAATGTTGCCTTTGCTAAGCCCTCTATGTCATTCCTAGGGCATATTGTGGTACCTGATGGTGTTGCCGTCGATCATTCTAGAACACAGGCCATCCGTGATTTTAAACCTCCCTAGGACATTAAAGGTATCGCCAGGTTCATTGGCATGGTGAATTTCTTCAGGAAGTTTATTCCTAACTTCGCTAATAGAGCGGCGCCCTTAAACCTTCTTCGTAGGAAAGGCATCAAATTCGAGTGGGGACCTTCTCAACAAGCCGCTTTTGAAGATCTTAAATTAGCTCTCTGTAATGCCCCTGTCCTTGCTATGCCTGATTTCTCAAAGAAATTCATCGTCCAAACTGACGCGTCGTCGTCAGCAGTAGCTGCAGTCCTTCTTCAAGAGACTGAACTAGGGAGGCGACACATCGCCTATGCATCTAGGACTCTATCGGCTCAAGAAGCAAAGTATTCCATATATGAGCTCGAATGTTTGGCAGTCTTATTTGCCTTAGAAAAGTTCCGTCTCTATCTGGAACATGTCAAATTCGACCTGGAGACAGATAATCAAGCCTTAAGCTGGGTCTTAGGTAGGCCGCGTCGTACTGGTCGTATAGCCCGTTGGGCCACCCGAATCTCTGCCTTCCAATTCGATGTCAGGCATATCAGAGGTACCGAAAATGTTGTCACTGATGGACTCAGCCGTATGTTTTCCAACGACGTTGAGAACCATGAACCGGTGGATAGTTCATCTCCTCCCGAGTCCATGCTATCTGATGTTAATGTCATCTTAACAGATGCTCCCATGCTCTTTAGGGATACCGAGAAATACCAACGTGAAGATCCGACGCTGGCTCCGATAATGGAAACCCTTTCTTCTGGGGAACATGTTGTCCCTTATGTTTTGAGGAATGGTGTTTTATGTTGCCCATCGAGGCATGATAAGATGATGAAAGTTGTCGTTCCAGCTGTTCTTGTGCCTATGATCTTCAAGTATTATCATGAGACTCCATTAGGAGGGCATCTAGGCATCTTTAAAACTCGTGAGAAGATTCGTGAAATGTTCATCTGCGAGGGTATGGACGGTGAAATCCGTGAACTAGTAAAGGCTTGTAAATCCTGTTTGCTTAGTAAACCAACCATGTCCACCAAGGTAGGCCTTTTGTCTTCTCATCAAGCGTCGCGCCCCATGGAACGCCTGTATATTGATTATGTAGGACCCTTCCCCCAGTCGAAGGGAAATGCCAACAAGTTCATCTTTGTATGCGTAGATGGTTTTACAAGATTTTCCTGGTTATTTCCGACTAAGCTGGCTACCGCTCAGTCCACCATTACTTGTTTAAATTCTATCTTTGCTTCTTTTGGTCCGTGTCAATATATTGTATCTGATAATGATAAGGCTTTCACATCTAATTTATTTCGTGAATTCTGCTTTGACCTATCCATATCTCATGTGACGACTTCTGCTTATTACCCTCAACCATCTCTGGCTGAACGGGTTAATCGTAATCTCAGGTCCGCGCTTATTGCCTATCATCATGAAGATCATTCTAGATGGGACACGTCCCTGCATTGGTTAGCTTTTGCTTGGAATTCGGCGGTTCATGAATCACATACATTTACTCCAGCGTCTTTGATGTTCAAGTTTGTTCCCAACACGCCGCTCTCTAACCTCTGGTCTCTGAGTGACATTCTACCCGAGACAATAGACCCGGACAATATTAATGATCTTTGGAAGAAGCCTAAAGCCAATCTTAAAGTGTCTCATGAAAAGGTTAGGGAAAGATATGATCGTGGACGGAGACCCACCAATTTGAAGGAAGGTGACCAGGTGATGGTCAGGAACTTTGTTCCCGCGGGCAAGCTTGCCCCCAAATTTCATGGGCCGTGTATCATTCTCGATTTCCTTACGCCGGTTACGTTGTTATTAAGTAATCCAGCCACCGAGAGGATATTTAGGGTTCACCTGTCACAGGTGAAACCGGTGTAATTTCTGTGTTAACTTGCTTCATATTATTTTGAAAGAAATAGGAAGGTTATATATTTTTTTTCTCTGAGAGGTTTCACTTTTAGGCCTTCTGCCCTTGTAATCTGTTTCCTTTAAGCGTAATTATTTTTTGTAAACCTTCCCCGATCAGTTGAACTGCCATCCTGTCCTTGCCACGGCCATTACCACGCTCCCGTCTCCTGCTCCCCACACACTGTGGCTTATAAAATGCCATGGATATCTGCACGCCGCTGGCCCCTCAACCTCTCCACAAAGCCTATGCCCTCAAAAATGATGATGGTCCAACAAAATTCTGCCGCCTAGCTTTAATGTATCAGTGCCCCCGCAGCTGCGCGGCGCCGTGCCGCGACTGGGATAGAGGAAGGGCCCCCTCTACTCCAGCGAGGACGACAGGTGCACGGCGAGCCGGAGCCCTCCTCCCGGCCAAGGCTGATGTGCGGCGCACAACCTGTAACTGGCCCGCGACCTGCATGTTCACCGCGGGCGCGGCGTGCTTCAACACCACTGCTCCCCTCATAGTGCGGGCGAGCGGTATCTCAGGGTACTTGAGGGGTCCGAGCGGCCGCCTTTGGACGCAAGCTGCAACGGCCGGTCTGGCCATCCAACTTAATCAACATCGAAATATTTAATCAACTACATGGACATTTACTATCAGCAATTACTACACTTGGGAATTCAACAGCAATATTTGGTGGACTTTGAAAATTTTGCTTCACTTTCAAGTATTAAAAGTTTTTCTTCTGAATTCAACTTCTACAAACATAAAGACATTACTTCAGCAGTTACTACGAGAATTTTTGAAACTGGATCAAATCAAATTTTCACTATTTTGATAAATGCTTCTGCAATTAATCTCCATAGCAACATCATAACTTGGACCTTGTTTTCAAACAAAAGTTTATGTTCTTCCGTGTTACCCCCTTGGAGGAACTTTTGGGGGGGGAGGTCTGTACCGGGCGGTACACCTCCACGCCGCTTATTTAAACTTTGCGCCAGTTGAAACTCCCCTGCTGGACGAAGTCTGAACTTTGTCTTATGTGTTAATTTTCAAGTTACCCTGAAGATGCCACTACTTGGAAATTTTGAAGTTTCTGAACTGTGTTGTTTTCGATGTATTTTTGTTTTGTTTGTAGTAAGAAGTGTGAACATTCTCTTCTAGAGGACACTACTGAAGAACTACAACGGTGCACCCTAGTGCGAAGTGAAAGAACTGTTTTTTTTTTTGAGAAAATTTAATTTCAAAAGTTTGTTCTTTGCTAAATTTCTTTCAGTCATTGTTTAAGTTGGCAATATTAACCCTTCCTTTCCCCTTGTTTTGAATTTAGCCAATCCCGAATTTCTCGAATTAATTTTCCACCAATAATATGTTTCTTCTTCGTATTGTGTAGGGGGTTTCTTGGTGAACCAATAAAATCCTTGTGGGAGGGTGTTCTCATTCCAAAAACGCCTCGAACTTTCCGCGAGAGTATATAAACTGCTGATTTTCGGGTCTCGGTGTCACTTCAGTACCATCTTTCAGTGTGTAAAGTACATAGCAGGGGGCGGGAAGCGCCTCTTTCTTCGGGGAGCAGTTCAACACCAAGGTAATGGCCTTTTAATAACTTCTTTTCTTGCTAGCTCAGCAGTTTAACTCTCGGGGCGGGTCCGAAGCATTTCTACCATGTAACTTTCCCTAAAATGTAAAGACTCTTAGCCTCTATTCTCTTTCAAAACTACATATTGGGATAGAGAGTGCTTAACCCTCTCGATCTCCCACTCATATTGCATTGAGGTGAACTTATTTTCACAACCGTTTCTTCCCTTCTAATGTAACGTAAATTGTTTCCTTCTAAAAGTCACCTTTTTAGTATGGGATTAGCCCTTGCATTAACGGCCTAGTGCCAAGTAGGTTTTAAACAAATGTATTAGGAGTGCAGATCGCCTCCTCTCAATTGTTATTTTAGAGGTCAGGTAATTAACCTTTTTCTCACTTAATAGACCTCAGTAGGTTGGGTATGTAACCCCTGTGTATATGTCCTTAGAGGACAACTTGAAGGTGGAGTTTGGTGTGGCCTTTGATAGGCTTAAAGTTGAGAGCGAGTGGCTCTTTTTCGAAAATTGAGTGTTGTATGCCTCGAGGAGGCTTTACTGTGTAATTTGGAGCAAGTGCTCCTGGGCTTGATTGGGGTCTTCTGCCCCTTTGTTGAATTCTGTATATCGTAAAGTTGGGCTAATTGCTCTGAATGGTGTGTCTGGCTCTCGGAGCCCAAATCCTGTAATTGTACATTCTCGATTAATGGTTTTGCTACTCTGTACCTGCCATTATTGTTATTTCTTGTTTTTTGCTAAGAAAATATAACCTTGTTAAATTTTAAATTCACTTTAATTTCGTAGCCTGAGACCTGTTCACCCCCCGCACCTTCTTTTACCTCTAACTACCACGGAAAACACCGTAACAGTTATAATATGGGCATTTATTTAGAGCGTGTAATGTTGTTTTTGCTGATAACTTATGGATGGAGAAATAATATTTGGTTATATAAGCGTGGAAAAATACCAGGAGCCATCTGGTAATTGTTAAGACTATTAAGTCTATTAAGTCTATTATGGATCTGGTACCCCCACCCTCTCATGTGTAGCGGTGAATAGCCTTATGCTTGAAGAATGTATCCGTAACTGCTAAACCCATACCAGAACAGAAGTCCATCAAACGCTTCGCATTCCTATTGGCTTCCATATCTTCCCCACACTTACCAGTCACCCTTTCGTATCCTTCAGTTCTATTTCCAACTCTCGCACTGAAATCACCCATTGGCACTATCATATCCTTGCTGTTTACCCTGACTTCGATGTCACTCAGTGCTTCGTAAAACCTGTAAACTTCATTCTCATCTGCACACTCACATTGCCGTAGCCGTGTTGAAACACAGGATCCCATGAGATCTCCAAAGTTAAGCAACATTGGGAGAGGTCAGGAGTTGGATGGGTTGCCACGCGCTGTTGGTGAGGGGTAGGGTAATGGAGGAGCGGAAAGGAACTGGCCTTCCTACCGCACGTAAACTCCGGCTCAGGAGCACCTCTGCGGAGGTTCGGACCTGCCTTCGGGCAGAATAACCCTTACCTACACTCACATGGTGAATACACTGAGATAATTCTCGTCTTAATTCCTCCAACTGCCAAATCTTTCCACATCATTCGTCCATTTACCTGCCTAGCAGAAACTATGGAGCGTGCAATTGTATTCCTGATGAACAGTCCTACCCCATACTCTGCCCTTCCCTTTATAATCTCCTATCTCTTCCTCGCTATCTCCCCATATCCGAATATCACTTACTCCTAGCACATCCATATGCATCCTCTTTGCCGACTCAGCCAGTTCTACTTTCTTTCTTCCATAAGCCCCATTAATATTGATAGCTCAACATCGAATTCCATTTCGTTGGCCAAGTTGTTTCCAAGGAGTCCCTCACCTGTTAAATGGGAGTGGGACTCCATTACTCCCATAGGTCCGAGGCTTGCTTAAAATGTTCTGAGCTCGTAAAATCCGTGATGCAGGATGCTACCCTACTTATACATAATTCAAGTGAGGATCTCTTCTCTAACCGGTTAGGGACCACAGGTGGATTGTATAGACCTAGCCGCCTGAGCACAAGGAGGGCCATGACTCACAGTATGTCCGAGATGCCCACTCCCATTCCGTAGCAACTGATGTCCAAACTCTCAGGACCACTTACTAAGTCACCCAGCCATTGCCCTTGGTCCACGAACTAGGACGTGACTACAGTAACCCACACCATGCTAAACGAAGAATATCCTGAAGATCAGTGATCAAGAGTTTTCACATACAGCTCACAAACAGATGACAGAGGAGCAGGCACTGGAGTTTTCTGCCAATTATTCTCACAGTATGCTCCAGTAGATAGATATCGCAACAACTTTGATTGAGAAATAGAAGCCGTCCATCTTGCCCTACAAAATCTCATTCACAGAGTCAATTTATTTGAAAAAGCAGTCCTTCTCACAGATTCACTAGCTGCCATACAAGTGGTATCCTCAGATATCTAATCCCATTCATCAAGAATTCATGGCATTAAACATTTACAGGATGAGGCATGGAAA
Source organism: Anabrus simplex (assembly GCF_040414725.1). Classification (NCBI taxonomy): domain Eukaryota; kingdom Metazoa; phylum Arthropoda; class Insecta; order Orthoptera; family Tettigoniidae; genus Anabrus; species Anabrus simplex. The sequence continues at coordinate 198,565,983 of NC_090267.1, forward strand.
ATTCCTCTTTTGAAAATGCAATAAAACACACTACATATTTCATTCAACTTATTGTTATTTTATGCCTACACACAACATTAGAAATTTGAATTTACACAGTTTTAAACACAATGTCTGTTAAATGTTGCCCTACATTGCCAATACACTGATTCAGTCGGTGTCTTCCTACAAGGATGTAGAAGTAGACAGGAGTGAAATACCAGAATACTTTTATCTAAATAACTAAGTCGGAGGTATGAGGTCAGGAATTATACACGATGAGAAACGCATGGTTGTTTGGAATCGACCCCTTGGTCATGGGTCAGACACCACTATTGATCTAACGAGGAAGGTAATGAACCAGTGGAGGACTGGTAGACCATTGGTAACGATATAAAATTTTACGTTTTAATCTTCTATATATATAAAGTAGCTTGTCCTGACTGACTGACTGACTGACTGACTGACTGACTGACTGACTGACTGACTGACTGACTGACTGACTGACTGACTGACTGACTGACTGATTCATCATCGCCGAGCCAAAACTGATGGACATAAAGAAATGAAATTTTGGGGATATATTCATATTATAATGTAGGTGCTCGCTGAGAGGATTTTTGGATATTCCGTCGCTAAGGGGGTGAAAAGGGGGGTGAAATTTTAAAATGAGTGTGTCTATATCTCAAAACTTTAAAAGTTTGCAGATGTGAAAATTGGTATTTAGAATCTTCTTTAAAAATAAGGAAACACGTATTTTTTTGTTTTCAGACAATCCCAATAGGAGGGGTGAAAAAGGGTGAAAAATGGGTTGAATGCCTTTAATCAGGATACCGCTACTTATATCTCAGAAACTGAAGATATTACAGACCTCAAAATTGGTACTTTCGATCGCTGTCAAAAATAAAGAAACACGTATATTTTTGTTTTTGGAAAATCCAATTAATGCGAGGGTGAAAGGGGGGTGAATTTTTAAAATGAGTGCATCTATATCTCAAAAGTTTTAAAGTTTAGAGATGTAAAAATTGGTATTTAGAATCTTCATTAAAAATAAAGGAACACGTACTTTTTTGTTTTCGGAAAATCCCAATAGGAGGCGTAAAAAGGGGTGAAAAATGGGTTGAATGCCTTTAAAGAGAATACTTATATCTCAGAAACTGAAGATATTACAGACCTCAAAATTGGTACTTTTGACCGCTTTCAAAAATAAAGTAACACATATTTTTTTGATTTTGGAAAATCCAATTATTGCGAGGGTGAAAAGGGGGGTGAATTTTTAGAATGAGTGCATCTATATCTCAAAAGATTTAAAGTTTAGAGATGTAAAAATTGGTATTTTGAATCTTCATTATAAATCAAGGAACACGTAGTTTTTGTTTTCGGAAAATCCCAATAGGAGGGGTGAAAAGGGGGTGAAAATTGGGTTGAATGCCTTTAAAGAGAATACTTATATCTTAGAAACTTAATATATTACAGGCCTGAAAATTGGTATTTGGGATCTACTTTAAAAATAAAGAAACAGGTATTTTGTCGTTTTGGGAAAATCCAAATAATGGGGGGGGGGGGTGAAATGGGGGATGAAATTTTTAAAATGAGTGTATCTATATCTCAAAACTTTTAAAGTTTATATATGTAAAATTTGGTATTTAGAATCTCCTTTAAAAATAAAGAAACACGTATTTCTTTGTTTTCTCTAAATCCCAATAGGAGGGGTGTAAAAGGGTGAATAATGGGTTGAATGCCTTTAATGAGGATACATATATCTCAGAAACTGAAGATATTACAGAACTGAAAATTTGTAAACGGGATCTCCTTTAAAAATAAATAAACACGTATATTTTTGATTTTGGAAAATTCAATTCATGGCGGTTAAACAGGAGTGGCAAATTGGGGTGAATTTTTTGAAAGACTATATCTACAGAATATCTGGGAAGCGTAAAATGTTACAGACATAAAAAGTGGGTATTTGGAATCTCCTCTAAGTGTAAAGAAACATAGGTGATTTGTCTTTGGAAACTCCACTTAAGGGGAACTAAAAATGGGTGAAATTTTAAAATGAGAATTTATACAGTATATCTCAAAAAACTTAACATGTTACAGAAGTGATAAATGGTAATTTTTTAATTCTATTAAAAATAAAGAAACGTGTATTTTTAGTTTTCGGAAATAACACTTGGGAAGTGGGGGGGGGGGGGTAAAAGTGACTGAAAATGGTGTTGAATTCTTTTAATTAGGCTACTGATATCTCAAAAATGAAGATGTTACACACGTGAAATTTGATTTTTGCAATCTGCTTTAAACGTAAACAAACACGTATTCTCGGAAAAGGGGGTTTGGGGGTTAAAGGATTGAAAAAATAATTGACTTAATTGCATGAGAATACATACATCTAATAAAAACTAAAGTTGTTACAGACGTGAAATTTGGTATTTTGATCTCTTTTAAAAACAAAGAAAAGCGCGTTTTGGGGGGGGGGAAACAATCTTGGGGGGGGGAGTGAAAAGGAGCTGAATTCCTTTCATGAGGACACATAAATCAAAAACTAAAGAGGTTAGAGTGGTGATAATTGGTATTTAGAAGATCCTTTACTATTAAAGGAACAAGTATTTTTTGCCTTAATATCACTTTGTGAGGGGGGGGGGGGAAGTGTGAAAGGAAGTTAAAAAAAGTGAATTATTTTTAAGGGGATACTTATATCTCAAAACTGAAGGTAATAAACGTGAACATTGGTATTTGGACTCTCCTTTAAACATAAAGAAACACACCTTCTTTTAATTTTTTGGGGGGTGGGGGTAAATAAACTTAACGGCGGTGGGGTGTAAAAGGCGGTGTGACCAATTGATTTTACTGTTCATAATGTACTTATAAGGAGCCTCCGTTGCTCAGGCGGCAGAGCGCCGGCCTCTCACAGCTGGGTTCCGTGTTTCAAATCCCGGTCACTCCATGTGACATTCGCGCTGGACAAAATGGCGGCGGGACAGGTTTTTCTCCGGATACTCCGGCTTTCCCTGTCATCATTCATTCCAGCCACACTGTCCAATATTTCGTTTCATTTGTCACTCATCGATCATTGCCCCAGAGGGGAGCTTCGGCAGCCGTCACAATTCATATTGTCGCCGCTAGATGGGGCTTTATTCATTTCATCCCTGATCCTGTCGAATGATAGGAAACAGGCTGTTGACTTTCGATGTACTTATTCTGATCATAAACCGATCATTTTTAATCTTTCCTGGGTTCTTTTTCAACAGCCATCTTTTCCTTCGGAGAACGTTCTTAGATTAGAGTAGATTCTCCTGGCATATAAATAAAAATTTAAACACATTTGAAATAAACGATAGGAATGATATTGACCGTCATATTGTTCACCTCTATAATAAGGTCACTAATACACGGAGGTATGTCATTCGTATCGATAGAAATCCCGCACACTTGCCTACGCGCGACAATGGTGCTGGTCACATTGTCAACAATGACAATGGCAGCAGATGTAATTTACCGCCAAGTAGCGGTCTTGCATATTGCTGTGGGGTCCAGAACATATAATAATAATAATAATAATAATAATAATAATAATAATAATAATAATAATAATAATAACAATAATAATAATAATAATAGTAATAATAATAATAATAATAATAATAATAATAATAATAATAATGTTCTGGACCGTCGTCACATGTGCGGACCACGCTGGAAACGGGTCCTGGACGGCTAATGACTAAGAATGCAGTTCGGCCACGGGTTCAGTAGGCTACCGCCAAGGCACCCAAGACGACACCACGACAGATCCCCTGAAGGATTTCATCCATATTAAATATGCTTATAGGAAAAGATGGCAAAGATTTAGGGACCCAACTAACTGGGTGGAATACCTGGACCTAGCCCGGGAAGTACGAAATCGTTTGCTGGAAAGAAAGATTGAAAAATGGGAGGAAACTTGCCGTAATCTATTAGAAAACGAGTCAGATCGCGAATTTTGGCGGATTCTCGCAGAAAACGGGTCAGATCGCGAATTTCGGCGGATTATATATCTAAAACAATAAGCATTCAATTATAAATTTCAGTATAATACCGTAGCGAAGCACGGGTATCTTGCTAGTCTATATATATAAAATAGCTTGTCCTGACTGACTGACTGACTCACTGACTGACTGATTCATCATCGCCGAGCCAAAACTACTGGATATAAAGAAATGAAATTTTGAGCATAGATTCATATTAAGATGTAGGTGCTCGCTAAGAAAGGATTTTTGGATATTCCTTTGCTAAGGGGATGAAAAGGGGGTTGGAATTTTAAAATGAGTGTATCTATATCTCAAAACTTTGAAAGTTTACAGATGTAAAAATTGGTATTTAGAATCTCCTTTAAAAATAAGGAAATACGTATTTTTTGTTTTCAGAAAATCCCAATAGGAGGGGTGAAAAACGGTAAAAAAAAGGATGTTGGATGCCTTTAATCAGAATACCGGTACTTATATCTCAGAAACTGAAGATATTACAGACCTGAAAATTGGTACTGAACCGACTTACTCTTCACTGTGATGTCAGTCTCTCTTCCAATCAACAACACGCCGGCGTTCAAGAAAATCCCCAGCTAGCTATGCCACACAACTCAGGGATTATCCTATTTAAAACTAAAATGTTGTATTTTCCTTTTTTAACGTGAATCCGACTGAGATACGCACCTCGAATATATCCGTCATGTTTGCCTGACTAACAGGTCAATAATTCAAAATACGATCAATCTTAAATTCCATTATTTCCATATGAAATTAACTTAAATTATTCTTATATCCTATAAATAATATTAATAAGTTAAATTCTTAAATACTAATTTTATTCAAAAATTATTTTTGTATTAATAAGCTGTTATTTAAATGATTCTTATGTACATGTAGGTATCTCATCAAAAATAAAAAAATAAATATTGACTTGAAGATATTACTCTCATTATTGGTTTACATTTCATTCACATTATTAGTATTTTTTTAACATCCACGGTCTCGTCTATTCTGATAATCAATTGTGAAGTGGAATCGGGAAACGGTACAAGTGCCATAAAATGAAAAATGCGGTTTTTTCACTAAAATTGATCTATGTGCCGTTGCCAATAATATGGAAAAGGATGTAAGTTGAACCAACCTCCCTTTTGTAGTTCAAACTCTTTCCGAAGGATAGAGCCTGATACAAGTCCAACGGCATTTTTGTAGGGAGTGATACAAGTGCCAGCCAGAAATTGTCACGAAAGCCACGGCAGCTGGGTTGTAACCAATCTTCTTAGAATAGTTGCTTACTTCCTTCTTGATTTCCTCAAAACGAGCCTCACTGTAAGGGGGGTTAGTAGAGACCATTTTTGTTAACATCTACAATCAGCTGCTTGACACCCAGGGTGAAAGCAAACAGAGCATATTCACGGGTTTGACCGTTCTTCGAGATACAAGTTTCGAATTCACCCATACCAGCTGCTACAATCAGTGCAGCACCGTCAGCCTACGAAGTATCCGTAATCACGTTCTTGATGAAATCTCTGTGTCCAGGAGCGACAATAATTGTAACATAATATTTACTAGTTTCGAACTTCCACAGAGCAATATCGATTGTAATACCACGTTCACGCTCAGCCTTCAGTTGTCCAACACCCAGGCATATTTGAAGGAACCTTTGTGTAAGAAATGTTATGAATGAACAATATTAGACCTACTTCGCTGTCTCATATATTTGTCATCAGTTGCATAATATAGTACGTTCTTTAATAAATGCCGTTCAGTGCAATAATATTCATTGTCGATATCGTGCTCCGTGCTCCTCACACTTGTATCACTTTCTAAAGACATTTCGCATGGCACCTATATCCTTCCCGAAAACTGTACATTTGTTGCACTTCTGTGTCTCAATGAGCAGGACTGTACTACACTGTTCTATATCATTATCTTTCTTTTAACCTAAATGATACCTTGAAATTGTCAAAATGTAGTAAAACATACCAGTTTCAACGTAATATAGTTTTCTTTAATTTCCCACGATTTTATTTTTTTTATTTTTTTATTTTGGCATATATATCGCCCCCCAGCTCCACTCCAGAATTATCTTCCTCAATTTCTCTGGGGAATTATATTATTTCAGGAAGCTCTCCTGACCTGACATGGATTACCTCCTATATCTCCTCAGTCTCATATATAAAAGAATTAAAATGATCAGTCCACTAAACTACCATAAAAATAATTCTATGATTCCTTTGGCTACTTCAAAATTAATGAACTGTTATATTAAGAATGAACTAACATGAAATTATCTGAGAATAGAACTCTCAAATTCTCCTTAAATATCAAATTCTAACTTGTTATTAAGTTTTATCAAGACTTTGAATGATTACATAATATTATGTTCTACATATGTACGTAATTATTAAAAGGTTTGTTCGGCCTTGTATTTAAAGAATGCTTCTTTTTGGTGTCTCATCCTAACATTATTTCATTTTTGTAACTGTATCATTAATAACGTAGATGGAGTAAGCAATGTTTCACATGTGTAGCTTTCAATTGCTACCTAGGCTGATATACCAATGAACATAAAAAAAAAAATATATATATATATACCTATATATGTTTGATCATACTTGGACATATACAAAATATTCCCTAAGAAATATGTAATAATTGTTCAATAAAATCTCAACAAGTTTATGTCTAGGTCAAATAAAGGTCGAAATGCTTTATAAATCCAATCATTGAGTGCTAATGGTCAAGGGCTACCGTTGATGAAACTTTCACACTCGCAAATAGCAATAACATAACAGTATGAAGACACTACTGTCAATGATTTACTGTTCCCACTTAAGTCATTTTAAATATTGAGTAACATGTAAAATTTTCTTAGAAAATGCCGTCATTATACTCTACTATAGGTTATCTAGGGTTATTTTTGAGGATCGTACGTTATTACCAATCTGCAAGTTCACTAACCAAATGTCAATAACTCAAATAATAAGACAAGCCATGTTACATATCCCTATATGCGTCAAATATATCCTGATCCATAGCTGCTTGAAATAAACGGACATCAATTCCTTATTCGTCGTCGTATTAATCACAATTCCACGCCTAATATCTCGATGCATATATTATTTATAACATTGACAAGTCTTACCTCAATATTCCCGACGTATATGAGCTCACCGTAAATATAAACATCATTAATTCTTTTCAAAGTACCGCTCAATTCACTACTTTCAATATCTCATCAGAATTCACATTATATGGATCAACAACTATCATTTATATAGACGCATACTTCTCTCATTAAAGTATGAAGATACTAGGCCTGCACCAATTTACATTAGGTAAAAGTTGACGTCGTATCCGTACGTTAACCTATAATTCAATATACTATATATTCTCGTTTGAAATATCTCATTTCACATTATGTACGGCAATATTCTTTGAAAGAAAACTAAACATTGCAAGCAAAGCACATCATTTGCGAGTGTTATCTTTCCTACACATGGGAGTGTTTATTAGTTTTGGAAGATTACCTAAATCCATCAGTTAAACATCAACATTGGTACATTCGCGCTGAAACTCGATATTGAGATCACCTCTCGAAGATATATATCGACCTAGCTCTCGTACAATCACCATCGACAACTTGATATCACCATATAACTACAATTTAAGAAAAGAAATTTGTGAAACTTAACTTAATCCATCTGCGTTTCTGGACTGGGATGGCTGCTTCCTGGTTCTCCTAGGACGTTCATCTCCGGGTTATCGCTGCATCATGACCGGGCTGCGGCCACGATCCTCGGGTCCGTAGGAATGGTTGGCGGGTTACCGTCAGACTCTCGTCCCATCTTCAGTTTAGCCGGTCATCACGTAGCTCTCGAAGACATGCATAGAACACATATTTGAAGACATCATTAGCTTCCTTAAACTATACTTAAGTTGAGCAGAGTAGGTTATGTAACAAACGTCAATATTATAATTTGAATGATCTTAAGAGGTATCTTAAGTGTTGCTGTGTCTTCACTAGACACATTAATTGATCGATTTTCGCTAGTTTATTCGGAACCTGCGCTCCACTATTTTCTTTGTTTATTCCCTTTTTTTTTTTTTTTTTTTTTTTGATACTCTGCTTGAGATTTCCGTTACGACTACGAAAAATATATTCTTCTGTTCTAGCTGCCTATCAATTCATACGTAAATCTCCTCCTGGCGACTTCATGCGATGTTCACCCGTTCTTATTGTTGTTTCTTCCAATTAAAAGTCACTGCATTCATTTAAATCACGGCCATTTGGATTCCACATGTCTGCACTTTCTTCTAAGATATTCATGGCCTATTTAATTCTGCACGCCTGTATATTACAAGTCGTATTTTCTGCCGCATGATTTCCGACACTTTATCGCTATTCACGGTAAAACGGCGATTTTAATATCGCGATTCTAAATGACCAGGGCAATGAAATGGTACAGTACTTTTGATCTCTTTTAAAAATAAAGAAACACATATTTTTTTGTTTTTGAAAAATCCAATTAATGGGAGGGTGAAAAGGGGGGTGAATTTTTAAAAACAGTGCATCTATATCTCAAAACTTTTAAAGTTTACAGATATAAAAATAGGTATTTAGAATCTCCATTAAAAATAAAGAAACAGTTTTTTTTTGTTTTCGGAAAATCCCAATAGGAGGGGTGAAAAGGGGTGAAAATGGATTGAATGCCTTTAATGAGGATACTTATATCTCAGAAACTGAAGATATTACAGACCTGAAAATTGGTACCTTTGATCTCTTTTAAAAATAAAGAAACACGTATTTTCTTGTTTTTGGAAAATCTAAATAATGGGGGTGAAAAGGGGGGGGTGAATTTTTAAAATGAGTGTATCTATATCTCTAAACTTTTAAAGTTTATAGACGTAAAATATGGTATTTAGAATCTCCTTTAAAAATAAAGATACACGTGTTTTATTTTTTGTTTTCGGAAAATCCCGATAGGAAGGGTGGAAAAGGGTGAAAAAGAGGTTGAATGCCTTTAACGAGGCTACTTATTTTTCAGAACCTAAAGATATTACAGACCTGAAAATTGGTATTGGGGATCCACTTTAAAAATAAGGAAACACGTATATTTTCGTTTTTGAAAAATCCGTATAATGGGGGGTGAAAAGGGGGGTGAATTTTTAAAATGATTGTGTCTATATCTTAAAACTTTAAAAGGTTACAGATGTAAAAATTGGTATTTAGAATCTCCTTTAAAAGTAAAGGAATAAGTATTTTTTCGTTTTCTGTAAATCCCAATAGGAGGGGTGTAAAGGGGTGAATAGTGGGTTGAATGCCTTTAATGAGGATACATATATCTCAGAAACTGAATATATTACAGAACTAAAAATTTGTATATGGGATCTCCTTTAAAAATAAAGAAACGCGTATTCTCGGAAAATCCAATGAAAGGGGCGGGGGGGAAGAATTCTAAAATTAATTGACTTAATTGTATGAGAATACATACATCTAATAAAAACTAAAGTTGTTACGGACGTGAAAATTGGTATTTTGATCTCCTTTAAAAACAAAGAAATACGCGTTTTGTGGGGGAAACCATCTTGGGGGCCGGGAGTGGTAAGGAGTTGAATTCCTTTCATGAGGACACATAAATCAAAAACTGAAGAAGTTAGAGTCGTGATAATTGTTATTTAGAAGATCCTTTACTATTAAAGAAACAAGTATTTTTTGCCGGAAAATGCACTTAAGGGGGAGGGGGTGGGAGAAGTGTGAAAGGAAGTAAAAGAAGCGAATTATTTTTATGGGGATACTTATATCTCAAAACTCAAGGTAATAGACGTGAACATTGGGGTTTGGAATCTCCTTTAAACATAAAGAAACACTCCTTCTTTAATTTTTTTTTTGGGGGGGGGGTAAATAAACTTAACGGCGGTGGGGTGTAAAAGGAGGTGAGACCAATTGATTTTGCTGTTCATAATGTACTTATAAGGAGCCTCCGTTGCTCAGGCGGCAGCGCGCCGGCCTCTCACAGCTGGGTTCCGTGGTTCGAATCCCGGTCACTCCATGTGACATTCGTGCTGGACAAAACGGAGGCGGGACAGGTTTTTCTCCGGATACTTCGCTTTTCCCTGTCATCATTCATTCCAGCAACACTGTCCAATATTTCATTTCATTTGTCATTCATCGATCATTGCCCCAGAGGAGTTCTTTGGCAGCCGGCACAATTCCTACTGTCGCCGCTAGATGGGGCTTTATTCATTCCATTCCTGACCCTGTCGAATGACTGGAAACAGGCTGTATATTTTTGATGTACTTATTCTGATCATAAACCGATCTTTTTAATCTTTCCTGGGTTCGTTTTCAACAGCCAACTTTTCCTTCGGAGAACGTTCTTATATTACAGTAGATTCTCCTGGCATATGAATAAAAATTTAAACACATTTGGAATAAACGATAGGAATGAGATTGACCGTCCAATTGTTCACCTCTATAAAAAGGTCAATAATGCACGGAAGTATGTCATTCGTATCGTCAGAAATCCCGCACACTTGCCTACGCGCGACATTGGTGCTGGTCACATTCTCAACAATAACAATGGCAGCAGATGTATTTTACCGCCAAGTAGCGGTCTTGCATCTTGCTGTGGGGTCCAGAACATCTATAATAATAATAATAATAATAATAATAATAATAATAATAATAATAATAATAATAATAATAATAATAATGTTAATAATGTTCTGGACCGTCGTCAAATGTGCGGACCGCGGTGGAAACGGGTCCTGGACGTTTAATGACTAAGAATGCAGTCTGGCCGCGGGTTCAGTACCGCCAAGGCACCCAAGACGACACCACGCCGGATCTCCTCAAGGATTTGTTCCATATTAAAAATGCTTATAAGAAAAGATGGCAAAGATTTAGGGACCCGACTCACAAGGTGGAATACCTGGACCTAGCCTGCGAAGTACGATATCGATTGCTGGAAATAAAGATTGGAAAATGGGAGGAAACTTGCCATAATCTATTAGAAAACGAGTCAGATCGCGAATTTTGGCGGATTCTCGCAGAAAACGATTCAGATCGCGAATTTCGGCTGATTGTATATCTAAAACAACATTCAATTATAAATTTCAGTATAATACCGTAGCGAAGCACGGGTATATTGCTAGTTTAATAATAATAATGATAGTACATGGCCTGTGGAAAGGCTTGGTGGTGACCTAATGGGAATCAAATGCATTGCGATGACGTCATAAACACCCATTCCCCAATCCAGGGGAATTAGAGTACGAGTAAGCTGATTGTAAGGAAACTCAGCAATTTGTCTGCGTACTTCAGTTGCGAGAGTGGTTTATGCAGTACCTGTTTCATTATACACGGTTCAGTCATTTTACAATAGCAACCCCACATTATCAGTCATGTTGTACACTGTAGGCTAATTTAAAATGAACTAAAATTCTCCCAGAATAATAATATTACTGAAAAACAAAATAAACGGTTGGTAAGATGTCTTGCACTTGCAGCAACAAACACATGACACCGCAGTACATGAGTGTCAGTTCGGAGTCTTCCCGAGAACTTCGAGTCTTTGAGCTCTCTCTCCCCCTCGTTAGCAGTGGCGAACTGACAGAGCAAGGTTTTGCACATCTACCCCTCGGCCCCCGCACCTAACTTATCGGACATTCAGCAGCAAGCCACGCGAGGTGGGTCGAGGGAAGCGGGACGCAGCGCCTGGGCTGTAATATCAGTCTCCGATGCCTTGAACTGAGAAATACGAGCGACATTTTTCACAAAACTTTCAATTTTTGTAAATGGAACTATGAGTCAGATGCTTACATTACAATACGCTTTAGATTTCCATCATTCTCATTTGAGTTTTGGGCTTCAGCGAGAGCCTTGGTAGCTCGTGGTATACGCCACTGATTAAGAGGATGAGATGAGAGAAGGATGCCAAAGGGGATGACGGAGGCACAGAGCCTGTTCAGAATCTACCCGCTGCAATAGGTGTGGTGGTCCTCACCGCCACACGGATTGTAAGATGCCTCGGGACCAGGCAAAGTGTGCCAACTGCCATGGCAGCCGTGCCGCATCGTTTCCTGGCTGCTCATTCATTAAAAGGGCAATTAAGGCGCACTATAAACAAGCACGCCACCTAACACACTCCAAGACACCCCCGACCCACCCTACAAACAAATGCAATTCTCTACACACTCCTATTAAACCCAAAGACTTTAATATTACTTATCTATACTCGTAGAGCGTACTGATGCTATGCGGAATATTGAACAATTTCGCGCATCGCCATGTTGTGGGCGCTTCAGCTTCGAATGCATGGCTAGCTCGTGGTAATGTTTACAGTCCCTTGCATGTTTCCGAATTACATTGTCTGTTAGTAGATCTGTTATAGTATTATACTGTACTAGCAAATGTACCCGTGCTTCGCTACGGTATTCTACACTGTATACGGATATCGAAGTAAATTACTGTGCATGCAGTAAATAATTCTTTTAAATGCATATCTCTTAGCGTTATCTGAGGAACAGTATGGGGAGGTCCCCATACCTTGTTTCCAATGCAAAGTGCGAATTGCGGAATTGTGATGATAACGGCAGGCTCACAATCGAGTTCGTAAGTTTACATTATAATGACAGGCCTCATTGCCTAATGCGGAGTCACAATCGTTTTGGATAGGTTTCAATACAATCGCAGGCCCCATTTCCTACTTCCAAACAGATTACACTTGAGGAGCTTTCATTATAATGACAGGGAACTTCCCTACTGCCAGTAAAAATTGAGTTGTGCTGTTATCATTATTAAAACAGGCCACTTTTCCTAATGCTAGCCAGCTTACTGCCAGTCACACCGAGTTGGTGATTTTCCATTAAAAGAGCAACCCACCACGCCTAAAGCCACTCACATTAATTTTAGATGGGTAGATTTGCTCATAATGTCGGGCACCCTTCCCAACAGCCAAACACAATCGGGTAGGGGAGTTTTGAACAAACTTGCATGCTCCCTTGGCTTCTGCAAGTGAAATAGAGAAGGGAATTATGATTTACAATGGTGGGCCCTCCTTACTAATGCCACTTACACAGGAGTTGGAAAAGGACTTTATGCCTAGTGCCAGTCAAAGTCGATGAGGGTAGTACTGATTACAATAGCAGACACACCCTTTCTTGATCGCTAGAAATCGACATCATTATACATATATCGACATACAAAAGTATATGCACGTTTAAAATATTGCAAACATTCATGTACAAATAAACTGCTGCTAAATGGTACGTCATATCGACAAACGGATTGTACCATAAGACGCCGTATTTAGTGGTCAAAATGGATGGTCCTATGATATTTTCCCGTATCTCATCTATTCATGCGTCAGGCTGAATTAGAAACGTTGAATAGGGTGAAGTTTGGGTAAGATTGTCTCAAAGTTCATTACTTTCGGATAATTATATGACAGATACAAACACAGCATTTGGCTCACATATGGCTACAGAGTGGGCCAAAGATAATGTAGAATTTGATGATTCTATCTTTCCTATAAGTGATTCAAAGTATGAATTATGCGTGTAAAAAGTGCAAACTTTACTTACAATTGAGAAATAGAGATAAATCTAACATGTAAGGGATAGTGATACGACAAAAAGTCATAGGACCGAAGTTGTAGATCACTCCCAATTGAACGGAGATTGTGCCACCCGTTATGTGATAGGACTTCCCGAAGGTCTGCATCATCATTAGAATTGCCTCGATATTTCGATATTCTTCGGAGATAAAAAGTGGAAAATTTTAAGATCTTGGAAATTTTCCGTCGGCTACAGGCTAAAAGATATAATTTTGCCCAATTTCAATTTTCTGGCTCGTCTGGCAGGTTGTGCCGCATTCTTGATTTTGGGAGAGGGCGATAAAAATGAGGACTTTCAGGAAACTAAAGCCAAAAAATATGCAGATGGTCATCATTACTCTTTAAACGGATATCTGTACGAATATTTCAAAAAATAGTCAATGTACAGACACACGGTCATTATGATTTTATTTATATAGATAGATAAGGAATCTGCTCCACGTACAAAACCGACCGTTCATGATATCTCCCTTATTAATCCTCCTATCGAAACGAAGGACATGAGAACCAAGTTTTAGAAATTGATTTGCATTAATATATATAGTAGTTTTCAAGTTATAAGAACTCAGAAAAACAAGCAAGCAGAAAAACCGACAAACCGACAGAGACCAAAACTTAAAAAAAAAAAAAAAAAAAAAAAAATGCGGATGGTCATTATTACATCTGAAACGGATAACTGTTGGGAAATTTCGCCAAAATAATCACTGTAAAGGCACACGGTGGTTACGATGTTATTTATATAGATGTGACGGAGTGATAATATATTGTCAAATATTTACAAGAAATGTAGGGGCGTATACACTACCGGTACGGTAGATAAATTGATCGGCGATATTAAAGGGAAGTCCGTTAGCCCTTACGTGTTGAATGGAAAGATTTTCAGGAGGGTGAATTCGTGGGCAGCCTTTATTTGTACAGATCGCTATCAGAAGGGATCTGGTATTTCTTTTCACATGTGAGTAGAAATTGAACTGTTATAAAATGACATTCATTTACCATAATTGAAAACTAGACAGGTTGCAGAAAGGTTGATTCAGAGAAAGTATTGTCATGAAATTTAGAATGTTTAGGCCTTTTCTTCTTTGCCATTTTCTTAGATAGCAGTTTAGAACTTTTCTTTTGCTACTTGCCTTACCTCGCACCGACACAGATAGGTCTTATGGCTACGATGGGATAGTAAATACGTAGGAAAAGGAAGGAAGAAGCAATGACATTAATTAAGGTACAGCCCCAGCATTTGCCTGGTGTGAAAGCGGGAAACCACACAAAACCATCTTGACGACTGCAGTCAGTTGGGTTCGAACCCACTATCTCTCGGATGCAAGCTCACAGCTGCGCGCCCCTAACTGTTAAGAACTAAACAACTGTTCTGGAAAAGCATACATATTTTTCACACAGACTGTGTGCCGGTATTACAAATTTGATAAACCTGAGTCTAGAATATGTAAGATATTATTGATAAAGCTTGATAAAACCCTTTTAATATTAGAGTAAGGTATTGTTTCAAATTATCTGGAAAAATTATTTATTGGTATCGTATGCCTTATGTTCTCGATTTTTGCACATTTGCTTTATAATAAAAGAATACAGTTGTTAATACGCTATTGCAAAGGAACCTGACAATATAAAGTATAAACAAAACTCATTACAATCTTGTTAATTCTAGAAAACTCTAATCAAAATAACTGTTTAACTATGATATTGATAATTTGCAAGTGCATTACATTCAACTTCATTTATTTTCTTTCTGGTGTAAATCGTGATGCTCATATTAGAGAAATAGTTAGAACTCACTTTCAGTTTTTATTTGTGCCCAGGTAATGTTAATTCAGTTTGAGATTTTTTCCAAGTTGCTTTACGTCGCACCGACACAGATAGGTCCTATGGCGACAGTGGGACAGGAAATGGCTAGGAGTGGGAAGGAAGCAGCCGTGGCCTTGATTAGGGTGCAGCCCCAGCATTTGCCTGGTGAGAAAGTGGGAAACAACGGAAAACAATTCGCAGGACTGCCGACAGTGGGGTTCGAGCCGATTATCCCCCGAATACTGGATACTCGCTGCACTTAAGCGACTGCAGCTATCGATCTCGGTAGTTTGAGTTTGTAAAAGCAGTAATATTTAAGATGATGATATTATGAGGAAGGCGTTACATCTTAAATTATAACATTCTTACTTCAGCCTAAACTACTCGGAGAAAAGAGACTAATCCTAGACATTCATTTTATTTTAAGAAATAAACAATAGGGACAGGCTAGCACCAGTGTAGCGAATGTCAGACAGCATTCAGTTAAGTCCAAATCGCACAGAAATGATCATTACAGTTCTACTCATCCAATTACGTTATTTCATATCCAAGACAAACCAAACCAAACTACATGGCACAACAAGCCCGAAAGGCCATGGCCTACGAAGCGACCGCTGCTCAGCCCGAAGGCCTGCGGATTACAAGGTGTCACGTGGTCAGCACGACGAATTTTCTCAGCCAATTTCGCACCTTCAGATAGCTCCGCAGTAATCACGTAGGCTGAGTGGACCTCGAACCAAACCTCATATCCAGGTAAAAATTTCTGACCTGGCCGGGGATTGAATCCGGGCCCTCCGGGTAAGAGGGACGCACGCTACCCCTGCACCGCGGGGCCGGCATTTCATAACCTGAAAACGATAAAAATATATCTGATTTTTTAGAAAGATTTCTGCATTCATGTAATGTTTAAACGATCTGTTTACAGAAATGAGTAAAATTTGTTCTAATGACTTATCATAGAGGAATGATAAGTCACGGAAAAATTTTGTTTCATAGGTTTTCTCTTGGTTGATATTGCTAATTCTTGCTATCAGTACAGGAGTTTTTAAATGTTTAATTAAATATTGTGTTCTCCAGTCCGCTGATAGGTACTTTTATCTCACGATCTGTAAACATACTTAAGTTGTAGACTGCTGTCAGTTGAACACGTCTTCGTATTTTCAATAAAGCTAATGTGTAAAACCTAGGTTTCCGTTACATGTATCTGTTCCGAATGTTCAAACATATCAGTTACAAACATGGCCCTTATATTAAAGTGTGCAATATGTTCATTTTTGAGGTACCGCTGGGCCTATATACTGTCTTCTTCTGTTTTCGGAGACTGAATCTCAAATATTTGTTTTCTTGTTTCGTTTCTGCCAACTAAGGACCACGTCATTTCAACTGTTTCCCTTGAGCTTTAATGTTGGCCCAGTACTCCTTCATTCGTATACGGTGTTGCTCCTTTTGTTCTTCCGTCCATGCCTTTCCAGTTTTCATCTTCGGCTTTGGTAGGAAACTCTGATGTTCTTGGAGTTTTTTCTTAAGTGGGACACGCTCCTGGATATCTTCAAATGAGATCCCAATCTCCTGCAGATCTTTCTGTACCTCACTGAACCATGCCCCCTTTGCCTTTTTCTCTTTGTTTATTTATATATATATATTTGTCAGTAGTGTATTTTTCAGTCTTCTTATTCATTCTGCTAAAGTTCTTTGTTTCATGGCAATCCAAAGGATTTGTTTCAATTGTTCAATACAGTGCAAAACGTGTTCAGTTTTTATACATAAGTACCTTTCGATCTTACCACAGACTTGATATTATATATACTTATTGAGTGTGTACGCGGTAGTCGGCGTAGGCTGTCATTAATTTGCTAGAGCGGGTGTTTTCGTATGTGCGAATTGTAAGTTAATGCAAGAATTCCCTACTACGATCTCCTCGCCAAGCCTAGAAGCGCCCACAACATGGCGGTGCACGCATGGAAATAACTGCCCCAGTCACGCGCTTCTGCGCAGCCAGCCGCGTAGGTCCTTGATTAAACCTACTCTCATCCGACAATAGACCACCCCCACGTACCCAACACAACGACCAACAGACCTAATCCCCCACTCCCACACCTACCCCAGGCAAGAAACAAACCTCCTGCCAAGCAAAAACCAATGTTCTCACTTCCTAACCTGCCAAACTTCTAGCCTTAACGTCCAGAACCAAAACAATGGCACTCCCACTAATCAGCACTTATCACCACCACTACTGAAGCACTGGAAACCAACAGGACACGGAGGTATGGTGCAACGCACATGCCAAAATCATGCTACTTTCAAAATTCCTTATCCATACTCACTCTAATTACTAACCACAGTTTATTAAATGTGTAGTCCCTGAAAAAATACAGATAAATGCCCTGTTACCAACTTGAGGTAACAATCGGGAGTGGTCAGTAGTTGGATGGGTTACCATAACAACACTAGCACATATCTGCAACATTAAATCTGTGTCAGCCATACTTTCTAACCAATGAATGCCCGAACGACCCATTTAAATATACCAAATAAAAATGGTATCCAATAAATAGTAACAAACTCATTAATTTCAGTACCAACTTTAAATTTAATTATATCTCAGTATTACACACCAATCTAGTTCTCATTAACAACAATTTAATTCGCTACAATTACTAAATACTTATTACTTCCCTAATTAAGGAGAACACATTAACGCTCTTACCTATGCAATATAGAAAGTAATGAACAACAAAACTAACAAAACAAAACAAAACAAAATTAAACTCCTAATCGGAGAACAGATAGTCTGGTTAACACGGCATACAATAAAGCTGCGGCAAAAAGGTAACACGGCATAAAGAAACGAAATACCTTTCGGCAATACAAAATTGGCACACCATCCACACCATGGGAAGGTTAGTAGCCTTCCCGTCATCCTGTCTGGGTCAGCAAAACCTGTCTATTCCCTTCCCCCTCCTACGCCACGCATCTGAGTAAGCAGCCACTGTCATTGAGCCATATTACAATATGCTCCACCTGTCTGCTCTCTCATTATCGTGACCTATCCTACTGTCCCCAGTTTGCTGATACAAACACACCGTTTCTTCAGTCTGCTGAGTTCGTGCTTACCTAAGTTACAACACTCACTATTTTGAATGATCATGTTCAACTGCCTCACAACAAATAAATCTACACACACCATGTCTTTACTTTTGATATATCTCAAATGACTTATCCGATCTCGTCTTCCGCTTTGAAACATAAATTTTTGACCGCACTTAAATTATTCAAATTCCTTCCCGTAAACCATTCCTTAGTCACCCGCCCAATAATTTTCCGCTCATCCCCCTGTTTAAGCAATTCTTGCTCCCGAACACTCAATAGCTTAACTGTCACAATCTCTGCTGCTTTGCATTCACCTACCAAGTGTAGGTCATTATACACATTCCCACGTAATATACACCGTAACTTGTCTGCACTTCTTGTCCACCCCTTATGTCTATACACCCCCAAAACCCACCACTATAAACATCTTCTCTCTGTTCTATCTACGTAATTAAGGTTTATCCTTGCGACTTGAATAACTTTATTATCTAAATAAACTAAGTCATCCTCTCTCTCTGCACTCCTCCAACTGACGCTGTCTTTGGATATCCTTAATCCGCCCTAAAATCGCTCTCTGTCTGCTATTCCTCTTTCTATTCCAAACTACCTTCCAGATGTAATCCACACCAATCCTATCTACATACTAGTTTTTGTCAGCCAGCACCCCGTACACATATTTTTCAGCTGTTACTGGTACGCCACTTGCAGTACAAAATCCCCTTCCCCTCTTTTCAGACGCATCCGGTAGTTTAGTGCCCTCTTTACGTATTTCACTTCTATATATTCCCCAGACATTAATATCGCTCCGGCATTCCCAGTACAATGCGGTAATTGCATTACCGTTTTACTAAATCTAAAGATAATTTGCTTTAACATTTCTCTTTTGTCGTCTAAACCCCATAATGTCGCTCAATACAGTACTCTGTTTAACACTTACGTCTTTAACATCAACCTTTTTATATTATAATTTACACCCGGGAACTTTGACTTTAGAATATTGACAACCGAAAGAGCTGCGTCCCTTTCTATTTCGCCCTCTTAATTTGGTTCTCCCACCCTCCTCTCCTGTTTATAATCCCTCCAAGATATTTCAATTTACTTACTTCTTCAATCCTCTCTCCCTGAACCACCCATTTCATTTCATTCCTCCTCCTCTTATTCTTACTCACGACCATAACCTTCGTTTTGTTTCCATTAATTTACAGGGACTACCTTCTTGCGTATTCCTCAACCATATTAAGACGTTTCTACAGAAACCCCGCCCTTAGAGCTAGAAGTTTCACATCATCGGCAAATATCAAATCTGGGACCTCCAACCCGTTTACTGCCGGCGCCGCCCAGTTATTTTAGTGACCTTATATAGAATGGCATTACTAAATAATAGAAATAAAATCGGTGATAATTTGCATCCCTGCTTAAGCCCCACTTTACATTCTATCTGACTGCTCACCAAAATTTCCTCCAATCTAATACAATAATATACCTGCTCGTATAACGCTTGGATAGCTCGAATGATCTTCCTTGAAACTCCCACCTTCCCTAGTTTTTATTTTAACGCTCTTCTACTTACCGTATCGAACGCCTTTTCAAAATCTATGACCGCTAGATACACTTTACCCCCTTTCTTATCCAAATATATTTCCAGGATCATTTTTACTGTCATTATACTAACTATCGCCCTTCTGTCATTTCTTAAACCACCTTTAAAAATTGTCAAATTATCAGTATCGACTGCTTTTACGCCCAGTCTCTTAATCTGTTCGCTAATACTCCTGCATAAACCTTACTCAATGAGTCCAGTAATGTAATTCCTAAACAATTCCTTGGTAGATTTTTGTTACCCTTCTTTTTATAAAATGTGCATATTATCCCTACTTCCCACTCTTTTGGACACCTTCCCCCTCCCTCGAAGACCCTGTCGAAAAGTTTAACTATGTCCTGTATCATCTGCCCGTACTTACCTATTTCCTTCCAGAAAACATTGCTAATACCCCTAAGATTACCTATCACCCTTATCACTTCCTCTCTTGAAATTTCTTTGTCAAGTTCATGTATCCGAACCTCTATGACTCTCCCGAAGGCCATTTCACTCTTCCCCTGATTCCTTTTTTCCTCCCATCCTAATAATTCCCGAAAATAGTCCACCCATTGATCGGAATAATACTCGGTTTATGAGCCCATTTCCCCCTTACTAATTTCATTTATTCTGTCTCACAATCTCTCAGTTTGATTCAACTTACACTCCCTATTTATTAACTTGGATTTTTCCCTCATCCAAAGTTTCTTCCTCTCGGCAATTTTCAGCTTGTATTCTTTTCTTAAATTACAGAACGTTTCTCTTTCTATACGCTTTCCAATCTTTCTGAATTCTTTTAGTGACTTCATGACTAACTTCCTTAATTCTTTACACTCCTTGTTGTACCAACCTTCTTCCCCCTCTTTTTCCTTCACGTGACTCTATCCTCTGTGCTACACTTTTAATTGGATGTTCAATTAATTCTAACGCCCTGTCAATCTTCTCTTAAAGCCTCCTCCAAACCACACCTAATTAATTCCAGCTCATTTTCTGTAAGGGTCTCTAATTCCTGTTTTCCTTTTCCGTCCACCTATGTTTAATATAACACTATCCCTTCTCGACACACCACCTTTCCTACCACCTCTACTTCTCCCTCGCATCTTTCTATCATCACCCAGGCCAGCCCATGATATGATTCCGCCCAGTCAAATACCTCCATCTCCTGAATTCTCTCTAACATGTCTTCCGAGCTCATTACTAAGTCAATAACACTCCCACTTTGTGCTGCAATGAATGTCAGCTTCCCCCCACCTATCTCGTTCCCATAAGCCATTCCAAATATAAAATTACCCTGAGGCGTATAATTCCAGTAGTTTTGACCCGTAACCACTCCTCTCTTTATCTGCACTTCGTCTTCCTCCCCTCATTTTCATCTCGTCCTCTTTGCTGTATAGAGGGCACAGTTCACCTATTTCAGCGTTCCAGTCACTAAATAGCAACATTCCGTCTTAATAAAATTTTCCTCCTAGGATACTTGTTTCCGATAATAATTCCTCAAAAAATCGTTAGCGTAAGCAGAGTTCTGAGGATGACAATGTGCAAAAACCATACATATCTTCTTTTCTCCCCCTTGTACCTTCCCCATACTAAACCTAATCCAAAATACCTCATCCACCTGAGTTTCAATGTCCTCTACTAGCTCACTAATCCCTTTTTATTAATAACACTATCCCTTCCGGCGTTCTACCCTGCTGTGCTCTTTTCTTCTGGACTTATACTTGACGTCATACCCTTTCCATTTTATCCCCTTTCCAAATTCAAGCCTCGCCTCTGAAAGCGCCACAGTGTCAAAGCTTTCAACCATTTTTATAACCACCTCATTACCTAGCTTGTTTAATAATCCTGCAATATTTACGAACCCTATCCTCCAATCTAGCTACAACTTACCATCCCGCCCCTCCCCATTTCCTCCCCTATTTGTACTTCTCGTTATCAGGGCCCTATCTCCTTCTACTTCCAAGCCTTTCTTTTGTAATTTGGAGCGTTCTTTGTCCTTCTTATGCTCAACAGCTTTACTTTCCCCCCCATAAATCACTTAAAGTCAAACTTCTCCCTTTTTTCAGGGCTTCTCGCCCTTTCATTTCATCGCGTGCACTTTTTTTTACTTTGCGCTTGTCCACTTACTGTTGAACTTTCCGATTATTGAGATTCTCCTTCTGACAGCACTTGCTGACTCCTCGCTTCTGCACCTACACTGCACTGTGTACTGACCCGTGGCGTGCGTTCCTCTCTTACCATGCTGCCCCACACCGCTTGCTCAGCAACCCACCTGTCGTCTTGCCTTGGTTCCATAATTTCTTCTTGCTCTAGCTTTTTATATATCTGTTGCAGCTTTGCCACCGGCCACCATCTCACCAATCTACCGTTGGATACCACCAGCTGTTGGCCCCTGATATGCGCCCTTATTCCTTGGTGTCTTGCTCTCATTAGATGCCTCCTTAATGCCTCTCCATGTCTCTTTTCACCCATATGTTTCGCCTTGTAGATTACCCGCGTTCCTCACGACAATTTCCGTCAAAAAATTAGATAGCAACTTCACATTGACTGGCGTATTCCCTCTCACTTTTCCCACCCTTCCAGCATCGTCTATATCCACTTCACTAAAGTTCATCTTGTTCTGTATAACTTCAACCACCTTTTATATGTCTACTTTGGTTTCTTTTACATTTTCCTTTACTGCATAAATGAATATGCATGTCTTCATAAGCTCCTGACAGCTGATTGCGTCTTCTTTCTTCGATTTCCCCACCTCATTTTTCAAATTTTTACCTTTCTCTTTCAATTTCACGATTTCATCCTCATTACTTCCCGCTTTAGCCATATTCTCCTCCGTTATCTCCTGTATCCATCTCTTCATATCTTCAAATTCCTTGGTCTGGTCCTGGATTAACTCCCTTATCTGTTCTATTGGACAGACTTCCTTCACCATATCTTTCACCACCTCTTTAATAATCTTACAACCATCCCGCCCCTCCCCATTTCCTCCCCTATTCTTACTTCTCGTTATCAGGGCGCTATCTCCTTCTACTTCCAAGTCTTTCTTTTGTAATTTGGAGCTTCTTTGTCCTTATCCTCAACAGCTTTACTTTTCCCCCATCAATCACTTTAACTCAAACTCAATACTCATATTTCCACTAGTATTTGGGCTGGGGTTTAGTTCCACGCCCCCAATAACTAGCAGCGCAGTTACCACAGCTGCAACCAGACCATCTCTCCCATCTTTCTCAAATCTCCCTTACACTCCACTCTTTCAGTTGTTTTCTTCTTCATTTGCCATTGCCATCTTCCTATCGCGGCCCGGTACTGTTCCACTCCAACCATTACTCGGCTCTCTCCACTCAGCACGTCCGCTTCCGTTGCTTGCATGAGTTAGACTGTACTTCCTTAACTAGTTTTCATCTAAATTCATTTTTATATAACTAGACTGGGTAAGGAGCGGCTAGACTGCACCGGTACCTGTAATTAATTTAAACTCCCCCACCCCGCAGGCTTAAATTATTAACTGACAATTAGTATCCAATTAGGCACTATCCGGCAGAGCTCTGTGACGTCGGTGGTTTCAGATTGGGCTTCGGCTTAAAGGTGGCCACGGATGGTCCGTAGTTCGACGGCTCTGCACTCCGACCGTCCAACCGAACAGAGGAGGGATGGCCACTGTTCTACCGTCACTACGTCTCTGCATTCGGGAGAAGGAGAGGGACCATTCCCCACCGTCGGCTGTCTTGAGAATGGTTTTCTATGGTTTTCCATTCTCCTGTACAAAGGCGAATACCGGCGCAGTTCCTAGTATAGGCCACGGCCGCCAAACTCCTCACCTTCTCCGCACATCTCCTTCATTGTAACAAATCTCCCGGCCTGGGAGATGGCGTCACCGTCTTCGAGATCCGTCGCCCACTTCAAGGGAGGAATGAAAATAGTAGTAGTAGTAGTAGTAGTAGTAGTAGTAGCAGTAGTAGCTCCGTGAGCTGTGAGTAAAATGGCTACCAACAAGTTGTCCAGCGATGAATTTTGGGAGGTTTTGCGAATCAGAAATTGAAGACGTGATACAGAAGCAGAAAGGTATAATTTAAAATTAATTTCAGGTATGTACAATTTAGTATGTATATTTTGTTTCTTCGCAAATATCGTCAACTTGGTTGTGTTACTACCACTAGGTCTCTCACCCTATCACAAAAGTGTACATGTTATGATTTTGTACGTATTACAAGTTATGAAGAAAAAAAGCCAACTAGAATGTGTAAAATCTGTTCAGTTACAGGAAAAAAGAACGCCGTTCTTCCGGTACGAAAAGGGAGGAACGTAGGGCAGCCGTTGTGATACCATCATTTCGGGTATGTGACATGATGAATCAGAACTGATGCTTGGACGGGGAAAATAGCCGATTTTTCAAAACTTCGGAGCAAATTTCCGTGCTAGGGATTGGGGCTTGCAATTGTTCCCCATGAACGAGGAATTCCCAGTAAGCGCGAGTCATAAGCTCGCGTTGATTACGTCCCTGCCCTTTGTACACACCGCCCGTCGCTACTACCGATTGAATGATTTAGTGAGGTCTTCGGACCGGTGCGCGGGATCTGCTTCGCGCAGTTTCCGATGTGTCTGGAAAGATGACCAAACTTGATTATTTAGAGGAAGTAAAAGTCGTAACAAGGTTTCCGTAGGTGAACCTGCGGAAGGATCATTACCGAAATTGTTTTTAACAAAAAAACATTTCGAGAAGGAGGAGTCGGACGGCCCCGCGCGGTCCTCTCCTCCGGCGAGGCTCCTTCGAGGAGCGAGACTCCTACCGAGCCCGCTGTTGCGAGCTCAGGCGAGTCCTGTTCGTACTGTGTAAGCGGCGGCCCCGGCCGTCGCCGACAGGGGGAGTGTCGCGGTCCGCGTCTCCCACCACGCAGACGTTCGGCATTGGGTACCTACCTCCTCGCTCAGTGGAGGGTACCCGTCGCGGCCTCGGCCCGGCGGGAAGGTTTTAAATGAACGCCACGCCCATGCTCGAAACACTTCTTAGCTCTGTGACGAGAAACCCATGATTATTTTGTCATTTACTCATAAATTGTACTTGTATGCGCTATAATGTCACTAAAACTTGCAACCCGGTCTGTATTCAAACAAAACGAGACCAGAATCTTTTAAATCGGTCTACACGTTCACTCGGTGGCGCTGCGAAGTGTACTGAGTGCTCAAAACACGAGGCCTCCCAAGAGGAAAGGTTACTTCACCTCACTAAGGGCCGTTTTCCCCAAATGAGTTTAAACTAAGTTTATTTTAATCTGGTTTAACTCTGAGTTTAAACTAACATTCATTTTCCCCATATTGGTTTAAACTTTGTATCAAGTTTAAGCCTGGCTCAGAGTTAAACCTTCTATATTGTTGGTTTAAACTGCTGTTTATATTCAACCTTCTTGACATTTTATTAACGTATCTGTGATTTTCCTAATAGAAGGGTTAGTTTTGACTACCAGTACTGCAGCTCTTTAATGAAAAACGTACTAAAATTATAACCTAGTATTAGCATTAGAAAAATGGGAGAATTTATTGAAGTCTTTGGTTAAATAGGAAA
Source organism: Anabrus simplex (assembly GCF_040414725.1). Lineage (NCBI taxonomy): Eukaryota > Metazoa > Arthropoda > Insecta > Orthoptera > Tettigoniidae > Anabrus > Anabrus simplex. Next base: position 198,591,612 of record NC_090267.1, read on the forward strand.
TAATTTTGATGTGCAAGAGAGGTTAAGAAGCTGCGTTCCAACAAAAGTTTACAATCTTGGAAAATCGGATGTAACGGAGTTCTTTGATGGATTTATAATTCATAAGCGAACAGCAAGGATTGTCTAGTATCGAAGAAGGATTCATTTAAAACGTCAACTGCACGAAATAATGCTATTTCGCTAGAAGCAATGATTCTGGTTGCTTTAAGATATGATACAGCAGGCATTTTTTTCATTAACAACGGGGACCACAGACCTTAAATTGCAGTATCCTTATAATATTATATACTGTAAAATACTGTTGGTGGTATGAATACTGTAATGTGAAGCATAAAAATATTCGTACATAAATCGTGTCCGCGCTTCATTCGGTACCTGGTGGCTGTGGTCGCTAAAGCGTTAAGTCAGCATCGTCCGAATTCGTAAAAAAACGGTTCGAATCCAATTTGTCGAAAATATTTTTACCATCAGAATGTTGACCGGCACGGTAGGAGAGGCGGTGGTATACAATTTCTTAAGTGTAAGAAAGGGCCAAGAGCCCTAACTTCGCCACAGAAAATAAAGGCTTTATCTATCTATCTATCTATCTATCTATCTATCTATCTATATTTATAGGATCAGAAAAACAATAAAGTGTTTCATGCTTGCTAGTAAATTTGTAATAGAATAAATTTAGTTAAGAATGTTTCATCGTATCTATTGCCAGCATACCAGCAATAGAAATATTAATGCTATAGGGAGAAGAGTATTATGCATACAGTACGACATATCGCGAACTTGGTTACGTTATAAACGAATGTGGAATCAAGTAATACATCTCCAAATAATACATCCTCAGTGGTCTGTCTGCTGGATCCAAGGTTTGTGAGATTGATCCCGGCCGAGGGCGATGGATTTTGATAGGAGATAGATCCCGAGCATGCTTGGAATTTGTTTACTTGATATTCACATAAATGTTGATTTTCTGAGGAAAGGAATACCGTAGGCCTATTGCTGAAAGACCAGGATTTTAATATTTCAACGTTCCCGTGTGTTCCGTAAGACAATACAGACATCAAAAGACACGTATTAGGCCCAAGGTACTTGTTTATGGTAAAGCATGACAGATAAAAATAAGAAATAAAAGTGCGTTCCAATAAATTGTAGACAGCAATAGGTAAAATTATATGACACAACACTTCGCACAAATGTAAACAATTTATTTATCAGTAAAGCTAATATCCCGCCGGATTTGTTCATTATTCACTACGTACGATAGCATTAATTCGCCACAAACAGCTGATATTATTACAAAAATGTCGGTCATTGAATTACTTGGCTCTGATTGGCCAATTCCAATCGACCATGCCTTCGACTATTCCTTCAGTGCAGCCAACGTTAGCGCCAACGACAGCTCGCCCGTTTAAACTAAACGAGTGTCAGAAATTGGTGGAGAAAATGGACGCAACTTTAAACTAGGTACTAAAGTTAAACGGGTTTAATTTATACCAGGTTTAACTCGATTTGGAGAAAATGGCCCTAAATGTATTGTTGTGGCATTTAGCGGAAGTTTTGAGTTACCTAGTGCAAACAGAATATGGAAGGTATCACTTATGGTTTACCAGAAACAGCCTGTGATAGACAGACTGATTTTCGTTATTCCAAATTTCCGTGCATGCTGCGAAGTGAGACTTTATCACGTCAAAATTGAAGAGGTCCGACAGTACGCAGAATGAGTATATCGCTAAAAGAAAGATAGGGGCCACGAAGGGCGTGAAAATGAAAGACAACCTTGACTTCACAAACCTCATACCACGGGGTGCAAGATTTGGTCGAGGAAGATTGGATAGGAGAAATGAAAATGAGGAGCTGGCATAAGTAAGTGGAAGGGATCTCGGTTGCGTGGTCCTCAATCTAAGCTCCCATGTTGTGAGCTTTCGGGGAATTTACCCATTTTAGTCGTTTCTTTGGACAAGCACGGGATGTCGTGGATGCTGTATACCACTCCAAACAACAAGAGGGGTGAGGTACCGACAGAGCGCTAGAGTATATAGTAGTCATTACTTTATCCCTTATTTTACCGTTAACTTGGGCCGATGACCTATTTGTTAGGCCCTTTATACAACACGCATCATTTGTCGTTAATTTATTTAATTGATATGGATTTCGGGTTGGATTCTGGAATAGGATTGAATAATTATACAGACTGAAATTATTTATCAAGATCAGTATGGACATCATCAGTCTGACCCCTTGGGGAAATGTTCATTGTAACAGCTCATTTCAATCAGTCACTACTGATCTGCATTTAGGACAGTCGCCCAGGTGGCAGATTCTCTGTCTGTTGTTTTCCTAGCCTTTTCTTAAATGATCGCTAAGAAATTGGAAATGCATTGAATATCTCCCTTGATAAGTTTTTCCAATCCCTAACTCCCCTTCCTATAAACGAATATTTGCCTTACGAATACAGCCATTGGTTGAGAGGGCACTGGATTAGATTCTAAATCGCGCAGGCGATTTTGGCTACCACGTGTAAATTCATCCAACTCGGGGACTGGATATTTTATTAGTCTTAATACACATCTTCTCATTTCCAAACAATACACCATACAACCAACCACCACCGGAACATGCAGTAACGAATACATTCCTCCACATAAGGCTGGCGTCAGGAAACGCATCCGGCTGTAAAACTGGAGTGAATAATAATAATAATAATAATAATAATAATAATAATAATAATAATAATTGTTGTATGTCCGGCTCTCCCTTCTCGCTCCACCAGCCAGCTGCACGCGCGCCTGTGTATCATTCTGCTAGCTTCGACGCGCAGCCCTCAGTGCGCGTGCCTGACCATCGAGTGTACTATAAATAGGAGCTCCCTGCCTGCTTACTTGCCCACTTGCCCTGGTGTCCAGCTCCAGAATACACCCTACGTCGAGCACGGAGGCTACTCCTCTTGAAAATGTGCTTCGACCAGGTGGACTGAATTTCTGGCAGTACGAGGTTTCACCTCTGGTCACCGCTCCCTTACCTGTTTCCGCTGCCTATGTTCCGTAATTCTTTGACAAGCCGTTTTCATTCCCTAAGTTATGCAAGCTCCCTTAGTTTCGCTAGGTGGAATTTCTTCAATCAATTGAACTTGCTTTTTAGGAATTCAGGCACTTCAACAAACAAGGACTCTCAAAGACATTTATGTTAGTGTGCCAGATAGTTCTCGACTATCAACGTGTCAATTCACAAAGACTATCTTTTCAAGATAGAAGTGTATATAAAGACTGTAAACCTGTACATATTGTATAAAGACAGACTTTTCTCAAGATTCAATATTCCTTTTTGCTTCAAAATAAATTTCAATTATTTGTGTAAATATCATAAAGTGAAGCAATAAAAGTTGTGTTCTGTAAACTTCAACCTTGGTTACAACAATAATAATAATAATAATAATAATATAACATAAATTTCGTCGGCCCCGTGAAGAAAGTCATTGATACAAATCATCCCTAACCGAAATGAGTCGTCAGTAATAGTTAGGACGTTTAGAATTTACTAACCCTCTAAAGCCCGAATTTCTTATAGTATTTCATTTTTAATGAAAGACATGCAGTGTACAAAAACAGAAATATCAGCGGAATCGATGGCTTAGACGGAAATGTGCTAGTCTTCCGAATCCATGTTGGTAGCTTTGATCCTAGCTCAGTTCAGAGGTATTTGATGGTTCTCGAATACGTCACCTTCATGTCGATAGATTTAATGGCACGTGAAATAACTCCTTCAGGACAAGATTACAGTATCGCCGCGTATCCGGAAACCGAAAAAATTATAATTATTATTATTGGGAAAATGAGCTTGAATTTATGTGTAAGATAAGAAGTAGGAACAGAATCTACTTTTTCCAAACATACAGCTCAACATTGGTCATAATAGGCCTATTGTTTGGTACTGCATTCCAACAGTACGTAGCCTATGTTAATGCTGTAGTTTTATATAGTTAAACTGTTTTCAACATGGATTCTGTTTTTTACGTGATCAAAATAATTGGTTGTGATTCAATTTCGTTTCACATTCACGCACAACAATTATTAATTGCCATATTATTGTTAATATTCATCCTGCTCTTTGGTTCAGTGGTAAACGTTTTGGGCTTCGGTTCATAAGGCCCCGGTCTCGATTCCCGACCGAGCCGAGGATTTCAGTAGCGTTTCATTCTTAATTGATGGACGAAGACGAATGATGAATAACTATGCTTGATAACTGATGTTTCGTAGGCTAATCGATCGTTTATGAACCTACACTCGTCTTTTAGAACTCTGCATACTTCCGCTTTGCAGAAAAATCGAGTAAGAGATCGGTTTGCAACGTCCTCAATGCAATCAGCAGATGGGATCGCCTGATATGCCGGCAACAAGCTGAACACACCGGTAATTAAGATTGCATCTTAACCCCATGGCACAACAGCCCCAAAGAGCCATAGTCTACCAAGCGACCGCTGCTCAGCCCGAAAGCCTGCAGCTTACGAGGTGTCGTGTGGTCGGCACGACGAATCCTCTCGGCCGTTATTCTTGCCTTTTTGGCTCTCTAGATCGGGGCGACCGTTTCACCGTCAGATACCTCCTCAATTGTAATCACGAAGGCTGAGTACATATTGATCCAGTCCTCAGATTCAGATAAAATCGCTGACCTGATCGGAAATCGAACCTGGAGCCTCCGGATAAGAGGCAGGAAAGCTATCCCTACACTGGGGGGCCGGCGGCGCTTCTTACTCTACCGATTATTATTTTGTTTTGTACAGCACACTGTGGTAGCTTTTACAACTCTGCTCCTGCGTAATCTTCTGTTTTCTCGACAACATAAATCCAGTTTTTTGTTCACGTATGCTTTGTAAATTTCTCTTTTAATTTATGTAAGCAGTTTCATGAACTAAATAATTCTGCTTCCAAACATGCATAATACCGCCATTCCGTTAGAAATTGAAATTTTAAACAAGTCGCATACAGCTCACATTAAGGTCTAAGGTTCTATTTGAAATAAATCCATTATTTTACAAAATTATTATTTTCGTAATAATAAGTATGGATTGGTTTAACGTCCCATAACAATAAAATTATTATTATTACACTAGAGGATCCGGGCTGCTCCGCAGCATTCGTTATAAATAGGTCAGATACCTGTTCTTGATACGTCTGTCGTAGTCATATTGTATTGTCTGTCCTTTTCAATGGTTTTATGAACATTTAATAAGAAGCGCGTTATGCTATGCCACAGTTCGTAGTCAGATTTCATCCATTCTGACGTCGTCATGCCGTCTATTTGGTAAAAAATCTATCCATATATTCCCTTTTTTATCCTGCAGTTCTTGATGTAAAGCTAGTTATTGTGTCATAGAAGGCAATGCTATTTTAATCGCAGTTCTTCTATACAGAACTGCTATTTTGTGAGCTCCTAGGTCAGTCTCGGAGGAGCGTTTTTTGCTAGGCAGAGAATGGTTTTACGATACACAGCCTTCACTCTTTCTAGCGTAGCCAGGTTATCCTGCGATAGGTGTTCCAAGGTAATGTTTAAGGCGTATGTTATGATGAGATCTGTTTGAACGTAGACTTTTTTGTCTGAGCAGCATGTAGGTTAAGGAACGCTCCGCCATCTGTTGAAAATATTTGGAAGCTGGGAAAGGTTAGAGAATCAAAGCGTATCTAGCAGGGAGTAGTATTCTTCCGTGACAGAGGAACTACATACTCTCTGGCTTGACATGTAAGTAATCAAACATTGCTGCTTGCAATGACATTTCTAAGGATGGATATCACAAATACTCGCATCATAATATTAATGTTAGTTTCTTAGCAACGTATTAAAGTACAGAATGTGTTGCGGGTTAAGGTAAGCCTTCGCCTGCGATTATTGGAGCGATCATTTAATGATTTTATTTTATTATTCCTCATAGTTGACTGAACTTAGAGACCTATCAGTGTCCCATGATTCACCGGCAGGTAATTCCGGAGAGATTAAAACAAAAATGAAGCAAATCGGTCCAGTAGAACAGACGTACGGATTTGCCAAAGCTGCTTGTAATAAACTCAAACCCAAACCCCATGGCGCAACACCCCCGAAGTGCCTTGGCCTGCCAAGCGACCGCTGCTCGGCCCGAAGGCCTGCAGATTACGAGGAGTCGTGTGATCAGCACGACGGATCCTCTCGGCCGTTATTCTTGGCTTTCTAGACCGGGACCGCCATCTCACCGTCAGATAGCTCCTCAATTGTTATCAAGTAGGCTGAGTAGACCTCAAACCAGCACTCACATGCAGGTAAAAATCACTGACCTGGCCAGGAATCGAACCCGGGGCCTCCGGGTAAGAGGCAGGCACGCTACCCCTACACCGCGGGGCCGGCCTTTTGATATAATAATAATAATAATAATAATAATAATAATAATAATGATAATGATGTCACCACCAATTATACCTCCAACTACGCAATTTGTGTACTCTATCAAAACTACCCAATCAGTAGAAATTTAGAAGGCAATTCTAAGCAGGATATTGCTAAGGCACGAACATGCTGATGAGTAGAGCCCGGATTTCCATGCAAATGCATGTTTTTAAATAAGCTGGTTACAATTCTCAAACTTTACAAATATTCGTTTTATGGCTTAACGATTCCAAATAACCGTTCTTTTTCCGTGCATGTTTGCATGTTTTGGCCTTTTTAGGACAAAATTCATGCATAATGCATATTTTGAAGATTTTGGATTTAATAGCGAATATTTGGAGGTTTAATATTGCATAAAATGACTTTTCTTGTGACTTCGGAGCATATATAATGCTAACTTGCATGATTGTGCATTTTAGGAATGTTGGTTTGCAGAATTTGGGGCCTTTTTTCCACGTTATACAGAATGTCTATAACTGAGAAACGGAGAGAATGTATTCCTGGCATCCTACATGACAACCAAAATTAGCACATAATCCAATTAACCAAACACTTTCTTATCTGCTGCTTGAGTAAACAATGACGTAAGCCGGAAGGCCCCACGTCGATCTATGTAATTCTTGGGATTAAATTGTCCCAATTATACATTGTTATTAATTCGGCTAATAAATTGTGCATTTCTCAATGACGCTCATTTTTTCGTCTATGTTGGACGAACAAAATAAAACTTGTACCGCATTTCTGTGACGCTGCGTTACTGAGCTAGCAGCTGGTTTTGCACTAAACCCTCTTCCGCTCTAATCGTGGATTTTCCTACCGGGAACTCTCACTCGTCACTTTGTTATCGCAGCAGGCAATTGAGGAGATTCAAATGTGTTTGCCATCATCGCACGGAGAAGTATAGCTGCGGCAGCTAGATATAAGTTGAAAAAAGTGGTCCGTTCAAATCCTGATTTTGATTTGTCAAGCTTATATAAGACGTATTGTAGTGAAAATGCAAAAGAAGTACAATTTGGCCTCACTTTGTCCCAAATGTCTTCAATTAGCTATGCACTGTCACTTCTTGTGACGTAGAACTTCTGTGCTTAAGGATGTGCTAACAGATAAACGGACAAGCTTAAATCAAGGCAATTTGGAGAGATTAGTTGTACAAATGTTTCAAAAGGAAGTGAATTTTGATTGTGCATATTTCCAGTTTATCGTGCATGTTTTGCTATATGATAGTGCATGAATGCATGCATATTTTGAGATTTGATAGTGCATGGAAATCCGGGCTCTACTGATGAGAAATAAATTACGAATACATTGCTTAATAGACACATTTCCAGCCAAAGTAGCACCAAAACATCTCACTTTATACGATTCAGTATTCAGTTTACTAAAATTGTTTCCATGATATTATTATAGAAATAGGATCAAAGCGGTGTCTTCAAAATAGAACACTGGGCCTTAATTTGTTAGTAAGAAAGGCACGAATCTAGAACAATATATCATGTTATTGCTCTATAAGGTAGTAACGTAGACTATACAAAAGAAGCTGAAACTTACTGTCCTGGAGAACATGATCTCTTTCCAGTACTGAAGCGTGTAATGTTAGTTCTACGACTACTATGGTATTAAGCTATGCATGTATATTTAGCGTAAGTTATGGTTTATCAAACTGTGGGAGAAAAAAAGGCTGGCATTGGCCTATATATCGCTTCACAATCACCTTTGTCGTCATTGTATATGGGATGCAGTCTACGCTTCGTCGCTCACATGGCTGCTGCGATTTCCGTTCAGTAAATAATGACATGTTCCGCAACTGACCTTACTTTAATTCCTCTTGCTCAATAGCAGAAGTCCTGGACTGACAAAGGGAGGGGGATATAAATAACGGAAATAGAGCAGCATTGTACGGTTCATTTTTAATGAATCCTAGGAGGCCAGTTGCTAGCAAATGGCTGCCTTATGGTTGCTTTTACTGTGTAGTACCCGCCTGCTGCTATTTCGTGACGAATGCGGTATGTCAGCGTCTGTCTTTCAACCAGGCCAAAGGATATTGTACAGTACTGTAGCTTCCTTCGAGTCTCATATATATCAATCAATCTTCCCAGCCCAAACTTTGCAACATTTTTGTAACGCTACTCTTTTGTCGGAAATCACCCAGAACAAATCGAACTGCTTTTCTTTGGATTTTTTCCAGTTCTTGAATCAGATAATCCTGGTGAGGGTCCCATACACTGGAACCACACTCTAGTTGGGGTCTTACCAGGGACTTATATGCCCTCTCCTTTGCATCCTTACTACAACCCCTAAACACCCTCATAACCATATGCAGAGATCTGTACCCTTTATTTACAACCCCATTTATGTGATTACCCCAATGAAGATATTTCCTTATATTAACACCTAGATACTTACGTACAATGATCTCCAAAAGGATTAAAACTCAGAGGACTTTTCCTATTTGAAAAACTCACAACCTGACTTTTAACCCCGTTTATCAACATACCATTGTGTGCTGTCCATCTCACAACATTATCGAGGTCACGTTGCAGTTGCTCACAATCTTGTAACTTATTTATTACTCTATACAGAATAACATCATCTGCAAAAAGCCTTACCTCTGATTCCACTTCTTTACTCATATTATTTATATATATAAGAAAATATAAAGGTCCAATAATACTGCCCAGAGGAATTCCCTTCTTAATTGTTACAGGGTCAGATAAAGCTTCGCCTACTCTAATTCTCTGAGATCTATTTTCTAGAAATATAGCAACCCGTTCAGTCACTCCTTTGTCAGGTCCAATTGCACTCATTTTTGCCAGTAGTCTCCCATGATCCACACTATCAAATGCTTTAGGTCAATCGCAATACAATCCATTTGACCTCCTGAATCCAAGATATCTGATATATCTTGCTGGAATCCTACAAGTTGAGCTTCAGTGGAATAACCTTTCCTACAACCGAACTGCCTTCTATCGAACCAGTTATTAATTTCACAAACATGTCTAATATAATCAGAAAGAATGCCTTCCTGTATACTTCGAGTTGACACCGTACAGGCGACCTGCGCGTCTGTGAAGATTGGGCCCAAACTAGAATACATTCCAGTGATGTGGACGGCATACATGCCCAGTCCCCGAGCTATCAGAATTAAACAATGAAGATAAAATCCCGGACGCAGACGGGAGTCGAACCCGGAACCGACTGGACCAAAGATAATCTCGCTAACTATTTAGCCATAAAACCAAACCAAACACCGTGGCGCATCAGCGCCAAAGGGCCTTAGCCTATCAAGCGACTGCTGCTCAGCCCTAAGGACTGCAGATTACGAGGTGTCGTGTGGTCTGGACGACGAACCCTCTCGGCCGTTATTCTTGGTTTTCTAGACCGTTGCCGCTATCTCACCGTCAGATAGCTCCTCAATTGTATTCACATAGGCTGAGTGGACCTCGAACCAGTCCTCCGATCCAGGTAAAAATTCCTGTCCTGGCCGGGAATCGATCCTGGGCCCTCCGGGTAAGAGGCAGCCACGCTACCCCTACACTGCGGGGCTAGCATTTAGCCATCAGCCGGACAATAATAATAATAATAATAATAATAATAATAATAATAATAATAATAATAATAATAATAATAATAATAATAATAATAATAATAATAATACAGATATTCAGGAATATAATAAATATTAGGGAAGTAATAAAATACATTACTTATATTACATTGCATTACATACTATCCTCAGGTAGTGTTCTTCTTCTTCTTCTTCTTCTTCTTCTTCCACCGCTTTTTTTCCCCACATCTGTGGGGTTGCGGGTGCGATCTATGTCACACGTGTGGATTTGGTCCTGGTTTACAGCCTGATGCCCTTCCTGGCGCCCACCCTATGTAGAGGGATGTAATCAATATTGTGTGTTTCTGTGGTGGTTGATACTGTAGTGTTTTGTCTGATTACAATCGAGTAACTATCTGACGGTGAGATAGCGACCCCGGTCTAGAAAGGAAATACAAGATTCGTCGTGCGAACCACACAACACCTCGTAATCTGCAGATCATCAGACTGAGCAGCGCTCGCTGTTCTGTTGCACCATGGGTTTTATTTCCCTATCCCTCATATGCGCTATGTAAAAGTATTATTATTGTAAAGTATCGGTTCGATTTGATAGTGGCAGTGCCAAAAGAAGTGATGCATCAATTGCTGTCGTTTGCAACATCATCAAAAAATTAGGAGGCCATACGGACTGTCGCTTATGAATCGAAGCCAATTTGATAACTGTCTCATTTTCACACCAGGCAAATGCCGGGGCTGTACCTTAATTAAGGCCACGGCCGCTTCCTTACAATTCTTAGGCCTTTCCTATCCCATCGTCGCCATAACACATATCTGTGTTCGGTGCGACGTAAAACAAAATAGCAAAAAAAATTGATAACTGTCTGTCAATGAGCGGCAGGCCATGAAAAATAATTTATTTATTTATTTATTTATTCATTTATTTATTTATTTATTTATTTATTTATTTATTAATGTCTTTATTTGTGGCGAAGTTAGGGCTCTTGGCCCTCTCTTACACTTAACCACATTATGCGGCTATATACTGAATCCAAACTTAATATTCTAACTTAACACAGTGTATATAATATAATAGTAAAGTAGTATAATGGGACAGTTCGGCCGCCTCCGCCGCCGCACGCCTCCTCCTCCGCCGCCTCCTCCGCCGCCGCCGCCCGCGGGAAATTTGAATTTTGGCGGGAAATTTGAATTTTGGCGGGAGATTTGAATTTGTAAACAAAGCCACGTGCTTTTTGACAGCTGTCATCGACAACAACGCATCGCTAACCTCACTGCTGCCATCTTGACGGGCCTAAACCTCAGTAGTGCCAACTTAACCTAACTAGCATGAGGTAAACAAAGCCACGTGCTTTTTGACAGACAACAACGCATCGCTAACCTCAGTACTGCCATCTTGACGGGTCTAAACCTCAGTAGTGCCACGCTTTGAAACATGGCAATTCATACTGCTGCTCTGTTCCCAAGACTTTTAAGAATAGCTAATCCTAATACTGCTCTTAACGACGTCGAGCTAAGGATTGATTACGTGACCGTGACGTCACGACCACGTGCTCTTGTTTGGTAAACATAGCCACGTGCTTTTTTGACAGCTGTCTTCTTGACGAACCCTAACCTCACTTTGAAGGGCAATAGAGCGTCGCTAACCTCACTGCTGCCATCTTGACGGCGGTAAACCTCAAGGCTGCCACCTTATGCATGTTATAGCGCGGAATTTAAAATCCAACAACGGAACATTGCTAACCTCACTCTTGCCATCTTTACGGCGGTAAACCTCAAGGGCTGCCACCTTATGCATGTTGTAGCGCGGAATTTAAAATCCAACAACAGAACATTGCTAACCTCACTCTTGCCATCTTGAAAAGTTCAGTGTTCCAAACACTAGTTCGAAAAACGTTAACTCATCGCACCTCGGGGATTTTATTAGGTAAGACGTAACCCCTAGGTTCCATTCCTTGTTCTGAACATAAAACCATTTACCAATAAAGATTAATTTTCTACACTTAACAAAGTACAAGCGTTCTTGCTGATAGCGATCGATGAGGTTGTTGCACCTTTAGCCCTTTAGCCCTTTAGCCTATTAGCCCTTTAGCCCTTTAGCCCATTAGCCCTTTAGCCAAGGAATGTGCGGTAAACTAATCTTCTTAGAACAAAGATATCCCCTGACATGTTCTAAACACATGTTGTATCGAGTACAGTGTTTGGTTCTACTTATTGCGTGTTCTAAATACTTCAATCAATGTTTCGATCACATGATAAAGTTAACAGCATAGAGTGCAGTTTTCGATTCCAGCCTTGTTACGTTTCTTCTGTGATTTGCAAGTCTAAACATGCATAATGACGTCATCACTGCAGCACGCGCTTACTCTAGCTATCCCGATGCAGGTTTAAACTCGTTCGATAGAGCTATGCCTTGACATAAGAGGAGGCCTTAACAGCTTATGAAAAAGCACGTCGAATTTTTCAAATTACCTGCCACCACATTTCAAAGGTATGAGGTTTAGTGCTGTAAAGATACCTGCACGATGCAAAGCTAACTTTCTTCATCAGAGCAGCTACCATCTTGTGTGAGCACCTCTAGGCCGTATCATAAGCAGCTGTGTATAGTCACCGTCTTGTCACTGCTACCTTGCGCAAGCACCCCTAGGGCGTCTCATAAGAGCAGCAGCCATCTTGTGCAAGCGCTCTTAAGCTGTCTCATAAGAAGCTATGTATAGCCGTAGAATTAGATAGCTGCCAATGCCAAAGGGCCTAAGTAGGGATCGAACCGTCGATCTCATCATTAGACTATGTTTTTCTTATGCTCCTGATACTGCAAACCTAGGTATCAGGTAGAAAAATTTTATCCGTTTTCGAGATATTTAACATTTTGCATTTAAGCCCTAAATTTAATGAATCGAACCTGCACGGCACGTTATACTCTCTACCATAGCTAGATCTGATCATGTTACGAAGACTTGCTTCAATACAAGCTAAAACAGAGTGAATGCCATAGGGCCTAAGTAGGAACCGAACCGTCGATCTCATCATTAGACTTATGCTATCATGTTCCTCGTACTGCGAACCGAGGTATTGGGCGGAAAAATTTTGTCCGTTTTGCTCTACGATGCACCGTTTTCGAGATATTTAACATTTTGCATTTAAGCCCCAAATTTAATGAATCGAACTAGCATGACACGTTAGCCTCTAAGCTAAGAGCAGCAGCCATCTTGCGCAAGTACCCTTAAGGCGTCTCATAAGGAGTCGTGTATAGCCGCCATCTTGCGTCCGCCATTTTGCGCAAGCATCCTTAGGGCGTCTCTAGTCATCTTGTGCAAGGACCCTTAAGCCGCCTCATAAGAGCAACCGCCATCTTGCGCAAGCATCCCTAGGGCATCTCATAAGGAGCCATGTATAACCGCCATCTTGCGCAAGCATCCCAAGGGAGTCTATGTATAGCGGCCATCTTGCATAAGCACCTTTAAGGAGTCATGTATAGCCACCATCTTGTGCAATTAGCGCCGAGAGATGGCTGCTGTAGAATTTTTCTTTTTAAATTATCCGCCACCATATTTCAACTAAAGAGTGTAGCACTGAGGTTTGCGATGTAAGATGGCGGATGACAGCTGACAAAAAAGCGCGTGAGTTTGTTTACTAAACAAGAGCACATGGAATTTGCCGCCACCACACAGATGGCAGCACGGTGCTCTCTTGATTAAAGATGGCGGATGACGGCTAACAGAACTTTTCAAATTGCCCGCTACTACATAGAGGACAGCACGGTGCTCTGTAGATTAAAGATGGTGGATGACAGGTGATGAAATTGCCCGCATGATAGCAGCACAGTGCTCTATTGATTAAAGATGGTGGATGACAGCTGTCATAAAAAGCACGTGGCTTTGTTTACTAAACAAGAGCACATAGATTTTTTTCAAATTGCCGCCACCACATTTCAAAGGTATCTAGCTAAAGAGCGCAGCACTGAGGTTTGTGATGCAAGATGGCGGATGACAGCTGTCAGAAAAAAGCACGTGAGTTTGTTTCCGAACAAGAGCATGTAGAATTTTTCAAATTGCCGCCACCACATAGAGGGCAGCACGGTGCTCTCATGATTAAAGATGGCTGCTTGTCGAAAAGCATTTTTCAAATTATCCGCCACCACATTTCAAAGGTAAGTAGCTAAAGAGGGCACCACTGTGCTCTATAGATTAAAGATGGTGGATGACAGCTGTCAAAAAAGCACGTGGATTTGTTTATCTCACGCTAGTGAGGTTAAGTTGGTAGCACTAAGGTTTAGGCTCGTTAAGATGGCAGCACTGCGGATGACAGCTGTGACGAATTTACATCTACTACGATAAAGAGGGCAGCACTGTGCTCTATAGATTAAAGATGGCGGATGACAGCTGTCAAGAAAGCACATGGCTTTGTTTCCAAACAAGAGCACGTAGAATTTGCCGCCACCACATTTCAAAGGTAAGTAGCTAAAGAGGGCAGCACGGTGCTCTATAGATTAAAGATGGCGGATGACAGCTGTCAAAAAAGCACGTGAGTTTGTTTCCAAACAAGAGCATGTAGAATTTTTCAAATTGCCGCCACCACATAGAGGGCAGCACGGTGCTCTCATGATTAAAGATGGCTGCTTGTCGAAAATCATTTTTCAAATTATCCGCCACCACATTTCAAAGGTAAGTAGCTAAAGAGGGCAGCACTGTGCTCTATAGATTAAAGATGGCGGATGGCAGCTATCAAAAAAGCATGTGGCTGTCAAAAAGCACGTGGATTTGTTTATCTCGAGCTAGTGAGGTTAAGTTGGTAGCACTAAGGTTTAGGCCCGTCAAGATGGCAGCACTGCCGATGACAGGTGACGAATTTTACATCTACTACGATAAAGAGGGCAGCACAGTGCACTGTGGTTTAAAGATGGCGGATGACAGCTGTCAAAAAAGCACGTGGCTGTCAAAAAAGCACGTGGCTTTGTTTACCACGCGCCAGGTTAAGTTGGTAGCACTAAGGTTTAGACCCGTCAAGATGACAGCACTGCCGATGACAGGTGATGAAAGAGGGCAGCACAGTGCTCAAAGATGGCGGATGACAGCTGTCAAAAAGGGGCATAGGTTTGTAAAGCATTTAGAATTTGCCGCCACCACATAGAGGGCAGCACTGCTTAAAGATGGCGGATGACAGCTGTCAAAGGTAAGTAGCTAAAGAGGGCAGCACGGTGCTCTCTGGATTAAAGATGGCGGATGACAGCTGTCAAAAAAGCACGTGGCTGTCAAAAAAGCACGTGGCTTTGTTTACCACGCGCCAGGTTAAGTTGGTAGCACTAAGGTTTAGACCCGTCAAGATGACAGCACTGCCGATGACAGGTGATGAAAGAGGGCAGCACAGTGCTCAACGATGGCGGATGACAGCTGTCAAAAAGGGGCATAGGTTTGTAAAGCATTTAGAATTTGCCGCCACCACATAGAGGGCAGCACTGCTTAAAGATGGCGGATGACAGCTGTCAAAGGTAAGTAGCTAAAGAGGGCAGCACGGTGCTCTCTGGATTAAAGATGGCGGATGACAGCTGTCAAAAATGCACGTGGCTGTCAAAAAGCACGTGGCTTTGTTTACCTCATGCTAGTTAGGTTAAGTTGGTACCACTAAGGTTTAGGCCCGTCAAGATGGCAGTACTGAGGTTAGCGATGCGTTGTTGTCTGTCAAAAAGCACGTGGCTTTGTTTACAAATCTGTTGAAAAGCACGTGGCTGTCAAAAAGCACGTGGCTTTGTTTACCTCATGCTAGTGAGGTTAAGTTGGTACCACTAAGGTTTAGGCCCGTCAAGATGGCAGTACTGAGGTTAGCGATGCGTTGTTGTCTGTCAAAAAGCACGTGGCTTTGTTTACAAATCTGTCAAAAAGCACGTGGCTGTCAAAAAACACGTGGATTTGTTTACCTCGCGCTAGTGAGGTTAAGTTGGCACTACTGAGGTTTAGACCCGTCAAGATGGCAGTACTGAGGTTAGCGATGCGTTGTTGTCTGTCAAAAAGCACGTGGCTGTCAAAAAGCACGTGGCTTTGTTTACCTCATGCTAGTTAGGTTAAGTTGGCACTACTGAGGTTTAGGCCCGTCAAGATGGCAGCAGTGAGGTTAGCGATGCGTTGTTGTCGATGACAGCTGTCAAAAAGCACGTGGCTTTGTTTACAAATTCAAATCTCCCGCCAAAATTCAAATTTCCCGCCTAAATTCAAATTTCCCGCGGGCGGCGGCGGAGGAGGAGGCGTGCGGCGGCGGAGGCGGCCGAACTGTCCCATTATACTACTTAGTAATATAACTTAATATAGTCTAAAACTAAAAGATTACATCATAAGTCTAAAATTAGTTACATAAAAGTACGCATTAATCAGTTAAGTTTCGATTCCACGTGGTTGTGCAAGAAAAGTGATAACATGAACTCTCAAATGTTTAATGTTCTCTGCCGCATTATACTGTAATTTGCCACCAAATCTCAGCCCTGATGTCGAGACAGCATGACTGCTGAGAGATAAGATTTAATGACTGATAAGAGGAGGTGCTAATATACTGTAAGTACTTTTGTGTTAAGACAATGCCGAACCGGACGGCTGTCGGACAACTTACGGTTCAGAGTGCCCCATTCACTTATTTTTTAATAGAGAAACCAAACAAATGTTCAGTGCTCCACATGGCCCTTGTAATAATAATAATAATAATAATAATAATAATAATAATAATAATAATGTTATTTGCTGTACGTCCCACTAACTAATTTTTAAGGTTTTCGTTGATGCCGAGGTGCCGGAATTAAGTCCCGCAGGAGTTCTTTTACGTGCCAGTAAATATATCGACACGAGGCTGACGTATTGGAGCATTTTCAAATACCACCGGACTGAGCCAGGATCGAACCTGCCAAGTTGGGGTCAGAAGGCCAGCGCCTCAACCGTCTGAGCTACTCAGCCCGGCATGGCCCTTTTAAAATACCCTTACATTCTAATGCAGGGTGCATTTATATTCCTATTATACACTGTTAGGGCTTATAGAGGGGCTCTAGTAGATGTTGTTTGAGTCATCAGTCCATAGACTGGTTTAATGCAACTCTCCATGCCACCCTCTCCTGTGCTAACCTTTTCATTTCTACGTAACTATCGCATCCTAATCTGCTGTAATCTGCTTGTATGCCGGGCTGAGTAGCTCAGAGTGTGGAGGTGCTGGCCTTCTGACTCCAACTTGGCAGGTTCGATCCTGGCTCAGTCCAGAGGCATTTGAAGGTGCTCAAATACGTCAGCCTCGTGTCGGTATATTTGCTGGCACGTAAAAGAACTCCTGGGGGACTAAATTCCGGCACCTCAGCCTCTCCGAAAACCATGGGACATAAAGCAATTGACATTATTATTAATCTGCTTGTCATATCGGGTTACCCCTACCGTTCTTACCGCCTACATTTCTTTCAAAAAACATCTGAACAAGTCCTGGGTGTCCTAAGATGTGTCCTATAATTCTATCTCTTTTTCTCGTCAAAGGCCAACGGCCGTAGCCGTGTTGAAACACCGGATCCCGTGAGATATCCGAAGTTAAGCAACATTGGGCGTGGTCAGGAGTTGGATGGGTTGCCAGGCGCTGTTGGTGGGGGGGGGGGTAAGGGAATGGAGGAGCGGAAAGGAACTGGCCACCCTACCGCACGTAAACTCCGGCTCAGGAATACCTCTGCGGAGGTTCGGACCTGCCTTCGGGCAGAATAACCCTTACCTTACCTTCTCGTCAAATGTAGACGAATCGATCTCCTCTCACAAATTCGATTCAGTATCTCTTCATTTGTGATTCGATTTATCCATGTCACCTTCAGCATTCTTCTGTAACACCACATTTCAAAAGCTGCTATTCTCTTCCTTTCTGAGCTAGTTATCGTCCATGTTTCACCATCGTACAATGCCACGCCCCAGATGAAAGTCATCAAAAGCATCTTCCTAATTCCTATAGCAGTGTTTGAAGTGAGCTTATTTCTTTTCTTAAGAAATCTCTTCCTTGTTTGTGCTATCGAGTAGATAACATTCTGAATAGAAACCTATGTCCGAACAAGTCCCATGTCTTCGGACACTCCCGGCAGTAAAAGCCATGAAAATAAATAAATAAATAAATAAATAAATAAATAAATAAATAAATAAATAAATAAATAAATACTTCTTCTTCTTCTTCTTCTTCTACAGCTTTCCCCATACCTTGTGCGGTCGCGAACCGTGTAGCATAATGTGGATTTGGCGCTGTTTTACGGCCGGATGCCCTTCCTGACGTCAACCCTATGTGGTGGGTTGTAATCACTATTTCGTGTTCCCTCGTGTTTCTGTGGTAGATGGTAGTGTGGTGTGTTGTCTGAATATGAAGATGAAAGTGTTGCAACAAACACGAACAGCTAGTCTCCAGGAGAAGAATTGATCAGACGCAATTAAAATCTCCGACCCGGCCGGGAATTGAACGCAGGACCCTCTGAACCGGAGGTCTCAACGGTGACCATTCAACCAAGGAGTCGGACAGGTAGTGGTGTTATTAGTTCCATAAATTCCTCTTTGTCCCTGAACGGTCCTGATTCAACCGAATCAGAACCAGTTGGTGATGCATCGACATGCAGCGCTGGGCGGAAGTGCGACAACATGAATACTATCTGATACCGAGCGAGTTCTGGTATGTTTGAAATCTATTTCAAACATTTATAACCGCTTCTTCTCCCATAGTCATCAACATGCAGTCAATAACAACATAGGTAACTTCGTTACCATCCGAAAATTTTCAATTAGTATTCAATTAAAACACTTAAAGATTTCTTTCCTAACCGGGCGAGTTGGCCGTGCGCGTAGAGGCGCGCGGCTGTGAGCTTGCATCCGGGAGATAGTAGGTTCGAATCCCACTATCGGCAGCCCTGAAAATGGTTTTCCGTGGTTTCCCATTTTCACACCAGGCAAATGCTGGGGCTGTACCTTAATTAAGGCCACGGCCGCTTCCTTCCAACTCCTTGTCCTTTCCTATCCCATCGTCGCCATAAGACCTATCTGTGTCGGTGCGACGTAAAGCCCCTAGCAAAAAAAAAAGATGTCTTTCTTTGTCCGACTCATTGGCTGAATGGTCAGCGTTGAGGCGTTCGGTTCAGAGGGTCCCAGGTTCGATCTCGGCCGAGTCGGGGATTTTAATCGTGTTTGATTAATTCTTCTCTCGGAGACTGATTATTTGTGTTTTTCCCAACACTTTCCTCTTCATATTCAGACAACACACTACACTACTAACCACCATAGAAACACGCAATAGTGATTAGATCCTTCCATATAAAGTTGGCGTCAGGAAGGGCATCCGGCCGTAAAACAGGGACAAATCCACAAGTGCGGAGCACTTCGCAACCGCGACCCCACACGTGTGAGAAAAGCGGTAGAAGGAGAAGAAGAATAGGGAGAAGAAGACGATTTCTTTATTTCTTTCTTTCTTTACTTATTTCTTAATCCGTTTACCATCCAGGGATAGTTTTTTCCTCGGACTCAACGAGGGACTCCACCTCTACCGCCTCAAGGGCTGGAGCGTGAGACTTTGGGTCGCGGGGATACAACTGGAAAGAAGGACCATTGTCTCGCTCAGACGTCCTCACCCGCTATGCTGAACAGGGGCTATGTGGAGGGATGGGAAGATTGGATGGGATAGACAAGGAAGAGGGAAGGAAGCGGCCGTGGCTTAAGTTATGTACCATCCCGGCATTTGCCTGGAGGAGAAGTGGGAAACCACGGAAAACTACTTCGAGGATGGCTATGGTGGGAATCGAACCCACATCTACTCAGTTGTCCTTCCGAGGCTGAGTGGACCCTGTTCCAGCCCTCTTACCACTTTTCAAATTTCGTGGCAGTGCCGGGATTCCAACCCGGGCCTCCAGGGGTGGCAGCTAATCACGCTAACCACTATACCACAGAGGCAAATCAATCAATCAATCAGTCAATCAATCAATCAATCAATCAATCAATCAATCAATCAATCAATCAATCAATCAATCAATCAATCAATCAATCAATCAAGTGCGTTATTTCATTCCCACACCTCATAGAGGGGTGGGTGGACCGTCAGCTTTACGTGTAGCTCTTGGGCCATGGAGTGAGGAAGGAGAGCTGTGATGATGAAATACTTCAAGTTTGGTGTATGTATTGTACACACAATAAACTGAACTGAATAGGATAGAAAATACCTGACCGGCGCTGAGAGATAACCGCGGCAACAGGACGGACCCCAAGGGAGGCCCGCAGAACACCTCACCCAGGACAGAGACCCCACCAAACACCCCGTTTATTGATCAAATTGCATGGTACAGTGTTTACGTAATACAATGTTGGCATACAGACATGGGTAAATAAACAAACAAACAGAGAGAAGTGGTTGGCCTTGAACTTGCTTAGTCCTGATATGTAAACCAACAACAAGCCCTGAGGTCAATAACCAAGCTGTACTCTTAAATAAGGCTCTATAAGAAGGGTATGCTTAGCCGCCATTTTGGTTCATACATGCGCAATGGGCCATGTGATCAAATTCTATTTCCTCCTACGAGCGCTCGCTTCGTCACACTGAACGTGTTGCTTTTAATCACCGCGTGCATGGACAGAATAGTGCTATATTTGTGTGGATATTTCTTCTTTTTTTTTACAATTTGTTTTACGTCACACCGACACAGATAAGTCTTATGGTGACGATGGGATGGGAAATGCCTAGGAGTGGGAAGGAAGCGGCTGTGGCCTTAATTAAGGTACAGCCCCAGCATCTGCCTGGTGTGAAAATGGGAAACCACGGAAAAACATCTTCAGGGCTGCCTACAGTGGGGTTCGAACCCACTATCTCTGGATACTGGCCGCACTTAGGCGACTGCAGCTATCGAGCTTGGTGTAGATATTTCTTACATAATGTTCTGAACCTAATTGTCGTAATGTCTGTACTGATGGATACAAGTTGTTTGGATTCCCTTCTGATCTGCATTATGCCTCCACTGCCCCTGCTACACATTCTACCTCAACTGTTGACTTAAACGTGGATCCAGCTCCCACTGACATTACTACACCCCTTAATTCAGTCACTTTTATCATTCAATATTCAGTTCTGCCCCCCAAGTCCGGCAACAGGAGTTCAACATCCAAACACCACAGTTACAATATTTGTCAAAACTAACTTAATACGACAGAAATAATTTGTTTAACATTGGTGGTAGTACAACAAATGCATTATTGAAAACCAAGATCTGTGGTAGGCCTAAATGCAGACAGGTTTTAAACTATGAGCTTTCTGACTCAAGCTCTGAAACATTCGTATGAAATTAATTTATAATTGTGAGGTCTTCTATAGGGACTATAAGCATTATATAATGCAAAATGGTGCAAATCTTGTAACGGAGAAAATTTTGAATGATAAATGTACCAGTACATGTTCTCCAACGTGCTGTAATTTAAAAGAAAAAATGCTAGGCACTTCTTCAAAATTCGATCCTATGCTGCTGTGGACTTTAACAAGAATGTACGGAAACGAGGTAAAATGTATGAGACTGTTTCGGAAAAGAAGAGAAAAATATAAACACGGAATTAAATGTTACGTTTTGTAAAGACTGTAATAAAAGGGGACTGTAAATTTGTAAAAGATTAGCCTACTTACCATATCATTTATTTTTTTAAATGTGCTGCCTGAGCAAGTTAAGCAATGTTGCAATCCTTTGAAGTTTAAAAAGATGAGTCGTTTTGATAAATCATACTACTGGGCGCGCAGCTGTGAGCTTGCATTCGGGAGATAGTGGGTTCGAACTCCACTGTCGGCAGCCCTGAAGATGGTTTTTCGTGGTTTCCCACTTTCATACCAAGCAAATGCTGAGGCTATAGCTTAATTCAGGCCATGACCACTTTCTTCCCACGCCTAGCCCTTTCCTTTCCTATCGCGGCCATAACACTTATCTCTGTCGGTGCGACGTGAAGCAGATTGTGTAAAAAACAAAACAAAAAACAAACAATGTTGCCATTGATGCTTTCACGGCCATTACTTATAGACATGATATAGGTTTTGGGCTTTTGCCGTATCAAGAAAATAAGGTCATCAGAAGAAAATCTCGATTGTCCACGAGAGAGGCTTCTTAAACAACGAGCTTTTGAATTTAGGCGTTACAATAGAAGTGGAAATGGTTACGTTCATTCGTCACCAAATGGCCCCCGGATGGGGTACAGCACTTGCGTTCGAAGCGGAAGCTGACGGAACCATCAGAGTCAGTCTAAGAGGGTCATAGTGGTGGGGACGGAGCGGAGCGGAGCAGTTGTTGTGACGTCATCACCCGGTAGTACCGAGTAAACTACCGAGTGAATGTAATGTGGCGGCACGTTTAAATACGTTATTGGTATGGCAACGTAAATTCAATGCCTTTTCTCACAACATAACCATTTTGCTGAATACAGCAATGTTGCTTTCTGCTGGAGAAGCCGACCTGCTCATTTCATCCTTGTGATGCCTCTTGATATAATCCCACAAATTTGATATGCCACCACCCGTCGCGTAAATGCGGCCGCAAAATTTGCATTTTGCTTATTTTTATCACCAGTAATTTCAAAGAATTGCCATGCATCAGATGGTTTTCGTGGCATGTGTGGGACAATATTCTGTAAAAATTTATGCAATTCCTTAAATTTTCTAAAACATGAATACCATCTCAAAATGGGATTAAATATAAAACTAATGTCACAATTATTATCTACTATGCTTTGCATTATCTACAGAACACAACAAGCGGAGGAAATATAGCGCAAATTAAGAAACACAGACTGAATACAGGCATAATACTCTTACAAGGGGTGGCCACGACGTTCGGATCACGGAGTATCTTCAAACTTTGTACACATTTAGTAGTCCATTAGGACAAGATAATGTGCAAGTAGTAAGGTGTACTACTAAGGCGTTCTCGAGAAAATCTCAAGATAAATTTTCGCGTCGAATATGTACCGGTGCGTTGCGATCATGAGCGCGAAACGGTGGTGATCGAGTGGTTAACGTGCAAGTCCCGTAGACGCTGGCTCGCTGGATCGAGTCCCGCTTGTCGTTTTGTTTTTCAACACTGGTCAAATTCTTTCATATACATTACAATACAAAGTTAATATACTGAAAAAAGGTATATTTGCATGAACTTTTATTGGATTTCCAATGTTATTTGGCTCTTTACTAATGTTTATCATTACAAAAAATATCTTTCTTTCTTAATCTGCTTACCCTCCAGGGTCGGTTTTTCCCTCGGACTCAGCGAGGAATCCCACGTCTACCGCCTCAAGGGCGGTGTCCTGGAGCGCGGGAGTTTGGGTCGGGTATACAACTGGGTAGGATGACCAGTACCTCGCCCAGGCGACCTCACCTGCCATGCTGAACAGGAGCCTTGTGGAGAGATGGGAATATTGGAAGCGATAGGCAAGGAAGAGGGAAGGAAGTGGCCGTGGCCTTACATTAGGTAGGGGCCTACATCCCGGCATTTACCCGGAGGAGAAAGAAATGGGAATCTATGGAAAATCATTTCGAGGATGGCTGAGGAGGGAATCGAACCCTCATATACTCAGTTGACATCCCGAGGCTGAGTGGACCCCGTTCCTGCCCTTGTACCACTTTTCAAATTTCGTGGCAGGGCCGGGAATCAAACCCGGGCATCTGGGGGTGGCAGCCAATCGCACTAACCACTCCACGACAGAGGTGGACTACAAAAAAATATATAATATATAATTATCAACAAGTAAACGGCCCAATGCATAAAGTATTCCTGAAAATGTATGCCTGTCGTGATTTGTGAAATCCCTCATACCTGACAGTGAAATAGAGTAAGGTACCCGGAACTGCTTTGCACCTGGACGCTCTGACCTGCAATATATATGAAAGAATATGACCAGTGTTGAATAACAAAAAGTGAAAAGCGAGACTCGATCCAGTGATCCAGCGATTACGGAGCTTGAACGCTAACCACCCTACCGTCGCCACCTCGTGCTCGTGACCGCAACGCACCGGTACACATTCGACGCGAAAATTCTCATGCGATTTTCTTGAAAACGCCTGAATAGTACGCCTTACTATTTGCACATTATCTTGCCCTAATAGACTACTAAAAGTGTACAAAATTTGAAGATGATCCGTGATCTCAAAGTCGTGGACACCCCTTGTTAAACACGTGTCGTGCGCTACACTGTAGCGATGGGCATTCCGAATGAAAACTATCGAATTATTCGATAGTCTCAAACTACCGTTTCATTCGATAGTTTTCAACAACATTCGATGTTTCATTCGATCTATATGATACTGAATTCTCCTGGAGTAGTTGCTCCCACTTCGCTCAAAACGATAGTACGTAAGTCAAATATTAAGGAAACGACAGGAACCAATGCAATAGTACGATGTATTACGGTCTAGGAGAGCAACTATCGCGCGCGTATTTTAAACATAATCCAATGATGGTCCGTAAATATTATTCCCTCCATTACATGGGCAAAAAAAAAAAAAAAAAGTGCAGTTCAGCAGAATTCTGGAAGAAACACAAATCTGCCATGGAACTCTTATACACATTGTCACAGAAATATCTCACAGTTCCTGCAACATCTGTTCCAGCAGGAATAATATTTTCGAAAGCTGGGCAGATGAGTGAAAGAAGAAACAGGCTGAAAGCAAAACATTTAGATCTTTTAATATTCCTGAACAAAAATCTTTGGTTATAGGAAGACAGTGGTAGCCTAAGTGTCTGATTAATTATACTGCAAGTTTAACATGTTGTTTTAGTTATCCTAACCTGTTCTATGTGCACAGAATGAAAACATTTGATCTAGCTACTTTATGTACTTTTTACCATGACATATTATTAGCGACTGCACATATAAATGCTTATTTCTCTATTACATGTGTGTTTCATTTAGTTCGCGGTTTGGTTGTATTTTTTCATGTTAAAGTGCAGTTTTTAAAATATTATGTAAGTATCTGAAAATCTATAACAGCTTTGAAGAGAGCTATGTTTAACGGCTGTTTGCACATGTATATTGTTTGACATGATACCAGTTAAATAAATAAAAATGTATTTTACTGTACGTCCTCCTACGAAGAGAGATTGCCTAACCTAAAACTGACCAAGTGCACCATTAAATATTTCATATTAAAATAAGTAGGCCTACGTGGTCCCAGTGTCCATAATGTTATTAATGAGTATTCTATAAATTGTTTCTAATGATTAGAACAAATCTAGTGGGAGCCGAAATTGCAAGGATCAGAGTAAATATAAGACCGTATACTGTAAAAAGCGTGCATATTGCAGTAATTAGTAACTACCGTAACGAATGTCAGCAATTCGGAAACCGAATGAAAACTATGGAATAAAAACATTCGGTTGTGCTCCTGGACTATCGTTTAACAATCGATAGCAGGAAACATTCGATATGCCCAGCACTAATACACTGTGCTCTGGTCCTCCGCGAGTACTTGCAGCTGTAAGCGGAGAGGGTCGGTGGTGCGCTCTACCGCTACAACCGGATTACTCATCGGTAGGGCCAAGGCCAACTAGATATACAGGCCATAAGGCTCCCCCTCCACTTCGGGCGCTACGTCACACTAGTCGCCAGCCGCTTCACTTCTCGCCAGTGACTTATAAGCTGATCTGAACTTCGCAGCAGTGAGGCTATCGATGGTGTTGAATGATTTAAACGTGTGTGAACATTGTGAATTATGGCCACGTCGTGTTGTATACCTGGTTGTAGAATAAACTACAGTTCAAAACAGCCTAATATTTCAGTGTTTAAATTTCCTACTGGCGTGTTTCGGAAACAAAAGTGGATCATAGCTATCCATCGAACCGAATTCATCCCTTCAGCAAGCTCAGTTGTGTGCATAAAACACTTCGACGAAGTTTCGTAATTAGGGACGATTCCGTTAAAAGACCTGATGAGTCTCTTTTAACTGTATAACCTAACCATTTAAAACTCTCAAACGATGCTATTCCTAAGTTTTAAAATGTGCCTGCCTATCTGTATAAAAAATCTTCCAACAACGAGCAAAAATCCTATTCAAAGACAAGAAGAAATTGAAAAACGGGAAGAGGAAGGAAAGAAAGAAAGCTGAGGAAGAATATGACAGGATCAAGGACTTCGACGACGTTCAGGGTAATTTCAGTATTAAACGCAAATTAGATTTGGACAAAGTTTCCGTCAACGTTAACAGCCAAAGTCTGTATTTTCAAAATGTATGTGACTGAGCAAAATATTCCGAAAATTGGTACTTCCTTAACATTAAACGAGGCTCTTGATTTTAAATCCATTAAACATGATATTTTCATGAGTTATAACCCTGATATACGTGCATTAGGTGATGGGGGCAAGATATTAAAATGGTCAAATTAGAAAAGTATTTATAACTTCCTGTTTAGACCTGCTCGTAACTCAAAAGTGACTGTCCACGATAAAATAGAATCTGTACACAAAATCATCATCATCATCATCTGTTTACCCTCCAGGTTCGGCTTTTCCCTCGGACTCAGCGAGGGATCCCACCTCTACCGCCTCAAGGGCAGTGTCCTGGAGCTTCAGACTCTTGGTCGGGAGATACAACTGGGGAGAATGACCAGTACCTCGCCCAGGCGGCTTCACCTGCTATGCTGAACAGGGGCCTTGTGGAGGGATGGGAAGATTGGAAGGGATAGACAAGGAAGAGGGAAGGAAGCGGCCGTGGCCTTAAGTTAGGTACCATCCCGGCATTCGCCTGGAGGAGAAGTGGGAAACCACGGAAAACCACTTCGAGGATGGCTGCGGTGGGAATCGAACCCACCTCTACTCAGTTGACCTCCCGAGTGGACCCCGTTCCAGCCCTCGTACCACTTTTCAAATTTTCGTGGCATAGCCGGGAATCGAACCCGGACCTCCGGGGGTGGCAGCTAATCACGCTAACCACTACACCACAGAGGCGGACATCTGTACACAAAATAATCGATGAAATTGAAAGTGAAGTTAATGAGTGTATCATTACTGATAAATTATATTTTTTTTAAGGAACAGTTAAATATAGCCTTTGCAAAGAAAGTATCTTACTCCTGTATTCTAATAACATGGTTCACTTCAATATTTTTCGCATTTCCTGGGGCGTAAAAGAAGATAAGACAGTCAACGTTTCTTACAATGCCCCACTTGGTTATTCACAGTCTTTTACTGCAAAACTAGGCACGGGGAATTCGGGTATTTATGATTCACATTGGAATTACTTGAAAAAAGAAACTAAAATTGTTAAAGGAGCATGACATATTTTGTAACTTGTTGAATGGAGTCTACATAAAACGTGAGCTGAACTATAAAGGAGGAAAGGTTTTATTTTTGTTTTTGCTAGTGGCTTTACGTCGCACCGACACAGATAGGTCTTATGGCGACGATGGGATAGGAGAGGCATAACAGCTGGAGGGAAGCGGCCGTGGCCTTAATTAAGGTACAGCCCCAGCATTTGCCTGGTGTGAAAATGGGGAAACTACGGAAAACCTTCTTCAGGGCTGCCGACAGTGGGATTCGAACCCACTATCTCCCGATGCACGTTCACAGCCGCACGGCCAGATCGCCCGCTAGGAGGAAAGGTAGAGGGAGTTGCTTTTAGTAGTAAAAGCGGAGAAAATAACACTACATTAGCTACAACTGCACAAACTTTTATGTTGTCATCCAGTCTTTAAAAAAATAAAGACGTTGTTGATTTGTTTCCATGTAAGAACCTAATATGACATTTCTTAGAAGAACTAACTTTGCAAGTCTTTAAAGTATTAACAGATAGTCTTATAGCTTATAAGGTAGCATGCATAATTTCTAATAATAACAGGAAAATGTTTGAAAAGCTGTGCAAAAGCAATTTACAAACCACTTTTCAAAATCCATTTGACGAAACACACACACACACAAAATTGTTTGATACTGGTCATTTATTTAAAATCTTAATAAATAACTGGCTTAATCAAGCTGACAACTTATCCTGACTTTGACAAATGTCTGAGTCTATCTAGTGCGGCCTTGGCTTGCTCCTGCCCTGTATAAAAAGGTGTCGTACCAGACTCTTTTAGAGCTACAAAATGTAAACCTGTATACTAATGTTTTTACATGAGGATTCTCAGAGAAAAATTCTGACTTCGCTTGTCAACAATGTTCTGGAAAACGAAACTGTTTAAACATGCTGTGATTAAATAAATAGTTTTAAACATTTCGTTGACAGATGTATATACATCTTTTGTAATATATTATTGAATAACAATAGAAAAGTTACCGTAGATAAACTCATCACTGAGAAGAAGAAATCCTCAGGAAAATAAAAATGTACAAACTGAAACCTTAGGAATTCTTAGGTAAGTTTTAAGTTGCAGCTTAATTTCTAAGAAAGGTTTCAGGACTTTTGTTGTGAATTGCCATCATGCATTTTCCTAGTAACATTAAAACTTTTTGTATACGTATTATGCGTTCTAATCTTTTAAAGATACCGTGTTGAGTTACAAGTGACAGATGTCATCATAATTTTACGTAAAGAAATGTACATGTACTGCCCTTCCAGTTTTCTCCCCGCATAAAACTCGTGTAGTATACAAGCCTAAGTAAAGCCACAATTGAAGGAGTGTTCAATTTTATCGTTAAGGTAAAATAAATGAACAATATCATGGTGAAAGTGAGAGCGGGCCCTACACTGCCATGATGAACGCCAGCCACTAGTGTGACGTCACGCTCCGAGCCTTGTGGCCTGTCTATCTAGTGTGGCCTTGTTTCATCGGTATTACTCGCTCCGTCCCCACCTCTAGAGGGTCACATAACGTGTACGTAACATATCGTCGTTGCCGGGACAAAACCTCCTATGTGAAATATTTTAGCTTAGAACTTTGGCCGGTAAGGTTCTGTCATGTAAGGTGCAATATTGTGTGAATGTTGCCAAGGCATTCTCGTTCTTCATAGTGTATGTGCTACGGGTCAGTATACCTACAAAAATATTATCACATAGGAAGTTTTGTCCCGGGAACGACGATGTGACATAGACAGGCGTATGACATTGACACAAGCCTGGAATGAAACATCTGGCGATGAGGAACGTACGAATTTGGAAAACACCGAGACGAAATAAGAATAGTGAAGGGACAGGGAAGGGAACTACCTACATAAATCCTTAATGGCTGGCAACCAGGTATTACTTAATTGATAGCTGGTGTCCCTGTTGAAATTGTTAGGATTTCTACGTATTTCTACAGCTTCCCGTATAATCCTGGACCTGTAGTGTCTAGTGTGGGTAAGAGCTCGAATATCTTGGAACACGACATCATGACCCGACGATAGAGCTGGTTGAGACGAGTCTTACGTTGATGTTCCTTGATACGGTTACCGATGGACCGGCATGTTTGGCTGATGTGTACCTTACCGCAAGTACAGGGAATTTCGTATATCCCAGGACAAATTGTCCCCACTTTTACATCATTTACTTTACATTCAGTCGGTTTTCAAATATTCAGGATTCGCAATCTTATTTCTTACATTTTATGACGAGATAACCAAGGCCACATTCCAACTCCGATCGGTAGAAGTTACTCTTCTTTCAGGATCGTCACCCTCAGTCCGGGGGACCCTGTCAGCCATTAGGAAGTAAGGAGATTAGAATGAAAGGGGTATTAATCAGGCATTAGAGAACACTTTACAATGCAAAACTATTTTATTAAAGTAAAACAATCATTCATACTAAACATAATCAACAAATAATATACATTCACTCTTTGTAAAGCAGCAGTATCCAACAACATGGTGTTCAGGGCAGAGGCCCTTCAGGGTGACCGTGAGCAGGGGCGGCGACAGCATAGTAGATGGGGGCGGGAGCGGGGGCAGGATGAGGGGGAGGAGCGGGGACTACGGGTACGGATACCCTGACTTCAGTGGGGGCGTGCTGGACCACGTCCACGGTGTAGCCGAACACACTGGTCTTGGCGGGTGCCACTGGTACAGCGTGAGCCACTGGAGCTGGAACCACTGGAACAGCGTGTGCCACTGGAGCTGGAGCTGGGATGTAACCAGCAGAGACGGCGGCTACCAGCAGGACGAAAACAACCTGCAAAGTTATTATCACAATTCATGCTTCATATGTTAAGTTTCCTTTGAAGGGCATCGTTATCAACAACCTTCTATGCATAATGCATGTGAATTTAGCCCGGCAATCTTAATTGCTAAGATTTCTGTCATGGTGTAAATAATTAGGGAAGGAAGTGGCCATAACTATCCAATCATTATTATTATGTCCGCCTTCATGGCTAAATGGTTAACGTGCTGGCCTTTGGTCCAAGAGGTTCCCGGTTCGACTCCCGACCCGGTTGGTGATTTTTAACCTTAACCGGTTAATTCCGATAGTTTGGGCACTGGACGTACGTGTCGTCTTCGCCATACGAATTAATTATAGATAGGCCCCAGTTTTCATAGACGTGCAGGTCGCCTATTAGGCGTCAACTCGAAAGACCTGCACCAGGCCTCTCCGGAGACCACATGCTATTATTATTATTATTATTATTATTATTATTATTATTATTATTATTATTATTCTTTAATAGTAACATAAAGGTCTGGGTTTCAGTGATCTGAAACTAGTAGTTGTTTAAGAATCGTTAGTACAGCTGAACAATATAAGCATCGATATGAAGTGCATGGTGATGTAAATAAAAAATATTGAAATTGATAAAGCAGCACAGCGTGCCGTCATTACTACTGAATTCAGAAGTCAGATGGATTCATATCCCACCAACCATCCTTAATATAATTTTCCGTGTAAATTCTGGGAGGGTGCTTTCTAAAAGATTACGGTATCTCTGCACAATATCAGTCAACTGTCCGACTCGTTGGCTGAATGGTCAGCGTACTGGCCTTCGGTTCAGAGGGTCCCGGGTTCGATTCCCGGCCGGGTCGGGGATTTTAACCTTAATTGGCTAATTCCAATGGCCCGGGGGCTGGGTGTTTGTGATGTCCCCAACATCCCTGCAACTCACACACCACACATAACACTATCCTCCACCACACTAACACGCAGTTACCTATACATGGCAGATGCCGCCCACCCTCATCGGAGGGTCTGCCTTACAAGGGCTGCAATCGGCTACTAATAGCCACACGAAATTATTATTATTATCAGTCAACTAATCCCCACTAATATGTATTTAGGGCTGCCCCCCAGGCGGTAGATTCCTTCTCATATGCTTACTGTACATAGTCTTAAATTATTTCAGAGAACTTTGAGATTTGATGAACATCTGCCTTGGTAAATTACTCCAGCCCTTAACTCGTCTTACTACACATGAATATTTGCCCCAGTTTGTCCTATTAAAATATTCATATCACTATCTTTCCTACTTTTAAAATCTTAATTCAAGTTTATTCGTCTACTAATGTCATTCCACACAATCTCTCCACTAATAGCTAGGAACATAACATACTGCTTAGTCGACCAGCTCGTCTACCTACTCCTAAGTTCTCCCAGCCCAAAGTTTGCAAGATTTTCATAACACTACTCTTTCGTCGGAAATCATCCAGAACAAATCGTGCTGCTGACCTTTGAATATGTTCCAGTTTTTGAATCAACTAATCCTCGTAAGTGTCCCATATATTGGAACCAGAATATAATTGTGGCCTTAACCAGTGATTGTCCGACTCGTTGGCTGAATGGTCAGCGTACTGGCTTTCGGTTCAGAGGGTGCCGGGTTCGATTCCCGGCCGGGACGGGATTTTAACCTTCACTGGTTAATTACAATGGCCCGGGGGCTGGGTGTTTGTGCTGTTTCCAACATCCCTGCAATTCACCCACCACACATAACACTGTCCTCCACCACGATAACACGCAGTTACCTACACATGGCAGATGCCGCCCACCCTCATCGGAGGGTCTGCCTTACAAGGGCTGCACTCGGCTAGAAATAGCCACACGAAATTATTATTATCATACCAGTGATTTATACGGCTTCTCCTTTAAATTCTTACTACAGCCAAACTAACCGCATGGCGCACCAACCCCGGAATGCCATGGCCTACCAAGTAACCACTGCTCAGTCCGAAGAAGGCCTGGAGATTATGAGGTATCGTGTGGTCAGCACGACGTATCATCTCGGCCGTTATTCTTGGCTCTCTGGACCGGAACCGCTATCTCACCGTCACATAGCCCCTCAATTGTAATTACGTAGGCAGAGTGGACCTCGAACCAGCCCTCAGGTGCAGGTCAAAATCCCTGACCTGTCCAGGAATCGAATCCGGGTGTCCGGGTAAGAGGGAGGAACTCTACCCCAACACCACGGGGCTGGCACATCCTTACTACAACACCCATAAATACCCTCGTAACCATAATAATAATAATAATAATAATAATAATAATAATAATAATAATAATAATAATAATAATAATAATAATGGCTTTACGTCCCTATAACAACATTTTTATGATTTTCGGAAATGCCGAGGTGCCGGAATTTAGTCCCGCAGAAGTTTTCTTTCGTGTCTGTAAATCTACCGACACGAGACTGACGTATTTGAGCACCTTCAAATACCACCAGACTGAGCCAAGATCGAACCTGCCAAGTTGGGGTCAGAAGGCCAGCGCCTCAAGCCAAGCCACTCAGCCCGGCACTATATGAAGAGATTCGTAACTTTTATTCACAATCTTGTTAGTGTGGTTTCCCCAATGAAGATATTTTCTTATATTAACACGTAGGTACTAACAGTTCGATGAAGTTCCAACTTTTCTGAAATCATTTAAGAAAAGACTGATGATGATGATGATGATGCTTGTTGTTTTAAGGGGCCTAACATCGAGGTCAAGAAAAGACTAGTTAAACAACTGATATGGAATATGTCCCCTGGGTGATAGCCCTAAATGCAGACCAGTCGTAAACACATTTAAAGAATTGAACGACTGAATGAATGAATGAATGAAAAATCCCCATTTGGTACTTTCACTCTATCAACACAGTAATTTAAACTGAAAGGACTTTCCTCTTCGTGAGATTTACGACGACTCGACTCTTCACCCCATTTGCCATCATACCATCATACCATTGATCGCTGTCCATCTCATACTGGCTACGTCTTTTTACAGTCGCTCAGATAACCACCTCTGTGTTGTAGTGGTTAGTGTGATTAGCTGCAACCCCCGGAGGGCCGGGTTCGATCCTCATCTCAGCCATCCTCGAAGTGGTTTTCCATGGTTTCCCACTTCTGTTCCAGGCAAATGCCGGGATGGTACCTAACTTACAACCCTGGTCTCTTCCTTCCTCTTCCTTGTCTACGGCTTACAATCTTCCCTTCCCCCTACATGGGCCCTGTTCAGCATAGCGGGTGAGGCCACCTGGGTGAGGTACTGGTCCTCCTTCCCAGTTGTATCTCCCAACCCAAAGTCTCAAGCTCCACGACACTACCCTTGAGACGGTAGTGATGGGATCCCTTGCTGAGACCCAGTGGAAAACCAATCCTGGAGGATAAACCCATTAAAAAAGAAGGAAAGAAAGAGTGCGTCGTATTATATGCTCCTGGCTTTTAATATTTTATCAGAATTAATTTTAATTATTATCAAAATATAATTCAAAATCATATAGGTATAAACCTTTTGGATACCAACAACGAACAGTATATCCATCGATTGAATTATTTTTGGAAAAATGTACTTGCGGTGAACTTACTCAATACCTTATATCCACCGAGAATCGAAACCAGTCCTCGGAGGACGGCACCGCCTAGCGCTAACCGTTACACTATGGAGGTGGTTGCAAGAGGACTAAACTGACTACTTACCAGCTTGTACATGTTGGTGTGTGTACTGACGAATGTGCTGGACACTCGGTCATGTTAGGTTATATAGCTAGCAGACCAGGAACGGTATCCATTCACTTCACGAAGACACGCGCCATTAGAACGGTCAGCGCGAGTGAGCGGTAGAACACGACCCATTCATTCTACTGCAGTCTCGACCCTGAATTACCAGATATTCATCTCACTTACCGCTACGCTACTGTACAATATCAAGGATTTCATAAATGAAAGATTAAGAAGTCCGTGTAAAACCCATTCCCAGGAAAAAGGTGATGGTAGCGGTGATTATTGTTTCACGACTATTACTAGGCAACCACTGAGTGAGTTAGCTGCTTGGTACGAGCCACATTGCTGTAAATAATAATGTTATTGATGTTATACCCCGCTAACTACATTTACAGTTTTCAGAGATGCCGAGGTGTCGGAATTTTGTCCCGCAGGAGTTCTTCAACGTGCCTGGAACGAACCTGCTAAGTTGTGCTCAGAAGGCCAGCGCTGTACCGTCTGAGCTACTTAGCCTGGCACATTGTTGTAAAATGAGGGTTTAAACACCATTTTCCCCTGTGGGTAGGGGCGGTAGAATTACAGCCACGGTATCTCCAGCCTGTCGTAAGAGACGACTAAACGCGGCCTTAGGGGCACTTAACTTGAGGGAGCTGGTTGGCGACCACGGAGCCCTTAGCAGAGTCCTAGCATTAGTTCCACTTCCTTGTGCCAGGCTCCTCACCTTCATCTATCCTTTCCGACCTTCCTTGGTCATCTCTTGTTATTCTCCCACCTGACGGTATTACGTGCGGAGGCCTAGGGCGTCTTTCATTTTCAAACCCTTCGAAGCCCTTGTCTTTCTTTGGCCGATACGTTCATTTTTCGAAGTGTCGGACCCCTTCAATTTCTTCTCTTTGAACAGTGTTAATAGAGGATGGTCGCCTAGTGGTACTTCCTCTTAAAATCAATAAACACCACCCCGACCACCACCACCTTTGAACACTGTTATCGATAGCCCCAAAGATTCCAATTTCATACCAGGCAAATACTGGGGCTGTACCTTAATTAAAGCCGTGGCGAATTCTTACCCGATTCTAGCTTTTTCCTATCCCACCTTTCTCAGTTACTGCGATGTTAAACCATCAGCAAAATAAAAACAATAACAACAATTACGCAACCATCCCTTCTTAACATTAATCAGAGGAAAAGTTGAAGAGTTCCGATATTTCAAAGAATGAGGACATCGATAAGGCCTCGAAGACCTTGTAGGACTAAAACTGTCATCGGAAAGACATCAAGCTTAATTCAGTAGGGTCAGAAGAGAACAAGTGTTCCGGGCTGTGTACCTCAGACGGTAGAGTCCTGGCGTTCTGAGCCCAATTCAGCGGGTTCGATCCCGGCTCAGTCCGTTGGTGTTTCAATGTGCTCAGATAAGCCAGCCTGGTTTCGGTAGATTTAATGGCAGCGTCTCTAAAACCATAAAAAACTGTTAATGGGATGTAAAACAAATTATGTATTATTATTATTATTATTATTATTATTATTATTATTATTATTATTATTTGCATACATAAACCAAACCCAATGGCGCAACAGCCCCAAAGGACAATGGCCTACCAAGCGACCGCTGCTCAGGCCGAAGACCTGCAAATTACGAGGTGTGTATGGTCAGCACAACAAATCATCCCGGCCGTTATTCTTGGCTTTCCAGACCGGGTCCTCTATCTCACTGACAGATAGCTCCTCAATTGTAATCACATAGGCTGAGTGGATCTCGGACCAGCCTTCATACCAAGGTAAAAATCCCTGACTTCGCCATGCTATCCGTACACGGCGGGGTCGGCAAATTACATACAAGATACAGTATTATGCTTCATTATATCAAATGCTAACTTCCATCATTTATCTTGTTATCCTATGATTCTACTTGTTGAATAAAAACACTTGGAAGTCAGCAAAATTTCACACTCTGACGTAGAACTGTGGTCGCCAACATAAATCCTACCTGCTGCACTGCTATTCTATGTCCGTCCCTACTCACTGAACCTACTACTTACATCCAAAATCATTCGTAAGGCAATAGAAATCGCTAAACACCCCAAATTATCTCATATGGTTACGAGGGCACTAAGGAGTTGCAGTAAGGATGCAAACGAGTGGGTGTAAATGTCTTTGGCAAGACCCGAAAAGAGTATGGTTCAAGTGTATGGGACCCACGCCAGGATTACTTGATACGAGTACTTGGAAAGATCCAAAGTGTATTAATATCACTCATAATTAGTAGCGTGCCTAAACTTTTAACATTACGCGAACCGAAATAAAATTAGCACACGTGTTTCCTGTGTAAGAATGAGGATCAAAATATCAGCCATCGAGTAACTCGATGTATCAGCTGTTAAAACTGCTGCCAAACATATTTTTTAACGGGCAGAAGTCAATTAGATACGCCCATTCAAAACAAATCCCAATCTTTGACATGCAGTCTTCACAAACTATCCACTTCATAGCCGTATCGATGTTATAATCTAATGGTTTCGTAAGAAAATATTTTCCACCTAATCGATACCTTTCTTTGTTTCGCCTTTGGCAAATATAATATCATTAAGAAACAGGACATGTTTCGATCGCTTTGCGATCATCATCAGCTGCATATACAAAGGCTTAGATGAAAAGCATAATGCAAGCACATAGTTAAAACTTTGTTGACTTTAAAACTAATGTTAGTAAAGGACGTATGGGTTGGAGGGGGTGGGGGGGGGGTAATGTGCGACTGGAGGGACGGTTGTTACAAGGCAGTTAATTTAAAATAAATTAAAATCTACTATCTTATGAGCTAAAATGTCTTTGGTATCATTTTAAGTTCCGAAGGCTTAATAAAATCACTTATTGTTTAAATACTAGAAACTGGTGTTGTTATCTTGAAGAAATGTTTTCATTGAAATGTGCTTCTTCTTTACTTAGTTTTCTTCCTCGTCACTTTGTTCGTTCATAATCTGTTTACCCTCCAGGGTCGGTTTTTCCCTCGGACTCAGCGAGGGATCCCACCTCTACCGCCTCAAGGGCAGTGTCCTGGAGATTCAGACTTTGGGTCGGGGATACAACTGGGGAGAATGACCAGTAACTCGCCCAGGCGGCCTCACCTGCTATGCTGAACAGGGGCCTAGTGGAGGGATGGGAAGATTGGATGGGACAGGCAAGGAAGAGGGAAGGAAGCGACCGTGGCCTTCAGTTAGGTACCATCCCGGCATTTGCCTGGAGGAGAAGTGGGAAACCACGGAAAACCACTTCCGGGATGGCTGAGGTGGGAATCGAACCCACCTCTACTCAGTTGACCTCCTGAGGCTGAGTGTACCCCGTTCCAGTCCTCGTACCACTTTTCAAATTTCGTGGCAGAGCCGGGAATCGAACCCGGACCTCTGGGGGTGGCAGCTAATCACGCTAACCACTACACCACAGAGGCTCGTCACTTTGTACTGTACTAAAACGGTTGTTACTCTTGTTTGTCCTTTTTTTAAGTTGAAAGGGTGTATTCGCTGTTGGTTGAATTAAGAATTGAAATCATATACATGTCAGGTTGGATAGCTTGTTGTACCATCCCTGTCAAATTCACTTTCTTTACGTGATTACGGGTATGGGTCTGTTTCTACTGTCCTCGACAAGAGGATCAACCTTTTTAGTACAGTATAAAATGACGAGGAAGAAAACTAGAAGTCAAGTAAAGGAGAAGCACATTTCAATAAAAACCACCTCTTCAAATTAACAACACCAGTTTCTAGTATTTAAAAAATAAGTGATTTTATGAATCCTACGGGACTTAAAATGTTACCAAAGACATTTTAGGTCATAAGATAGTAGATTTTAATTTATTTTAAATTAACTCCCTTGTAACAACCGTCCCTCCAGTCGCACATTACCCCCCCCCCTCCACCCCTCCAACCCATACGTCCTTTACTAACATTAGTTTTAAAGTCAACAAAGTTTTAACTACGTGCTTGATTTACGTTTTTTATCTAAGCCTTTGTATATGAAGCTGATGATGATCGCAAAGCGGTCGAAACGTGTCTTGTTATTTTTAATGATATTATAAATTCCCAAAGGGAAAGCAAAGACAGGTATTGATTAGAAGGAAAATATTTTCTTACGAAGCCATTAGATGCAGTCTTCACTAAATCAGAAGCCTGACTTATGCCCATTCAAAACTATTCGGTCGGCCTACGCGTACAATGCATTAAGGTATGGGGGAAAACGAAAATGGCTAAAATCATGAGTTACGCTCCTTAAAAAAAAAAAAAAGGTTCTTATATTCCGAGCCGTTAGAGAACAGATGGTATGGGATGACATTAGTAGACGAATAAGCTGGAGTGGAGTTTTTAAAGTAGGAAAGATCATAATACGAAGATAAAAGTGGAATACAAGAGAAAACATTGCAGCAAATTCTCGTTTATAGGAAGTGGAATCAGGGATTGGAATAATTTACTAAGGGAGACGTTTGGTAAATTTATAACTTTTTGGAAATCATTTAAGGAAAGACAAACAACTGGTAGAGAATCTGTCACTTGGGCAGACAAGTGGTGATTGATTGATTGATTGATTGATTGATTGATTGATCGATTGACTGATTGATTGATTTATTGATTGACTGATTGATTGATTGATTGATTGATTGATTGATTGATTGATTGATTGATTGATTGATTGATTGATTGATTGATTGATTGATTGATTGATTGATTGATTGATTGATTGATTGATTGATTGATTGATTGATTGATTGATTGATTGATTTGATCTTTCTCTTTGAATCTAGAGGCCATGGAATGTACAGTACTTCTGACAGGATCTATCTGTCTTGAATCTAGTTGCTATGGTCTGACAATTGCCGTTGATTGGTAAAAGCGATAAAGTCAGCCCTTCGGTGAACGAACAGTCTTTCCCAAAGTCAAAAAGTCACTCAATTGGTAGTCATTAAGATAATGAGCTATAAAAATGCTGACGCATTGTTAAATAGCTGATTGATAATAATGTAACTTATGATACATCATAAATGCATTGGGAAATAAGTTTATGGACGTATGATAATCTTCATATGCGGTAAATTAATGATGTTTATTTAATGTGAGTAGGAAGTCGGAAAATATGAAATATTGCGACTCATCCCAGACAGGTCGACGGATGGTGTTCTGGTACAATATTTTGACTTTGGTTGAAGAGAGAGACACGCCAGATAGTAAATTTCATTCAGTTGTATTTACTTGTGATCGATGATAACTGTTACGGAGATATCCGTGGTAGGTAGAGGTGAAAGAAGGTGCGGGTGTGAATGGGTTTCAAGCTACGAATTTAACGTGCAATGTAAAATTAATTTAAAATTTAACTAGGTTATATTTTCTTTTCAAAAAACAAGAGATAACAATCATAACAGGTACAGAGTAGCAAAAAAGTAGGTACAATATTACTGGATTCGGGCTCAGTGCCCTTACTTCATAACTCTTGGGCAATCAGCCCCGCCTTACTCCAAAAAAAAATTAGCCAAGGGGCAGAAAGCCCCATTCATGCCCAGGAGCACTGGCTCCAAACATTACACATAAAGCCTGCACGAGGCATACAGAAACAAATTTCAAAGAGCGATCCGCTCTCAAAATTGTAAGCCTATCACAAGGCCACACCAAACTCTACCTTCAAGCTGTCCTCTAAGGACGTATTCACAGGGGTAAAATACCCAACCTACTGAGGTCTATTACATGAAAAGAAGGTTGATTACATGACCTCTAAAATAACAATTTGAGAGGAGGCGAACTTGCACTCCTAATACACTTTGTTTTTAAAACCTAATCTGGCTCTGGGCCGCTAACGCAAGGGCTAATCCCATACTACAGAGGTGACTTAGAGAAGAACACTTTACATTACATAAACGAAGAATAGTTTGAAAAAAATAAGTTCACCTCAAAACAAATGTGAGTGGGAGCTCGAGAGGGTTAGCACTCTCTATCCCAATATGTAGCTTTACAAGAAAAAGATGAAAAGAGTAATTACATTTTAGGAAAAGGTTACATGATGGAAATGCTTCGAACCCGCCGCGAGTGTTAAACTGCCAACCTAGCAAGAAAAGAAGTTATTAATAGGCCATTACCTGGTGTTGAACGGCTGAAGAAGAAAGAGGCGCTTCCCGCCTCCTGCTATGTACTTAATACACTGAAAGATGGAACAGAAGTGGCCCGGAGACCCTAAAATCAGCAGTTTATATACTCTCGCGGAAGTTTCTAGGCGTTAGGGGAATGAAAACACCCGCCCACAATGTTTTTATTGGATAGGACCCCGCAATCGATTCAAGTTGGGGGAAGATACATCTGATTGGATAGAAATTAATTTAAGAAATTCGGGATTGGCTACATGCAAAACAAGGGGAAAGAGAGGGGTATACAGCCAACTTAAACAATAACAGAAAGAAATTTAGCAAAGAACAAACATTTGAAATAAAAATTTCTTCAACAAAATAGTTCTTTGACTCCGCACTAGGTTGCACTATTGTTGATCTTCAGTAGTGTCCTCTAGAAGAGAAAGTTCACACTTCTTACTTCAAGCTAAACAAAAACACATCAAAAGTGACACAGTTCAAAAACTCAAAATTTTCCACGTGGTGACATCTTCTGAGAAAGTAGAGAATTAATAGAATAGATAAAGTTCAACCTTCCTCCAGAAGAGGAGTTTCAACTGGCGCAACTTTTAAATAAACGGTGTAGAGGTGTACCGCCCGGTACAATAACTACAATAGGAGACAACATTTGTAGTAGTGGGCGACTGTCAGGCCATAAATAAAATGGAATGAATAAGAACCGATCAACATGTTTTGTCTCTACCGATGACATGTTTTTACTTCTTATTAATTTACTTGGTTGGTCGCCTGGCTGCACGGGTAGCTAATTGTATATAGCCCGAGCGCATGTTTCAATGTTGGTGGTTTCGTTCACGACGTAACTTCTGTCCTAATTCTGTACGTCAGGGGTAAAGTATCGTCACTGTATTTACAGGAGAGCAGAAAGAAGCTGCTGAGGAGCTTATTTTGTAGGGCAGGTTGACTGGACAGTTCTGATCATGTTAAAATATCGTAAGAGAACGGCAGACCACATAAGGTTGAACTGTTACCATTGTTTATCGCTGGTATCTCCTTGCACATACGATAGTTTCACGTAACTTCTCTTCGTTCCTGCGAAACACACAGTGCCGTACCCACGAAAAGGCAGGTCCCAAACAGGTCACATACGATAAAAACCTAAAAATAATTGTTCTTGCATTTACGATCCAGAATTGTCCTGTGACAGGGATGGCGAACCTATGACACACGTGTCATTAGCCGACACGCGAACACGACTTCCA
The DNA here is from genome assembly GCF_040414725.1 of Anabrus simplex. Classification (NCBI taxonomy): domain Eukaryota; kingdom Metazoa; phylum Arthropoda; class Insecta; order Orthoptera; family Tettigoniidae; genus Anabrus; species Anabrus simplex. Next base: position 198,632,721 of record NC_090267.1, read on the forward strand.
TGGCTCGCCCCACAACACGCTAACATATTTGAATGTTTTAACATGTAATAAATAGGTCAAAATCTACAAACATAGCATATTTTAACATTTCGCTTTAATAAAGAAGTATGTCACAATTTATGGTATGGCCATATTTTAAATTTTTTTTTCTCGTCTAACTCATCAATTGCCACCAATGTTTTTTCTGTTCGCTCCTTAACAATTTGTATATTCACTTCATTCTAATCCTGTCTTTGTTCCCTCGAAAATCTTCATTTACGCCCTCGACTTGCTCCTTGATATCCACAATTCTAGCGCCATGGTTATCTGCGTGATTCTTGACCTGCTTCATATCCTCTCTAACCTTATCGATTTCCCTTTTGACGCTCTCGATTTCGCTATTAATGTGAGTTACATCTTGTCCAATGCTGGTCTCAACCTGATTCAATCGCTCAACTTTATTTTCGACTACGGTATAACCCCGCAGTTGGTCGAGCCTAACGGAAGAACGCGGATGGTCGAGGGTGAGCGCTCCGCTCACTGGAACGTAGTAGTGTACAGTTCAGTGGTTCTGAAGTCAAGGAAGATAATTCAGTTAGGTAGTGACTAATCCCCCTCATTCCAGATATTCCAACCAACACGTCACTACCAGCAGTTTACGGCCATTTACAGCAAAATTAATTTGAAAGTAAGAGCTGCTCTCACCCATCGACCAACGGTGGGTTAAGCTCCGAAACGGCATCTGTTTTGTTGCTTAATTCCCCCTTCTCGCACTGTTGGTGGACCGCCTGAATTTTTCCCGCTAGGTCACTGCATTTTCCTCAATTATCTTATTTGTCTCGGTACGGTTGTCTTCTAAATTAACCTCTTAAGTTCGTTCATTTGTCCTCAAAGTTCTTCAACTGTTCTTTGTATCCACAATCCCCTGCTTAATTTCACACTCAAGTGTCTTTATAACCTCGTTAGTTTGCGGGATCGTTCCCTTTATACTGTTCATCCCCTCACTAGTCTGCGCACTACTCTGCTCCATCTTATCCTCATGTGTTTTTAAATTGTCCTCCATACTGTTCGTCATCTCCTCCATCAAAGCCCTTATGGCCGCAATATCCATATCGAAATTCTCTAAGGTGAAACTGGACCATCCTTCGCTAACATCGGTGCCAACAATCCTCAACATCACATCCAAATTGGATGTTATTATTTTAACTTTACTTTCTTTCAACTTCATAAGAAATGTTAAATCAAATATGCAAATTAAGTCACCAAACGGCTGCACTTGAAGCTGCCTAACTACTTTTCTTAATCGGGATTTTCATAGATTTCAAACGTGACAATGGAAAATTTTGAAACTACGATTATGATAATAGCCCCTAAATTTATTTAATAAAGTTGCCGGTCAACCTACAACATCAATTGGGTTCGATTTTAATACCTACACAAGTGGTCTAATGCCAGTAAACTAACCCATGCCTTCAGCATTGAGGTCCATAAAAACAACAGACTTATCAGATTCTCAAACTGAATCCAAGCCAATAACTTACACTTACTGCCATTTTAAAAAAAGAGAAGCAGGCGTGAGGTTGGCCCTCCTCAAGCACGATTATCATAAAATTATGGAAATATTTCCTAATAGCAGGTTGCTTTGTGACAAGACACGCACCACTGGATAATATCCCTGAATAGTTTTGCCTTAAGAGAAACCATTATTTACACTTAACCTCACTTGTGGGAAAGTCGTTTTATTGTTTCCCGGGCTTCGAACACATCCCCTTTAACATTGGACACACCCCTGCTTAAGTTACCGTCATGGCTTCACCCAACTCACTGGACCAGGACTATGTTCTCATTCGTAATAACATTTAAACTTCTGCCTTAATGTGTCACTTATTTTTGTTAATATGGATAGGCATAACGTTACTTTTGGTTGCAGCTTAAGTACACCGATCCGGTAATTATATTATACCATTCACCCAGGGAACAGCTCCACTATGGTTATTACCAGTTCTGAGTTCTCTAAATTGAACGTATGCTCCTGCGTCAATACGTGGGCCATGCATACGAAAAACGCACATATCGCATGTGTTGAATGGTATGACTCAATATGTACAATAATAACACTGTGAACATATTTATTTAATAATATGCATAGAGCTGGGTACGAAGCAAGGGAGTCCGTTAGCCGGCGATATAGGCGAGCAACAGCTTAAACATTTTCCAGTAAACACCGTGCTGTTTGAATTCAAAGCGAGTCGCTGCCTTGGTAACTACGCACTCCAACCCCGTTCCATCTTTGAAATTCAAACGCCTCGAGCTTGGCGGAGGTTAGATTCGAGTATAGGAAACCCCTCAACAGCACTTCAGGATGACCAACTTCGACGTTGCTAGACTGGGACCTCAGCATTTACATACCTATTTTCGCCACTAAGCTACAATTCCACAGGCCCGAACTGCATAACTCTTGCATACGTATTTATCAGTCACTTATATGTGAGAACAATGTCTACTTGTGCTATATCAGAGTAGTATTATTTGAATGGAAAGTCGTTGGGCCGAACCAGAGTCCGTTACAGGCAACCTCAAATGTTTGCCGGGGGGTACACCTGCTGACACAAAGAGATAGTGAGTTTATTTAAAGACCTGTGGTGGGGGGAAGCAGCCCCATTCTTCTGTTGTACTTGGTGAGAACTGCTTTGTGCGCGAGTGATGAACGTTCTTTTTACCGACTAAAAACGGTTACAAGCCATGTGCGCGTTGATATTTAATCTCGAGCCGAAGTTTACAGGATAATTATTATATCCTAATATTTGATTCAAATACAATCGATAGACCAAGTGCGGTTTGGTACCGCGGATTTAATAACTCTGTTTATCCGAGAGTAATGTTTGCTCGTGACCCGCGGATGAGATAAATGTACATTCCGAACAGTGGCCAATATCTCATATCGGTAGGCGATCGCGAAATATATGTGCATCGTGTGCGCTCCGCTTATTTATTACCGCTGCGAAGGACTTAAGTTGATTGGGCTCAGTCCCTTGATTTAATGACGCCCCAGTTGGACTAACACTGGAGCGTAGGGTGCGCGAATTACAGTCTAGCATTACAGTCAACTTTGTGTACTCGTACACGCAAAGCGGTGAAGAAGTGATCATAATTCAAATATTCTACAGACTTCCAGGGACGTAAAGAAGACATCATGGCTGTACGTGGAGTCGACGCCAAAACCAATCAACCTCGGCTCACCGTCATCACGATGAGCTAAGCAGCGGAGACAGTGTGACCATGTGGGCCGTGGTGAATGGCACCTAATTGCACAAGATATGTACGAGAAACTATTTCTAGGCATGTTCCGATAAAATCTAATACATAAGGTCTGGGAATTTTACATTATGCTATTTAAATTAAATGTCAGCCACTTAGGCTGGAGATTTGTTTTAATTCAATTAACGTCAAATTTTGGCTAAGGCTGGGATGCATGTATTCAGCCCAGGCTATTTGTATATATATATATATATATATATATTAGTCAGATGGGATCTAAGGATGTTAGGAATTACGTCGTAATTGAATTTTGCTAGTGTGGTATTTTCTGTGTAATGATACACATATACAAGGCGAGTACAAGAAACGAATTTTTAACATCGTTGCGGATTGTTGAAAAATATTATATTACAGAGATTAGACCGAGTTGTACCATTACTTATTGAACTATATCATGACTTCACGTGTGCGGAATATTGAGCATTAATCACTGAGGCTATTCCCAATTTACTGGGCAATATTTCATTTAGAGTTATTCGGGTAAAAGTCCTTATTTTCTAACAGGTTATACGCCTTCTGCGTTGGTTATATTTACGGCAGTTTACAGTATAAATTCAATCAGGTATTTTCTATGCATGCGGAATGTACGATTTCAGATGGCACTAGCGCGGCAGTGACAATGTGTACTTCGTTAGGATATTAGAGGCTCATTTAACTTAGCAAGAAGGCGAGTCTGGGAAACTGGCATGGGATTGAACCAATGGTATGTGTTGTGAAAGGCTTGGAATGCGGGAGGGATGATTTTCGGGCCAAGTATATGTGATTAGGCGAGATATGCCTTGTTATTAATGGGAGCTGTGTCTGAACATGAAATAATTAGTTGGCAGTAAAGTTGGAAAGAATGCCTCGGTCGAACGGAGAAAGGAATGAATATTTGTTACCTCCCGAGGAGATGTTGTACGGGCACTGCCTTGCCCCATTGAGCTTCACTGAAAGTAAGAGTGCTCAGCTAACAGAGCTGTTTGTTCCCCTCATGGCCAGAGAATCCCGTTAAGTCTCCTAGACTACGACCTCTCTTGTCTGCGAATATTTGTTTTCATTATTACAGCTGTCCGACTGGAGACACGGAAATATGTGAGACCAATTGTGTCTGCTTGCAGACGCATAACCAACGCAGCCTGCAGATGTCGTGTTTGACCCCCTATGTCTTTAATTTATATAATGTGTTGTACACATATATTTTTCCTTTTTCCTATCCCACAGCTGTGTATTGTCGTGATCTTTGTGATTTCGAGGTCATGTGTTGTTTAATTTGGGTTTATCAGCTCGTTAGCTGAATTTTATTAATAACCAGTTCTGCCTGGTATATGTTTTGTATGAGCACGGGATCATGGTAGCTTCAGTGCTAGTTTTAAGCTAGAATAGGGAACCACCTTATGCCATAGTGATCTTTTTACACTGACTGACTGACAGTGACAATGCAACACCAAGGAGGAGTGGTTCGAAAGGGATGAAAGTTGGGAAAAAAACAGAGACGGCACGGATGAATAATTGATGTTTATTTCAAACCGATATGCAGGTTACACAATGCGCACGGCATCGACTCAGTAGGATGTAGGACCACCGCGAGCGGCGATGCACGCACAGAGTCAATAAGAGTGCGGATGGTGTCCTGAGGGATGGTTCTCCATTCTCTGTCAACCATTTGCCACAGTTGGTCGTCCGTACGAGGCTGGGGCAGAGTTTGCAAACGGCGTCCAATGAGATCCCACACGTGTTCGATTGGTGAGAGATCCGGAGAATACGCTGGCCACGGAACCATCTGTACACCTCGTAGAGCCTGTTGGGAGATGCGAGCAGTGTGTGGGCGGGCATTCTCCTGCTGAAACAGAGCATTGGGCAGCCCCTGAAGGTACGGGAGTGCCAGCGGCCGCAGCACATGCTGCACGTAGCGGTGGGCATTTAACGTGCCTTCAATACGCACTAGAGGTAACGTGGAATTATACGCAATAGCACCCCAAACCATGATGCCGCGTTGTCTAGCGGTAGGGCGCTCCACAGTTACTGCCGGATTTGACCTTTCTCCACGCCGACGCCACACTCGTCTGCGGTGACTATCACTGACAGAACAGAAGCGTGACTCATCGGAGAACACGACGTTCCGCCATTCCCTCATCCAAGTCGCTCTAGCCCGGCACCATGCCAGGCGTGCACGTCTATGCTGTGGAGTCAATAGTAGTCTTCTGAGCGGACGCCGGGAGTGCAGGCCTCCTTCAACCAATCGACGGGAAATTGTTCTGGTCGATATTGGAACAGCCAGGGTGTCTTGCACATGCTGAAGAATGGCGGTTGACGTGGCGTGCGGGGCTGCCACCGCTTGGCGGCGGATGCGCCGATCCTCGCGTGCTGACGTCACTCGGGCTGCGCCTGGACCCCTCGCACGTGCCACATGTCCCTGCGCCAACCATCTTCGCCACAGGCGCTGCACCGTGGACACATCCCTATGGGTATCGGCTGCGATTTGACGAAGCGACCAACCTGCCCTTCTCAGCCCGATCACCATACCCCTCGTGAAGTCGTCTGTCTGCTGGAAATGCCTCCGTTGACGGCGGCCTGGCATTCTTAGCTATACACGTGGCCTGTGGCACACGACAACACGTTCTACAATGACTGTCAGCTGAGAAATCACGGTACGAAGTGGGCCATTCGCCAACGCCGTGTCCCATTTATCGTTCGCTACGTGCGCAGCACAGCGGCGCATTTCACATCATGAGCATACCTCAGTGACGTCAGTCTACCCTGCAATTGGCATAAAGTTCTGACCACTCCTTCTTGGTGTTGCATTTGCTCTGTCAGTCAGTGTACGTATATCCGCAATAGCCGGAATGTAAATATTGTGTTATAGCTATTGTTCCAATGTATTAGCTTTTCCCGGTTCGTAATATGAACGATTTGCTTCATCGATGCCCACGGGCAAATATGGATGTCCGTACTTATCTAGTGAAATTACCTATATTATTACGTATCAACGTTTTTCCCTTGTAAATTAATATTGTAATTTAATTTTTGATTGAGGATCGTTGCCCGCATGTGTTTACCTTATGTTATTTTTCAGTGTAAAGTATTTCAATCACGCGTACATCGCAATTTACGACTATTTGAGGTCGACTTTAGTAATTTAATTTGAGATTTCATATTAGCATGGACTATGTTTATGTTTTAATGGATACAATAAATCCATCTTATCCCTCATTTTATGTTCTTATTTCAAGATATGTAACCATTTTTCCTGTCAATATACTCTTTAGAATAAGCTTAGTTAGAGTCTTGCTTTGCCCAGTTATCGAACGATTACTACGCGCTCTCCACCCCCCTGAGATCGAAAGACGGGATATGGTGCAATACAATGCTTAGGAAAATGCCGCTATTGACCATCACATTGGCAAAAACATAACAATGCCACGTGAATTCGATACCTGTGAAGAAAATGCCTCACAAAAATGCCAAAAATGCCAAAAATTGCCAAAAATTGCCCCACGCGGATTGCCAAATATTCACCTGCCCCCTACCAATATGGTCTCCGTCGTTAAATATACAGGGTCACTTACAGGTTAAAATCAAGTGGGCATCAAATTTAAAAATAACCTAGCGGCATAAAGGGTAGGAGAAAACGGGTGTGTAACAATAATATAATGAGAACAGGATTTTTAATGTTTAAAACAAATCGATGGGGTTTATTGAATCCTGATGAATATTATGAAGAATGATACACATATACAAGGCGAGTACAAGAAACGAATTTTTTACATCGTTGCGGATTGTCGAAAAAATATTATATTACAGAGATTAGACCGAGTTGTACCATTACTTATTGAACTATATCATGACTTCACGTGTGCGGAATATTGAGCATTAATCACTGAAGCTATTCCCAATTTTACTGGGCAGACAAAATCATAATACTCAAATGTAAGCAAATCTGAGTGCCACCTGAATTAACAAAAATTGATTTCCCAATGGAATAACTTTACATACTATAATACAAACAATACTAGCTTCAAAGGTCTTGGTTTCGGATCAAACCCTCACCCATATACACAAATTCGCCGCACCAATGGTAAACATAATTGACGACGCTGAATGACATCATAACACAACACACAATACACAATTAGCAAATTTATATATACAATACATGTGAAACACTAGTAATCTGTCCCAACATTGTGAGACTGCTGCACACAAACCCCGATTACTAGTGTTTCACATGTATTGTATATATAAATTGCTAATTGTGTATTGTGTATTGTGTTGTGTTGTCATTCAGCGTCATGACGTCTCCAGGGATCCTGGAAACCCTACCAATGATTTTATATGCAAGAACTAAATACAAAACAGAAAACTGGGCCGCATATTCCGAAGTCTATCTAAATAATCTGAGGAAATAAGTCAATAAGGACGTCCCGCAGGAACGAAAAAGCCAGGCGGGCTAAAAGTTCACGATGACGTCGAAGGCACACACAAAAAAAGTACTCTACAAGAGGCTCACTCGTAAGCACGGTCCACCAAGTCTGTCGAGCCTCCTAACAGGAGACGTGACGGCGGAACATCTTACAACTGTCAACGGGAGAACACTCGTCCCTTTATAATATCACTTTAACAACAAGTCGCAACATAAAATAACTTCCTATTACGGTGAGGTGATTCATAATCCATTTCTCAATTCATAAGCCTCCGTTATGTGTACCACCACAATCTACTTCAGAAAAAAACACACTGTGAGTCCTGACTTCAAAACATCCTAACTTCGTCGTTTGACGCAAGTGTTTGTACTTCCTTTACCTACGCACATAATTTTACACTCAGCTGGTCCGATAGTAATCAAACAAACGCAGAAATCTAAATATTAAAACCCCGGCTAATATTATTATTTATTATTATCATGGATCCTTAAAAATAGCCCTAATCTCTACCCGTCTACGCGACTTACATGATCATTAATCCGTAACTTATACTTAAGTCATGACGGCAGAAACACGTACGTTAATTAAAAAAAAGCTCAATGATAATTTCACGCGATTCAAATTGTAATGGGCCCTATAGTTATCGAAACACATGTTAAATAAACACAATAAAAATGAAAATAGTCCCTAGCTAAATATTTCATTGGTGGTCATGGTTCGGTTCTTTGGGCGATTCTCAATGCTGCATTTATTCTTTCACAGATTTCATGTACACTAATTCTACTCAGCATACATGATAGGACCGCCAGTTAAATACCAGCTCCCACCTACATCATCTATCCCAAAACTAATACAAGTAATCATTATACTGAAAACAACTACAGAGAGAAAAAACCAAATAAAATGAAATGAAAAGCAAATTTCCCCACAAATAAATCTACCCATATTTACAAGATAAGTTACTCTGACTTGTTACAAAAATCTGTGTGCCGTGTCTTGGCATATTTACAATTAAATAAACTAAAATCCCGGTCAGTTAATAGCCACAGCTTTGTAAAGAATTATCCATACCCCATTTATGTCATGCATACATGAATGGTATTATTCAGCCTTATTGTCCCTGGATAACACCTTGGTCAGCTAGGATGGCCCATCCCGTGGATTTAGTGCTGGTTCATGTCCGTGTTCCTCGTGGTGTAGGGGTTGCGTGTCTGCCTCTTACCCGGAGGCCCAGGGTTCGATTCCCGGCCAGGTCAGGGATTTTTACTTGGACCTGAGGGCTGGTTCGAGGTCCAATCAGCCTACGTGATTAGAATTGAGGAGCTATCTGACGGTGAGATGGCGGCTCCGGGCTAGGAAGCCAAGAATAACGGTCGAGAGGATTCGTCGTGCTGACCACACGACACCTCGTAATCTGCAGGCCTTCAGGCTGAGCAGCGGTCGCTTGGTAGGCCAAGGCCCTTCAAGGGCTGTAGTGCCATGGGGTTTGGTTTGGTTCATGTCCGTGTTGATGACCGTTGATTTAATCTGCTGGTTGCGATGGTTAACATCCATCGTCCTTGCCACTGGAAATCTTCAGTTATCTAGGCACAGATACACACACTTTTAATACTCGATCCGTTCGTCAGTGTCACCGCGCACAAACCGACCCGATCTCTGATGCATTCGTCCCGGAATTAAAGAAAATCAAAACAGGGTATTTCGGCATTTTCCGTGCAAATTATTCACTACTCGACTCCGAGTTAAACCCTGTATATAGACCGTAGCAGTGCTTGCATTATTACACGTCCCCCTTTTGTTCTCTCGGGTGACCGTCGTACTAATAATACTAACAAGTTTGTATGTATGTTCAGTCCGTCTGCGATTCCGCTGGGGGGATCCTCAACAGCTCTGCCATCAGCTGTCATAGGTGGCCTAGGCATCACTGAAGTTACGTACTATGGAAATGAGGAGTGAGATAGTTTCCCGTTGCTTTCCTCAACTAGCCAGAGTTGCTATTAGATATCAGTCTGCCAAGCCCACTGAAATGCATACACCAACCGACCCTATGAGCAACATTTTCACACCATGCACAGCAGGGGACTGGCTGCATTAGGATTGGCATTACTAGCATCGCTGATACCTCAGTCACTTTCATATTGTCAAAACCAAGGATAAGACGGAGACAGATCTATGAAAGTAACAAAATTGCTCTAGCCTATACCAGAAGACACAGTGCACTGTAAACACTAGGTCCTGCCAGCAAAGGCATATTAACAAGTTTACGATTTGAATTTTATGTTCAAGACTCGTCAGTTAAATTACGCACTTGATTTATCTCGCGTATTAATCCACTTTACACTCCACTCGAATTAAGCTGTTTTACCTATTTGATGTTTTAACAGTTCACAAGGCAAAAGAAGTCGGAGCTCGATCTGAACACACATCTGTCTCTCACGAGAAGATACCACGAGAAGAAACCACCGACTGCCCGGGGATGACGCTTCTACAGCCTTATATGAACTAAGATATTTTCCCTCTCAAAATTCATATACAGCCTGCCTACGGTGTATCTGCGGCATCATAGTGCGACAACCAGGTGACCAGTAATCATATAATATAAATGAGACATACCGGTGCGAAATCCGATCGTGTAAACTCTAGTAATAAGTATATTTCTCCAACTTCCCCTTCGCTCACAGGATTCCCCTTGTCAAGTGGGTGTGTAGACATAGAACACATGGCGCCAGTAACTTTACGTTGTTACGTAACCATCTATTCCTTCTTTTAGCAGTGGATTATTACCACAGAGGACGTCATACAGTCTTAATAAATTACCAAATCACGACCAGCTCTTTCGAATCATAATTCGGTGCCGTATTATAAATTTAAATAACTCTTTCATTATAGAGGACGAAGTTGGTCATGCTGAATTAAAAATGGCTCCCATTTTTTATGCTAAAAATGTACCTCTCCCACTCGGCAACAACCTGCGGTGTGGATGACTTCTCCTTATTTTCAGCTTCGAGATTCCCTCGCTCTTCCATACCCGTGGCGTCCCAAGCTTCGAGTTTCCGTGAACTCGCTACCATACAAAGAAATGCGCGTCCTCGTTGATCACCAGTCCTTGGTTCATGTCCCTGTCTGGTATGATACCAACCATTACCTTTGCTTAGTTAAAATTTTAGTCACCTTTCTTTTCTTTGCAGAACAACTACTACTCAGGTGAGTATTACTCGCGGGCACGGCACCACTGCTACTGGTCCTCGGCTGAGGTTTGTTTCCATGCATTGGTAGACTTAATTCAGGATATTTTGGTGCGTTCATTTCAAGTTTTGATTCTAAAAGCCTCCACATTATTGCATGAAGCTAACTGAAGAACAATACACTTTACTAATATTAATCAATGGAGTAAATATTACAGGACTCTTTCGGAGAACAAACCACGTATGAATTGTCTGAGCTGAAAAAGAGACTGACGTATACTCTAACAATAAAATGTGTATTGGCATTATACTGTAGATGTGAGGATTTGTGTTTGGGAAGGAAAACTTCCATTTTAAAGCCCACTAACCTTATAAAATAAACCCCTGCTGGGTAAGTATTGGGCCGGGATTTCAATCGTATGCCACCGCATTTACTCGCCGATGGGTATCTGTTGGCCGTTTCAACTTCACTTTCCATTGTAGTAAATGGCAGCGATATCATATGTTCTCCTCTTTGCTTTCTTCAAGTCTACTGGATTCTTCACTGGGCAATCTTTAGAAATGCGAGTTTGCCTAATCGATGCTGCACCTCTGCTTCCCAACACCTTCAAGGGTGCCGAAGGAGAAATTACAGTGAAAGGATTGCAAAGTAAGAGCGTAGCGGCAACTGTCTGGTTTTAGCTCGGAAGTTATGTATCAGATGTAACATAGAAGCAAATATCTTCCCGTACTTCTCCTCATCCTCGTCTGCTAACTCTTCATCAGATCCCTCACGAACATCAGGAGGCTCTGTATATTTCTAAACCTTCTTCTATTTCTAATCTATGATTTCTTACACACAAACTGAAAATAATGAAAATATTTTTAATGAATAGAAAACGTACCCATATTGGACTAGCGTTACTATAGATCTAAAGAACTCGTATCAGCCAGTTAATAAGTTCTAGTTGAAACTTCTATTTTATTTTTGCAAGTTGCTTTCCGTTGCACCGTCTTATGGCGACGATGGGACAGGAAAGGGCTAAGAATGGCCTTAGCGATCAGTGGCCTTAATTAAGGAACAGTCCTAGCATTTGCCTCGTGTGGAAATAGGAAAACACGGAAAACCATCTTCAGGGCTGCCGACAGTGAGGCTCGAATGCACTGTCTCCCGAATAGTGAATACTGACCGCACTTACGCGACTGTAGCTATCGAGGTTGGTCTAGTTGATACTAACAATACTAATCTCTTAAGATCTCTCAAGGCCACTGGTTTCTTTACTGGACAATCTTTAGGGATGAGAGTTTGCCTATTTTAGCCTGCACCATCGCTTCCCAATTCCTTCAGGAGTGCCAAAAAATATAGTAATAAACAAGGGTAATAATGAGATAGCTTTTCTTCTGCTTCAAGTTTGCTATATATAAACAACACGCACATCATCAACAATCACTGGCAAACGTTAAAATAACAAGGATGTAACTGTTGCTACTTGGTACAGTTGCACAAAACTTCAGTAGGTTTCAATAGGGAGCGTGCACGGCCGCTCTTAGCGCCTCTAGCGGAAGAAATCGGTAACATTTGGTGATCTTGTCTTGAGCGGTCAGTCCAGGCTGTGTAACTGTGGGTGTGAAATTGTGGTAGTAGTAGTGTATAAAAATGGCTAAATCAAATAGAAACTGTTGTGCAGTGAACTGCCACAACACACAAAGAAACGCGCATGGAAAAGGAATTACATTTCACACATTTCCTGGTCGTCCATAGGAATCGGACAGATGCAGGAAGTGGATTTCGGCTGTGGGAAGGGTAAAGCAAGTACAGTAGGCTATCTAATTTCATTTGTGACGTAAATCACACATTTCATATCACACATTTCAAAGATACCAGGTATGCCAAGTCAAGAACACGTTCATTTAAGTACACTTTGAAATATTACATTTCATTTCAATTGTGCATTACAGCAGATTCGTATGTTTACATTCATGTCGTTCCCAGTGCACATGTCTTGACTACGCCGAATAATAATAATAATAATAATAATAATAATAATAATAATAATAATAATATTAATAATAATAATAATAATAATAATCATCATCATCATCATCATAATCATAATAATAAATGTTTTATTGCATTTCAGTGCAGATAGAACTCCATCGGAACCCACCAAATGCTCCGTCATTTGCAGTGAACATTTTGTTGGAGGAAAGCACAGTAATATTGAAAATCATCCATCATATATACCATCTGTGTTTCATGAGAGCTATAAGAAGAAACCGAAAAGAAAATTTGATATATCCTGGTTTTACGAGTATACGAATGAAATGCTCAAATATACATACGTCTTCTAATCAGGAAACTCATGAATTTATTGCTAAAAATGAGTGTGAAAAACTACATAAGTCGGTGCAAGCAGCATTTGAGATTGAAGCAATGACTTTCGAATGCACTTGTGTTTTTAGTGGGAATGATGTAGGTACACAGTACAACTCAAGCACAGTACCTCTAAGTATTTCGGAAAAGATGGATAAAAGTTGTGGTCCCAACACCCCCTCTGGACATATGCGGAGGATTTCATGGATACCAGAGCATTAAAATTGAGAACCAGTTGAAGGATTTCACAAGTGTTTCATTTGAAACATTCACTTTTTTACTTTATTTCTTTGTTTCTAAAACCAAACCAAACAAAACCACATGGCACTACAGCCCTTGAAGGGCCTTGGCCTACCAAGCGACCGCTGCTCAGCCCGAAGGCCTGCAGATTAAGAGGTGTCGTGTGGTCAGCACGACGAATCCCCTCGGTCGTTATTCTTGGCTCTGTAGACCGCGGCCGCTATCTCACCGTCAGATAGCTCCTCAATTCTAATCACGTAGGCTGAGTGGACCTTTGTTTCTAAAGTGTCTATAAATATAAGTAATAATGATGTTTGTTTAATGAAAATGAAATTGGACCTTTGCTTCCTTGGCAGTCATATTTGGTGTACATCGGACTACTGCTGTGCGATTATTTTTTACTGCTCTCCGAATAGTCGAGAAACGCACTTCTAATTTTATTTTCTGGCCTAGCAAACTACCCGTGCAAAATACTTTGCCTCGCGCTTTTGAAACATATTATCCTGACGCACGAGTTTTAATAGATTGCAGAAACGCCAGCAAGAATAGATGAGAGATGTTACATGTATTCTTCGTACAAGTCATGTTATACATTTAAATTTTTATTAGCTGTGGCCCCGAACGGAACTATTGTTTTTGTTTCCGCTTGTTATGGTGGAAGAACTAGTGATACTTTTATTGTTAACAATTCAGGCTTCCTCAATCTTTTGAGTGAAGGGGACATTATATTAGCCGACAAGGGATTCCCAGGTTTTAAAACACAGTCACCTCATTCTTTACTTGTTATGCCGCCTTTTCTTCACAAGGGGAGATTTACAGAAGATGAAGTGTTACAAACTCAGAGTGTAGCAAGTGTACGAATTCATGTTGAAAGATGCATACAGAGGGTGAACATTTTCAAAATCTTGAAAAATATTCCGTATATCAGCGACATTGTTTACGTAGCTTGTGTGCGAGAAAATTTCTTGCCACCAACAATAAATAACGTAGAACTGTAACCCCTGGATATAATCCACTCGTATAAATCTATCTTATCAGAACTTCGCTTAGCAACATTACGTGTTATCTACTTATTCCAACTGAATTCCTGTTTATTTGCTTACCGGAAGCTTCCTGTCAATAGCCTGTCAAAAGCACAGTCAATTACACCGAAAATCTTTCTCCCGAAATTTGAGTTTTCACGGATTGATAGATACGAGGTAGTTACAATATTGTTATTAACTTCGTCCAGTGACAACAATATCAGGTTTAAATGTATTTTTATATGTACAGCATTGCAACTTCCATAGCATTACTTCATATTTATCTTGACGACAAAATGCAACGATACTTTTTGCCGTAACTATGAAGCAAGTCTCCAGCGGAACGCACTCTCACCGTATTAATTCTCGGAACTCCGCCAGAGCGCTCTGTTACTAGTACCGTGCACGCTCTCTATACCAGTTATACCACGAAAAATGTAAATTGATCTACGAAATAAGAAAAAGCAACTATCTTGTAGACTAAACATTTGGTCATTCTGGTACAGAATAAGTTTGTTTTATCCTGCTATAGACAATTATTCAAGAAAAATGACATTTGTGGACAATGTAGACTTGGTGAATTTTCTTCTTTGTTTTTCACTACATACAGCATTTAGAGCACAATTAAGTTCAATTAAACACACTCTGACCCATAATGTAGTTTCAACTGGTACTGAAGCTTACAGGAGTTTTGTGCAACTGTACCAAGTAGCAACAGTTACTTCTTTGCTATTTTAACGTTTGCTAGTGGTTGTTGATGTTGTGCGTGTTGCTTACATATAACAAACTTGAAGCGCAAGAGAAGCTATCATAATTATCCATGTTTATTATTATGAAAATGCAATAACCAAACAAACCAAATAGGCAAAAACCATATTGTTAAAACATGCACCTTGCCTTATTTACATTATTATCTTAGTTACTTTACAAACAAGTGCATTTGTAGAACAGAACAGAAATTAACGGGTAAAGCGTGACCTACTTTAATTCATAATAGTTTTCGCATTTAACTCGTTAAACTAGATATCAGTTCCATGATTTGTACAGATTTTTACGAAATATTATGCTTTATAATCTGCATTTTTGCAACAAGAGAGAAATTTCTGATTATGTCGTTCGTGAGCAAAATATGAAGAACCTGTGCCCATGGATTTATCTGGAACTTGAATCAACTTCACAAAAGGTGTATTACCGAATTTTGCGTTTCCGCGACTCGCCTAAAACCCCTGCCTCTAGTAATTTGGAATTGCTTAATGCAGTTGGTTCACAAGAATGAAGTTTCCCCTTGATCATCACGATATTAATTTGTCTGTTTGTTTTTATAGTTACGACTTCTACGGTATCAAAGGAACCACTCAGTGAACTAACACATTAGTACATTCCAGGTGTGAAATAAATGGGTATAGTGAGTAGGAAATCAATCACACAACGATCAGAGGTTTCATTGTAAATCCATTTTATTACCAACAAAATATTATCACGTTAAATATAACAAAGGATCATTATTCACAGAAAAGGAGCGATTAGGTCATATCCAACAACTTGATCTTCAGGGCAGAGGTCCGGCAGGATGACCGTGAGCAGGGGCAGCGACAGCATAGTAGATGGGGGCGGGTGCGGGAGCAGGGTGAGGGGGAGGAGCGGGAACAACTGGTACGGACACCCTCACTTCAGTGGGGGCGTGCTGGACCACGTCCACGGTGTAGCCGAACACACTGGTCTTGGCGGGTGCCACTGGTACAGCGTGAGCTACTGGAGCGTGGACTGGAGCTGGGACCACTGGAACAGCGTGTGCCACTGGAGCTGGAGCTGGGATGTAACCAGCAGATACGGCGGCTACCAGCAGGGCGAAGACAACCTGCAGACATTAATTCAATCAATATTATTTGAACTTCGTTGTTTGTTTATTAGTGTCGGATTTTATGTAACAAATAAATATAGCTCGTAAACATAGCCCATCTGCCAGTAAGCCTGCCTTCATGAGCTTGGTAGGATCAGACACGGCTCAAAGATTCTCAAGCTCACGTAATCACACTAGACCCGAGGCCCACGAGAAATACAAGCCGTGGCGCGCACGTCACGCATTGAACACCTCGTGACTTTGCCGGTTTGCCTAGACCTAGAGAATACATCCCGAGGCTGACGTGAGAGACTATAGTAGCGTGGTAAATATAATATGTTTCAGACGCATTTCAACCTATGAAAAGTACACTATTCAATTACAGATCAAATGAAACGTAGCGTTTCTTAATATCCTTGGTTGAACAAAAACTAAAAATCTTACTGCAATAAAGATATGCACACTCATAGAAAGCAAATATTGCTAATGTAACTGGTTAATGTACAAGTATATTTACAATAACAATCATGTTAGAAATCTTATTGAATCCAGAATTAAAGGTATTAGAAGTTACTTACTGTACAACTATTTTTAAATTACATGTTTAGACTTACAGTTGTTCCACTCCATATCTGGCTTCAACATCATACATAATTCGTAAGTTTTTCTACCTTTCTGGAAGTCCTTGGAACAACACGATTTATCACTCGACTTCTTCTCAAAATTATTGAATTTTGTTTGCACAGAGAGACACCCTTTCAAGTTCGTTTAGCAGTGTATTGTTAAGAGAACACTTACGTTCAGCTTATTTATGTCTGATTTCTCTAACTTTGTCATGCTTATCTTTTGAGCAACAAAGAACTGTTTTTCAGTAAAATGGCGTAAAATGCTGTACGGAATCTTTCACAAGTGAAAAGACTGTATGCCACACCAATCCAACTGTAAATACAACTCCCTCAGATGGCAAAGTTAATACACCCCTATCCAGTTCCTTAACAAAATGATATGATGAATCCACTTTAATTTCTTTACTTAGGTAAACCCACTACATATATCACAATTACAAAATTTTAACCTTTCTAGTGTACCAGCTAATAATTATAATTTAGTTTCTGTAAGGTAGGAGGATGCGATAAAAGCATTAAATCACATTTTCGAAGTGTGTTGTATGTGGGGACTCACTAAACAAATAAACAAGATGCTACTATCATGGTTCTGTTGCCATACTCTCCTTTATGAGGCCTGCGACACATTACATTGTTCAGCAGTAAGAACAATAAATTATTCATTCTCATTATAACTGGAAAGTGTTTGTAAAATTTGGATAGCACTCAACCTTATCCCTAATAGTAGGCACTATTTCTCCCTTTTCCACCTGTGACTTAATACTTTCTAAAGCGTTTATAGGGTTCAACGTCTTAATGTGCTTTAAGGGAGAATTTACAATAAATGTCAAATCTTCAAGTATAGGGATGAAGGAAGTAACAGAAGGCATTCCCCTCTCAAATACCAGGAGACAAATAAGTAAATCTCCTCATGCTTAAACATCACAGTCCGCTCTTTGAAATAAACTTGTCGGTGTCCTAGAAACAAACCAGTGTCATTTAGACACTTCACGGAATCCTCTGCAAGGTATATTTCATTGGATTCGATACTATTCGGAATAGCTGTTGTAAGATTATCCTCTTCTACACCAGCAAGACGTCTTACTTTAGGAGTTGACTTCGAACAATATGAAGGTGTATTCGTAAAAGAGTTGGCACAGCATTTTCGGTAAGTTTCGGAATTATTCTAGCGAAATCTTTCAATTCCTCCTTAACCGTAACCTTATCTACTAGAATTATGTACGACACATCAAAATGTTTTATGTATACTGTACCTTATTAACGTGTTTTTCAGTTTAGAAAAATCCGTCTGTATGTGACGAAGCCATAGATTACGGCGGCTTTCATCCGTCGGTAAATAAATGGTCCCTGATTTTTTCAGTTTCTGTGTTATAATTCGACTGCTGGTCGACACTACAGTGACGAGGCATTTTCAAGTTTTCACATATCTGCAAATAACTAGGATATTAATGTATTACCTCTAAATCAACAGCACTTAAGTTGTAATTTATCCAACATTTTAGGAACTCGTGTATTGCAACTTAACATTGCAGAATGGAGAGAACGTTGCGATTACATAACATTTTTGTTGATAAGTATTTACTTAAACATCCATATACAATACTTCCAATGTATGGAACTGTCGCATAACACCTATATATTCGACATAAACACAAAATCTCCTTAACGTACTTCCATAAATCACAATAAAGTAGCAATAACACCGTAAGACCATATGTGCTAACCGGCTTTACTACGCCAGTCCTCGGACTGGTCTAATCACGTGACTTCACCGGGCCATGGCCTGTCTTTCTCATAGGGCTTGCATTAGACCAGAGGTGCTCAGATGGGCGCCCGTTGAGGCTACCCCACTGCGGCCGGGCTGGCGTGACGTAAATGCGGGCAGCTTACGTAGCATGCATACGTCACAGTGAAGCGAGAGAGCGAACATACTTTGCATGGGCGTTCGATTGTGATTATGAAGCTCTCCTCCACTACTCATCGAAATGCTGAATGGGGTACAGTGTTTGAAATAAAACTCTACAATCGCAACAAATCAAAACGACCTTTTCAAAATATTTCGGTTTGATTTATACTGCACTCGATATTTTTATATATTTATTAATCCAAAGAAAACTGACACATTATCATTTTTGTGTTACAATTCACACAAGTACAGGTTTTAAGCGTACAAGCTACGATTTACGATTACTTGGGTGGGATAGATAGTATTTTCATTTAAAAATTAAAATTCTTGTTATTCATTAAGAAAAAAGTAATATAATTACGTAATTCAATAATGATTTTGCACAGTGTTGTAGTGTTGTGTGACTTTCACTGTTCAATTAATTTCTGAAAATGTATTTAAAATTTAAAAGGCGTCCGATGATAGCTAGCCTCTAAATGGGGAGAAGGAGTTTCATTACGAGTGAAGACATAGATATTTACTATCCAATAAAGTACAACAACAACAACAACAACAGCGTAAATATATCTACCAAATAGATAAGTGTATGCCTACAAATAAGTACACTCATTGATTTTATTCCCGGTAAGATGATTTGATTGTCGGTGAGTTTATCAGATTTTTTAAACCCAAACAACCACAAGCCACAGCTTACGCACGTTAACTCCGTATTTTATTAGAACTGTATCTAAACCACCTCTTAAGATGCAATAGTGTAAATTGTAACTAATTACGTACATTATAAAAATATTTGAGGTTATAGGCCAAACCCTTTATTGTATCCGGTCAAAATACATAAACTACAATGGACAAAAAATAACTTATTTCTTACAACGTAAATTGAAAATCAGGCAGATTCCTGCCCTCTTTCTTTCATTATTTTCTGCCTCCATTTCAAACTCGAGTATCGCAGCAGTGGTCGAGAGTGATTGGGAGGACTTCGCCCAACATTCACGGCCTGTGAAGTAGCCACGCCACTGTGGTTGAATACCATACGCTGCGCTCATCGCCTACCAGCCCGCCCACTTACAGTGTTGGGCACCTGCGGTACGGCATGCCCAGAGTGAGCACCTCTGCATTAAGGCGGCCATACACGAGCCGGATTTCCTCAAGGTTCGGCCTGAACAGTCCAATCCGTGAGGAATTCCTCGACGTGCGGGGTGGCGTCCTTGAGGCCGCGCTGGGTACAAAAGATCAAAAAATCCCAAACAAAATTCAATTCTTTTCCGCCTTGAGGCCAAGCAGGCCGGATTTTCCCAGTCTCTTGCTGCGTGTATGTGTTGACGGCAGTAGGTCTTGAGGATTTGTGAAGTGAAGTGATTCTCGGGAGTGTCTAGAGAACTTTTAACAGAATTTATACACATATACCAAAATGAACCTTTCTTGTGGCAAGTGAGTTCAAAAAATTACCATGATGAAAAATATTTGCAACACCACGTGAACAACCAACCACCACCAGTCAACCTGGAGTTGAACCTTGAGAAAATCCCCAAGGCCTTTTCCTTGAGGATTTCCTTGAGAATATCCTCTCCGTGTGTGGACGAGGGTTCGGTTGAGGAAATCCCAAGTAAATCCCGGAGGCTTTTTCCTTGAGGATTTCCTGTACGTGTATGGCTAGCTTTAGAACGAGCAAAGTGGGCTCCGGCTCAACAGTGGCTAATTTTACTAGCCTTGCAGCTCTGAATACGAGAGGCAGAGGAGCTGGTCACCATCGTCGGCT
This sequence comes from Anabrus simplex, assembly GCF_040414725.1. Lineage (NCBI taxonomy): Eukaryota > Metazoa > Arthropoda > Insecta > Orthoptera > Tettigoniidae > Anabrus > Anabrus simplex. The sequence continues at coordinate 198,653,352 of NC_090267.1, forward strand.
GCCCTGGGAAAGGTTTTCCGGGACAGATCCTCATATAAGCCACAGCCGCCAACCCCTCACCTACTTCGCACCTCAAATCAACGCTTCAAATCTCCTTGGCCTGAGGGAGGGCGTAACCCTCTAGGAGGTCTGCCGTTCCTCTTTAGGATACAGAATGAAAACATTTTGAGTAGAAGTCGTCTCACTATCGGCTCAAATTTGTTTGGGCGAGTCCCAGTCTCAGGTTCATGCAGGCAGTTACACGACCCCTACCGCACAGCCAACTAGTTCTGCTTTTTATTATTATTATTATTATTATTATTATTATTATTATTATTATTATTATTATTATTATTATTGTTATTAGTAGTAGTAGTAGTAGTATTATCCATTATACAACGTCAATCTTGTATTGTACTCTTAGCTAGCCTGCCTCTTACCCGCAGGACTGGGGTTCGATTCCCGGTCAGTCCAGTGTGTCAATTCTAATACGGGAAGCAAAGAGCCATGCAATATGGCAGAAGAAGCCACCCTGATCCACGTGACACTGCACTATGTGTAGACCATTGGCTGGGCAGCAGTCGCATTGACAGGCCCAGAGCCTTAATGGACTGTTGCTCCGCGGGTTTGTTTATTCTATATACAGTATATAAAAATCATGAAAAATCCATAAAATTCCAAATTCTATGTAATTATTTAAGAAACTGGTATGGAATCTGCCATCTGGGTGACTGTCCTAAATGCAGATCAGTCGTGATTGATTGATTGATTGATTGATTGGTTGGTTGGTTGATTGATTGATTGATTGATTGATTGATTGATTGATTGATTGATTGATTGATTGATTGATTGATTGATTGATTGATTGATTGATTGATTGATTGATTGATTGATTGATTGATTGATTGATTGACCCCGAAAAAATGTTTAATCTCAAAATACACATAGATATTTGGTATGGTCTTAAAAATCCAGCTTGTAGCTGTAGTTAAAATACAAAAAGCTACTTACCAACTTGTACATGTTGATGTGGGTTGTGTTAGGCTGTACGATGACAATGATGTTGAACTCGCTGGCTTGTTAGATTATATACCCAGTGGACTAGGAACAAAACCCGTTCGCCATTCACTCATAAGACACGAGGATACGCGTCATTGGTGCTCGAAGGAGAGAGTGAACGCCAAAACGTAGCCCATTCATTGCCGAGTTGACCGTGGATAGCAAGATATTCATCTCAGCTCCCTGATAGAAATGAGAAGCATAGGATACCCGTGTATTTGAATAATATCAGTCCAGATAATTGCTCGCCTTTACATCAGGATGATGGTGAGACCGCGCTGTCCAGCTACAAACTATTTTTATTAATCTAATGATCTACGAAAACCCTAATAATAAGTGGCCTGTCGCAGCAATACTGCGAAAAGGAAACTAAAAATAAAACTGATGCCCCAAGATAATTAAATACCAATTTTGTCAAAACTTTGACCCTGTGCCCTTTTAATGGTCATTGCGGAAGCAAGACATAATGGAAATTGCCTCGTTTTAAATTTGTAAGGCAGATTATTGTCAGTAGACACCTAATCAATCGTAGGTGGATAAATCACCTGATTTTTAAATCACCTGTAATGATTTCTAATTTTATAATATTATCATGCATTTCTCTATCATTACTAAACCAAAGGCCGTGTGCATATTTCTTATAAGCATTACAGTTGCACCAACGTTCAGTTTTAGTACACGTAGGTGCATTCCAGATGGCATAATGCAGTATGCTGCTTACGAAATTTGTCAGCATCACCATCTGACAACAGATTATCGACACTCTTCTGTTCCTTAAAATGTCCTATGATTAGGTCAAGAACGCCTTTATGCTATTGTAGTCATCATTGAAGGGATTCAAAACTGCTCTGTTATAAGCTGAAGATTTGAATTCTATACAACAGAAAACGTGACTTACCAATGAATCGTTACGAAGTCATAGGGAACCCTTATTGTATCATTTCGTATTTCACTTTTAATTTCATTATTTTCTAATTGTAGTAGCCATGCCGCAAATTCCTTTCTGGAAGGCTTTGCACGTTTACTTGTTTTTAAGTGCAATACTTTAATGTTTGGCAAGATTAGAAAATTCTGGATACACGCCTTAATTACCTGATCTCTCTCACATATAGATACCACAGGAAGAACTTGGTGACAACCCCCCCCCCCCCCCAAATATAACAATCTTACCACCCATTTCTTTTTCGTACCTCATAAAATCCTTTAGTAGGCGATCAATGCAATTTACTGCTAATGCAGGAATCATCTAAGCTTAATGAATAATGATAACGAAGATTTTCGCAAAACGTCTGCTTCTGAGCTGTTCCATTTAATACACAAAACTTAACTTTATGTTACTAAAACAATCAAACCAATTTGTGAATTGTCTTAGCATCTGGCAATAAAAAAAGCTGCAATTTCTTTCCATGCAGCAGCGGTTGTAATCTCAACTCTACTTGAATAAACATATGTTTCCCGCAGACTCCTAGAGATTCTAAAAATTATAGTTCTGACTTAATTTCATAGAGCCATGTATCGGACTAACACGGAAAGAATCTGCATAAATAACTTTCATAGGGGCATCTACGAGTGAATCCAATTAACTGAAACGAACAAAGCGTGGTATTATTCGAATAAATGTCTATTTTACGCAAGTAAGAGTCTTAATGAAATAAAAATATTGTTCTAGTAATCTTGAGATAGAAATCTTTCTTTTGGTGTACAATACATAGGCGTTATTATTGTGGTTTTGGCACAATATTGTCTTCAAATTATATATACCTACTAGCAAGATACTCGTGCTTCGCTACGGTATTCTACTGAAATTTATAATTGAATGCTTAAAATTTTATATATAATCTACCAAAATTCGCGATCTGAGGGCAAAGTTCCTCGAATTTTTCAATCTTTCTTTCCATAAATCGATTTCGTACTTCCCGGGCTAGTTCCAGGTATTTCACCCAGTCAGTTGGGTCCCTAAATCTTTGCCATCTTTTCCTATAAGCATTTTTAATAAGGATGAAATCCTTGAGGAGATCCAGCGTGGTGTCGTCTTGGGTGCCATGGCGGTACTGAACCCGCGGCCGGACTGCATTCGTAGTTATTACCCGGCCAGGACCCGTTTCCAGTGAGGTCCGTACATTTTGACGCCGGTCCAGAATATTATTGTTATTAGGGTGGGTGTTATTAGTTGAATTTAGGTTATTATTATTATTATTATTATTATTATTATTATTGTTCCGGGGTTTCCTGTGGAACGCAGAGGTGAAAGAAGGTGCCGGGGTGAATGGGTATAACTACAATGTCAAGAATTGAATTTAAAACGTAAACTGAAGGTTATATTTTCAAAACACAAAATTTAACAATTTTACAAGTACAAGTAGCAATCATTAAACAAGTCTAGGAAAGACAATTGGTGGTATAAACAGATCATGGGCTTCAAGCCCTCACTTTACTTTTCCTGAGCTCCTAGCTCAAACTTACAAAAGAGCACAAATTGCACAGGGCAGAAATCCCCTAATTCAAAAAGCACTTGCTCCCAAAATTACAACATCTAGCCTTCAAGAGACATTCATTAATCTTACAAAAACTTTGCAAAAGAGCTAACAACCTCTCAGTTTTCAAAGCCTACTCAAGGCAACATCAACTTACTAATTCTGGCCTCTGAAGGCACAACTTACAATAGGGAAATGATTATACAGGGGTATTTAATACCCAACCTACCGGGCCTTCATGTAAAAGGAATAACGGATAAATAAATGGCCCGAACAACAAAATGAATGGAGGCGTATACTAACACTCCTAGATATGAACACTTAAAACCTAAAGGGCACTAGGCTGATGAAACAGGGGCTATTCCCAAACTATGGAGGTGACCCGTATAAGAATAAATTTAAACATTACGGAAAGGAAGAAAACTAGTTACAAAACGTAGTCACCTCAAACCAAGATGAAGGGGAGCTCGAGAGGGTACATCACTCTCTATACCCGATTTACAGTTAAATATTTTATGAAGTTATTATATTAGCCGGCAGAAAGTTACATGTTGAGGAAAGAAGTTTACATGGCTAACGATTTCTGACCTTTCCCTCCGGTTAAACTGCGGAGCTAGCAAGAAATAAAGATGTTATGTGGCCATTACCTTGTCGATGTACTGCTGCCTGATGAAAGAGGCCGCCCGCCTCCTGCTCTGACACACACACTCAGTAAGATGACGATCGATTGGCCAAGAAACGTGAAAATCCGCAGTTTCTAAAACCTCGGAGAAAGTTCGAGACCATTTTAGATTAAACTAGCCACACCCTCTCATGTTTATTGGTCAATTTAAAGTTACACTCAAAATCGAAGAAGAAGAAGAAGAAGAAGAAGAAGAAGAAGAAGATTTCATTGGTAGAAAATTAGTTACAGAAATTAGGGATTGGCTAGATTCAAAACTGGCGAATGGAAATATTGCCAACCCAAAAATAAATGAACATCAATCAGTAAAAAAACCTATGAATACAAAATTTCTTTGAATTATTTCTTATACCTACCACCAGGGTGCAAATGATAGTTTTTTGGTAGTGTCATCTATGGGAGAATGTCCAAACTTCTTGTTGAATGGAGAACAAAACAAGTAGAAATTCACACAGTTCTGGAAACTTCACAATAACAAAATTAAATCGGATTTTAGTGGTGACATCTTCTGAGTAAAGTTCTAAGTTGGTGTAGTTTCAGTTTCACTGTTTCACCAATAGAGGAGTTCTTTTAGGCGCTAATTTTGAATGCGCGGCATAGAGGTGTACCTCCCGGTACAGACCTCCACCCCCGCACCAAGTGTCCTTCCTAGGGGTGACACAGAAGAATTCTTAACATTTCTTTCCAGTTGAAGAAAATTTTCTTTTTTAAGTAAATAGTTGAAAACATGTTTAACATCAGTTTTAGAGTGTCCTTGTAGTCATAGAAAGTTAAATACATGTGAATATTTTTGACGGCAAGACCTGCCGCCGCTGCCGATACCCAGTTGAGGTCGCCCGGACCCCTCAAATACCCTCAGATACACCTCTCCCGCCACCATGAGAGGGGTAGTCGTGGTGATGGTCGCCGTAGATTAGAAGTATATATACAGTCCCCAGATGAGTTGGCGGTAGGGGCACCGCACTTCAGCCTTTGCCGGGAGATGGACTCCGGAATCCCGTTCACAAGAGGACTTCACGGGAGTGGAGTGGGCCCGTACCAAACTTCAATTGCAGTACGGCGGCGAACGGCTGAGGGGGAACTGAAACAGGAAAATCTCGGCGACAGAGAAGTGTTGTTGGAGACTAGAGATCAGAGGGTACGATCTTTATTGGAGATGCTGAGGGGCGGGCGGCGTGGAAGGTGCTTGTATACCAATGGTGTGGATAAGCAGGAGACGGGGGCTTGGTAACAGCAGGAAAACCAGAGGGGAAGTTCGTACATACAGATCATATACAAAATATAATGGCATAATCGGGGCAGAAGGCCACGAGAGATTATTTAAAAATATATAACACTCAAATTCCTGCTAAATTTTAGACGCTATGAATATGGAAAAAACAAATTATAAAGGTTTAATCCGTGAGAGGTGGACTCTAAAGATCTTCTCTGTTGCTGGATTACTTACTAATAAAGCAACAGGAGTCAAAAAATCCAATATATGCACGGCCCCTGAAATCTGGGGGCAAGCTTGCCCGCGGGAAAAAAGTTTCTAACCATGACTTGATCTCCCACTTTTAAATTGGTGGGTCTCCGTCCACGATCATATCTTTCCCTGACCTTTTCATGAGAAGCTTTCAGGTTGTGCTTAGCTTTTTTCCATAGATCTCTAACATTATCGGGATCTATTGTCTGTGGAAGGATATCATTAATTGACCAAAGGTTAGAGAGCGGCGTGTTAGGCACAAATTTAAACATCAGAGAAGCTGGAGTTAACATATGGGACTCATGAACTGCCGAATTCAAAGCAAAGGCCAACCAATGCAGGGACGTATCTCACCTGGAATTAACTTCATGATGAAATGCAATGAGAGCCGATCTCAGATTACGATTGACCCGCTCCGCCAGAGATGGTTGAGGATAATACGCCGAAGTAGTTACACGTGAAATGGACAGATCAAAACAGAATTTACGGAAGAGGTTGGAGGTAGAAGCTTTAGAATTATCAGAAACTATATATTGACAAGGACCAAAAGAAGCAAATATGGTATTTAAACAAAAAATGGTGGACTGAGCGGTTGCCAGCTTAGTCGAAAATAACCAGGAAAATCTTGTGAAACCATCTACACACACCAGAATGAATTTGTTGGCGTTCCCCTTTGATTGGGGGAAGGGTCCGACGTAGTCTACATACAGGCGCTCAATGGGGTGGGACGCTTGATGAGACGATAGTAGACCTAGCTTAGTGACAAGGTGGGCTTACTAAGCAAGCAAGATTTACAAGCTTTTACAATTCTCGAATTTCACCGTCCATACCTTTCCAAACGAACATCTTTCGGATCTCTTCTAGAGTTCTGAATATGCCTAAATGGGTTCTCATGATAGTACTCGAAGATCATAGGTACAAAAACAGCTGGAACCACAACTTTCCTCTTTTGGTCATGCCTCGACGGGCAACACAAAACCCCGTTCCTCAATACATAAGGGACGACATGTTCCCCAGAAGAAAGGGTTTCAATAATAGGGGCCAGCACGGGATCTTCACGTTGCTATTTTTCAATATCACTGAACAACATGGGAGCATCCGTTAGAATGGCATTAACACGCGAATGTATGGGCGCGGGAAGAAAGGAACTATCTTCCTGTTCGGAGGTCTCCACATCGTGAGCAAACATGCGGCTTAGTCCATCCGCAACAACATTTTCCGATCCTCTGATATGCCTAACATCAAACTGGAAGGCAGAAATAATGATGGCCCAGCGGGCTAAACGACCAGTACGATGAGGCCTAGCTAAAACCCAACTTAAGGCTTGGTTATCTGTTTCCAGGTCGAACTTGACATGTTCCAGATAGAGGCGGAACTTCTCTAATGCAAATGACTGCCAAACTCAAAGTTCATAGATAGAATATTTGGCCTCTTGAGCCGATAATGTCCTAGATGCATAGGCGATGGCTCGCCTTCGGAGTTCAGTTTCTTGAAGAAGCACAGCAGCCACTGCCGACGACGAGGCGTCGGTTTGAACGATGAATTTCTTTGAGAAATCAGGCATAGCAAGGACAGGGGCGTTGCAAAGAGCTAATTTCAGGTCTTCAAAAGCGGCTTGTTGAGATGCACCCCACTCAAATTTGACGCCTTTCCTACGGAGTAAGTTCAAGGGCGCCGCTTTGTTAGCGATGTTGCGAATAAATTTCCTGAAGAAATTCACCATGCCGATGAACCTGGCAATACCTTTAATGTTCTTAGGTGGTTTGAAATTACTGATGGCCTGTGTTCTTGAATGATCGATCGAAACACCATCGGGTGACACAATATGCCCTAGGAATGATATGGAAGGTTTAGCAAAAGCTACCTTAGTTAACTTCACAGTCAACCCTGACTTACGAAAGCGATTATGAACCTTTTTAGATGATCAAGGTGTTCTTCAAAGGTCTCAGAAAATACGACGACATCATCAAGGTAATGGTACAAGTATTCAAATTTGATGTCAGATAAGACCCCATCTAGCAGTCTCGTGAGCACGGCTGCCCCCGTGGGGAGCCCGAAAGGCACGCGGTTGTACTCATACATGTTGCAATCCGTGGCAAAAGCTGTTAGATGTTTTGATTATTCGGCCAGAGTGATCTGATTGTATGCTTCGTTAAGGTCTAAGATGGCGAAGAACTTAGCTCTCCGAAACCAAGAAAAACAAGAGTGAAGGTCCGGATGAGGCACAGATTGTAACACCACCTTCCGATTTAACGCCCTATAGTCAGTGACAAGCCTGAAGCCACCTTGGGATTTCAGCACCAGGAAAATGGGCGATGAATACGCCGACTTGAAAGGTGGAATAATACCATCCTCTAACATCTGATCGATGATCTCCTTGAGAGACTTCATTTTAGGAGGAGATAACCTATAAGGTGGAAATCTGACCGGGATCGAATCCGTAACCTCAATCTTGTATTCAATAAGGTCAGTAACACCAAGAGTATCGGAAAATACATCCGGAAATGACTGACACAACTTACGAATCCTATCAGCCTGCTCCTCAGGTAGATGTGTAAGGTCTAACAACATCTCATCCTGGGTAGGCGTAACAGATGAACATGACACAGAATTACACTTAAGCAAAGGAATTTTACAGTTACTAGCAAATTTGAAAGTGCACGACTTGCTCTGAATGTCGAGCACTAGACCAGTATGAGACATGAAGTCTGCTCCTAATATTATGGGGCAAGAAAAAAGTGCTTAGCCACAAACAATTTAACTTTCCAGGTGAACGTTGAAGGTTGAGTCAAATGTTCCACCTTTACAATACCAAGATTCTTTATTAACTAATTATTTACATGAATTTTTTAAATATATCGGGACATGTTTTGTCTAACTTGTAGACATCATCAGCCGTAAAAACCTTTGAGAAAAAGCTACAAGGACAACGACAAAGTAACACATTAAAATAATTCTGAAGACCGAATATGTCATTTAAAATGGTGAAGAATTCAGAACAGTTCTGAGCATAGCACTTGAGAATACTGTTGACATTAAAATTAAAATTGTCCACATGGGATGATTCAGTAAAAACTTTGCGTTAAAATTCTTCCTTTTGTGTGCTGTGTTAACATATAATATTCTGTTATGCCGTGAAGGCTTGATGATTCCAGTAGGACAACAACGATGTGTAAGAATCTAGCGAGCGGATGTTAAAGCCGTCTTATTGGTATAATGTTGACATTTCTTGTTGAGAAGTTAGGTGGAATATTTGAACGTGATAACGTAATGTAGAATGTGCAGTAGAGGGCGCTAGAACAAGAATAATGGCTGTTGTTAGTATTGAAATAGGCAAGTTTTTGTGTCTTGAGATGTAAAGTAATGAAAGAATGAAAAATAAGAAGTGCGGCACATCTGATTCTTACGTTCTTGCTTGTCCGACAGCGACTAGTTCAGTGTGGATGACTATGGCTGACTAAGAGCGAGCTATGGATGTCGTGTGGGAAGGGAGCTGGTATGAGGGGAAATTAGGGGAAGGTTGGGATTAGTAGGCGGGGAGCTGTCACGTGGATGCTTGTTAGTGGGTTTGTCAAAGTAAGAACTATTGAGCAATGCCTCGAAAATTACGTTCGCAGTTTCTGAAATTTCATTCAAATTGTGAATAGAGTTGCATTTATGATCTATATTAATATAGATGTTTTCCAAAACATTGAGCAAAGTGCTTTTATTATGAAAATAAAGAATTTTTAAGTCCTGTTCTATGGAAGTGAAGGAATGATTAGACTCTGTCATATGAGTGCTCATGGCGGAGTACCTTCTGTGTTTAGCGGCATTGATATGTTCCTTATATCTGACTGAAAAGCCTCTTCCGGTTTGCCCAATGTAGCTCGCGGAACATTGGTTGCATTTTAACTTATATACGCCTGACCTATTATATTTATTCATAGTGTTGTTAATTTTATATTGGTTGTAAAAGAGATTAGTATTATTGTTGACTGTTTTAAAAGCAATTTGATCTTATGCTTCTTGAGGGTGTTGGTGATATCGTAAATCTTACTATTATTATAAGTGAATGTGGCGTATTTGTATGATTTTCTTTTTGTTTCTCTAAGCAAAGTTGAACTGGATTTGTTAGTAACTTTATTGATTATCCTGTCATGCTAAAACCATTTTTACTCGCTATTAAGCGGATCAAGTCAAGTTCTTTTTACGATTAACATTAGATAAAGGGACGTGAAGAGCTCTGTGGATTAAACTATAGAATGTTGCTCTTTTTTGAGATTCCGGATGCATTGAGTATTGCCGAGTAGTATTAATAGTTTGGGTGGGCTTCCTGAATATGGTATAAAAGAATTTGTTAGAGCTCGTGTTAATGGTAACATCTAAGAAGTTTAATGAATTATTGACTCCCGCTTCGGAAGTAAATTTGATCCATGGATCGACTGCATTCAACTGTTCAAGAACGATATCGCCGTTGGAGACGTTATGATCTATTAAAGTAAATGTATCATCAACAAAGCGTGTCCATAATACGATACCTTTAACTTTGTTAAGAATTTTGGAATTTTCCAAGTGGTCTAAATAAATTTCTGCCATTATTCCTGAAGCCGGGGAACCCATAGGAAGACTATCCTGCTTATAAATTTCTCCATTAAAAGTAAAATAGTTGTTGGAAGTTACAAATTCTAAAATATTTAAAAATTCTTCTATTTCTTGTATGCTTAATTTTCTGTGTTTTAGAAAATTGTCTTTGATGATCTTTAAAGTTTTCTTGACCGGTATATTGGAGTACATGGTTTTTTTATGTCAAATGAGTTCATTTTTTGTTGTGGCTGTAATTCTAGGTTTTAGTCAAATTACAAAATTCTATAGAATTTTTGATGGAGTTGGGATTTTCAAATTTGTAGTATTTCTTCAAGAAGTTATGAATAAACTTGGAAGTTTTGTAAGTCGGGCTGTTCCTGTAGTTAACTATGGGTCTTATGGGAATATCTATTTTGTGGACTTTAGGTAATGCTTTAGCTCTGGGGATACTGGGATTCATATTGATGAGTTTTTGAGAATCATGTTCAGTAAGAATGAAGGACGTTTGTTTCAATAATTGTTTGAAGTTCTTTTGAATATTGTTGGTAGGATCTTTTTTTATCAGTTAAAACAATTATCGGAGAAGAAGTTTTCAGTTTTTTGCACGTAAGTTTCTTTGTTCATAATAACTGTGTCATTGCCTTTGTCCGCTTTCGTGACTATTAGATCATTTTCGTTATCTTCTTTTTTAACCAGTCTATGGCTTTTTTGGGAAATAAAGGAGCTGTAGATTTGTTGACTTCAATTAAATTAGAAAGTTTTTTACGAATATTCAGTCTAATTTCTGTTTGGCTGTCAATTGGTAATTTTTGTATGGCGTTTTCAGTTTCAGCAGTGATAGCAATGGCATCTTTCAATTTAAAGGCAGTAGCCAATTGAATTTAGGGCCCTTCTCTAAAAATTTCGATATCCGAAGCGCTAAGTTGGGTATCAGAAAGATTTATAACCGGGTCATGGAACTTCACGTCTCCCGAGTCGGATTCGTTGATGTGCCTATTGTATGAAAGGAAGTTTTTATTGTGACTATTATTACGCAAGAGTGTGTTGTATTTGTTGTCTATAATGAAGTTTATTTTATGTAATTTCCAGGTGTATTTAGAAATCCGAATTTTGGCAAAGATGAAACCTAAAATTTCTAAAGGAGAGGAATTAGCCGAAATGCATTGAACCGAAGATGAACAATAATCAAGAAATTTACACACAGACCTTAATTTTGAATACCATTCAGCCGAAATTATAGAACAAACACTCCCAGGGTCTAATAGAGCCGTGACCGGTTCATTGTTCAACTCAATTTTGAGAAAAGGTACAAGTGCGGTGGTCTCCACCGCAATTCTAAGACATTCTTTAGGGCATTCAAATGCGGGGTTAGAAGAACTGCTACCGTGTTCCGAGCTTTCGGTGGTTTTAACGAGGGCTGAGCCTAGGGAAGATGAATTTGCCGACTCAGCCAATGACACTAGTCACTTTCGATTATTAGAGTTCGCGGGGGTTGCACCAGAAGTTGAGCAGGAGGGGGTGCTATTGGCATTAGGGCAATTCTTGGCGAGGTGATTAAAGGAGCCACACTCAAAACATCCTTGTGATGACCCTGCTCCATTCTTGGTCTGACTGGATTTTATTACTGGGCACTTGTTACGAAGATGATCCGTAGACCCACAAGCATAGAATTTTCGGGTGGTGAATGTTCGGCGAGGTTGAGGCCGAAAATTATTAGAAGACAGAGGGGGCTCCTTAGCGACTCGTAAGGTGTCGGCATACCGCACTCCTTTGGCTGAGACAGCCACAGCCTCTAATTCAGCAAAGGTTTGAGGACGCGATGCGAAACACAGATATGACCTATTGGTTGTGGAAATACCTTCAACAATGGCCTGCACGATTTGATCTTCAGGGAAATGAAGAGCGAATACTCTGGTGTAGAACTTAATGTCCTGGATGAAGTGTGCGAGATTTTCATCCAGTCGCTGTACCCTGTAATAGTACTTTTGAATTAGGGAAGACATGGCTCGAGCCGGAATGAAATTAGCCAGCAGATGGGCGTGGAAGTCTTCTATAGAAGGTTGTTCAGCTATTGCTCTGACTATTTTGTCCGAGAGGACACCTATGGAATAAGGGTAAATATTTTGAAGAATTTGAGAAGGAGAGCGAAAAAACACTAGATCGTGATCTTGGAATTCAACTTAAAACCTTAAAAATGAAATAAAACTTTAGTGGAATTAATAGAAAACTTAGAGATTCCTCTAAGCAACATAGCCAAAGGATGGGGCAGACTACTGACATAATAGGTAACGGCCTAGGGGATGAAGAAGCTTCAGACACAGCCTTATTTAAAAAGAATGGTAGAATGGATGTACGACGATCAGGCTCATTTCCTACTGGGACAGATGTTTGTTGAGTTGCCGCAGATTTTCTACCTTCTTCGCCCTTGGAAGAATTCTCCGCATTCACCAAGTTTATCGCAGGGGCTTGGTCGGTTTTGGGAGTAGCTGCCCCAGTCAACAATTGAAGAACTTTATTTGACATTTCAGACAGGTTTTCAACAAGGTTACTAGCCTCCTTGGCATGGTCTTCTTTTACTTTGAGAGACAATAGGTCCCTAACCCTATTATAAAAATGGAACAATCTAGCCTGTACTCTTTTAAGTTGGTTAGCCGAAGGATCACTCACTTCAAAAAACTAAGTACAGATGCTAGCTCGGTGGTGCTGTCGGTGATAGTGGAGAGAGCCTCATCAAAACCCTTCTCTCCCAAAGTTGGGATACTAATTGGTAATTCTAATGACTTTTAAAGCTTGGTGGTATCTGCCGCAACCGTGCCTCCAGATTGAACATTCCTGATAAGTAATTCACAAATTATATCCTCCTTGCACAAGTAGCAGGGATAGAGGACTTCGCGAGGGCCAGACTAGATTAAGGAAAATTTACAAATTTAGAAACTTTCCAGCGACCGGGAAAATTCTTAGAGTTCTAAACGGATACTATGATTAGCCGTCAAAAAGGGCTTAATTGAGACCCATTCAACCACGCTCTGCTACCACTTGTTCGGGGGTCTCCCGTGGAACGCAGAGGTGAAAGAAGGTGCCAAGGGGAATGGGTCTAACTACAATGTCAAGAATTGAATTTAAAACGTAAACTGAAGGTTATATTTTCACTGACTTAGCAAATGTCATGGGATAGTCATCTAATAGTGTGTGGGGCCTTCTCTGACCCTGCGAACTGCAGTGAGACGCCGTGGAAGTGAGTCGACAACTCCCTGGTAGTCCTTTGGACACAGCTGACACCAAATCGTTTGCAGGATCCATGGCACGGAGCAGGCGTTCCAGGACATCCCAGATATGCTCGGTAGGGTTCATATCGAGGCTACTGGGTGGCCATGACAGTCGTTGGACCTCCGCTGCATGTTCCTGGAACTATTCCCGGGCGACGTGGGAGCGATGTGACGGCGCGTTATCATCTTGAAACACCGCGGAACCGTCCGGGCGCTGGAGGGCCAAAAATGGGTGGAGATGGTCTCCGAGCAACTCAACATACCGCGTACCATTCCAAGTCTCTTCCAGAACATTCTGTACCAGGGAAATGCACCCCAGACCATAACAGAGACACCAGCGCCCTGGACCACACCTTCGAGGCAGGCGGGATCCATCGCTTCATGTGGTCCGCGCCATAACGGTACCTCCCATCGGCACGGTGCAGTTGAAATCGTGATTTGTCCGACCATATCACGTTACGCCATTGTTCCAGTATACATCTCTGGTGACTGGCGACAAATGCGCGTCGTTTTGCCCGGTGACGTTGGGTTAACAGTGGCACCCATGTGCGGCGCCGGCTCCCATACCCCATAGAACACATGTTCCTACGGATTGTCCGCTGGGAGACGTGTCTAGCACGGCCTGTGTTGAAGTGAGCCGTGATTTGTTACACGTTTGCCCGTCTGTCACTATTGACAATCCGTCTCAGATGTCACCGGTCACGGTCATCGAGGGTGGCTGGACGGCCAGTCGTTCGTCTGTTATGGACGGTGACACCCGCATTCAACCATTCACGATACACCCTGGACACGGTTGATCGTGTGAAGCCGAATTCCCGCACCACTTTCGAAATCGCACTTCCCATCCGTCGGGCACCGACCACCATACCCCGTTCGAACGGTGTCAGCTCACAACGACGTTCCATGTTACACCTGTCACGTGCACAGCCACTGCTCACAAGGTATCCTATACAACTGCTGCTGGCGCAGGGGGCGTGTGGTGCGCAGACAACACACCGGCGCATCAGTGCTCCGCTATCCCATGACATTTGCTCAGTCAGTGTATATAAACGTTAGCTGTTAGCTGTTGAAGTGTCAAGATGGCCGCTGGAGGAGACACGCGCAAGCTTAGTGCTGCTGCAGTTTGTGTTGTTTGTGTGGTAATAATCAGAATTGTTGCGCTTTACGGGTCTCTGCACGGGTCTGTTCGAGTTAAGGAATCGGTGTGTGCAAGTGAAAAAGTGAGTTCTCCTTTTGCATGGCTACTAGCAGAGAGAAACTACTACATTCCGGCGTTCTCTCTGACTGGATGCGCCATTTTCTAGACTTATAGGCGCCTCCCTACTAGCTCGGAGCCGAACAAGCCTAGGCCTGGTCGCTCAGCGATTAGGGGCTTGCTTTGCCTCCTACTACTGGCTGGAGATGTCCTCTTAAACCCCGGTCCCACCACCTGTGAAATGAAAACAGACATAAACATCTATTGTTAGAATGTGCAAAGCCTAAACAATAAGTTGTCTGATTGTGAACTATCCCTGCCAGACTTAAGAGAAGTTGACGTGATCGGACTTACTGAAACATGGCTCTCTTGGGCTAGTGACAGTGAACTACCACTCAGTGCTAATTACAGCATATTCCGTCGTGATCGCGCTACTCTAGGTGGTGGAGTGTTGCTAGCAGTGAACAGTGTTTTACCATGTAAACGAAGGACAGATCTCGAACGGAACTGTGAGTTAGTGTGGGTGGAGCTACTCTTTCCTCGACGCCCTGTACTTGTGGGATGTTACTACAGACCACCAAACAGCCCATTCAGTGACCTTGAACAGTGCCTGGACTCAGTCATTGCAACTCTCCCTCATGGTGAAGCAATTTTAATGGGCGACTTTAACTTGTCTATAAAGTGGTCTTCTCCAACTACCGGACTGTCAGCTAACAACTGTGACACATACTTTATAGACAGTTTTATTAATGGCCTCGGACTGAAACAGTTTAATATGTACCCAACCCGTGGGCCCAACACCCTGGACTTCATACTCTCCTCATTACAACTTAAAACAATAACCCCAGGCAGAAACGTTTTCCTGTGCGACCACTAGTCCCTCGATGCTACATTCCTCCTTCCCCACCCCTTCTCAAAGCCTCACAGCAGGACATCCTACCGCCCTACCTACATCTGGCGCCGTGCCGACTGGCCTGCAATGTGTCGTGCCCTGGAATGCCTTCCCTGGAGTCTGCTCGAAATAGCTGATATCGAATCGGCTCTTGACCTGCTGTACGACTGGCTGCTAGCTGCAATTAAAGACTTCGTACCTGCACAACGGGATACTACTAGCAAACAACACTGGATATCACAAGAGACCAGACTGATACTATTTAATAAGAGGAGAGCTTGGCGCCTGTGGAAAGACTTCCCTAACCCACACACTCACAATACCTTTGTTAAAATCCGCCGCCACGCGAGGTCTATGGTCAGAAGAGACTACAAAACTCACGTAGACACTGTCACTGAAAACGTCCGCAGCAATCCCAAGCGCTACTGGAGTCTCATCAACACACGGAGAAGGACGGAACGGATTCCTGTCAGCGTGAACCACAACGATGCAACAGCAGATGGCGCCGATCGCAATGAACTGTTCAACAGGTATTTCTTCTCCAACTTCTCCCCTCCCTTACAAAACCAACCGCTCCCTCCCGTTGGTACAGCTTCAAACAGAACCCTATCAAGCATAACTACCACACCAAGTGAAGTTCATAACCTTCTTCAAACTCTTCGTACCAACAAAGCTACCGGTGCCGACACTATAGGTCCTCTTTTCCTAAAAAATACTGCCAGCACTCTTTGCGTCCCTCTCTCTAAATTATTTAACAGATGATTTGCCGCGGGCTATTTTCCTCTTACCTGGAAACAGGCAAATATTGTTCCACTTCTCAAATCAGGCAACAAATCTAATGTTTCATCTTACCGACCAATCTCTATTCTCCCCACACTATCCTTTATTTATGAAAAAATTATACACCAGCGTCTCCTCGCATTTACTTTGCCGTATATCTCAACCAAGCAGCATGGTTTTCTACCAGGTGGTTCTTGTCTAACAAACCTGGCCACTCTGCATAGCTTTGCATCACACGCCATTGCAGCTAAATCACAGCTGGATATCTGCTACGTAGACATTTCGAAAGCTTTCGATTCTGTTGACCATACTCTGTTCCTCCATAAACTCTCCGAACGATTTAATATACATGGCAGTCTACTGACCCTTCTTGCTGGCTTCCTACATAACCGTTGGCAGAGAGTGGTAATATCAGGCACTTCATCCTCATGGTTACCAGTCACCTCCGGTGTCCCACAAGGCAGTACTCTTGGCTCCTTGCGGTTTTCTTTGTTTATGGACGATCTGCCGTCCGAACACAACAAAACAGCGAATACCCTACTCTTTGCTGACGACTGCAAGATATTTAGGGAGATCAGGAATCCAGCAGATGCAGCTCTGCTACAGTCATCGCTTAATGCCCTCTCGAACTGGTGCCGTACTTGGAAACTTATCCCCAATCCTCAAAAATGCAGCTACATGACCATAACACTGCGTAAATCTCCTCTACCGACATCATATTACCTACTCGACAAGCCCATCACCGTGGTTACGCAACAGCGTGACCTAGGTGTAATATTCGATACAAAATTACAATTTAAGACCCATATAGAAACATATACAACCAAGGCTATGAAATTACTAGGCATTCTCTATCGCTTCACAGAAATTTCTGACCCCGTTGCTCTTCGTCACTTCTTCCTCACGATCGTTCAACCTCTCTTAAACTACTGCTCTCCGATTTGGACAACAGCCGCCCCCTCCAATACCAAGCAGTTAGACAGAGCAGTGTCCTTCTTTGCTGCAATTGTAAGGAACAGAAACCCCAAGCTCAGAAATCTGTGTACGCAGCAGGTATTAATGGCAATTAATGTGTCACCGCTGCACATCAAGCGACAGGTAGCTGACCTGAGTTTCCTCCACGAGATCTTAAATGGACATTACCGCTCGGAACATCTTGTTTCTCTCTTCTCCCTCCGCGTTCCTTCCCGCTTCACCAGAACCATACATTCCCCACACTCAGCACTCAATACTTCAACGATCTTTCCTAATCCGCCTTCCAACACTCTTTAACAATATTAATAGGAGACAAGAGCTTGATATAGCATCAAATAAAAGTGTATTCGAGAGGTGTGTAAATAGTATCTTAAAGATAAGTTGATGTGAAGGGATTATACCGCCATCTTGACCCACGACGACTTGGCTATGAACATGGACATTCTCATGGTTTTCGATTTGGACAGTTATTAGTAGGCTGTGTACCTGATCTTGTTATATTTTATGTTTGTTATATTTTATTATGAAAGTTTACGTTTGTTAAATAGTCTGTTGACAGTGCAAGTGAAATTTGCTCAGTGTAGCTGTATCTTGTGCTTCGTGAATAAATAAATAAATAAATAAATAAATAAATAAATAAATAAATAAATAAATAAATAAATAAATAAATAAATAAATAGCCTATTACATCTCTTCGCGGTTTTTCTAATGGGCTTTGCAAGACGCTCTTACTAAATCTGCACGTGGCTTAGTTCTCATTGTCGATAAATGGTTTCAACCCCGTCAGATGTAATCCGATGTTTGAAGGGCAGAGAAAAGTCCAATCGCGGCATATAAACTATATTTTTTTCTTTTTTCCTTTCTCTTTTTTTAGTCCGATTACCATTGAGGTTTGGTTTTTCCCTCTGGCTCGGCGAGGGATCCCACCTCTACCGCCTCAACGGCAGTGTCCTGGAGCGTGAGACATTTGGTCGGGGATACAACTGGGATAAGGACCAGTACCTCGCCAAGGCAGCCTGCCCTGCTATACTGAACAGGGGCCTTGTGGGGGTGGGAAAATTGGAAGAGATAAATCAGGAAGAGGGAAGAAAGCGGCCTTGAACACAAGTTACGTATCATCCCAGCATTTGCCTGCAGAAGAAGCGGGAAACCACCGAAAACCGCTTCGAGGATGGCTGAGGTGGGAATCGAACACCCTCTACTCATTTGACTTCCCGAAGCTGAGTGGACCAAGTTAGAGTCCTCGTGTATCACTTTTCAAATTTCGTGGCAGAGCCGGTAATCCAACCCGGGACTCCGGGGGTGGCAGCAAATCACACTAACACTCGCTGCGTCCGAGGGAAAAACCGACCCTGGAGGGAAAACATATTACGAACGAACGAATGTAATATTGTGAGAAAACCGCAATACTAACGCCTATGTATCATACATCGAAAGAGAGGTATCCATCTCAGGATTACTAGAAAAATATCATTTATTTCATTGTCCTTTATTTGCGTATACTAGTCATTTATTCGATTAATACGATGCCTACGTCGTTGTAGTTAAATACGCCGACAGATCGCCCTAAGAAAGTTGTCTCTGCTGATCTTTTCTATGCCAGCCCGATAGAGCGTTCTGTATAAATTGTCTATGCAGATCCTTCCATGTTGATCCAAAAGGAGGCTATCTATCTATCTATTTATCTATCTATCTATCAATCAAAGCTTTCATTCCCCACCGCAAATGGGTATGTAGGATCACCTTGGCCGCATCTGTAGTCGAATCTGTAGTGCTGTTTGAATATTGAAACTCCATATTTGAATAGGTAGTCGACGTCGAATGCGGTTGGAAACAAACCGCGGACCTTGAAAGTAGGCCCGGGCGCGTTTCTCATTCGGAATACCAACCGTTCAGGTACATAATAATAATGTTATTTGCTTTACGTCCCACTAAATACTTTTTAAGGTCTTCGGAGACGCCGAGGTGCCGGAATTTAGTCCCGCAGGAGTTCTTTTACGTGCCAGTAAATCTACCGACACGGGGCTGTCGTATTTGAGCACCTTCAAATACCACCGGACTGAGCCAGGATCGAACCTGCCAAGTTGGGGTTAGAAGGCCAGCGCCTTAACCGTCTGAGCCACTCAGCCCGGCACCGTTCAGGTACGTTCTCCACATTTAATTCGTAAAGAATGACATCATCGGTGAGGTCGTTGTTGACCCCCCTGATCAGGCAAGTTAAGGTACTGTGCCTGGGGGATGGTGGAGGAATTTTGGTGTGGGGTTGTGAAAGCTATTGAAAGGGGGTGGATGAACCTAGTTGAGTGGCTCCTATAGATTTGACCTACTTCTGGGCCACCTTCTTGCCATAGAATCATATAATTAAAGTTGTAGGGGTCCGCTGTCTGTAATTCCTTTTGTTTTGCCAAATTTTCAGATATCTATCCGTTTTAGGTCAACTCAAGACCAAATCGGTGGTTTTTACTTTTCGTGTCTGTTTGTTTGTCTGTTCCACCATCACGTCGAAACGGCTGGATAGATCTCAACCAAACTTCATATTTAGAGTATACTCATCCCGGGGAAGGTTTCGATATGCATATCATTTTAAAATCTTTCAAAAGACGGGGGTTTTATAGGAAAACCACAACGGTTTTCCTCCATTTTCAATCATACTACTGGTTTTCTGTGAACTCTGTGGAGCGTATGTGAAAGGTTTCTTTATTATACACAACTTTTGTTATTTTCATGATTTACCTTACTCTTCAAATGACGGAGAAATTTACTATTTTCTGCCGATACCATGCTCTGCATTGAGTGACCGACAGACCGACAACGAAAATATGGGTTACCATGGCAACGTCTCTGACTGCTTGCCAGCAGGGAAGTAACGTATTGCCACTTTCCTCATCATTCCTTTAAATTCGTGGTTGTTCCTTGGGTAGAAAGCAAGAGAGTCATCAATCGGCAATTCTGCGGGATATTGGCGGAATATCATTGGAGGTTATAACCGTCCTCGAATAGCTTAAGTAATAACACAAATATTCATCCCATCCTCGAATAGCTTAAGTAATAACACAAATATTCATCTTCTTATCTGATTACCTAAGAATCCATAACTCACAGCGGCATAGTTTATTGAGAAACATTTGATTTTTCAATACATTCACTTGGTATTTACATATTTGTCGTCATCCGGATGTCCTGAGTTATAATCCATTTTCTATTAATTTCAAATTACTAAACTGTATTATTTTCTTCCTTTATTACCACGTATGTATGCGAGTGCTAATCCCGAATGCTGGACACTCTTTTCTTTGAGGAAATATTCTAAGCTATGCAAATGTATATCTTTTGGTCCAGGAAAATTCCGAAATATGGATGCAATTTTAACGACGGTGCAGACCTTCGTTTCGGGGTAATTGGTGGCTAATCAGTAAGTCGTATCACAAGTCAGAAAGCAAATGGCGTTTCATTTTGGAGAGATCTACAACTTTTGTCCTATGACTTTTCGTCGTATTTCTATCCCTAATACGTTAAATACAGCTGTATTTCTCGATTTCAAGTTGATTTTGTACTTTTACACGTATATGTTATCATTTGGCACACTTATAGGAAAAGTAGAATAATGACATTCGGCACGCACATTGACATGAACATTGGCCATGTTATAGCCAAATTTTATGATTCTAGCTGTCATGTGAGTATCAAAAATATAAAGTAGTATGTGAAAACTGTACAAAATTTCACCCTATTCAATGACTCTAACTCAATCCAACCCATAAATATAGGAGATACGAGAAGATGTCATAGGACCAACCATGTAGAGCACTGAAAGGGACGTCTGATGGTGAAGTCCGTTTGTAGATACATCGTACAGTTTCAAAGCAGTAACTATCGAAATAAAGGTCTGCACTTCTAGAGTGTGTCGGTACATTGACAATTTTGGCGAAATTTCCGTACAGTTATCCGTTTCAGGTGTAATAATGACCATCCGCATCTATTCAGTTTTGGTGTCTGTCAGTTTGTCTATAACTTGGAAACTACTGGATATATTTCCACCAAACTTGTCCTTTGGTAGGTTTTAGGGCAAATATTGTTTCTAAATCCCTGAATTGACTGGGGGATTATACGAAACTGAAACCGTGATTTTGCATTCCCTCAAAATATACACAACCAGACTTAATGTAAATTTACCTGCCTTAATGGAAGTTAATTTCTAAGTATTTTTTTCTCATGTGCATCATTTCAATACGAGGATTAATAAGGAAGATATCATTAACGGACCGTTTTCCGGTACAAGTCCCACCGGACTTAACTCAAGAGCGGGTGCGTGTAAAGCGTATTTTTTACAACTTGAAAACTACTGAAGATATTTGAGTCAAACTTTACATTAACATCCACCTGTCCAACGGTAGGTGTTAATCGTCAATAACATTTCATGTTCCCGGAATGGACTGGCGGTTTATAGGGAACCGAAATGGTGATTTTACTCTTACACAGTATATACAGTACAAGACCAACCTGACTGCAAATCGACCAAACTTGGTGGAAATACATTTCTAAAACTTTTTTCATGTGCATTTTTTCGACAGGAGGAATAATAAGAGAAATATCATAAACGGTCCGTTTTTCATTTAAGTCCAGAGGATATAGCCCAAAAGGTGTTGTACGTGGAGCAAGTTCCTTATCTATCTATGTAAATAAAATCGTAACGACTGTGTACCTGTACATTGACTATTTTGGCGAAATTTTTGTACAGCTACACGTTTAAGGGGGTAATAATGACCATCTACATATTTTTTGGTTTAGTTTCTTGAAAGTCGTAATTTTTACACTCCTCACCGAAAACCCAGATTGCGGCATAATCTGCCAGTCGAATAAGGATATTGAAATTTGGCAAAATTATACGTTTTAGCCTGTAACGGACGAAAAACTTCCAAGTTCTTTAAATTTTTCCCTTTTTATCCCGAAGAATATCGAAATATGGAGGCAATTCTAATGATGGTGCAGACCTTCGGGAAGTATTATCACATAACGGATGGCACAATCCCCGTTAAATTTTGAGCGATCTATAAACTTGGTCTTACGACTTTTTGTCGTATTTCTATTCCTTTTACGTTTGATTTTTGTCTATTTCTCGATGTTAAGTAAATTTGGACTTTTCACATACATAATCCATACCTTCCATCACTTATAGGAAAGATAGAATCATCAAATTCTACACGAAAATTGGTCCACCCAGTAGCCATATGTGAGCCAAATGCTATGTATGTAACTGTCACTTAATTATCCGAAAAGCAATGCAATGTGAGATAATCTTACACAAATTTTACCCTATTCCACGTTTCTAATTCAATCTGACCCATAATAGATGAGATATCATTAGACTAGCAATTTAGGCCGCTAAATCCGGCGTCTTATGGTACAATCCTTTCTCGATATGATGTACCGTTTAGCAGCACTTAATCTGTAAATGAAGGTCTGCAATATTGTAATCAAGCACATACTTTCGTATGTCGAACTATATATATTCACTGATGTCGATTTTTTAGCGTTCAAGGAAGGGTGTGTCTGCTATTGTAATCAGTACTCCCCACACCGACTTTGACTGGCAGTAGGAATGGGGTCCTTCTCCAATTCGTGTGTAACTGGCATTAATAAGGCAGGCCTACCATGGTAATGAATAATTCACTTCTCGATTTGACTTGCAGAAGGCAAGGGAGCATGCAGTTTTGTTCAAAACTCCCGTTACCCGATTGTGTTTGGGTGTAGGCAAGCGTTCCCGCAGTTATAAACAGATGTACCCATCTAAAATGTGACTGGCATTAGGCATACTGCCTGCTATTTTGATGGAAACTCATCAACTTGGTGTGACTGTCAGTAAGCTGGCTGGCAGTTGGAAAAGGGGCCTGTCATTATAATGATAACTGCACAACTCAATTTTGACTGGTTGTAGGGAAGTTTCCTGCCATTATAATAAAAACTCCTCAATTTTTAATATGTCTGGAAGTAGGAAAGGGGGCTGCCACTGTAACGGAAACTCCCCAAATCGATTGTGACCGCGCGGTAGGCAATGGGGCCTGAAATTATAATGTAAACTTCCCAACTCGATTGTGAATGACTGTAGGCAAGTGAGCCTACCGTTATCATCACAAATTCGTAACAAGCACTTTACATTGGAAACAACGTGTTTCTCGGAAAACGCTAAGAGACATGCTATTTTAAAACAATCTTATTTACTACATGTACAGTATTTACTTCAATATTCGTATACAATGCAGAATACCGTAGCGAAACACGAGTACATTTGCTAGTTTGAAAATATAAACATTTGAAGTTGGTCGAATGTCGGCAATCTCCTCTCGTTTCATTAAGGGTACGGAAGATGGTCTAAGAAGATCAGAATTCGGGGGCTGCGTTCCGGAGGAGGAAGATAATGGCCCCTTGTGGGCGTTGTTGGATGGATAGGATATTATTTATTAGGTGGGGTGTTTTTGAATGAATGTCAATCACACAGCGCTCAGAAGTTTCATTGCAATTCCATTTTATTACCAACAAAATATCATCACGTTAAATATCAACAAAATATAACAAAGGGTCATTATTCACAGAAAAGGAGCGATTAGGTCATATCCAACAACTTGATCATCAGGGCAGAGGTCCGGCAGGATGACCGTGAGCAGGGGCAGCGACAGTATAGTAGACAGGGGCGGGTGCGGGAGCAGGGTGAGGGGGAGGAGCGGGAACAACTGGTACGGACACCCTCACTTCAGTGGGGGCGTGCTGGACCACGTCCACGGTGTAGCCGAACACACTGGTCTTGGCGGGGGCCACTGGTACAGCGTGAGCTACTGGAGCGTGGACTGGAGCTGGGACCACTGGAACAGCGTGTGCCACTGGAGCTGGAGCTGGGATGTAACCAGCAGATACGGCGGCTACCAGCAGGGCGAAGACAACCTGCAGACATTAATTCAATCAATATTGGGATGATGTTGTTTAGCTTTCAGATGGCTTGGTTTGCTAGTTATTCAAGTGTATGTCGTTAAAATAAACATCCAGCTCCTTGAGTTAAAGGTTAGCGTACTGGCCTTCAGTTCAGATGCATCTGGGTTCGATTACCGACCGGGCTGAGGATTAAAGCAGCGTATGGTAAATTCCACTGGCTCCCTTTCATATACACACAACACACCACAGGAACACACGATAGTGAATACATTTCTCCACATAAGTTTGGCATGAGAAAGGGCATCCGGTCGTAAAAATTAGCCAAACCGGTATCAAGTGCATACCCAAATAAGTTGGGGAAAGGTCAGGAAGAAGTTGTCGTTGAAATAAACAAGAAATAGTTGAAATTCTATTGGGGTAATCAGCATTCTTTGCAGAGACGAGGGCTTTTGTTAAAACTAATGTAATGTTTATAGGTGTTCCTGAAAATGTGAAACACAAAACTTTATGCAGAATATAAGCTGAACAACTCCTGTAGGATTCCTATAGCATATATCAAAGGCTTATTTAGATATAATAATAATAATAATAATAATAATAATAATAATAATAATAATAATAATAATAATAATAATAATAATAATAATCCTTTGGCCTTGGTTAACCGTTGTAGGCATTTTGATTTAACGCCATTTAAGCTGATTGCGTATCAATTTCGACATTTTTTATTCTACCAGATGTCAGAGAAACATATCTCTGCTGGGCGACCTATGGCTGACTGTTCATTCATTTCGTTGGGTGGACTCCAGATGTGTTACCAGAGATCTTTTGCAAGCCAACATCCTACAACATGGATTTCCGAAGGGACTTAATCCCGCCTTTCAAAAATTCGACTATATCTTCTGGATTTGAACCCAGGATCCTGTTTCTGTACCCCGAAGTACATAAACTAAAGCTACCTTAGTGCCGCAGCCGCTTAATTGCCGTCCTTCTATTCCCAGGATCATGTGTTCGATCTCAGATGAGATCAACGGGTTTTGAAGGTGTTTGAAATTGAGAACTCCGTAGGATTGGGCATGTTAAACAACTGTCGGGACAAATTTCTACAGCCCTGACATTTGCCTGTAGTGAAACTGAGAAAGAACAGAAAACCATATTCTGCATCCAATGAGCCGGAATAGGTCCGCGGCCTGTCTAACCAAGGAAGCTCAAACAAACTCATGAGTCCAGGATGGGCTTTGACGGCCAAAGAGTTATTAACAGGCTCAGAGACTATTGGACTTAACTGAGCTTGGTTTGCCAAAATAAACTCACAGACATGACCACGTTGGACTGCTGGGACGACTGAGCTTGGAATGGGATTGAGCCAAGACGGAGAAAACGTCAAGATGTGACTCGTCAAGCTCGAAGATAGATGCGCTGTTCCCAACTGAGTGGTAATAATGATTAATATCGATACTGAAGTGGCAAAAATGAATTTAGATTTTTCGCTTTAATGCTATTTAATATTGTATCGCACACTACTATCAACACCATGGTCATTTACGTTACATTGGTAAATAAGAATATTATATTTACATATAAACATGAAATGATAATAAAAACATACTGTACACAAAAGGCAGTGTAAAAATAGACATAATATGTCGTGGAGATGCGGCGTTGAACGGTAACGATTAGGTTAGCACTGTTAGATTTACAGTGATAAAATAGAACTAAGGTACTGAGATACAGTATATGGACTTCATTGTTTGTTTATTAGTGTCGGTTTACCGGAACAGAGCCATTTATACGCCACGGCCGCTAACCCCTCCTCTCCTCCGCACTTCAAATCACCTCTTCAAATCTCTTTAGCCTGGAAGGGGGCGTAACCCTCTAGGAGGCCCGCCGTTCAAATGAGTCGATTTATTTGGACGAGTCCCTGTCTCAGGCTCATACAGGCGTATGGTTTTTAGACTCGTTTAGACTCTATGCACGCCACTATTTCGAGTCCACCATATCCTGAATGGAAGCTTACATGACCCCTACCGCACAGCTATTTCGTTCGGTCTCATATTGAAAATGAAAGCCGACAACCTGTTTTCCAGTCAATGACCGGGTCAGGGATGGGATGAACGAAGCCCCGAACTTGCGGCGAGGATATGAATTGTGCCGGCTGCCGAGGCCAGTCGCACTCCTCTGGGGCAATGGTTAATGACTGACAGATGAAATGAAATGATAGTGGAGAGTGTTGCTGAATGAAAGATGACAGGGAAAACCGGAGTACCCGGACAAAAACCTGTCCCGCCTCCGCTTTGTCCAGCAAAAATCTCATATGTAGTGGCCGGAATTTGAACCACGGTATCCAACGGTGAGAGGCCGGCGTGCTGCAGCCCGAGCCACAGAGACTCATTCGGCTTCATATTACTACTATACAAAGTCAGTTCTGTATTGTACAGTTGGCTTGCCTGCCTCTTACCCGCAGAACAGGGGTTCGATTCCCGGTCAGTCCAGTGTTTCAATTCTGATACGAGAAGCAGTAGACCCGGTCAAGAATGTCAAGCAGTATAGCAGAAGATGTCACCCTGAGCACGTGACACTGCAGTATGTGCAAACCTACTGGCTGGGCAGCAGTCGTCTTGACAGGCCAACGATCTTAATGGGCTGTTGCTGCGCGGGTTAGTTTATATATATATAGGTGTATGCCCAAACCATGAGAAATCGATAGAATGCCACATTCTTTGAAATTATTTAAGAAAAGAGTAGGGTAACAACTGATAGCAAATCTGCCAGCTGGGTGATTGCCCTAAATGCAGATCAATAGTGATTGATTGATTGATTGATTGATTGATTGATTGATTGATTGATTGATTGATTGATTGATTGATTGATTGATTGATTGATTGATTGATTGATTGATTGATTGATTGATTGATTGATTGATTGATTGATTGATTGATTGATTGATTGATTTATCTCGGAAAAATTATGTTTAAGCTTAAAATACAAATGGATAGTTTGTATAGTTTTAAAAATCCGCCTTGTAGCTGTAGTTAAAATACAAAAGCTACTTACCAACTTGTACATATTGATGTGGGTTGTGTTAGGCTGTGCGTTGACAATGATGCTGGATTCTCTGGCTGGTCAGATTATATACCCAGCTGACTTGGAACGGAACCCGTTCACCATTCACTCGTAAGGCACAACGATACGCGCCATTGGAGCTCGATGGAGAGAGTCAACACCAGAAGGAAGCCAATTCATTGCCGAGTTGACCGTGGATAGCGAGATACTCATCTCAGACTCCGAGGTAGAAGCGAGAAGAATGGGATACACGTGTACTTGAAAAATATCAGTGCAGAGAACTGCTCGCCTGTACATCAGGATGGTGGGCAGACCGCGCTGTCTAGCTACAAACTGTTGTTTCCCATAAACTTATTTTATTAATCTAATAACCTATAAAATAGGCTAATAATATTACAGGTTTTATGGTCCCGTAACTACTTTCACTCTGCCAGTAGTTATGTTACTTGCCGGTAAAAATATTTGAGCAAATATATATGAGCACCTTCAAAAATCACCGCACTTATCCGGGATCCAACCAGTCAACTTTGGCTCGGAAGGCTAATGCACTACCATCTCCGGCATTTAACCTGGAATAATAATAATAATAATAATAATAATAATAATAATAATAATAATAATAATAATAATAATAATAATAATAATAATAATAATATATATATATATATATTATATATATAATATAATATATTATATTATATATATTATTATTATTATTACCTTCGAATATTACTAGGATGAGCCGAAATAAAACCCGCCAACCCAGGCTCAGAAAGTCGCCAATCTACTGTCCGAGCCACTGAATGTGACATTCAAACCTAAAGGAGTACCAGATTGTTTGTTTTATCGTTGTTATGGCTAGTCCACACCAAAGTCAATAAACAATGTTAATGAAAGCCTTTCTCAACAGAGTTAACAAACGTTTGTTAAACTTCTTCAACATTATGTCCTCACCAGAAAACTTGTCTTTGAGGTTACGATGCATAGGGCAGGAAGAAGTGGCAAAGAAAAATATGGGAGAGGCATTTAGAATTAAGTTTGGAGAGAACACTTATGTTTTAACTTTTAATTTACTATGCAGCGGGCTTTCAAAATATTCTTGAGAATACCCCAACATAACTTCCAGTTCTTGTTGAAAGTAATTGGGACAGAAATCCCAAGAAATTATACAGATTCCCGAAAGCCGGTTACATTTTTATAGGTATAGGCCTAATTTCAAGATTCCTAGCAACTGGTGATTCGGACATGCCACTTATATATTTGTCTACAGTGTCAAAACAAGCAATTTCAGTCATGTGTCTGAGGTGTTTGAAGTTTTATACAACAATGTCAAGGAATTTGTAAAGGTACTAAATAAAGAAAGGCCGCCTCTGTGGTGTAGTGGTTAGCGTGATTAGCTGCCACCCCCGGAGGTCCGGGTTCGATTCCCGGCTCTGCCACGAAATTTGAAAAGTGGTACGAGGGCTGGAACGGGGTCCACTCAGCCTCGGGAGGTCAACTGAGTAGAGGTGGGTTTGATTCCCACCTCAGCCATCCTGGAAGCGGTTTTCCGTGGTTTCCCACTTCTCCTCCAGGCAAATGCCGGGATGGTACCTAACTTAAGGCCACGGTCGCTTCCTTCCCTCTTCCTTGTCTATCCCTTCCAATCTTCCCCATCCCCCGCAAGGCCCCTGTTCAGCATAGCAGGTGAGGCCTCCTGGGCGAGGTACTGGTCATTCTCCCCGGTTGTATCCCCGGACCAAGAGTCTGAAGCTCCAGGACACTGCCCTTGAGGCAGTAGAGGTGGGATCCCTCGCTGAGTCAGAGGGAAAAACCGAACCTGGAGGGTAAACAGATGATGATGACTAAATAAAGAAAATCTTCATTTAACCTAGTTAAGAGTATTATTTCGATGATATAGGCCTAAAAGTGATTATGAAAGGTTAGGTTATTCAGCGAGGAGCAAAGCTGGAAATGGCACTACATTAGAATACAGGTAAAACAATATCATGCAGAATTTTAAATATACTGCCGATTAGAACTTTCGCTTGCGATTTGATAGTCAAATTTTAGATAAAATAAGAAAGCATCGTATTCCGCGCTGCGAAGTTGCGTGTTCTGATTGCTTCCTTGCACATGTGCGAACCGAAATCTTAACGAAAACACGAAAAGTTAATTAAAAGTTTCATTCACAAAAGTTGAACATATTTTGTTTATCAATATGCTCGAAAAGTTAACGATCACGCTATTTCGTATATTAACAGTCAAACATATCCATGAACACTGTTGGTTAACAGTGTTTATTAACAAAGTTAGTGAAAACATCTTGGTGTGGACGCACCTTTAGATGTACCTGCATCGCAGACATCATGGTCTAGAGTTCCGTGTCCTAAATGAATGTGAAGTCAGTCTGATGATCAGTGTGGCTGTAGTACTGTATACAGAATGGTGAGAAGCAACGTGATCCGGGGTATATGAGCATTAGAGAGATGGTCTTACTGACAAATAATATGAAAACATAATTCATTTTATCAGCTGCTGAAGTTAGCTAATGAGATCACTTCACGGTTGTTTTTAAATGGTCTTTGCGAAACGCTGTTGATAAATCTGCACATGGCTTAGTTCCCACTGTGGATAAGTGGTGTCAAACCTGACATAGGTAACCGGATGTCTGAAGTGTGCAGAAAAGTCCAACCGCGGCATATAAACGATCTCTGATAAGACATTTGTTATTTTTCTTTCTTTCGTAATTCGTTTACCTTCCAGGGTTGGATATTTCCTCGGACTAAGCGAAGGATCCCACCTCTGCTGCCTCAGGGCAGTGTCCTGGAGCATGAGACATTTGGTCAGGGTACACCTGGGGAATAAGACCAGTACCTAGCCCACGCGACCTCATCTGTTATTCTGAACAGGGACCTTGTGGAGGATTAGAAGATTGGAAGGGATAGGCAAGGAAAAGGGAAATAAGCTGCCTTGGCCGTACCATCTCAGCATTTTCTTGGGGAAGAAGTGGGTGGGGGAACCACGGAAAATCATTTCGAGGATGGCTGAGGTGGGAATTGAACCTCTCTACTCAGTTGACCTCCCGAGGCTGAGTCAACCCCATTCCAGTCCTCGTGCCACTTTTCAAATTTCGTGGCAGAGCCGGTAATCCGGATGTGGCAGGTAATCACACTAACATTTGCTTTTTATCTGAAAAATTTAATAAAAACCAATTTTCAGCCATAGATCTCCCAACAGATCTCCATTTGTCTGCCATCTGGGAGAACAACATGGAACGTCGAAATTGACATGCAGATGGTTTAAATGGCATCAAGTGAAATGCTTACAACATTGCAGCTAAACCAATATGATTATTTATTTATTTATTTATTTATTTATTTATTTATTTATTTATTTATTTATTTATTTATTTATTTATGTAAAAGAGCTCTGGTGACACATTTGGTGTTTACCCGACAAAGTTCATTAAATCTCAGCCATAGACGCCCAAGAGAGTTTCGGTTTACTCGATCTGCCATCTAGTGGACCTAGAATAAACCGGAACGTCGAAATTGACGAGCAGACAGCCAGATGGCGTCAAATTGAAATGTCTGCATCCGGTAGCTGAGGCCACACGATTATTTATTTATTTATTTATTTATTTATTTATTTATTTATTTATTTATTTATTTATTTATTTATTTATTTATTTATTTATTTATTTATTTATTTATTTATTTATTGCTTCGTCGTAGTTTTAGAAAGCAACATATGCAATTTACAGTATTTATATAAGATACTTGGATAGGTACACTGCAACCCTCAATAGGAAGTATGTGCTTGAGAGGCACGCATGCATTTTTACTTTGTTATATTGGCAATATTGTTTTCGCTATTGGCGGGAACACCCCCGTAGCTTCATACAACTTCCCGGTCAGTCTTGTGGTGTGAGCCATTATTCATAATCACATTATGTGTTGAGTAATAACTGTGTTCTCGAATGTCACGGTGTCTGAGAGGTTCACACTTCCATTGCCGCACGTTTCGTTGCGTGTCTAATAGACACGTATTTCCATAAGTGCTACTTTTATTTCTGGTAAGTAGAACTACAATGCAACTATTTACCTTTTCTTTTAGAGATTATAATACGTTATAATTGCTGTAATATGTATTATATAGAAGGAATGGAGCAGATTCCGTCTACAACACGCAAAAGAAGATCTGAACTCTTGAGAGGGGATGATTCAAAATTCAAGGCCAAACTTGCTAGGATGTGGAAAGAAGAAGATGGAGAGGAAATGGATTTAGAGGAATTATTTTCTGACGATTCCGATTGTGATCCTTCATATTATTCAGAAAAAAAAGCCTGTAGTTCTTCCTCTGATGAAGAAGAATCTGTTGCATATGATATTTCCTGGACATTTGACGAAGAAAGTAACATTATTTCCACTCCTGTTTACAAAGGAAAAAACGGATTTTGTTAGGAATCAAAACAGACATATAAAGCTAGACGGGTCTCTCGCGATAGCATAATCTGGGAATACCGGGAATAACAAGGGTTGTTAGAAATTTATGTTATACTCCCATGATAGAAGATATTATTGGGCTTCGATTTTTGATGATGAAATGATACAACTGAATATGAAATGGACAAGTGTGAAATTGGAGCAGTACACAAACACGGTTGAGGTGCATCAGCAGAGTAATTACAGATCTACTGATTTGTATGAAACAAAAGTACTTATGGCTCTTTGAATGCTAACCTCCATCTGTAAGTCTGGGCACGAAGATATGTTGTAATTGTTCTCTACTGATTATATTGGAAGACCTATATTTAGAGCTGCAGCGTCAGTAAAGCGGTTCAAAATCATGTTACTCCGTTTGCGATTTGATGATCTTGAAACAAGGGAACTGCGGAAGAAAGAACACCAATCGGCACTAATTTCTGACATTTTCCCCCGATTTATTAATAGCTGTCAAAAATGATACTCCATTAGAGAATATGCTTGTATAGATGAAATGCTCACACCGTTTCGTGACAGACGTGCCTTCAAAGTTGTTATGCCCAAGAAGCCTGCCAAATGTGGTATAAAAGTCTTGTGTCTAACATCGTATGTATACAGCGCCTACATATACCAGGTGGCTCCCGGACGCCGTACTTTCTACTTATAAATGTCCGGTATGCATAAGAGATGTGTGGAGGTGTCTACCAACTGATTTTAACAGGGGAACTACTGCCAGCGGGCAGGTTACGTCAGAATATGAAGAGATAAGAAACAGAGTCACACTCGCAGCATGTTACTCAGCGCTGCCGGTCGAATGCATCCCTTGCATTCGTAAACATCGTTTTCGACCGCATAGTTCTAGGCTGGTGTATGGTACAGCCGCACTATATTTGCTGTCTGCATATCGGCAATGGCTAGTGTGATCAGCAGCGGTGAATACATAGACATTATTTTAAGCTGGACAACCTGGTCGGAATGCAACAGAAGCTCCAAACAGACGTACGCTTTCTACACACATATTTCGCCGAACAGTATTCGTTTTAGTTCCATGCAATCATCTTTTTTATTGAGTTGAATGTCTACACGTGTCTAAATTAATAAGTTATTAGATTTCATTTACAGCATCTTTGGCGTGTCTACAAACAGTAGCGGCGATTAGGGGGTGGGGTGAGGAGGGACAATCGCTCCCACCCGCACTTCGTAGAGTAAATATGACATTTATTCCATTTTAGCAAGCTGGAACTAGGAATTATTTTTAAAAAGCTATTTGTACAAGCCTTGTTGTCTTATATGCTAAATCTTTCCTTTATTGTATAGCGTTACGGCAAGTAGTGGAAACGTTGCATGTGCTGTGAGGAAGGGTAGTAGGGGTACACATTTTTGCCGAGGTCGTGGCCACGGAGTTATAATTCACCCGCTTGCCGCGCGCATTCGTTAGTCTGGCAATCTCTTTATTGTCTGTTAGTTTCTTAGTGTGTATTCAAATACTAAATGATTATTAATTGCATAATCATGCCGTACACCTATGTAATTGTACAGGACGATCTGGCCGTGGGGTTCCGGGCGCGCAGTTGTGAGCTTGCACTCGAGGGATAGTGGTTTCGAATCCCATTGTCGACACCACTGAAGATGGTTTTCCGTGGTATCCCATTTCCATACCAGGCAAACGCTGAGGCTGTACCTTAATTAAGGCCACGGTTGCTTCCTTCCCATAAGTTCTATCTGTATCGGTGCGACATAAAGTCAATTGTAAAAACAGATATATTTAATTGTACTTGTAATTTCAACGCGAGAGAATACCAACTTTACATTCATCGGACTAAATTATTTCGTTTGTTTTATGCTTTTTTATAAGTAAATGTAATTAATCAGCCCCGTGGATTAGGCTTATTCGTAATAATAGTTTTTTTGAGATTTTGATTCAATGCTGTATAATAAAATTTTCACCAGGTCTCACAAACATACTACGGGGCATTTACTTAATAAATAACATAACACAAAGAAATAACTTAGGAACGTTGGTATTATCTCCTGTTGAAATACGAATACAACTGAATATATTTTTTTTTCAATTGGCTTTACGTCTCACCGACATAGATAGGATTTATGGCGACGATGAGACAAAAAAGGGCTACGCGTGAAAAGGAAGCGACCGTGGCCTTAAATAAGGTACAGCCTCAGCACTTGCCTGGTGTGAAAATGGGAAACCACGGACAACCATCTTCAGGGTTGCTGACAGTGGGATTCGAAACTACTATCCCCCGAGAGCAAACTCAGAGCTGCACGCCCGTAACCCCACCGCCTCCTCGCCCGGTATAATTACATAGAAGTACGGCATGATTATTCAATTCAAAATAATTTAGTATTTGAATAGTCACTAAGAAACTAACAGACAGTAAAGAGACTGCCAGGCTGTTGAGTGCGCGCGACAAGTGGGTGAATTATAACTCAGTGGCCACGACCTCGGCAAACAATATATACCCCTACTACCCTTCCTCACAGCACAGGCAAAGTCTCCATTATTTGCCGTAGTGCTATACAAATTGGTTAGCGGCAACGAACAGCATTTTGTGCGTATTTCCGTCAATAATTATGTTAATAATTAAAGAAAATAAACAAAGGAATTAGCAGATAAGATAACAAGGTTTGTATAAACAGCTTTTTAAAATAATTCCTAGTTCCAGCTGGCTAAAGTGGAATGAAAATGTAATGTGTACTCCACAAAGTGGCGGTGGGGGGAGGGGGAGCGACTGTCCCTCCTCGCCACACCCCCTAATCGCCGCTACTGTTTGTAGACACGCCAAAGGTGTAGAAAAGGAAATCTAATAATGTGTTTATTATACACGTGTAGACATTCCACTCGATGGAAGATTTGCATGTATGAAACAAAAACTAATACTATTCGGTGAAGTACGTATGTAGAAGGCATACGTCTGTTTGGAGCTTCTGTTGCATTCCGACCAGGTTGTCCAGATTAAAATAATGTCTGTGTATTCACCGCTGCTGATCACACTAGCTACTGCCGATATGCAGACAGCAAATATAGTGCGGTTATAGCATACACCAGCCTAGAACTATGCGGTCGAAAACGATGTTTACTAACGCAAGGGGTGCATTCGACCGGCAGCGCTGAGTAACATGCTGCGAGTGTGACTCTGTTTCTTATCTCTTCATATTCTGCCGTAACCTGCCCGCTGGCAGTAGTTCCCCTGTTAAAATCAGTTGGTAGACACCCAACACATCACTTATGCATGCGGGACATTTATAAGTAGAAAGTACGGCGTCCGTGAGCTACCTGGTATAATGGTAAGGGATTTGACGGTGTTATACTGAACAATGAAGACAGACAAGTTAGTGTTCCTATGCTATCAGCTGTCCGAATAGTGCAACCAATAGTAAATAGTAACAGGAGTGTAACAGGTGACAATCGGTTTTCATCCGTAGAACTCGTCAGACAATTTACTTGCTATTATTTCTAAGAAAAGAGAAAGCAGGGAAGAGTGGGAATGGTACGTCAGGCAAGGTTTTTGTTGGTAAGGTGGTGTTAAGGCGTGGTGTTAAGGGTCAGAAGAAAACCAATTAGGCGGAATAAGAAAGAAAGAGCCTATATGTAAAACCTGACAAGACAACGTCAGAGCAAGGGATAAACATACGTAGATACACTGAAAAAAATAGAAATTCCCAATGAACTCTTGCCTTCAAAGAAATGGATTCAATGGTTAAATCACTCTACTGTCAGTAGTACCAAAAAAAAGAAGAAAGCAGTACTACTAATATCCAGTATGCATTTCTCATAAAGAGTTGAAGTGACGGGGAAAGCTGAAATGGTAGCCTTCTATATAACAGCACCAAGGGTGTCGTAGACACGCTCGACCATAATATGTACAAACTATCCATCTAATAGAAAATTAAGACGCTGGCCTCCAGCAGTGTTTACATTACTAAACTTAAATACAGTGAACAGCTGCATTCTCTACTTCTGCTTTAGAAACACAAAACGTTTCTCCAGGTACGGATTCGTCAAAGAACTGTCTGTAAATCTAATGAAACCTCATCGTGAAAATAGGCTGCTTATCTTCAATTTGGGGACAGACTTTAGGATTATACTTCACAATGTCCTTGAAAATACTCATAGGAGAAGGAAGATGCTTTTTTTTTTGCTAGTTGTTTTACGTCGCACTGACACAGATAGATCTCATGGCGACGATGGGACAGGGAAGGACTAGGAGTGGTAAGGAAGCGGCCGTGGCCTTAATTAAGGTACAGCACCAGCATTTGCCTGGTGTGAAAATGGGAAACCACGGAAAACTATTTTCAGGGCTGCCGACAGTGGGATTCGAACCTACTATCTCCCGAATACTGGATACTGGCCGCACTTAAGCGACTGCAGCTATCGAGCTCGGTAGAAGGAAGATGAACAAAGGCTAGTGAAGAGTGACAAATTAGAAAGAAAGAGGAAGTGCATTCTTTGTCCTTACCAGAACAACAGAACAACATATACAGTAAGTGCGTGAGTTGGGATAGGCCTGTATGCTTGGAATGCTTCTGAAAAACGTGTGTTGAGTGTTTGATGGAAGAACTAAAGCAATTGTGAACTTAAGTGTTTGAGGAATGAACTAAAACAATTGTGAATTTAAAGCCTGTCCCTAACATTCCTTTACATAATTCTGGTAGGTTTCCCAAAGGTCCACTGTAATGAATATTCATGAAAGTATGAGGTCTAAGTGTTGGAATCTTTGATCAATAGGAATTTTTAGTGAAATATTATTCACATTTTCACTGTACTAATAAATAAATGCACCACATTGCCAGAAAATCAATTGATGTATGGTTTTTTGCGCAACCGTTTCTGTCAGACATTTGTATTTTCAGTTAAGTAATTAAAATCATACCTATTATTGAAGGGTAATTGGGGACAGTTCCTGTTGCTTATCACTTTAAAGAAATACATTGTTTGTTGGCTTTCTTAACAGCCATTCACTTCCGCGCAAGTCACTGTAAATGTACCGTGTTGTACCACTTCACTGAAGATCAAATCAGATCATGACCCACACGACGAAACATAACATTAAATTTTAGGAAATAACGGACATATTCGTGCTCTTACACAAAAGATAAGGCTAGTTTACACATGACGACTATTGTTGAATGTTGGTGAATATAAAAACAGTGAACGGCTTGTCTATGGCTTCGACGGTTACATACCAGTTCCATCCGGAGTACAAGCATTTAAGATAGCAAGTAAAAATTCTGCTGGATAAAATGAAGGCGAGTCGTAATATCTTGGTACTCCTGCCCCTTTTTCTTCAGTCTTTTGTCTCCTCGTCGGAAGTAGAGATCACGCATATGGTGGGAATGAAGTCGATTAGATTAGCGCTATCACACTTCTGATATAACATATTGTGATTTATGCATGTCATTGTGACGTACATTTAATTCGCACTTCAAGGACACACGCAACTCCTATCTTATATCGTTCCCAATGATATTAGTGCCGATTCATTTCACGTACTCATGTATCGGTAACTAATATAGCTCTATTCAATAATTGTTATCTAACATGAAAGTCACGACCATACGGTTCTCAATGGTCAATGTCGCGATCTTCTGTTCACAGTGTCCCGAATTCGATTCCCGGTTGCTTAGAAGATTTTAGCCGTGTCTAGTTGATCTGACTCGGAGACTGGAGCCTTTTTTTTTTTTTTTTTTTGCCAGTTGCTTTACGTCGCACCGACACAGATAGGTCTTATGGCGACGATGGGACGGGAAAGGGCTAGGAGTGGGAAGGAAGCGGCCGTGGCCTTAATTAAGGTACAGCCCCAGCATTTGCCTGGTGTGAAAATGGGAAACCACGGAAAACCATCTTCAGGGCTGCCGACAGTGGGGTTCGAACCTACTATCTCCCGAATACTGGATACTGCGGAGACTGGAGCTTTCAATTTATTTAGACATAGGGTTGACATCAGAAAAGATATCCGACCGTACGAAAATAGGGCCAAGACCATATGTGCAACACAGTCACGACAAATTCCCGTTGTCTGTTGTCCATCTCACGATATTGTCGAGGTCTCTTTTGCAGTCGCTCACAATACTTTTACTTATTTACTATTCTATACAGTATACCGTCATACGTAACAAGCCTTATCTACCGACCTCGATAGCTGCAGTCGCTTAAGTGCGGTCAGTATCCAGTATTCGGGAGATAGTAGGTTCGAACCCCACTGTCGGCAGCCCTGAAGATGGTTTTCCGTGGTTTCCCATTTTCACACCAGGCAAATGCTGGGGCTGCACCTTAATTAAGGCCACGGCCGCTTCCTTCCCACTCCTAGCCCTTCCCTGTCCCATCGTCGCCATAAGACCTAACTGTGTCGGCGCGACGTAAAGCAACTAGCAAAAAAAAAAAAGCCTTATCTGTAATTCTAGTTCTTTACTCATACCATTAATATACATCATGCTTCATCTACTCTAATTCAATGAGTTCTACTTTTCAAACATATAGCCACCCCTTCAACCATTTTTATCTAGTCCATTAGCACTCATTTTCGTCAATAGTCTCCCACGGTTTACTCCATCAAAAGCCTTGAATAGATCAATAGCGATACAATTCATTCGATCTCCTGAATCTAACATATATGCTAAATCTTTCTGGAATACTACAAGTCGAGCCTCACTGGAATAACTCTTCCCAAACCCTGACTGCCTTCTATCAAACAAGTTAGTAATTTCGCCAACATGTCTAACTATCAGAAAGAGTTTACAAGCAACAAATGTCAAACTGACTAGTCAGCAGTTATCCGCCTTATGTTTCTTTATCACCTTTTCCTTTCTAGATGGAGGTTACTATAGCAACTCTCCATTCATTTAGTATAGCTCCTTCATAGAAATAGTAATCAAATACGTATTTCAGATACGGCACTCAATCAAACCCATTGCCTTTAGAAACCCTATCAATCCCAGCTGTTCTTCCAGCTTTCAACCCTTTTAAATTTCAGTACTTCACCAGTATTTTAGTCACCTCCTTAAACCAACATTATCCTTATAACCTACTAACTTTACAGACTGCTGACTGAATACTTTTGCACCGAGAGAGACACTTCCCTCGTTCATTAATTATTTCTGAAATGTCCTTCCTGAAACCTGCTTTTGCCTTAAAGTATCTAGATATATCCTTCCATTTTTCCCTAAAATTCATACGACTATACACTTCGTATAGGATAACAGGACAAAAGTTCAGTACTTGATATATCCAAGGATATCCTGTATTTAAATAATAATAATAATAATAATAATAATAATAATAATAATAATAATAATAATAATAATAATAATAATAATTACCGAGCTCGATAGCTGCAGTCGATTAAGTGCGGCCAGTATCCAGTATTCGGGAGATAGTAGGTTCGAACCCCACTGTCGGCAGCCCTGAAAATGGTTTTCCGTGGTTTCCCATTTTCACACCAGGCAAATCCTGGGGCTGTACCTTAATTAAGGCCACGGCCGCTTCCTTCCCACTCCTAGCCCTTCCCTGTCCCACCGTCGCCATAAGACCTATCTGAGTCGGTGCGACGTAAAGCAACTGGCAAAAAAATTAAATAAAATAATAATAATAATAATAATAATAATAATAATATGAAGGACATATTATTTTCTGTGTGAAGCTGAAACAAAGCGGGTTAGGGTTCAGAAGAATCAGAAGAAGAAGCTACCGGTTGAGAGGCAGTGGTTATATACGTAGGTACAGTAGTGTTAACCTCCACTCACTGCCGTCTTACTACTGATTTGGCGAGACGAGTTCTAGACACGAAGAACACCCGGCAGAATAGAGGCAAAACTGGAGCGAAAGTCACTAGCGGTCATTTGTGACAACGCTGAATTGGATCATCTGATAATCTTTGGTGCGGTTAGATAAGAGTCGGAATGTCTTCAGGTAATAAGTTTGTTGTGTCCGTCATAGACCGTGACTGGTGACTTGCTATTTACAAAGAAGAGTCTACTGTCCGCTCCGCAAATCATTTCACCGGTTCACGCGCCATACACAACGGATAACCCATTTAGGGCCACACTGTATGGCAAAGTCGTCACTGCATTATCGCGTTCTAATTTCGTGTCGAAAGTCGATATGAGGTCCGCCTCTGTGGTATAGTTGTTAGTGTGATTAGCTGCCATCCTCAGAGGCCTGGGTTCGATTCCCGGCTCTGCCTCGAAATTTGGAATGGGGTCCACTCGGCCTCGAGAGCCACCCTGGAAGTGGTTTTCTGTGGTTTCCCACTTCTCCTCCAGGCAAATGCCGCGATCGTACCTACTGTAACTTAAGGCCACGGCCACTTCCTTGCCTCTTCCTTGTCTATCCCTTCCAATCTTCCCATACCCCCACGGAGCCCCTCTTCAGCCTAGCAAGTGAGGCCTCCTGGACGAGGTACTGGTCATTCTGCCCACTTGTATTCCCCGACCCAATGTGTCACGCTCCAGGACACTGCCCTTGAGGCGGTAGAGGTGGGATCTCTCGCTGAGTCCGAGAGTGAAAACAACCCTGGAGGGTAAAGAAAGAAAGAAAGAAAGAAAGAAAGAAAGAAAGAAAGGTCGATATGAGGCATTGGGAATTCAACGGACGAATTGAACAAATGCATGGTTTGAGGGGGAAGAAATAGAATCATGTTATTTCACTCAGAGCCTCCGTGGCTCAGGCCGCAGCTCGCCGGCCGCTCATCGTTGGGTGTTCAAATCGCGGTCACTCCATGTGGTATTGTGCTGGACAAAGCGGAGGCGAGGCAGGTTTTTATCTGGGTACTACGGTTTTCCCTGTCATCTTTCATTCCACCAACACTCTCCTATGCCATTTCATTTAACCTGTCAGCCATTAATCATTGCCGCAAAGGAGTGCTCAAGGTTCGGAAGCCGGCACAATTCCTATCCTCGCCACTAGATGGGGCTTCATTTATTCCATTCCTGACCCGATCGAACGACTGTAAATAGGCTGTGGATTTTCATGTTTTATTAGGCCACTTCAATCGTGCGAATTCATCAAAAACAGACTTAGAAATGTTACGTACTTTATCAGATTAAAATATTTATTCAGAAAACGTGCACTTGAATCAATTTACATTAGCTGAATACTACAGTTTTCAAAAAATATTTTCAAGGGCTGAATATATATAACGAAGAAATTAGGAACCTACAACACGGGTTTTCCCCAATCTGTATATATGATATATAAAATAAGAGTTTTGTCTGTACATTGCTCAGAATTTGAAAAGAATGGTATTTCTGTATCGGTCATATCCACAGTAACAAGGAAATGCACTTTTTCTTTTCCGTAATGTCTGTCTGTCTGTCTGTCTGTCTGTCTGTCTGTCTGTCTGTCTGTCTGTCTGTCTGTCTGTCTGTCTGTCTGTCTGTCTGTATGTATGTATGTATGTATGTATGTATGTATGTATGTATGTATGTATGTATGTATGTATGTATGTATGTATGTATGTACACGCATCACTAGAAAACGGCTAATGAGAATTTAATGAAAATCGTTACGCAAAGTAGGGGAATACGTCGCTACAGTCTAGGCCAGGGATGGCGAACCTATGCCACGCGTGTCACTAGGTGACACGCGAACACGATTTCGGTGGCACGCCCCATGAACATAATAATATTTTATATATACGTCTTGTACTACAGACAATGCATATCTTATAGTGTTTGTAAGAAATAAATATCGAAAATCTAAATCCTAGTTCCATTCAGACGTGCAATATGGCAACACGGCTACACTGATAGGTCCGAAAGTCAAGTGAGCTAGTGTCGTTTTCTGGTGGTTTTGTATACGGGCATCACAAACATGTTTTCGGTGCCGAAAAGAACAGAAACTTAACAAAGGTGGTGACCGTATATTTCAAGAACTCTGGCCAAGAGAATTCGGCCTGTTAAAGAGGTGTGTTGCCTGTGTTCGAAAACAATAATTGTATCCCCCACATTTAATGTAAAGCGCAATTTCGAGACTGGTCATTCAAATGTTTGTAGCATTTCAAACGAAGAAAGAAGAGAGTTCGTTTCACAAAATATCGAACATTACACAAAGCGAACTAGTTCTTTTGTATCATCTTTCCGGCCAAGGAATAATATCAGTGCGGCTGTTTCTATCTGTCTCACTGCATAGTACAGCATGCATGGGAAACCGATTTCTGATGGTGAGTTGTTGAAAGAAAGTTTCATATTGACGTTCGACACATTATTTCAAAACTTCCCTAACAAACAAATAATAATTAACAGAAATAAAGGAATGCCAGCCAGCTGAACTGCTGTCAAGGATAGAAAAATAAAAATGAGTGAAGAAGTTTCGGAGCAGTTGAAAGCTAATTTGGTTAACTCCCACATGTATGTTTTGATGAAATCATGAATGTGACCTTACAAACAAGGATAGCCGGTTTTTTTTAAGATATCCTCATGGAAATGTGATGAGGGAGAAATTAGTTTAATTGTGAGCGTACAAACTACAACCTGCAATGGAGAAAGTGAAGTCCATTCGCAATATTAGTAATTTTGATTTTTATATCTAATAATATTTTTTTTACAATTTGTTTTACGTCACACCGACACAGATACGTCTTGTGGCGACGATGGGACAGGCTTACGAGTGGGAAGGAAACCGCCGTGGCCATAATTGAGGTACAGCCCCACGGAACATGCAATCAAATGTACCTACAAGATATATGTATAATAAATAAATAAATAAATAAATAAATAAATAAATAAATAAAATATTATGAAACATAATCGGGAATTTATAAAGGAAGTCGCCGGGGAGGGCGGGGGGTTGTAGGTTGTAGATATCCCCTAGTGGAAAACAACAAGTGGCACAGTCAACAGATGAGAATAATAAACCAGACTTAAAATGGCACACTAGTTGGAAAAGGTTCGCCATCCCTGGTCTAGGCTATAAATAATTTTATTTACGCTGATAGAAATGGTAGTTTAGGGTAAGGCCTAAAATTTAATTTTCAAATATTTATGTTATTAGTGGTCCTATCTTAATGAAAATTGGTATTCAAAGCCGACGAATAAGTCGCTATAATCTAAGCTATAAATAATTTTATTCACGCTGAGTGAAATGGTAGTTTAGGGGAAGGCCTAATATTTATTTCTCAAATATTTAAATTATTAGTGGTCGTATCGATAAATACCACATAACCAAAGTTATATGGAATTAAATTTCCGACCATTTATGTCTTATACATTTTTACCGTACCGACTGTGGTAACACAGATATTTATGGATTGTAATTTTGTTGCTGAGTCCATATCAACGCCGAGCGACGAGAAAATGGGTTAACAGAAATTAATGAAAATCGGTATATAGAGTCGGGGAATGAGAAATAACAGTCTAAGCTATAAATAAATGTATTCACCCTGGATGAAATTGTAGTTTAGGAGAAGGTGCCTAAAATGTAATTTTAAATACCCATGTTGTTGGTGCTATCGAAAAGTATTACATAACAAAAGTTATAGGGAATACAATTTCCGATCGTATATGTTTTAATCAGTTTTACCGTACCGACTATGGACTACGGTAAGAGTGGTGTTTCAGAGTCGGAAGAAAACTAAATGTGAAGACCTACAATATCAAAAACGCATAGCATTGATCAACAATAACATTACATTGACCATTGTTTGATGTGATGTTCTTTGTCTCTTTTGCTGCCTCTCAACTCCGATAGATGCGATTACTGCTGCGTACCGAGTATAACAGATTAGCGGGAAATAGCTGGAGAGTGTACGTAACACACAGGTTCATCATAGTATTCCAGTTATTCGATCCCTACTCTGACGCGCTGTTTTGAATGAGCAGTGTGTATACT
This sequence comes from Anabrus simplex, assembly GCF_040414725.1. NCBI lineage: Eukaryota > Metazoa > Arthropoda > Insecta > Orthoptera > Tettigoniidae > Anabrus > Anabrus simplex. Next base: position 198,696,983 of record NC_090267.1, read on the forward strand.
TAAGGCAGAGGCTCACTTAGTAGTACTACTACTAGTAGTAGTAGTATGGCCTGGTATAGAATAACAATTTAGGCCTATTCCAAATTATAGCACCACAATTCACTAAATTCGATCCTGAAAAGAATCGTTTCTTAATTAAAGCTTATTCTTCTTTACTTTTATTAAATTCTACATTCATTTTATTCCAAATTAACACTGAAGAGTGGGTTTCTCCTCTGGCTTGGAGGAAAATTTGCCTCCAAGTCAGATAGATTTTTCCGCCGTCAGTGTAGTGAATTAAGATTTTCCGACTCATCGGGTACTCCTAGGAAACAGATTAGTAGAAGGACATAGTTTATGCCGTGGAAGTTTCCACTATTCGACCCCGTTCCTGCCGAAAAAAGACGAAGGATGTTCACGGATCACGGCTATCTGCGGCTTTGATCATTCCAGCTCTGGAACTTTGAACTATTTGATCGGAGGCGCAGTACTGTTCGTTAAAAGTGAGAAAATGTGCGGTTTTTCATTTGATCGAGTATTTTATATGATATCATTGCTTTTAATCGCTACTTTCCTACCGACGTTTTTGTAATGACCTACGTTGACTTCAGTTAGGAAAACCACAAGGTCAGTCTCTCTGAGAATCCAATCGCGTAGCGAAACACGGGTACATCAGCTAGTTCTGTTATAAAACTAGGCTAAATTCGTACTGAGTGCCGTCCACGGGTACTTGGGAACAGCCGTTTGAAAAGAAGATTTACAGTCAATCGTGTCGTCGCCACTGTTGTCGTTCTCTTGTTCAGTTTGGGCGATGGTGATGTCAAAAGAAATCTTTTGCCCAGCTCCTTGGCTGGATGGTTGGCGAAGTGGCCTTCGTTTCGGTGGGCCCCGGGTTCGATTCATGGCCGGTTCAGGGATTTTAACTCATCTGGTTAATTTCTCTGGCTCGGGGACTGGGTGTTTGTGTTCATCTTGAATGTATAAGTTAAATTCATCAAGTCAATCCATTAGCAATAATAAGAAAAATGCAACATTGTAGCTGGCTGCATGATCGATAAGTCCGAAAGTTTTTTTAACGAAACCTTGCCCCACAGTAACGGGACATAGGCAATAACTCCCTTATTATACGTCCTTTAGTTTTGCTGGGGGTATGTTGATTGGACAGTCTTGAAACGTTTGGAGCTTTATTATTTGTAAGCCACAGTTTCTCTGGCTTGTAATTTTTGGCTTTCCTTTCATGAACCGTAACTGCTTTTTTTCTTTAATTTCAATTTGTAATCATTGTGTATGTGGAACCCTTGTTTGTAATCGTATGTGAAATGGAAGATTCTTATATCTTAAAACTTCACTTCATCAACTTATTATCAGATTCAAAAGCATTTAAACTCGAATTTTACGCCTATAAATATTGAACGAGTAGGCCGATATCAATTCGAAATACACCAAAGTTTACCTGCTTTCCCTCTAGGCTATTTAGCATTTAATATTTAATAACTTGTTTTTTTATCTTCTACAGACGAACCTCAATTTTAAGGACACCTACAATGAAACCTTGCTATCTGATCGTAACCCAATTTTAACACGAAATAGCCCCAAATGTTCTTAAGAAGCTTCTGAAATTATAGAGGTTTTCTTTTTTTTAAATACAAAGTTATGAGTTTAGAGAAGATGCATCGTCTCAGTACCGGTAACTCTAATGAAATTATACTAAACGTCCTTACAAGCGTTCTGTTTAGTGATTTTAAGGGAATGATTATGGAAAACTTGAATCTATGCGTTGATTTTATACCGAATTTTACCTGATGGAGAAAGTATACTCGCCGTTCCGTTTACACAACGATTTCGGGCAGCCCCCCAGAATGCTGCGTTGCCACAAACGGTTCTGACACAACACTATACTCAATACTGCTCTTAATAATAATAATAATAATAATAATAATAATAATAATAATAATAATAATAATAATAATAATAATAATCCGCCTCTGTGTTGTAGTGGTTAGTGTGACTAGCTGCCACCCCTGGAGGTCCGGGTTCGAATCCAGATTTGATAAGTCGGTGATTTGACCATGTAAATGTCAATTCCGGCCCTTCGTGTGGTACACCATTGTAAAACTCTGAGACCGAGACTATGATACCGCAACGGTTGCCCTACAAAGAACAACCCTTTAAAAAAGTGATTCGAAGTCAAAATTGCGAGATAATTTCTAAATTTGCTTCACATCGACTTGTGAATGTAAATTCCGACTCATGGTGTATCTATCATTTAACAGAACATTTTTCGCCGCTTGTACAATTGCAGCAGACTAAGGGCAATTAGCGCAGTGTTTACACGGTATTCGAAATTTTAAGAATTATCAAATGTATGGTACTGAAACATTTGCTCGGGCAACGTTCTCTGTTACTACAATCCGTAAGGTCGTGAGAGGTGGCAACAGGATACTTTGTAGGGAATGTAAAGACGCTAATGTTCTGTCAATGTTTTCTTTTAAATATTAGTTTATTTAGAATAGAATAGAATAGAATAGAATAGAATAGAATAGAATAGAATAGAATAGAATAGAATAGAATGCTCCCATCCCCTAAACCCAGATCACTTGAAACTTGGGAGAGGGCGTTCATTTATTGCAATCAATTTTTGTTTGTGCATGCATTTGACTTTTCTTGTTTCAGTTTCTTTACTATTAATACATTATTTACCGAGCTCGATAGCTGCAGTCGCTTAAGTGCGGCCAGTATCCAGTAATCGGGAGATCGTGGGTTCGAGCCCCACTGTCGGCAGCCCTGAAGATGGTTTTCCGTGGTTTCCCATTTTCACACCAGGCAAATGCCGGGGCTGTACCTTAATTAAGGCCACGGCCGCTCCCTTCCACTTCCTAGGCCTTTCCTATCCCCTCGTCGCCATAAGACGTATCTGTGTCGGCGCGACGTAAAACAAATAGCAAAAAAAAAAATTAATACATTAAATTATACTTAAATCTAATAGTGTCTCTTGCCTGTTCTACTATTTCTTTTTTTACAATTGGTTTTACGTCGCACCGACACAGATAGGTATTCTAGTGACGAAGGGATAGGAAAGGGTTAGGAGTGGGAAGGAATCTGCTGTGCCCTTAATTAAGGTGTGAAAATGAGAAAACAAGGAAAACCATCTCCAGGGCTTCTGGCAGTGGAGTTTGAACCCACTTCTAAAAGTTATTACTTTTGCCTTCTTTTTTTTTCGATATCATAAAATGTTATATACTCTAGGACAAGCATGTATCCTACCCTTAATTGGTTAAGTTAGTGCTAGTTTTGTTTCCTGTAATTTTCTTTTGCATTATATATCTTAGAGTACAGAAAAATGCTAATGCTTTTCCTGGTGCATCCACTCTTTATTTAATAATAGTACTTTATATTCACCACCCAGATATTTAACCCTAAGTGAATCAATCTTCTTATATGCTCTAGAAGGATGAGCCTCTACCATTGACTCTCCACAAATACACAGCTATTTTTGATGGCAGGGTGAGAGTTCGTCTTAAAAATTGGCAAAACAAACAAAATTACAGACAGCGGACCCCGTACAACTTTATTTATATAGATGAAGTAATCAAATTCGTCGAGCAACCACTTTTACAAAGAGACAAGCTGTACCAGCGTGAGTGAATTTACTAGAGACTTTTCTCCTGAATACACATATTTGCATGAAACAAGTGAAAGATTTGTATATGAGCTATGTAATCGCCAATAACCGACTGTCCCAGACCGGTCAATTACAAGAGTTCTGTTACAGTACGTGGGGGCACAAGAAAAACAGCAATAATAATAATAATAATAATAATAATAATAATAATAATAATAATAATAATAATAATAATAATAAGAATCCGCCTCTGTGTTGTAGTGTTTAGTGTGACTAGCTGCCACCCCTGGAGGTCCGGGTTCGCATCCAGGCTCTGCTACGAATTTTGAGAAGCGTTACGAGGGCTGAAACGGGTCCACTCAGCCTCGGGAGGTCA